>NC_143135.1:16110769-16732692 GCF_059928025.1 Delphinapterus leucas
TGAAGTAAGTTCAGAAAGAGAAAAACAAATACCGGACGCTAACGCACATATATGGAATCTAAAAAAACGGTACTCATGAACCTAGTGGCAGGCCGGGAATAAAGACACAGATGTAGAGAACAGACTTGAGGACACAGCAGGGGAAGGGGAAGCTGGCACAAAGTGATAGAGTAGCACTGACATATATACACAACTAAATGTAAAATAGATAGCTAGTGGGAAGCAGCTGCATGGCACAGGGAGATCAGCTCAGTGCTTTGTGACCACCTAGAGGGGTGGCATACGGAGGGTGGGAGGGAGGCTCAAGAGGGAGGGGATATGGGGATATAGGTATACATACAGCTGATTCACTTTGTTGTACAGCAGAAACCAACACAACATTGTAAAGCAATTATACTCCAATAAAGATATTTTTTAAAACCCCACAATTCTATAAAATACGATTTAAACACTGGAAAATATTTTTCATGATTAACTCATTACAATATATTATGAAACACATGTACATAATAAAACTCATTATTTTTTAACTCTCATTATTTTTAAGCATTTGGCCAAATGTATTAGAAAAGATTATTAAAACAATAGTACAAATCAGTCATTTCAAAAGGCAAAACCATAAAACAAACTATAGACTAGAAGTGATATTAATTTTGATCAAAAAATTTTCTTGCTATGGGAGTTCCCTGGTGGTCCAGTGGTAAAGAATCTGCCTTCCAATGCAGCGGATGCGTGTTCGATCTCTGGTCTGAGAACTGAGATCCCACGGGCCCCGGGGCAACTAAGCCTGAGTGCCACAACGAGAGAGCTGGCAGGCTGCAAACTACAGAACCCGTGTGCTCTGGAACCTGTGAGCCACAGCTAGAGAGAAGCCTGCGTGCTGCAACAAAGAGCCCACACGCCGCTACAAAAAGATCCCACATCCCAAAACGAAGACCCGATGCAGCCAAAAAAAATAATAATTTGCTTGCTAAAAAAGTAACAGTTGCACATGTTTACTAAAAATCTTTATCACCTCTGAGTTTAACAAAGTAATAGAAACATTTTTTAGAGGCTTTAGTATGATCTGGGCACTATTCTAAAGAGGTTTACACATATTACCTTGTTTAATTCCCCAAACAACTCTGTGAGGTAACGAGAATTATCATCCTCAATTTATAGATGAAAAACTGAAGTACAGAGGGTAATTCACTCAAGGCCATATAACTAGTAAATGATGGAGTTATTTAATTAACTTGAAACCTCATACAGATTATTGAAGAACGATTACATTTACATAGTATGCCAAGGGAAATACCTTTAAAACTATACAGATACATGCACATTAACCGCATTTTTTGTTTGTTTTGCTTTGTTTCTTTTAATTTCTTTATTTTTTGGGTGCATTGGGTTTTTATTGCTGGACGCAGGCTTTCTCTAGTTGCGGCGAGCGGGGTCTACTCTTCGTTGCGGTGTGCGGGCTTCTCATTTCGGTGGCTTGTTGCAGTGCACGGGCTCTAGGCGCGCGGCCTTTAGTAGTTGTGGCACGCGGGCTCAGTAGTTGTGGCTCGTGGGCTCTAGAGCACAGGCTCAGTAGTTGTGGCACACCGGCTTAGTTGCTCCACAGTATGTGGGATCTTCCCGGACCAGGGCTCGAACCTGTGTCCCCTGCATTGGCAGGCAGATTCTTAACCACTGCACCACCAGGGAAGTCCCCTTAACCACATTTTAAAAGCATTAATTTTCTGCATGTGGGACTTGATCCAAAGCTAATCACAGATGCACTTGTTTGTATTGATAGTTTGCCTCACAAACTACTTGAGAAAAAATCTTGGTTAATAACAACAACGAAACAGATACAGCGATTATTTGTTTTATAAAATTATTTGTCATATTACAATATGATTCATTAGAGGTGCCTTTAGGTAGCAAGCTACCAAATGTTACACAGTGTGCATGCATCAACAATGTAGCTTTCTTTTTGGTAGAGCTGGTTTACCTGAATCAACCATATTGCTAAAGACTGAAATTATAAAGACTGAATTAACTACATACTTTAAAAGCAACATATATGTTACACAGGGAGAAGCATGGCCATATATGAAAAGCTGACCAAGGGTTAAGATTTTAGGGTCCTTTAACTTGAAATCAACCATGTAAGGGTTATGATTTCTCAGGAAATGAAGACCCAAGGAGAGCTTTTCTTTTAAATATCACAATAGAAAAAAGGATCAAGACTATGCCATCGAGTAAAAATTAATAATTACGTTCTTATTTATCTGGTCACTTCTAATAGTTTTGAGCTAAATGTTCTTTCGGTTTTCTTAAATTAGTATATAAGAGTTAATGAAAATAATTAGGCTTTTCCAACACTATGTTCAAATTTAAACTACCCAACATTACGTATGGAAATTCTGCCTCAGGCAATATTTTCTTCTCGTCTGGTATGTATAATCAAGGTGTGATATCTCATTGTAGTTACTGCTAAAATAGAAGGGGAAATGGGAATTCCCTGGCAGTCCAGTGGTTAGAACTCCATACTTCCACTGCAGGGGTTCGATCCCCGGTCAGGGAACTAAGATCCTGCATGTCGCATAGTGTGACAAAAAAAAAAAAAAAAAAAAGAAGGGGAAATGGTGTTCAGATGCCCATACTTCTTATCTATTCGTCCTTTTATCATATATTAGCTGTGGTGTCTTTTGTTGGCATATACGAGTGACATGGCTATAATGAATGCCTAGCAACTAGAAATGAGAGCAGTTTTCATGTGTGGCTAATAAAAATCACTCTCATTACCCTATGGTCCCACACTCCCCATACAATGCTTTCCCACAACCTTTAGCTCATCACCTTAAGTAGGCCACAGGGGATATGGAATGGAAACAATTTATCAGTGATGAATTATATGTAGATGAAAACTTTGTAAAACAATCTATCTTCAGCCTAAGTTAGTTTGTATAGTCCCAGGGCCTACTACGGTGCTTGCGTATAGGAGGCATTTAATAAATGTTCATTTGTTAAAAAGTAAAACTATACAGACACCTGTTTGGCATTTAGTTCTATTTCTTGAAGACACGAGGAAATAGATTGCTTTCATCTGGAATATGTACTTACATCAAAACAAGAGCTGACTGAAGTGAACAAACTGATTCAGTGTTTTTAAATAGAAAAAAAACAAAAGAAGATGACATATTTATAAAGAAGCTGCTTACCTTGCAAACAGAAAGAACATTAACATTTATCAGTTTCTTGATGGTCTGCAAAAGAAATATTGATAATTTTATATAGATTTGATCATGGAAGTAACCATATTAGATACATATGTAAGTGATCCAGAGATGCATTGAAAGTTTCCCCAGATACAATAAAGGACCTGGAAAATGAGAGGAGTTGGGACAAAGAGGCAGATTTTATTTTACTCTGTGTTATAGTACTTTTCTACCAAATGCAGCAATTCATACTAATATACAAAATTCAAGGTATATGTACAAGTGAAATGTGCAAGCAAAAAGACACACTAAACCTAAAATAAATATGCAGTTTCCTCTCTGCTAACATGGAAAGGAGAAATTATTGAATCTAAGATTTTCATAATTTTTTAAAATTTACATATTCCTTCAATGATCTGCTTTTCTAGTTTTTATTAAAGAATTATACATGCATCAAGGATATAGCTTTCATTTTGGTAGACCTAGTTTATCTGAATCAACCATATTGCTTTATATTGATATTAACACATTTATGGTTTTTAAACTGATGTTTAGAATCCTGATACTTAAACAGAGCTGTTTTGATATAATAAAAGTGATAATAAAAAACTGGAGCTATTATTGAAGCTGGCCCTGTACAAATGAGGTGATAAATATTTTCTCATTCAATCCTTCTAACATCTCTGTAAAGCTGCCTATTTTACAGACAGGAGAATGGAGACTAAGTATGGTTGGGTCATTCCCCAGGTAACTCAGGTAGAGTAGAAGGACCAGGGTGTGAACCTTGGCCGTTAGCTGGACTCTAGTGCAGAGCCTGAACGTTATACCATGTTGTCTCACACACACCTACGTGCATTCTTTTGGTGACCATAATCTATAAAGAACGACTTACACTGTCCAAGTCAGGAACATCCAAAAAGTATTCCGGATACTCATATGACATTCCCACATTGTTCACTGAAATAAGACAAGATCATTAGCTGGCTAAAATATATTTTAGAGATTTACTGAAAAAAAAAGAGATTAAAGATATCAAGACTAAGATGATACAAACAATTACATAAAATGCTGTTTATGTCTAGAATGACCTGTCCAAGATCTACCTGTAGGGACAGTTCAAATGTTTCCTCCTTCATTAAGCCTTTCTATACCCAACCCCTGGCAAAAGGACTTTTTATTTGCCTCTCAATTTCCCTAGCCCCTTGAAGTATGTGTGTATTCTGCCTCTGTAATACAATTATTTGTAGATATTGCTTAACCCCTCTCTAGATCTTCAATTTTCATAGTGTAATAGAAAGAGTGGAAAGTACTATTACGTAGGAGACCAGAAACTTGAGTTCTACTTATAACTGTTTCAGAAAATGTATGAATTGGGGTAAGTCACGCATGATACACATCTCAGTTTCTTTACCTCTTAAATGAGAGCTCATTTAATCATTCAACAAAATTTACCATTCATCTATGTGCAAGACGTGTCAGGAACTAGAAAAACCATAAAGAAAAAGGCAGTTTCTGGCATCATGGAGCAAACTATCCAGTAGGAAGAGAAAGGCACTAAACAAAAAGGATTAAAACAATTATTTCATTGCAAAGTACAGAGCGCTATGGGAGCCTGTCCCAGACCTCATCTGGGATACGCGGGAAGGCTTAAAGTTCACAGCGGTTAAATAACTTGCGCAAGGTCATAGAGCAACGTAAGGCTAGGATTCAAACTCAGGAAATTTGACTTCAGAGGCTAGGCTCTTAACCACTACTTTAAAGCCATCCTATGCCTTGATTCAGTATTCAGTTCAGGAAAAACTGTGAGTAATAATTGGATAATAAACAAATCTGACAGCAATGTTTAATAAAACTGTAGAGCATCAGAAAGGAAAGGTTTCAGTCGCAAAAAGATAATGAAATTCCGGTCGTTCTGCTCTAGCTTATAAGGAATTGGGCCTGATAAACCTGATAGTAGTAATAGTAACTTTTTCAATAGACTAACAAAATTAGCAGTTCAAAGCAATAAGAGTTCTATATTTAGCAGTAAGCCAGTCACTTCAGGCTGGGTCTCAAGATTTTACTGGTACAATTCGGTCAGGATGGCTTGAACAAGATCACTGAAACCTGTCTGAAAAGTCTGTAGGCAAAGGACAGTATCAAAGCAAACTGTATTTAATTCAGATTCTTGCCCATCTGAATAGGGATGGTATCTAAACAAAAAAATAAAAGCAGGTTCAAATCCATTTTTTATTTTTATTTTATTCAAAAGGTTCTCCACCCACCAGCGGTCTAGGAATCAATCCTATAAAAGATCTGTTAACAATTAAGCCAAAACTAGTTGAAGGTGAGGGTTTATGTTCATTCAACTTTGTCTTAACCATCTACAGAATTTTAAAGGATGAATATCTTATTTACAATGTTACTAAGAGAAACAGCAACAACCAAAATATCTGTTAAAACACTATCCATAAACAAAATATTCTTTACAAAGTCAGTTTAAGATGACAGAATCCTCAAGGAGAGGTTTTTGCCAAATTGTAACATTCTTCATGATTTCAAGAAAATGCTGTCGGGGACTTCTCTGGTGGTCCAGTGGCTAAGACTCCACACTCCCAAAGCAGGGGGCCCGGGTTCGATCCCTGGTCAGGTAACTAGATCCCACATGCTGCAACTAAAAGATCCTGCATGCCGCAACTAAAAGATCCCACATGCCACAACTAAGACTCAGCGCAGCCAAATAAACAAATCAATATTATTTTTAAAATAAAATAAAGAAAATGCTGTCACATACAGCAAACTCCATCTCTCTTCACTCTCCTGTATCTAGAAAACTCTCTATCTTCAGATCTCTTTCTAGCCCATGGAAATACTAATGCTCTATTTCAAAACTGTAAAGAAAATTGAACAGTGTAATTATAAATATTTAAAGTCCAGATATGGATTAAAGAAAAATATCCAGGAACTTTGTAAGCAGCACAGTTAACTCTGCAATCTTTGCAACTTCTGTTACAAGGCCAAAGTCAAGGTAAAGAAGCCCACACATAACTAAGCAAGCAAGGAAGTGTTACTCTGGGTAAGGCTGTATTTACAACAGAAAATCTTCAGATCTGTCTCTGCTAATCGAGCAAAGGAAAGCCATCAAAGCTATCTACTCATACAGTGAAAACGTGACCATCTATATTTAACACGACTCTAAAAGAAAACACAGTCAACACTGAGAACGTTAACCCAAAGAAATAAACAGCATCATGTATAAGGGTTATACTTTTATAACCAAAATTACACACAGAAAAGAAAAAGGTGTTAAAGCTGGAACAGATCTTTCAGAGCAATGAGCCTGACTTTATGAAGGGAAGTACACGTCAAGGTCACACTGGCAAGTTGTCCTTTACTAGGGACTAGGACTCTTAAATCCCTTCCTGCCTTATTAGCTGCTGCACATTTTGCTAGTGGAATATATGCTACCCATATTGTCTTCACAATAAGTAATCACTTCAGGGTGCTATTATTTAAGAGTTAAAGGAAAACAACTGTTGCTCTCAAACAGTTATTTCCATAAATTGCACAATAATGTGAATCTTTTGGAAAAGGCAAACTCATTGCAATTTTATTTTGAGACATTAGGTGGCAGCAACAGCCAAACAGCAGGCGGAAAGCTTTCAGGGACTTGGAAAAGGAAGAAAACAGGCTTTGGGTAGGAGGGAAGGATGGAAATATTTCCATTATAATTTAATCTCATTTAGAATGGGTGCATGCAATGCCATCTTCTTATATTAGAGGATTCACTATAGGATTCACCAAACCAAACAATGCCACAAGTTGTTCCAACATTTTTCAGATAGTTGAAAATCCCTCTTAAATGGTAGCATTTTAAATTGGCGTTAAACATCTGTTCACCAGTGAGTTTTCTTGAATACTTCAAGTGAGGCACCAGAGGCAGATTGAACATTTTCTGTTCAATGACCTGAAAAGGCCTTTTAACTCGTGTAACACACCATGTCTTTCAGAAAACGAGATATGTCCATACAATCTCAGAATTCCAACCACCATAGGACCATGAACATATAAACTACTTCCCATCAGTTTCTCAGTGGAGTTCCAAGATTGGGAGGAGCTCAACAGAAGAGGTGAGGCAGATGGAGAACAGAGGTGAAGACAGACCAAGAACAACGACGGGTAAGTGGAAAGAAGGAGGTGGCGAGATCCTCGCAGGGAGGAACCGTCAGTGCGCCGTGTTCAGCAGTGCTCTCCACGTTCGCCATCCAGAACTTTCTTAAACACCAATACTGATACGTACAGTACTTTAGACTCAGAAAATACACAGAGTATTTCTGAATGTTATATATATAAATATTCTAAATTACATCATACTACTGTTTAAAAATCACTTCCACATCTCACGCTTTTTAAAAATGACAGGAACATACACAAGATTTGTTTCTTCTAAATTCGTTTGTTGCTGCTTCTGACCGCACTGGACTTAGAATCCTTTATCAAAACCAGCTGCTATAGAGATAATGATGTCATTAGGAAATTAGATTTTTGGTAACTGGGTTGGGCATGCGGGAGGAGCAAATGACAATAGATTAGTAGAGAATAAAAGTCCATCTGAACAAACACAATAATAACAGATATGGGTAACCACACAGAGACCACCTTCAACCGGCTATCTTTTCCAGATTAATCAGACATAAGAAATCAAGGTGGTTTAAAAATACACTGCCTACAAACACATGAAAGGAGGCTCAACATCACTAATCATTAGAGAAAGGCAAATCAAAACTGCAATGAGGTATCACCTCACACCAGTGAGAATGGCCATCATCAAAATATCTACAAACAATAAATGCTGGAGAGGGTGTGGAGAAAACGGAACCTTCTTGCACTGTTGGTGGGAATATAAATTGATACAGCCACTATGGAGAACAGTATGGAGGTTCCTTAAAAAACTAAAAATAGGGGCTTCCCTGGTGGCGCAGTGGTTGAGAGTCCACCTGCCGATGCAGGGGACGCGGATTCGTGCCCGGTCTGGGAAGATCCCACATGCCGCGAAGCAACTGGGCCCGTGAGCCATGGCCGCTGAGCCTGCGCGTCCGGAGCCTGTGCTCCGCAACGGGAGAGGCCACGACAGTGAGAGGTCCGCGTACCGCAAAATAAAATAAATTAAATAAATAAATAAATAACTAAAAATAGAACTGCCATACGACCCAGCAAACCCACTACTGGGCACATACCCTGAGAAAACCATAATTCAAAAAGAGTCACGTACCACAATGTTCACTGCGGCTCTGTTTACAATAGCCAGGACATGGAAGCAACCTATCAACAGATGGATGGATAAAGAAGATGTGGCACATATATACAGTGGAATATTACTCAGCCATAAAAAGAAACGAAATTGAGTTATTTGCAGTGAGGTGGATGGACCTAGAGACTATCATACAGAGTGAAGTAAGGCAGAAAGAGAAAAACAAATACCATATGCTAACACATATATATGGAATCTAAAAAAAAAAGGGGGTTCTGAAGAACCTAGAGGCAGGACAGGTATAAAGACGCAGACGTAGAGAGTGGACTTGAGGACACGGGGAGGGGGAATGGTAAGCTGGGACGAAGTGAGAGAGTGGCATGGACATACATACTCTACCAAATGTAAAACAGATAGCTAGTGGGAAGCAGCCACATAACACAGGGAGATCAGCTCGATGCTTTGTGACCACCTAGAGGGGTGGGATAGGGAGGGTGGGAGGGAGACGCAAGAGGGAGGAGATATGGGGATATATGTATATGTATAGCTGATTCACTTTGTTATAAAGCAGAAACTAACACACCATTGTAAAGCAATTATACTCCAATAAAGACATAAAAAAAAACACTGCCTAATGGTTGGGCTTCCTAATATATATGAAATAATGCAAAGTCTTCTGTATCTCCTTATCATATCAAACTAGAAAATATTATAGTAAGTTTACATTTTGGTCACATTTGTAGTTGGATACACTAATGCAGTTCAAGCGCCCATATAAAGCCTAGAGAAATGGAAAACCTATTAGAGTTCGCTAATAAAAACGAATTTTTAAAAATGCTACCTCACTATATTTCAAAATATACTGAATTTTAAAAATGTAGGGGCTTCCCTGGTGGCGCAGTGGTTAAGAATCGCCTGCCAATGCAGGGGACACGGGTTTGAGCCCTAGTCGGGGAAGATCCCACATGCCGCGGAGCAACTAAGTCCGTGCACCACAACTACTGAGCTTGGACTCTAGAGCCCGCAAGCCACAACTACTGAGTCCACACGACACAACTACTGCAGCCCGCGCACCTAGAGCCTGTGCTCCACAGCAAGAAAAGCCACCGCAATGAGAAGCATGCACAATGCAACAAAGAGTAGCCCCCACTCATCACAACTAGAGAAAGCCCGCACACAGCAACGAAGACCCAATGCAGCCAAAAAAAATAAATTAAAAAAAATAAAAATGTAGACCAAAGTAACAGCACAAGGGAGAAATACCTCCTGTCTTAAGCTTTTGAACTAGGAGGGGATGGATCTTGGAGTCCAATAGACCCAGGTTTCAGTCCTGGCTCTACTACTACCAGATCTTAACAAGATGCGGGTGATTTCACCCCAACAAGCCTCAGTTTCCTCATCGCCTTTATATATAAAATAGGGATAAGAATTAAATGAGATAATATGCATAAAATCTCTAACCCAATGCCTGGAACATACTAGTATGTTAATAAATGGAGGAGAAAGAGTTGTTATTGTTGTGTGGTCATTTATTCAACAAGTATTCACTGAACTCCTATTTTGCACCCAACGCTACCATAGGGGCTGCAGCAAGACAACCAAGGTCTCTCTGTTTTTACTGTTCGTGACCAGCACTGAAGTGGAGAGATCCTTCTAAAAGAGAGCTCTAGGCAACAGTTAACCAGAATAACTTTATACTGATTGAATTTATCCTAATTGTTCCTTTACCCGCTTTACTTCATTCGAGAGTATCTAATCTTACAGTCTGCAGAGTTTGGAAAGTGATGCAAAGAAAATTTCTTCTTTGCCTTATTTAACATATTGCTGTAGCTAGCACATGTTCATACTCTGACAGATGATATTTGGAACACCAAGTAAAACATTTTGCAAACTTTACAGTTTTCCTACACTTGCGAGTAGCAATTTCTAAATAAAAGAGAGTTTACAAGGCTTTAAATCTGCAGCACTTTTACTCAGAAATTGAAAAATTAAGATCCAGTCAGAAGCAACACAACAGAACATTTCACCTCAGCTGTTTAATTATAAATTGCTACGTGACGCTCATTACAAAACCACATAAGATTTGCCATACATAAAGCTGGAAGACAGGATGAGGAAAGAAGGATGGCAGAAGGTTGGTAGTTAAATCTCAGCGAACGGGAGGAATACGTATCAATTTCATGAATTACGGTTCTACTTACATTTCTGAAATCACAGCTAATTACCCAGTTTTAAGTTAAAGGTTTTGCTTTAATTAATACCGTTAGTGGTTTCCGAATAAAAGGAAATACATATGAATTCAAAGTCTTATTCTCACTTTGGAAATCCAATCTCATTCAATACATCTAATGGAACTATAAGACACTATACTTAGTCTAATAATGTTCCTGATCAATCTCCTAAAAGTTCCATGTACCTATTCTGCTTGCCATGATTGGCTACATCAGGCTTGTGCTTCATTCAACACAAAGGAGGGCATTTATACCAGATGCCACCATCTACTTGAAACTCCACTTGGCTTTCTTACAGCTCTCTTAAGTTTAACATAACCCAAAACGAAATCATCATTCTTCTCTACAGAACTGTCCTGGCTCACAGTCTCCTGTCTTAGAGAAATAGCAGCCAGTTGCTCAAGCTGACCTGGAGGTTGCTAATTAGCAATTGTATAACCCTGGACAATGTATTGAATCACTGTAAGCCTGTTTTCTGTCTGTAAAATGGGTACAGAAATATTAATATCTACCTTATAGGATTGCTGGGGATTAAATGAGATTCATTAGCATGATGTGTGGCATATAAAAAATACTTAATGAAGCTTGGCAATAATAATTAAAAACAACAAACTACCATTATCCTTCTGTCAGACAAGACTTCTGATGAGGACCTCATCAGAAATTAGTCCTATTTCTATTTCCTAAACATGTCTCTAGTCAATTCACTTCTACCCATTCCCATTGCCATCATCCTAATATAAGCCATCCTCATATTTCATTGCTGAAATAACCTTACTGGTCTCCTTGTGTCAATTCTTGCCCCTTCCACTTGGGAGTCAGAATGATCTCTCTAAAATTCTAGGATATCAATTTACTGCTTAAAACTCTACAGTGTCTACATTGTCCTTCCAGTAAAGTCCAAACATATCAACCTGGTTTTCTAAAGCCTTCTGGGATACGGTGCTGCTTAATCTCCAGACCCTAGCACTATCCCCTTTGCATTCATGCTCTAGATTTACATATCTTCTGTCAGTTCCTCCAACTTGCCAAGCACATTCACCTCAGAGTACATACTGTTTTGTACATGCTGTTTCTTCTACTGGGAAACATCTCTTCTCCCAGGGTCAATCAGCATTCAGGTCTCAACTTAAATATTACTTTCTCAGAGAAATCATCTCCAATACTCTTAGCTTCCTTCGTAACATACCCTGTCATTAAATGCAACACATTCCTAACTACTTGTTCACTGGCTGTCTTCTATGAAACCAAAAACAATATCAGTTTTGCTTACTGCTATATCTCTGGAATTATACTTCTTTTTGTTTAAATTAATTTATTTATTTATGGCTGTGTTGGGTCTTCGTTTCTTTGCGAGGGCTTTCTCTAGTTGTGGCAAGCGGGGGCCACTTTTCATCGTGGTGCGCGGGCCTCTCACTATCGCAGCCTCTCTTGTTGCGGAGCACAGGCTCCAGACGCGCAGGCTCAGTAATTGTGGCTCACGGGCCTAGTTGCTCCGCGGCATGTGGGATCTTCCCAGACCAGGGCTTGAACCCGTGTCCCCTGCATTGGCAGGCAGATTCTCAACCACTGCGCCACCAGGGAAGCCCTGGAATTATACTTCTTGAATGGGTTAGTGTATGACTGACTGATGAATCAATCAACAAATAGGAAAGAAGGAGGACCTTCAAGATGGCAGAGGAGTAAGGCATGGAGATCACCTTCCTCCCCACAGATACATCAAAAATACATCTACAGGGCTTCCCTGGTGGTGCAGTGGTTGAGAGTCCGCCTGCCGATGCAGCGGACACGGGTTCGTGCCCCAGTCCGGGAAGATCCCACATGCCGCGGAGCAGCTGGACCCATGAGCCATGGCCACTAAGCCTGCGCGTCCGGAGCCTGTGCTCCGCAATGGGAGAGGCCACAGCAGTGAGAGGCCTGCGTACCGCAAAAAAGAAAAAAAAATACATCTACATGTGGAACAGCTCTTACAGAACACCTACTGAACGCTGGCAGAAGACCTCAGACTTCCCAAAAGGCAAGAAACTCCCCACGTACCAGGCTGTGTGGCTGACAGGGTCTTGATGCTCCGGCTGGGTGTCAGGCCTGAGCCTTGGAGGTGGGAGAGCCGAATTCAGGACACTGGACCACCAGAGACCTCTCCGCCCCACGTAATATCAATCGGTGAGAGCTCTCCCAGAGATCTCCGTCTCAACGCTAAGACCTAGCTCCACTCAACAACCAGCAAGCTCCACTGCTGGATACCCCATGTCAAACAACTAGCAAGACAGGAACACAACCCCACCCATTAGCAGAAAGGCTGCCTAAAATCATAATAAGGTTACAGGCACCCCAAAACACACCACCGGACATGGTCCTGCCCACCAGAAAGACAAGATCCAGCCTCATCCACCAGAACACAGGCACCAGTCCCCTCCACCAGGAAGCCTACACAACCCACTGAACCAACCTTACCCACTGGGGGCAGGCACCGAAAACAACGGGAACTACGAACCTGCAGCCTGCAAAAAGGAGACCCCAAACACAGTAAGTTAGGCAAAATGAGAAGACAGAGAAATACGAAGCAGATGAAGCAGCAAGGAAAAAACCCACCAGGCCAAACAAATGAAGATGAAGTAGGCAGTCTACCTGAAAAACAATTCAGAGTAATGATAGTAAAGATGATCCAAAATATTGGAAATAGAATGGAGAAAATACAAGAAACGTTTAACAAAGAACTAGAGAAACTGAAGAGCAAACAAACAATGATGAACACAAAATAAATGAAATTAAAAATTCTCTAGAAGGAATCAATAGCAGAATAACTGAGGCAGAAGAATGGATAAGTGACCTGGAAGATAAAATAGTGGAAATAACTACCACAGAGCAGAATAAAGAAAAAAGAATGAAAAGAATTGAGGACAGTCTCAGAGACCTCTGGGACAACATTAAGCACACCAATGTTTGAACTATAAGGGTCCCAGAAGAAGAAGAGAAAAAGAAAGGGACTGAAAAATATTTGACGAGATTATAGTCAAAAACTTCCCTAATATGGGCAAGGAAACAGTCAATCAAGTCCAGGAAGCACAGAGAGCCTCATACAGGATAAATCCAAGAAAAAACACGCCAAGACACATATTAATCAAACTATCAAAAATTAAATACAAAGAAAAAATATTAAAAGCAGCAAGGGAAAACAACAAAAAACGTACAAGGGAATCCCCAAAAGGTTAACAGCTGATCTTGCAGCAGAAACTCTGCAAGCCAGAAGGGAGTGGAAGGACATATTTAAAGTGATGAAAGGGAAAAACGTACAACCAAGATTACTCTACACAGCAAGGGTCTCATTCAGATTTGATGGAGAAAGTAAAACCTTTACAGAGAAGCGAAAGCTAAGAGAATTCAGCACCACCAAACCAGCTTTACAACAAATGCTAAAGGAACTTCTCTAGGCAGGAAACACAAGAAAAGGAAAATACCCACAAAAAAAACCCCAAAACAATTAAGAAAATGGTAATAGGAACATACATATCAATAATTACCATAAATGTAAATGGATTAAATGCTCCAACCAAAAGACACAGAGTGGCTGAATGGATACAAAAACAAGACCTGTATACATGCTGTCTACAAGAGACCCACTTCAGACCTAGGGACACGTACAGACTGAAAGTGAGGGGGTGGAAAAAGATATTCCATGCAAATGGAAATCAAAAGAAAGCTGGAGTAGCAATTCTCATATCAGACAAAACAAACTTTAAAATAAAGTCTACTACAAGAGACAAAGAAGGACACTACATAGTGATCAAGGGCTCAACCTGAGAAGAAGATATAACAGTTGTAAACATTTATGCATCCAACATAGGAGCGCCTCATTACATAAGGCAAATGCTAACAGCCATAAAAGGGGAAATCGACAGTAACACAATAATAGTAGGGGACTTTAACACCCCACTTTCACCAATGGACAGATCATCCAAAATGAAAATAAATAAGGAAACACAAGCTTTAAATGACACAAACAAGATGGACTTAATTGATACTTATAGGACATTCCATCCACAAACAACAGAATACACTTTCTTCTCAAGTGCTCATGGAACATTCTCCTGGATAGATCATATCTTTGGTCACAAATCAAGCCTTGGTAAACTTAAGAAAATTGAAATCGTATCAAGTATTTTTTCCAACCACAGCGCTATGAGACTAGATATCAATTACAGCAAAAAAAACTGTAAAAAATACAAACACATGGAGGTTAAACAATATGCTACTAAATAACCAAGAGATCACTGAAGAAATCAAAGAGGAAATCAAAAGATACCTAGAAACAAATGAAAATGAAAACATGACAACCCAAAACCTATGGGATGCAGCAAAAGAAGTTCTAACTGGCAAGTCTGTAGCAATACAATCCTACCTCTAGAAACAAGAAAAATCTCAAATAAACAATCTAACCTTACACCTAAAGCAATTAGAGAAAGAAGAACAACAAAAACCCAAAGTTAGCAGAAGGAAAGAAATCATAAAGATCAGAGCAGAAATAAATGAAAAAGAAATGAAGGAAACAATGGCAAAGATCAATAACGAAAAGCTGGTTCTTTGAGAAGATAAACACAATTGATAAACCTTTAGCGAAACTCATTAAGAAAAAAAGGGAGAAGACTCAAATCAACAGAAATAGAAGTGAAAAAGGAGAAGTAACAACTGACACTGCAGAAATACAAAGGATCATGAGAGATTACTACACGCAACTGTCTGCCAATAAAATGGACAACCTGGAAGAAATGGACAGATTCTTAGAAAAGCACAACCTTCCGAGACTGAACCAGGAAGAAATAGAAAATATAAGCAGACCAATCACAAGCAATGAAATTGAAAGTGTGGTTAAAAATCTTCCAACAAAAAGCCCAGGACCAGATGGCTTCACAGGCGAATTCTATCAAACATTTAGAGAAGAGCTAATGCCTATCCTTCTCAAACTCTTCCAAAATATAAGGAAACACAAACACAGAGGGAGGAACACTCCCAAACTCATTCTATGAGGCCACCATTACCCTGATACCAAAACCAGACAAAGATGTCACAAAAAAGAAAACTACAGGCCAATATCACTGATGAACACAGACACAAAAAACCTCAACAAAATATTAGCAAACAGAATCTAACAACACATTAAAAGGATCATAAACCCCACTTGATCATGGTGTATCCCAGGAATGCAAGGATTCTTCAGTATATGCAAATCAATCAATGTGATACACCATATTAAGAAACTGAAGGGTAAAAACCATATGATAATCTCAATAGATGCAGAAAAAGCTTTCGACAAAATTCAACACCCATTTATGATAAAAACCCTCCAGAAAGCAGGCATAGAGGAAACTTACGTCAACATAATAAAGGCCGTATATGACAAACCCACAGCCAACATCGTCCTCAGTGGTGAACAACTGAAACCATTTCCACTAAGATCAGGAACAAGACAAGGTTGCCCACTCTCACTGCTATTATTCAACACAGTTTTGGAAGTTTTAGCCATAGCAATCAGAGAAGAAAAAGAAATAAGGGAAGAGGACATACATTTTGTTTTCTTTCTACTCTACCAGAACTGTCTCCTTAATCAAGGGGGAAGTTTTGGGAAGTATCCTCACCCCTAGAAGGCATGAAAATCATATCGTGGAATAACAGAGAAACTCCACCCTCTCTGCAAACTATCATCCTACCGTGCTCCTGTAATCCTTTCCTACATACATTAGAATAATAGCCTCTGTCCTTTCTTGAGCCTGAGTCATTTTATACCTGGACTACAGGGAAAAAAAAAGGAAGGAGGGTATTTCCAAACACTTATCATTGGTGCTCTCTCAACTAACTTTATTTTGCCCTACTATTTTTCGTCCCCTCTCAGCACCCAACTAATCGCCAACCTACCACTACAGTTTCCTCTTTAAGCCTCTCCATTTCAAAATGATTTCTCCATGTCTTTCGTTAACTAAAATAGTCATTTCCTCAGGGTGACTGATCCAGCAAGGAGAGAGTAAACTGAATGTACTAATCCCAATAAGATGTAAATGAAGATGTCATTGCCCTTTCAGAGATACTTACATTTCAAAAGAAGGCAATTTAAAACTAATTTCTAATTAGTAAAGTTCCTGAAATGGGCAAGAAGATAATCTGTAGCGTTATATATTTTTAAACCCTCTGAAGAAGCAAGACTCTTCTACTTGTAACTTCCTTCATCAATTGGGACTGGAAAGCCACATAACTTTCTGGTGCGCTCAAGATTTCTTCCTTCCCAGGGTTCCTAGAAAAGTTTTCCTCAACCCAGTTCCTGTAGGCTTGCGGCTCCCTCTCCTAGGCATCTACTTCCTCTTTCTTTGACACTGAACTATAAGGAAGCCATCTCTGGATCCCAACCAAATTAATTACCTGGGAGTTTGCCATTTTGAAGATCACTGGTCCTTTTCCCCAAGTAGCTAAAAATACTCTTGGGTCTTTTGTTTAAAAGCTTTGAAAATTAAGTATAAACAGTTATAGAGTTGACTGATCTTAACTATTAATCTCTGCTCAAACTATCTTTTAAGATACTTATTCCCAACACTCAACTATTCTCCATCTCAAAACATTCAGGGAAATACTAGGTTGTAGGGGAGAAAAACAGAACACAAATGCTTCCCAAGTATTTCCCATAATCCATAAGGTTGCTTAGGCAAGGATAATCAAGAGGTATTTTTGCATTCAGCTGAGAAGGGAAGGATACCAATTTAAAAATAACCCACCAAATACATTAATAGAACAATTATTCATTTATGAAGGGCATAGGAAGAAAAGAGAATAAAAAGGTCTATTCCAGATTTTGCAATCAATGACTCTTTGCAATCAACTGACTTTTATTATCTATACATATTGTTGTTATTTAAATGATGCTTCCTAATAAAATTATGGGCACTGTGTAGAGACAGGAAAAAGTTGATGGGTAATAAATAGGCCTAAGACACTAAGCCATCACAGGTTGTCACCCTGTGCCAACTGATTCTCTTGACTCTACAAGTTACATAAATAATGATAGTATGGGCTTCCCTGGTGGTACAGTGGTTAAGAATCCGCCTGCCAATGCAGGTGACTCAGGTTCAAGCCCTTGTCCGGAAAGATGCCACATGCCGCGGAGCAACTATGCCCATGCGCCACAACTACTAAGTCTGCGCTCTAGAGCCCGCGAGCCACAACTACTGAAGCCCACGTGCCTAGAGCCTGTGCTCTGCAACAAGAGAAGCCACCCAATGAGAAGCCCGCGCACCGCAACGAAGAGTAGCCCCCGCTCACCGCAACTAGAGAAAAGGCCACGCACAGCAACAAAGACCCAAGCAGCCAAAAATAAAATAAATAAATAAGTTTAAAAAAAAATGATAGTATGGGTGGAGAGGACCTTCACAGCATTTGGCATAGGGAAATTCTTGGTCTAGTATGAATTAAAAGCTTGAATAAAGCTATGGTTGATTTTTTTTTTTTAATGAATCACAAAACAAGTAACTATCTTTTTCCAGGAGGACCTATTTTTACCTCTAGAATAAAGAATGCCACTTTTTAAAAGTTAAAAAAATCATAGTGAAATTTGAAAAAAGTATTCTCTGTGGCACATTTCTAAATGCAAGGCTACTCCCCTGGCCTTGGTAACTTACGCCTCCTGCGATGTATTGTATGAAGCCCTCCAAACCAATCTGGAACACACATGAGAGTCTCTCTTGAGGAATCAAGTGAGCATTATAGCAGTCATATTTTGTTAACTAATTGTTTGCTTATTGAAAGCAGCACTGATGTCATTTTCTCTAAACAGCTGAAGTATTTTAAGTTTTCTCAAATCTGTGTTTCTTGGCCTTTGCCTGAGAGAAGACGGCAGATGCTTACTTATTTTACACACCAGAGTTAAGAATTCATTGTCTCAACCTTACGCATTTATAGTCTTATCAAGTGATGGTGACCTTTCAGCACAAATTCACACAATTCATGGCCATTTTCTTTCTGCTTATCTTATTGAAAACAATGTTTCTTTCAGAACCAATGGCTTTGGCATTTTCCTTTATAATTCTGAAAATATTAATTTTCTTTATTAAGCACTGACTATACTTTAGTGGTTAGTGCTATTCAAACAAATGGAATGTACCTTGGTGATTTTTATTTCTTTTTATCATTACTGGTTTCATTAATACTCGGTAGACAAAATTCTTTCCTATGACTTAATATGGATTGCTAAATCTTACTAGAAATCAATGTACATGTTTGTTATTTTAGGGAATGTTATAAAGGTGAGACTGACATTAAGCAGAGTTCCGAGGAAGGAGAATAAATAAGATTATTTATTAGATAGATGGGGAGGAAAAAGGGAAGAAAGAAAGTGAAGGGGTTATAGGCCCAGGTAATCATAAAAAAAAAAAAAAAAAAAAAAGAAAACATCGGGGCTTCCCTGGTGGTGCAGTGGTTGAGAGTCCGCCTGCCAATGCAGGGGACATGGGTTCATGCCCCAGTCGGGGAGGATCCTACATGCCGCGGAGCGGCTAGGCCAGTGAGCCATGGCCGCTGAGCATGCGCGTCCAGAGCCTGTGCTCCGCAACAGGAGAGGCCACAACAGTGAGAGGCCCGCGTACCGCAAAAAACAAAACAAAACAAAACAAAAACAGAAAACATCAACACCAGACGCCTCCCACAAGTTCTAGAGGGTTATACCCATACTAGAGAAAGAAATGTAAGATTTGAGTTGAAATATGACCTAGCAATAAGATAAAATTTAGCTCATAAAGGTGTTTTAATAGTTTCCTCAAAAATCTTGACAAATTAAAATTACAATGCAATATAAGATATCTGCTAATAAATGTCAATATAATTATACAAAGCTTATGATTAAGGAGACAGTTCTGGTAGAAAGAAAACAAAATGTATAGCCAATTAATAGTATAATGTATGTGAAAGTGCTGCTATAAACTTTAAAGGAGTATGTAAACATTAGCTATAATTATTTTTATTATTGATCTGTAACCAACCTAGAAATCAAAAATTAAGTTGTCTGTGTATGTGTGTGTGTGTCTCCATAAGTATTCAATCAGAACTATTTAATTACAATATAACTTCAAAGCAGGGTTTCTCAACCTCAGCACTGTTGAGATTTTAGACTGATCATTCTTTGCTGTGGGAGTCTGTCCTGTGCACTGAGAGATGTTTAGCAGCATCCCCGCCCTGTACCCACCAGGGGCCAGTAGAACTTCCTCCTCCTCCCCCCCTCAATTAGCGACAAACAGAAATGTCTCTGGACATTGCCAGACGCTGCAAAATTGCCCCTGGTTGAAAGCTATGTTAAAGCACAAGAAAAACCTAGAAATTATATTTATGGCTCTCCCGCACAAACTGAGAATGAGAGACAGCCAAGATGAACTAGAGCTAGATATCCATCACTAGGCACATGTGGCTACTGAACACTTAAAAGGTAGCTAGTCCGAACTGAGATATGTTATAAATGTAAAATACACCCTAGACTTGAGGATTTGGTATGAGAAAAAGAATACAAAATGTTTCCAAAAACTTTATGTGGATTACATGTTAGTGATAATATTTTGGATATAGTGGGTTAAAATAAAATACATTATAAAAATTAGTTCATTTGTTCCTTTTTGCTTTTTAAAAATATGGCTACTAGAAATGTTCGAATTAAATGTGTGGTTTGTATTATATTTCCAGTGGACAGTGCTGAACTTGTGCAAAAAATTATCCCTCCTTCACACTATACGTTCCAGGCAGCCTTTGATAACAGAGAGCTCTGTCCCCAGTTTTCTCTTTACCTTCTCTCCATTCTCCTTGGATTAGCTCCAGTTTCCTTTCTTCAGTGAGATTACTACTCAGAGATGACTTACCTCCAAACTCTATCTCTAGTTAGGAGCTCTACCAAAACCTAGATCCATATGTCCACTATCGACTTAACAACCCCACTTGGACATCCTAGAGGAACCCCAAACTTAAATGATCCTCATTCCCAAAAAGGCTCCTCCTCCAGGATTCCCCATTTTATTAGATGGCACTATTGACACAGATGTTCAAGCCAGAAACCTGAAGGTCATCATGAGTTCTCTTACAATCTCTCACAAGTAG
The DNA here is from genome assembly GCF_059928025.1 of Delphinapterus leucas. Classification (NCBI taxonomy): domain Eukaryota; kingdom Metazoa; phylum Chordata; class Mammalia; order Artiodactyla; family Monodontidae; genus Delphinapterus; species Delphinapterus leucas. The sequence goes on from NC_143135.1 coordinate 16,131,532, forward strand.
AGTCCTGCTTCCTCTACTCCCTCAGTATTTCTGGAATCGTCCTTTTTCCTAACACTGGCTAGGCCAAGTCACCATTATTTCTCCCCACATCAACTCCATCATCCCTTTTACCCTCTTATTACACCCTGCCCTCCCCATCTCAATACTTAGCCCACAAGTAACTATTTTTGATTAGGGCTGTCTTTCCCTTTAGAACATTATACTACATAAAGCCAGGCGCTTTCCTGTTCATTGTTTTATCTCCAGTTCATTGACTGACGAATGAATGAATGAATGAATGAATGAATAAAGAGGGGTGTAAACTGCCGACTCACAGGTTGCAATTTACTAAGGGGCTGGACTACAAAGCAGTGGTTCCATTAGCATATGTGGCCCAGGAAAATATCAACCCTTAGGTCTAAATATCAATGTACCCTCACCCTTAACAGATCTATCTATCGTGCATAAAATCACACTGCAGACTTTCTATATACTGGGTCAGGAAAGAACAGCTGAAGAGTGCCTTTTATAACCCTCCAGCCCAGCAGCAAACCTGATGCCTGACATCTTCCATTTTCAATGGCATAGTCTCAGAGTAGCTATAGTTTCAAAGTTACCCAGTGAAAAGCAGCTGAAATTTATACAAAGCTAAGAACAACTGTGATTAACTGAACCACTCCTGAAACAAAGTTATTCTCCAACAACACAAGTTCAAAATAAGTCTCCTCTCATTAGGGATCCTTGATCCCCCTCCTTGCCTAAGCCAGCCTTCACTCTCCAGTCCACGACTAGTTTGAAAGGGGTTTGGATGGACTATGGCGGTGTCTATCCTAACTAGGAAGTTACAGCTACTACTGACTTGGAATTTTTTAAAAGTTGAGAATTTTACAGATGTTAGCTGTGTTTTAGGTTAAGCTAAAGGAAGAAGAGCTTGGGAAAGACTCCGAGTAATGTATGTATTACAGAAGAACAAGGCAAAAATTAGACCTGTGTGTTCATTCATCTTTTGCTACTGGCTCTCCTATAAGTATGGGAATAGCTGTGAGGGTAGGTGGGGTGTGGTGATGTATGATATGGACCAGGCAGGAGCTGAAAAGATAACACATCAAAGCCAGGGTTAACCCCAGGTCCAATGGCACTATGTAGGGCTAACTTTTTTTTAATTGCCTTTTCAAGAAATTATATGAGACCATTCTTTTATAGTATGAGGAAGAAAGGTGGGGTCGTGACTAAAGAAAGGTTAAGAAACATTTTTTAAAAGTATTTTCTCTTCGTTGTTCCTCCTTTTATAGTCCAATAAAGAAAACAATGGCAATTACCAGGTTCCCACCAATTTAGGCAGTGGGATAAAGAGATTTAGTGAAGAAGTGACATTTTTCTGGACTAGATGCCCTTTTTCTTTCTAGAAATGAGTCAGAGAATGCTGGGTGACTTTCTGAAGCCTGTTTTTTTTTTTCTTTTCCTCAAAATCTGGTGAATCTTTTCCATAACAAGGACCAATACTTCCACATCTCAGCAGAAGCATCGGTTTTTGGCAATAAGGTAGCTGAGGTGTAACACAAGGAAGTAGGAGACTCAGAAAAAACAAACAGTGGCTAAATCCCATGCGCAGTACTCAGTCTCTACGGCAGCTTGGGCAAGTCACTCATCCCTCTGAGCCACGTCTTCTCAACTGGGGTGATACCTCTCCCCCCAAGGGAACAAAAATTGATTCTGGGGTATGGTGTGAGCTCTTACCCTTTTTATGTATAAAGAACAGATATACATACAGCACATAAACAAGATACACAGTGGATCTGTGGTATTAAAGTCTCATGGGAGGGTAGACTAGGGGAAAATAATGTCTAAAAAGGCTCCTTGTTGGGGAGGGGGTAATATTGAACAAAAGGCTGAGACCCCTCTAAGCCTTTATATTTCCTCAGCTGTAAAAATGGGTCAGCATTACCCACCACAAAGGATTATTATGATATAGCTATATCTAAGTATATACAGAGAGAATGAGAGACTGGAAATAAAGCAGGCAGGGAAAACAACCTAAACTGTAGAATCATCATTAAAACACAACCCAAAACATAAAGATTCAAGTGTATATAGATCCATATCATCTAATGATCACTTGTATTAACAAGACAATTTTCTTCTCACTAGTCATTTCACCAATTGAACATCTAACATCCAAAAAGAAAGTCCTAGTCAATAAATGCAAGAAGAATCTGGAAACATGAAAAAGATACAAACCTAAAACACCAATTTCAAGACCTGCCAAGCTTGTTTTAATTTTATCATAAATATCTTCCGATGCAAAGTCAACAGCAATGGTCTTTGTTTCCACTTTGAATTTTTCTCCTAGGGAAAAAAACACAAATGGAGAGAGGAAAAATTAATATATGATTTAATTAATTAATTTAATTAAGATTTAAGCATTTGATGACATTACCCTTTCAAACACTTTTCCCCCCAAGTTTTATATGAAATTTAGACCAGGATAATTTTAAGCGATCATGAGAGCACCTAAGATATGATATAGAGTCAACACAGTAGTTCTGCAATAAAAATTCCAATGTTATCACAGAGCTGGCTGAATGTTCCTTAATCAGTTCTCCTATAAATCAATAATGATGACTTTTTAGACCCTTAGGTACAAATAAAAAAACATGATGCATATCATAATATTATATACTCTTTAAATATCACTGGTTTGTGATTTTAATTGCAAACTGATACTTCATAATTTCAGGAAAAAGTCTTAAGTGTGATCTATTAAAACAAAAAATCCACCTTATTAAAGTGGAAATAAAATGAATGATCTGGGCTTCCCTGGTGGCGCAGTGGTTGAGAGTCTGCCTGCCGATGCAGGGGACACGGGTTCGTGCTCTGGTCTGGGAAGATCCCACATGCCGCGGAGCGGCTGGGCCCGTGAGCCATGGCCGCTGAGCCTGCGCATCCGGAGCCTGTGCTCCACAACGGGAGAGGCCCGCGTACCGCAAAAAAAAAAAAAAAGAATATGATCATATTGGAATTTAGGAGCTTGGTTAATAATGAATAATCACTACATTTAAAAAGCCACACAAAATGCATAGTAATGGAGCTACAAAGTGATACCAGAAAGACCTGTGTTCTACTTTGCACAGGACTGTTAAGGTCCAAACAGGGCTAAGGGAAATAACAGATTCAGAAATGAGACCCTGGAGAAACAAAACTCATCTGAGGGAACATGTCATGTTGATTTCTGCCTTCACTAGTGAGCTGCTTTGAGAAGATGGCATGGACTGTGAGGTCACCCAGACTTGGGTACCAATTTGACTTCCACAGTTATTTGCTAAATGACTTTGAGCAAGTCACATACCCTCTATGGGCCTCAGCATCCTCTTGTGAAAATGAAGGTAATAATGCCCATTAGTGCTACCAAAGGTACCAAAGTATTACCTTTAGTACTAACAATACTACCATGTACTGGCATACATGAGGCACTCCATAAAGTCTCCAAGAATGCTTATTCTTTGGAGCTTGATGAGAATTCAAAAGAATTAATTTAAAAATCCTGCTTCCAAAAATAAAATTTTCTTCCTTCGAAGTCAATGCCAGTTTATCACAGAATATACAGCAGTAATCCACATAGGAGGTTTCTGTTCTGGATCTGAAAGGATTTATGTCTAAAACTAAAGAGCTGGTTCACAAGAGATTCTTTAGACTCAATGAAAAGTATCCATCCTAGATAGGAATCTATGAATAAACAAGAGAGGATATAACTGACCTGGAAAATACCTTATCTGGTGTTGAAGGTATACCTACTATTCGAATATAAATGAGTTATTACGTGTTCATGTAATGGACAGCCAGATACAGGGCTGTCATTTCCCAGTATCTGGTCTGACATGTCTTAGCATAAATGGTTCACAGAATTTACCACAAGTAAGTAAAGAACTCTGCCTTTATTAGAGCCACCAATTCACAAGAAAAAAGACCAAAATCAAAAGGCTGAAGGATACCTTTTATTGAATGTAAAGCTTTATTCTGGAAGTAAAATAAGATAAAATTTATTTATTTATTTGAGGAAAGCAACAACTGTTTCCACACTAGCACTATATACTGACATGTAGGAAAATTTCTCTCTAGTAATAAAAGCTACCTCACAACCCCTGAATCAAATTTACTTTTAGATCTCACAGGATTTGGTGAATGTACTTATATGGCACAGTCTTACATAGATACGTTACTTAAAAAAAAAAAAAAATTCAGAGACCCTTTTGGAAAGAATGTTACTTAGTAAGAACCCTCCAGTAAGCTCTTTCTTATGTCTTCACACTAGGATAAGCAAAATGGTTTCTGACACAAGTTTTTCAAGATAAATAAAAATTTGAACTTATACCTGAATTACTCTGAACCATATTCTAGTCCAGTTAACGTTGTTTAGTTTCTCTTAACTTTTCTTCACTGCCTCTATTGTGGGCTTTTCTTTCTTTCTTTTTTTAACATAGGTCAGCTCCTGTCACCCTCCTTGCAATCCTCCAAAGCATTCCATCTCTTTTACAGTAAGAACCAAAGTCTTCAGCATCAGCCTGATACTAAACTAATCTCCACCCACTTACTCTCCAGTTGCTCCCCAGCCTTGGTCACAGGGGTTCTAGCAGTTCTCTAGACACAGGATGTTCCCCAAATACACTCAAGGCTTTTGAACTTACTGTGCCCTCTGTCTGGAATGCTTTTCCACATCCCCTGTCTCTGTTGGGTCTTTAAGTAAATATTACCTTCTCAGAGAAGCCTTCATTGACCACCCTGTAAAAAATGCAGGGCTTCCCTGGTGGCGCAGTGGTTGAGAATCCGCCTGCCAGTGCAGGGGACACGGGTTCGAACCCTGGGCCGGGAGGATCCCGCATGCCACAGAGCAGCTAAGCCCGTGCGCCACAACTACTGAGCCTGCACTCTAGAGCCCGTGAGCCACAACCACTGAAGCAAGCGCCTGGAGCCCGTGCTCCTCAACGGGAGAGGCCACTGCAGTGAGAGGCCTGCGCTCCGCAGCAAGGAGTGGCCCCTGCTCGCCGCAACTGGGGAGAGCCAGCGTGCAGCAACAAAGACCCAAATCAGCCAAAAATAACTAAAAAAAATAAAAATAAAAAATGCAGCCATTCCTCCCCAGCACTCTTTGTCCCCCTTCCCTGCTTTACTTCACTCCATCATGCTTACCCCTCTCTAATGTACTATATACTTTAATAACGCATGTGTTTGCTGTCATCTGCTCCCACCAGAATTAAGCTTGTGAGGACAAAGTCTGGGATCTGCTTTGTTCAGTTGCTCAACGTCACAAAGGCTCCAGGGTCCTTCCACGCTTTTCTCCTATTCCCCTAGGCTGGCTCTTCTCTTGGTTTCAAGGGAGCCACTGCCATTCCAAGCATCCATGCAGGCAATGTTCAGAGGCAGAAATGGGGCATCCCTGTTACATGTCCCTTTTATAGTGAGGAAAACTTCCTCAGAAGAATCCAGCAGACTTCCCTCACATTTCTTTTCCCAAGATTATGGGATATGTCTTAAAAAACTCAAAAAAGAGCTAACATATGATCCTGCAATCCCACTCCTGGGCATATATCTGGAGAAAAACATGGTCTGAAAGGATACATGCACCCCAATGTTCATTGCTGCACTATTTACAACAGCCAAGAGAAAGAAGCAACCTAAGTGTCCATCGACAGAGGAATGGATAAAGAAGATGTGGTACACATATACAATGGAATACTACTCAGCCATTAAAAAAGAATGAAATAATGACATTTGCAGCGACATGGATGGACCTAGAGACTGTCATACTGAGTGAAGTAAGTCAGACAGAAAAAGAGAAATATCCTATGATATCGCTTATATGCAGAATCTAAAAAGAAATGATACAAATGAACTTATTTACAAAACAGACTCACAGACTTAGAGAATGAACTTATGGTGATGGGGGGCGGGGAGGAGAGGATGGGGGGAACGGAGAGTTAGGGAGTTTGGGATTGACATGTACACACTGCTATATTTAAAATGGACAACCAACAAGGACCTACTGTGTAGCACAGGAAACTCTGCTCAATATTATATAACAATCTAAATGGGAAAAGAATTTGAAAAAGAATAGATACATGTATTTGTATAACTGAATCAACTTTTGCTGTACACCTGAAACTATCACAACATCGTTAATCAACTATATGCCAATTTAAAAAAATTTTTTTAAAGATTATGGGATATGCATGCTCTTGACCAGGCCCATGTACTGGCTCTGAGGATTCCGTGAACCATCCCTACCACTACCACCAAGTTGTGTGAATCAAAAATAGTAGCACATATATAAGAATAGGACAGGAAATGCCTCTCTCTGGCCAAGACGATTAGAAAAGAAGTATGAAGGATGTTCTAAAAAGCTGAGGTGGAGATAGCTGGCTTCCTTAGGAGCTAGGAAATAAATCTAGGCATCTTCCCCCTCCCCATAGTCTATCATCTCTCATCTGACCCTGCCAACAGAAACCAGCACAGACAAACAAGAATCCTCAATTTTAAACATCAGTACTGGGGTTCCCTGGTGGCGCAGTGGTTGGGAGTCCGCCTGCTGATGCAGGGGACACGGGTTCGTGCCCCAGTCTGGGAAGATCCCACATGCCGCAGAGCGGCTGGGCCCGTGAGCCATGGCCGCTGAGCCTGTGCGTCCGGAGCCTGTGCTCCGCAATGGGAGAGGCCACAACAGTGAGAGGCCCGCGTACCACAAAAAAACAAACAAACAAAAAAACCATCAGTACAAGGATGTAATAAGCATCTGGAAGAGAAGTGGGGACCACATACACATAAAACAACCTTCATTTCCACCTTCGCCACCTCCCCTACCCAAGGTTCTTCATAAGACTACCAGTCCACAACTCAGCAACAGCCCACCACTGGGGAAGAGTAAGAACTTCATCAAAGCCTTTGGAGACATACTTCTGAGTACTCTGATCCTTGCCCACCACAGAGGCCCATGACATGACAGCCTCTGTCAAGTCTTTCCTCCAGGGTAGGAGCTGTGATAAGTTAAAATAAATACCCTACAAGTGTGTGGAATAAAGATATACAAACAAGTGAATCTGAAGGTTGCAATGGGAAGAGATGAGCCACTCAACTGCCCCTTCAAGGAAATTCTGGTTACCCCAGCTGCTGGGGGTCATCAGCAGACAGCTTTCAGGTGTCAGCCCCTTGGTGGGGGGTGGGGGGAGGCAGCGGGAGGGGGTTGCCTCAGCTTCAGAGAGTTGCCTGAACCAAGATCATGCCTTTCTCATGACATCCACATCCAATGAGTGATTGAGGTGGAGAGTATAAAGCCACTGGACAGCCTTTTACTGCCCACATTCTGATTCCAAAAGTATAGTCTGTTTACTATCTTATTTTTCTGTTCTTTTCGTAATGCCCTAGTTTTAATCATTCTAACTTTAAGTTTTAATATGTCTAGTAGTGCAGAGCTCCTTTACTATTACTCTTTTTCAAAAGTTTATTGGTTTTCCTTACTTGTTTAGTCTCAGTTTTTATTGGGTTGCATTCAACATTTCAATTAAATTTATGAAGAATGACAATGTGGCGTTCCCTCTAGGCTCTCCATTTATTCAATGTCTCACAGTAAAATCTAGTGTTGTGAATTCTTAAAGAAATTAAAGAACTAAAGAATCCCATTATTAGAATACTACACACCATATGCAAAGATACTCCATACTACTGACTTAAACCCTTTGATATTTGAAATTGGATAGGCTAGCATCCTAGCTACTAGTTGTAGCCAAATATAATCATGCCCTCCTTCGCTTTTATCCAGATTGAAATGATTCCGATATGGTCTTGGCCCTCTATCTCTCAGCCTAGTGGCTAAAACGGAAAACTAAGAAGCAAAATCCTCTGATGATTGATATGAGCTGTTCAAGGCAGTCAACTCACTAGAAATGGGGGCAGAAAATCAGCTCTGGCTTAAAAAGTGGGGAATGAAGCTAAGAAATAGCTGGGCTGATACCATTCATCCCTTTTTATCTACTATTCCACTGAAAACCACATGACCACAATGGTGGAATATTAGAAAGCAAATATTATTCATAAATATAGAGCTATAACAATGAATGTCCTAACTGCCTTGAGTCAGTCCATCACTTCTAAGAATGGGTGCCCCACTCCTACACTCACATTGCTGATTTTTACTCAGAGGATCCTGAATTAGTTCAAGTCTGGAATTGACAGAGAAGGAACTTCTCTGTCAAAAGTAGTTTCAAGATGCAGCTAAAACACCTCTCAATATTAAAACTATCACGTGGGACTTCCCTGGTGGTGGAGTGGTTAAGAAACCGCCTGCCAATGCAGAGGACACAGGTTTGATCCCTGATCCGGGAAGATCCCACATGCCACAGGGCTACTAAGCCCACGTACCACAACTACTAAGCCTGTGCTCTGGAGCCCGCGAGGCACAACTACTGAACCCGCATGCCACAACTACTGAAGCCTGCATGTCTAGAGCCCGTGCTCCACAACAAAAGAAGCCACCGCAATGAGAAGCCCGCACACCGCAATGAAGAGTAGCTCCCACTTGCTGTAACTAGAGAAAGTCCGTGTACAGCAACAAAGACCCAATGTAGCCAAAAATAAGTAAATAAAATAAATTTAAAGAAAAAAAATGAAATAAAAATAACACGTTTTTATGTTCAAACCTAGAAAGGTCATGAACATATTCATAATAACCTTATGTTTAACGTACTTCTAGGTCTGGCCATCACTATTTTCATTTTGTTCAACAAATTGACATCTCTCCACTTTCCCTGAAGACTAGGATAATATATTGGTGGTTTATACTGATACAAATACCAGAAAAAAAAAATCGACATCTCTCAAATGTAACAGTTTTGCTCTAAGCATAATCTTATAGGTCTTAGAAAGACTTTCCTCATTTTTTCCCCTGGGTGTCTGGGGATATTAGGTCTGAGAATGCTAGAAAAGAGGTCTAATCTACATAAACTCATGTACTATTTATAATTTTTCTATTAATAACAACCAAAAATAATATATTGATTCTCCTTTCTTGACACATCTGCTCCAAATAAACAATCTGTCTTTCCCCCTAAGTTTCAGTTTCCCCCTATTCATTACAAAATTCCTATTACATTTATCCTTCCTCATCTTTTCCATATTATAAATTTCATCATTTAAGATTCGAGTTGTGTCACCACCTCTGTGGACTGAATTTTCATGATTCCCATTACCTCCAACGTAAAGCTACTTACTTCCTCTCGACTGTGCTCCTAGAGACCTTCTATATAACACTATTAACACTTCCCATAATACATTATGCAGAGAGTCTCTACTTCCTAACAAACACAATCAATTTGTTATCTTTGTATTCCCAGCACCTAGCACAATGCCTGGCATATAGCAGACGTCACTCAAATGTTTGTTGATTGAATAAATGCATCTAGGCCAACACAGCTGATAATATTAAAATCATCTCACTACTTCTTGAACTCCTCTCTATAGAAATAAAACTACATGCCGGTAAGAGATGTCTGTGTGAGACATAATAACATAAGGTACTTAACATTAGGCTTTTTAAAGCATTAAGATAAATTGAGAAACAACTCAGTTCTTCCATCTGTCCTGCCTGGGTTAGACTACCATCCACATGGAAGTAGAAACACTTTAGAGTTATTAGAAACCTTAGAAAACCATCCAGTCTCATGAATAAAGTACTCCAGGAGCTTAACTCAGGGGCACGGAGATGAACGTGGAAGACACTTTAGTCATGGGACCACTCTCCCTCTCCCCAGCCCTGAAAAAGATAATCAGGGGGAGAGGAGAGACTCTTGGGAAAATGGTACTATATTCAATGCCTACCAATTTTAGCTTCTTAAATCTAAATTCATTAAATTCAATTTGTAACTATAAGAATGTACTGCATGTTTTAAAAACCCCCTCCATTTTCACATGTTTTACAATATTTAGAGCTGTAAAAAGTGAGTCTTTTGTACTTTTTCTAAGTTTTAGGAGAAAACAAAGAACAAGTCCCCTAAACATCCTTTCCACTTAACTTCATTCCTTTTCCTGTTTTCTTTTTTACCCCCAAACCTCACCATCTCCCTTCACCCCTGCCCCTTGGGATTAGACATCTCCCCACAGAGAAAACCTCCCTTATGTAGCTCTGGAGAAAAGATGCTTATGCCCTAGATGGGAAAAATTCATCTGACTCCATTTTTTTTAAAAGACCCACTTAATTATAATTATCAGAGATGCTACACAAATCATGGTCCATTTCTTTTTTACATTGCCCTTGAAAATATATTCATGACAATTTTAATCTCAGATGAAGAGACTCACTTTCAGTCAAATCAAAAAATCTGTCATAGCATCATCAGGGATTCCATCCCAAACCAAGTATTTCTTTCTTTATTTTAAGCCAAGGTTATTATATATTTTATTCGTTACAGCCTATTTAACTAGAACAGCCATCTGTACTAAATAAAAACCTTAAACCATGTGAATTTTTTCTACCGATAGGGCATGAATAGGTCCCATTCTTCTTAAGCCCTGAGTTCTACATTTGGTTCAGGTATTGTAGACCCCTGGACAAGGCACCTTTGAAGAAGTTTTCAAATAAAGATGTTTATTTTCTACACTTGGAGGAAAAAAAAGGCCTGCCAATGGAAACATCTGAATTTTATTTTTTGAGGTGAGAAAAATATAAAAATTATTTCTAACATTATTATGCTTAAGATTCCAAGATGATACTGCTAATACTATGGAAGCAGAGTATTATGGGCTGAATATTTGTGTCCCCTCCCCCAATTCATATGTTGAAGGCCTAACCCCCAATGTGATGGTGTTTGGAGGTGGGGCCTATGGGAAGTAATTAGGTTTAGCTGAGGTCATGAGGGTGGGGCCCTCATGATGGGATTCGTGACCTTGTATGAAAATGAAGAGAGAGAGATCTCCTTCTCTCTACATAACACACCTAGGAAAGGCCAAGGAGACACAGGGAGAAGACAAGCCAGGAAAGAGGCTCTCACCAGGAACTGAATCTGCCAGGACCTTGATCTTGGACTTCCCAACCTCCAGAACTGTGAGAAACAAAGGTCTGCTGTTTAAGAGACCCAGACTATGGGGCTTCCCTGGTGGCCCAGTGGTTAAGAATCCACCTGCCAATGGAGGGGACACAGGTTCAAGCCCTGGTCGGGGAAGATCCCACATGCCACGGAGCCACTAAGCCCGTGCACCACAACTACTGAGCCTACACTCTAGAGCCCATCAGCCACAACTACTGAAGCCTGAGCGCCTAGAGCCTGTGCTCTGCAACAAGAGAAGCCCACACACAACGAGGAGTAGCCCCCGCTCACCGCAACTAGAGAAAGCCTGAACACAGCAACAAAGACCCAACACAGCCAAAAATAAAAATAAATAAAATAAATAAATTGAAAAATAAAAAGAGAGAGAGAGAGAGAGAGAGACCCAGACTATGATATTTTATTATGGCATCCTGAGCTGACCAAGACATAGAATTTGTTCAAAACAGCATGGGGATGCAGTCAGAAGCTCTGGACTTGAATGCCAACTCCATCACTTGGCTGAGGGTCCTTCAATCAAGCCTTTCAACCTTCAGGAAGTCCCTTTCTTAGGCTTTAAACTACAAGAAATAATACCCACCCTACAGAATTCCTGTGAGGATTACATGTCATAGCATATGAGAATGTATTTTATGAAACTGTAAAGCCTTATTCAAATGTTTTCTTTTCTTGTATCTGTCAATATCTACAAAGATGACTGCATGATATATAGTTGTTTTTTTCCTAAACAGCACAGGCTGCTATTAGGTATTATCTGTATCATCAACTCTTTCCTCTTTGCATCAGCTGCATATCCCCTGTCAATCTGACCAAGCACATATACCTCCACTTTAAAGAGTGATTTACTTATTACTGTATCACCCATGGAATCTATGGTTACAATATACTACTTAAGCCATGCCTTTAGTGTCCCAAGTGTTTCTTTCACTCAATTTGCTTGTGATTAACCTTTGAATTACTATGCTTTATCTATTCCAAGATGCACATTTTTATTCACTTTTTATCTTTGAAATCAGAATGCCTTACAATTGATGGCGTGTCAGTTTAATAGGCCATTTTTCTTTCTTAATGCTTATAAGCTGCATCATTTCATGATCAATGGTGTCTCAGATCTGATGAAAGAAACAGAACCCTGCTGGTCTCCACCCTCCTCTTTCAGGTCACGAAATGAACCAAGGACAGCTTCCAAATGCAAGATTCTCTGGTATTGCAGTGCCTATTACATTCCAACACCACCGCTAGTCAAGAAGGCAGAAACTTGCCCATCCGAAACTAAGACCCAACAACCTTAGCATATGTTCATTCATTTACTCAGGCGACACAGGCATTTGCCACCAGGCAAAGCACCTCACTCCCTAAATTGTCAGTTCTGTGAGGGCAGGGTCCATGTCTGGTATTTTCTTTACCACTATACACTCAGAGCCCAATAGTGCCTGGTACACGATAGGAGCTCAATGAGTATGTTTTGGCTGATTAAATTCAAGAAGTACACACTGAGTAGTGTCCACATGTCAGACTTTACCCTGAGAATAATAGCAGATACCTGCAAATAGGTCATATTTTGGTGAAGGAAATGTGTGTGAACCCATCTGGTGCTCTAATAAACATAAACAAATCGTGCAAAGAGAAAGCAATCACTCTTGCAGAGTGGGATTTTCTACAGGAGGTGACACTGGTTTCGAGTCCTTGAGTAGGAATGGGCCAGGCAGAGAAGGAGAAGTAGGCAAAAGCAGAGAGTGGGGAAAAGGAAGGGCATGTGGATGGAGTAGGTGGTACACAGAGAGAAACAGAAAGAAACAGTTCTGTAGAAGGACACTGGTGGAGGCTGTATGTGCCAAGATAACAAGCAGGACCAGCTAATAATTTTCTGGGGCCCAGTGCAAAATAGAAATGCGGGGCCCCTTGTTCAAAAATTAAGACTTTCAGGATGGTGACAGCAGAGCATCAAACCAAAGACAGGGCCCTGTGCAAATGCACAGGATACAGACCTATAAAGGCGGCCCTATAACACGTTGACAAGTCATCCTGTGTGTTAGAGTACTTAGCAGAGGTTCTTAAGCTAGGAAGTGACACGACCACACTTGTTTTTAGGAAGCAAATGCTGTGGCAAAGAGGACACAGCCCATTATCAAAAGTAACGGGCAGGGCTCCCCTGGTGGCGCAGTGGTTGAGAGTCCGCCTGCCGATACAGGGGACACAGGTTCGTGCCCCAGTCCGGGAAGATCCCACATGCCACGGAGCGGCTGGGCCCGTGAGCCATGGCCGCTGAGCCTGCGCGTCCGGAGACTGTGCTCCACGACGGGAGAGGCCACAACAGTGAGAGGCCCGCGTACCGCAAAAAAAAAAAAAAAAAAAAAAAAGTAACGGGCAGCTGGAAGAGAACACAGCAGCTACCGAATTAGTCCTAAGAGAAGGGGCCCAAAGAAGGGAGGCAGCAGTGGAAACGGGAGATCTCTGAGTTAGAGTCTGAGTTGGGGAAGAGAGGACACAATGGTTTTATCCACCTGCTTTAGATAGTTTATTAACTATAGTATCTTAGAGCTAAAACAGTCTTCATTTGGGACTTCCCTGGCGGTCCAGTGGTTACGACTCTGCATTCCAATGCAAGGGCCACGGGTTTGATCCCTGGTCAGGGAACTAAGATCCCACATGCTGCGCAGCCAAAACAAAAATAAATCAAAAAATAAAACACTCTTCATAAGTTTTGCATATGAGGCAACATTCCTCCAATTATGTCTCAGCATTTTTTAAATCACATAAAATGTTTCTGTTATTTTTATTTATTTATTTTTTTGGAAAGCAACTTTTTTCTTGAGGTAGCTTACTTACTTCTCTTCATTGGCTTGAGAAATGAAATTATAGTCACCTCTTGGTATCCAGGGGGATTGGTTCCAGGACCCCCTGTGGATATCAAAATCCACAGAGGCTCAAGTCCCACAGTCAGCCCATGTATTCACGGATTCAACCAACCCAGGATCGTAAACATAATACATGATCCTGTGGTTGGTTGAATCCACAATGTGGAAACCACAGATACAGAGGGCCATGAGTACTACCAGTAAGATCTGGGCCAGAGCTGACCAATTTTCCACGCAGGATAATCGTGAACTAAAAATCAAGTTGGAAATCAAAAGGCATATTTTTGTTACCCTCCGTAACATTCCTCCCTTCTTCTTTCAAAGAGAAAGGTAGTTAGAACTAATCGAAGTCAAATATCACACGGTACCTTTCTTCTAAAAATGCTGATTGTGCTTTTTTTTTTTTAAAGTGACCTCTTTTTATTTCAACCTGTCACTCTGTTCTTAAAAGATTCCACTCTGGTTTTGTGAGACCTTGCCACAGGAAAAAGTATTCCTTTCAAGATCTGGGTCTCTCACTTTGGTATTTAGAAAAAGGAAGCTTAACAGTTGCTTTTATTTCTTTAAAGACAAAACAAAACAAAACTAGGAACTTTCGAAAAAACCACCATAAAAGTTAAAGTATCAGCTACTGAAATGAGTATTTTACTTTATGGCAATTAATACTCTGAAGATCAATATAGTTCAGCATTTTGTCAAGAGTAGGACCATTTTTCTATTTAACACAAAAAATTTCATTTAAATTATTAAAAGAGCACAGTCTTCATATATTAAACCACAGTAAAAGCAAAAGTGCTTGATTTAGAGTCTCCTCCTGTACTCTTTGGACTAAGGAAAAGGACCCGACACCAATCACCCTGACTCTAGGACTTCCTAAGGAACTCAGAGGTTCCATGTAAAATGCATAGGGTTGCAGTTAATAGTCTACCAACTAAACAGGAGTAATAACTATTATAGTTATCAATTACTGAGAATCAACTAAATGCAAAAAAGTCTACTGAATGACATTATGTCATTTAATCTGCAAAAGAATTTATTGGTACCTTGCTGAAACTTGCAAATGATTACTCTCATAAATTTCAGTTTTCATCATTTGAAAGGCCATCGTTTATTTATTTATTTTTTTAAATTTTGAAATAATCTCAAGCAAAGTTGCAAATGCTGTACAAGGAACTTTTTTTCCTGAACCATGTTCCATTCAGTTGCTGATAAGATTCCATCACCCATAAATCCTTCAATGTAGCAGTTCTCAAACTGTGGTCCATGACCCTGAGGGTTCCTGAGAGTCAGAAATACCAAGACATTATTTGCCTTCTTCAGTGTTGTGACAATTGCACCAATGGCACAAGAGCAATGATGGGTAAAACTGCTAGAATCTTAACAGGAATCAAAGCAGTAGCACCTAACTATGTTAAAAGTCACTGTATTCTTCACATACTGGCAGTAAAAAAGAAAATAAGTCGGTTTCATTAAAGAATGTCTCCTGATGAAGCAGTAAAATAAGTAATTTTCTTAAATCTCTATTCTTGCGTACACATCTTTTTAATGTTCCATGTGACAAAATGGGAAGTGTGCATAAAGCACCTTTTCTGTGTACCTAATACAATGGCCGTCTTGAGAAAAAGCAGGTGCAATTGAGTCATGAGCTGAATTAGCCCCTTTTTTTCATGCAGCATCATTTTACTTGAAAGACCAACTGAGAGAAAAACTATGCTTATTCAGATTTGGCAGACATACCTTAAAAAAATGAACGAAGTAAGTCTGTCACTTCAAGAAAAACAAGCAACAGTATTTATTGTCCATGATAAAACTGGAGATTTTAAGTAAAAATTAGAATTTTGGAAAATTTGTATCCACCATCATGAGACTGAAAGAAAAGATTTTTCTGATGAGATTAGGGGTGATATTCATAATTGTAATTTTGGGGGACTGTGCCAACAACTGTAAGATCTGCAGAACTCAGGGACCAATATTTTCCAAAGATCAATGCATCAAGTTACAAAATCATGATTGGCAAAAGACCGATTCAAAGTGGGAGGTAGGCAAACGGATTTTAAGGTAATTGAGTATGAAAAATTGATATGTTTTCAGATTCCATATTGCAACTAACCTTGAAGAAGCCTCTACTTAAGGAGTTTTGATGTAGTATTGAAGAATATCCACAATTATCTGAAGATGTTATTGAAATCACTTTCTCTTTTCCAACTACATATCCATGTGAAGCCAGATTTTCTTCTTATACTTCAACCGAAAGAACATATCTCAGCAGACTGAATGCGAAAGCAGATCTGCAAACCCAACTGTCTTCTATGTCAGATATCAAAGAGATTTTCAAAAATGTAAAACAATGCCACTCTTCTCACTGAATCTTGTTTTGTTTCAGAATAAAGTTATTTTTCTTACTAAAAATACACTACGTAGACACAGAATGTGTTTATTGCTATTATTTTTACATGAATTAAATAATTACTTTAAAAAATTACTCAGTTTGAATTTCTAATACAATAAACATTGATAGCTATATCCCACATAAACAAAAGCTCTTTGGGGCTGTCAATAATTTTTAAGAGTATAATGGGGTCCTGAGACTAAAAAGTTTAAGAATGTTCCTTTTGTATTTATTTCCTACAAAGGCAGTCTCCTAAATATTACATAACCATCAAAATCTAGAAATTAACCTTGATACATTACTGCCTTCTAATTCTTGGGGTCTGTTCAAATTTCATCAATTGTCTCAACAACGTCCTTACTGCAAAAGGATCCAAATCAGAATCATCCATTGCATTTAGCTGCCATGTCTGTTCAGCTTCTTTCAATCTGGAACAGTTTTCCAGTCTTTTCCTGACCTTTATGACTTAGACATTTTGAAGATCACAGGCCAATTACTTTGTAGAATGTCCCTCAATTTAGGTTTGTATGTTTCCTCATTATTAGATTCAGGTTATACATCCTTGGTGGGAATATCATAGATATGAAATTGTGTTTCTCATTGCATCCTATCAATTATCCCATTACCGATGAAGATACATTTGATCTCTTATTAAGGTGGTGTCTGCCTGGCTCCTCCACTGTAAAGTTATTATTTTTCCATCAAAATTTTTCTCATTAAAATTTCTCATCAAAATTTTCTCATCAAAATTTCAATTTATGCATTTATTTATCATTATTAGTATGGGCTCATAATTTCCTATTTTAGTCAATAGATTATAATTTCTATCATTTTAATTTTAATGTTCAATTTATCCAGATTTGATTAATGGGAGGGAGTCCCTTCAAGCTGGCTTCTGTGTCTTTTTGACATGTCCCCATTATTCTTTGGATACTTTCTTGATTTCTGGCACAATAAGATATCCCAGGCTCACCTTCTATTTTCCCTGCCCCAGCCCTGGAACTAGCCATTTCTCCAAGGAACACTGCATCCTTTATTAGAAAACAATCTGGAAGCCAAGATCTGGGTGCTGAGTTTACTCATTATGATTGAGGTGGAGCCGCTCCCAGTAAAGACTATAAGCTTTGGCAACCAACTTTTGCAGTGTCACAGGCACAATACAAGTACATATTGGGTAGTGTCCCACAGAGGACTTAGTTGCCGCTGAGAGACACTACTTGAGATGCTTTGATAAAGGAACCAAAGATGCTGTAGGCAGGCCTTGGGGTTCTTCTCCAGAGCTTGAAACACTGTAAATGTATTTAAGTTTCTTGGATACTAAATACACAAATGTCTTTGATACATAATGTGTAATAAAGGCTGATAAAACACTATAATTTAAGCCTTAGTTTCAGAAGGGATAGCTTTATTTGGTGCCTTCGCTTGGTAGATAAAAGTATGAAAAAATAACTGAGCTATGTAGGGCAAAATGAGCTCTTGGTTACTTATGGAGTTTCACGCTAAAGATATATAAGCAACTTCCATACTTTGCTCAAATCATTTCCAAAAAGTACACCAAACAGATATTGAAAAATAGATCCCATTTGCCCACAGCAACAATTTTATAATTGGAATTTCTGTTACTAAAATCAATCATAGCTAAGTCCAATAACATAAATACACAAATAATACCATCAGCCTCTGAAATAATTTAAAATAGTACAATTATGCTCCCAAATACTGATTGTCTTGATGACCCAATTTACTATAGAGTATATATTTAGCATATAAAAAATGTAACTATCATATCATAAATTTGACCTTAAAACATATCAGTCCCACTTAATATACAATAAAACTGCCCTCCTAGAATTTAGAATGATTTGGGCAGTATGGGCCTTTAAAAAAAAGAAGCTCAAGGATGTATGAGCTAAACCTGTTAATTAACAAATTTCTCTGTAGCAGACAGAGGCAGTATCATTTCCAACTGTCCTTACTGTTGCTTCCTTACTGTTGTCCTTATAGAAGCTCAATAGATATTATTACAATGTGGGTATCATAAAGGCAAAAATGAGGGATTTTCTCAGTACTTAAAAATAGACAAACTAAGATAGATATTAGACCGTAATACCAACACACTGGTTGAATCAAGGAAGTTCCTAGAAGAGTCCCTGAACTCCCTAAAATTTTAGGCAAAATACTATGTATACATACTTTTATAGGAATAAGATTTTTATCATTTGGAATCACAAAATGGTCCATGACCCTCAAAACAGTAAACATTTTTGGTTAAACTGCTCTCCAGAAATAACCACTGTGAACATTATGGGCTGTGATCTTGCAGACAATTTTAGATGCATATCGACATAACAGAGTTGGATCATGAGGTTAGTATTTGTATATATGTGGCATGTTTTGTTTTTTTTTTTAAAACAAAAGTAAGACCAGACTTCCTCTAAATATGCTACTCTGTAACTTGCTTTTTCACTAAAGACGGCCTTCCATGTCAGTACATACGGAGAGACATTTTTAATTACACAGAATTGCTGGGCCACAATTTATTTAATCAGCCATTCAAAACACAGTATGAGCAGGCACAGATGAAAGGAAGAATTCACCGTACTGGAGAAGAAGAGTGTATCCTGGCAAGTTATAAGAAACAAAATGTGAGAAGTCAATGAATTCAGAGGAAATTTTACAGGTCACCAAGACTTTATTTTTAAAAGAAGACAAAATAAGGACCCAGGAAACTATAGAATGTTTACCTTTGTTAACACCAAAGCCAAAAGCAGTTTGACCAAAAGGAGTTATGGCTGCAACTAAGGCTGCTCCCCTCACATACACCCTCCCCAGGCCAAAGCGATTAGAATAAAAGAGAAAAAAACATATGTATACAAATAAAGTATGTAGAATAAATCATAATCCAAGGCAGGGCTATTTGTAGTCTCATTAAGGCCACCGTGGGGAATGGTCTGGGGAAGAATTTGGAAAAGGCTATACCATAGGCAACAAACAAAGGCATGAATTCCTACAGGAAAAACACTGAATAATGTATTAAAGAGCCCTACCGAGCCAAAGCATTCAAGAGTATTTGTGGACTCTGGTCACCTCTTTTACTCCCATAACTGCGGTCAAGATGGGCAGTAAATCCGTGGCTACGGTTCTAATCACCCATATCAAGGTCTGGAAGGAATCACTGACCAAGAAGAGGTAGCTTATGTTCCCACTGCCCTGTTAACACAGAGCAATCTAGCTCTTACTATCTCCATTGAGAGGTTGGGCCCTGTCTCTGCTCAAACAGGAAAATGGATTAGGGAGTCACTGACAGACATTTAGATAGTTTCCCATTTCTCACTACTATAAATAATACTGTGTTGAATATCCTGTATATAAATCTTTGTGCAGTTACCTGAGTTCTCCTGTAGGATAAATTCCTACATGTAGGGCTTCCCTGGTGGCGCAGTGGTTGAGAGTCCGCCTGCCGATGCGGGGGTCACGGGTTCGTGCCCCTGTCCGGGAAGATCTCACATGCCGCGGAGCGGCTGGGCCCGTGAGCCATGGCCGCTGAGCCTGCGCGTCCGGAGCCTGTGCTCCTCAACGGGAGAGGCCCGCGTACCGCAAAAAAAAAAAAAAATCCCTACATGTAGAACAGTCAGGGTATATGTGTTTTTAGATTGGGTACAGGAGAAAAGGGAATCAACTTCTGCTTTTTTCCAGTCTGAATTAATTAGTTGATGAATTTCAGAAAGCCAGAAGCATATCTGTCATTGTAAAAGAAGAAATACTTCCCCAGGTCAAGACTGGATCCCAGGGCTAACAGAACTATAAACAGAGCCAGGCTGCAAGCAGTAAAAGAAATAAAGTGTTGAGCAGAGAGAGAGAAATGCTGGAGATACCTGAATGTAGAAAAAATGAGAGTCACTAAGGCAAGTCTTGGAAACATTCTTCCAAGCACAGGCTGAGGGAAGTCGGCCAGAGATAGCAAACAGGTATCTGGGCAAGGCTGCTTCCATCATGGAAATGGAGACGCCAGACTCTTTTCACTTGATGTCCTTAGACACACAAACTCTCTGGGCAATAGATGGCCATGCTCATGAAGGGAACTTTTGGTTTTATTTTGCCTTCCTCTGTACATCTGCCAACAGGGAGTAGTTACAATGAGAAGTATTATAGGCTGTACCATAGTTATACTTCCTTTAAAATAAATAAATAAAACTGGGCATTTGATTTTGTTTATCGGCCTATGAAACTTGGTTTCATGCAATTTTACCCTTGAAAGGCATATTTACTCTGAATATTTGGATAAAATCAGGTTCAGGGCCTGCATATTTATATACCAGTTTGTAAATCTTGGCCAACTCTCCAGAAATTTCCTTTTGAACTGAACAGGGTGGAATTTAAGTTTTCTGTCTTGGACATGCAGGCACACGGACTCTCTCCATCCCCAGCCCAGGCCACTGCTCTTTGGCAGCAACCATAAATGCATCACTGCAGGCCACTCCCGGTATACGGTCCCTCAGCCACAGTAGCCTGCCTACAGCCAGATTTCACACTCTGTACCTGAGCTGAATACATTCCTCTGACAACTTGGAGCTCTCCTGTTCTATTTCCGACTTAAAATTTCTCTTATCTCACAGTGCTCTTCTAAAGCAGTCACAACGGCAACCTTTGAGTGCTTACTACATGCCAGGCACTGAGCCAAGTGTTTTCCGTGAATCATCTAACTGAATTCTCACAACAATCCTAGAACATAGTGCTAGGACTGTCTCCATTTCAAACTGAAGTGAAACAGCTTGCCCAATTTCAGAAAGTTCTGTTAGAGACCAGATGGGAAGCCAGGCATCTAGCGCTGGAGAAGGCATCTTTCTCCCAGCCCGCCTTCTCTCTTGATCATGTCAGGTGCTGCTTCCTTATTAACTGAGGCTGGCAGCCTTACATTTATTTTATTTTATATTTTAAACAAATTTATTTATTTATTTATTTTTGGCTGCGTTGGGTCTTCGTTGCTGCGCACGGGCTTTCTCCAGTTGTGGCAAGCAGGGGCTACTCTTTGTGCGGTGCGCGGGCTTCTCATTGCAGTGGCTTCTCTCGTTGCAGAGCACGGGCTCTAGGCGCACGGGCTTCAGTAGCTGTGGCATGTGGGCTTCTGCAGTTGCGGTGCATGGGCTTAGTTGCTCCGCGGCATGTGGGATCTTTCTGGACCAGGGCTCGAACCCGTGCCCCCTGCACTGGCTGGCGGATTCTTAACCACTGCACCACCACGGAAGTCCCCAGCCTTACATTAAGATCTTAATTTAGATCAAACAATATAACAAAATTTTCAGTTTTAGAATGACTCGACTTGCTGAGGATTATTGCTACATTTAACCCATAAATTTACTTTTGAAACTCTCGGTGTATGAATATCTGGAAACATGGCCCTGAACACCTTGAGTGTGGCTAGTCTCCTTCTGTTGATGACATAATTCAAATCTGGATAGTCTCATCATCTAAAAAGCACATCCTCCAAAGTCTCTTTATAAGGCAGTTGATGCTATGGACATTCATTCACTCATTCAACAGATATTTATTGAGTGCCGACTATGTGTGTAAATATTAGCCATGACCCAAACCAATCTGCTTATCTTGGAGCTTAGGCTCTATGCAGGGGTGGGGGCAGACAGGAAAGAGACAGGTAAAAATATAAAAAATATAATGCATCGGGCTTCCCTGGTGGCGCAGTGGTTAAGAATCCGCTTGCCAATGCAGGGTCACGGGTTCGAGCCCTGGTCCGGGAAGATCCCACATGCTGCGGAGCAACTAAGCCTGTGCACCACAACTACTGAGCCTGCGCTCTAGAGCCCGCGAGCCACAACTACTGAGCCTGTGTGCCACAACTACTGAGGCCTACACACCTAGAGCCCGCGCTGTGCAACGAGACGACACTGCAGTGAGAAGCCCACGCACCACAACAAAGAGTATCCCCTGTTCACCACAACTAGGGAAAGCCCACGCGCAGGAACAAAGACCCAACGCAGCCAAAAATAAAATTAATTAAAAAAAGAAGAATGATAAAAAAATTTTTTAATAAAATTAGAAGAAAACTAAGTTGGAAAGACAAATTAAAAAAAATAATAATGCATCAAATTTGGTAACAAATGCCACGGAAAAAATAAATCAAGGTGAGAGGGAAAGGGAATGACTGAACAACAATTTTTTAAAAATGAAAATATTTTTTGAAGCTAAGAAATTGTCTACTCCTTATTTGTTAAACTGGTACAACATTGTGTTTAAATTCCTATGCCATTCCTAGTGCGCAACAAATTCGTAATTACAAGTTCTTAATGGATCAAATTATATACCTAATTGAATCCTGAATCCTTAAGAAGTAAATTTACTTGTTTTTGCTATACCTTTCAATTATTTCTAAGAAAAAATGAGTATCTGAAATTTTTCTAATTGACAAATGTCACACAATTTAATGTAAAATATAAAACAGAATGTGTCTATCATTAATAAATCCTATGTCTCTATACGTGTATTTTCAATCAAATTTGTAGGAAGTCTAAGTGGTCATTTTGAGGAAACCAATTCATATTACCCTAAAAGTAATAATCCCAGGCAGACTCTTAGTAGTCACTGAACCGGTCCCCTCAGCCAACAGCCTTCTATAGCAACATTTCCTTTTTCCTTTATAAGCTTCAGTAATGACCACAGTGTCACTGCCATGAAAAGTTACCTTGGAAAGCAAAGGCCAACATCTTTTATCTCCCTTTTATCCTCTCCTATTCCTCATTAACAAATGCCACCAACAAGCAAGACTTCAGAGCTATGTAAATGAATCACATTGCACTGGAAAGTCACAAAAAGCACATCCCTATAGAGAGTTTTATTAAAAAAAAAAAAAGAAAAAAATTCTACATCTTCCTTAGAAACACTAAGATGATACATGAGACGATATCCTCATGTATGATTATGTAACATAGGTATGATATGTACATATATGCAGCCGAGAGTATGGGAGGCAATATAATATGGAGCAGAAGGGAGTAGGGTGGGGACTGGGGGTTGGGAGAGGGTAGATCACCTATATCCTGCTACCAATGTCTCCCATGAAATGACAGACACTAACCTTTATTCTCTCAAATATCCAAGTCAGTAAAATTATTTTGCAAATGTCAATCAATTTCCAACAATTTTTTTTTTTTTTTTGCTGTACGCGGGCCTCTCACTGTTGTGGCCTCTCCCATTGCGGAGCACAGGCTCCGGACGCGCAGGCTCAGTGGCCATGGCTCACGGGCCCAGCCACTCCGCGGCACGTGGGATCTTCCCGGACTGGGGCACGAACCCGTGTCCCCTGCATCGGCAGACGTACTCTCAACCACTGCACCACCAGGGAAGCCCCAACAATTCTTAAAGTGGCAGCCAACTTTAGGATCAGCAGTGGGAAAAGGAGCAGCAAGTTTTCTTTATTAGTACGGATTGAAGACCAGGATGATGAAAAGCAGAAAGATGAAGAATCATCTGTCCAAAGGGAAGGCAGGAGCAGATCATGTGGGAGACATTTTGCAAACTGTCCTGAGTAAATAGCAGTTATATTTCTCACTTTGCCCCAAGAAAGCAATTAACATATTATACCTGGAATGGCAAAGACTGAAGTTTAAGCTTTCCCCTTACATTCAAAAATTTCTCAAGTATGTTATCTTGTTTGATCCTTACAACAATCCTCTAAGTTACAGAAAGCAGATATTATCAACATCATAGATGTGAATGTATCTGTCCTACACAAAGTACAATAGACAACCAGGTGTCTCGGGTGACCAAGGTCTCAGTGGAAGACCAGAGATGGATCCAGGTTGCCTAACAAATGGTTAATCCATGGTCACAGAATCATGCGCTATTACCAGTACTTGGTATTTAATAGAGCGTTCTGGATAAAAACAATGTTGTCAGTTGATTTCACATTCCAAAATGGAACTTTTTAAAAAAGGTATGGATTCCAGCTCATTTAAGAACCTTGATAATCCTTAATAATTAAGATTCATTAATCCTTAATACCTATAACGAGAACTGATAAATGCCTATTAGGTTTCCCTTAGAGATTTTATTGCCCACACGGTAGATTATACTCCATGCCATGTCCTCCGCACCACTTTGGGCAGGTCTCATTTGCCTTTCACATATTTAAAGGTCATGAGGGTTAAGTGAAAAGTGATCAATTCCATCTCATGATTTTAAAATACAAGATAAAAACTGTAAATTCTGAAGGTCAGAAAGTTCAGGATGAATGTCATTAATTAAATTACCAAGTTATAAAATATTCCATCATCTTTTAAAAATTTGAATCAAGGAAAATAAACTTTCTACAATACCTCAAAGAGCTTTCAGCAAATACTTTATTTACATATCCTGAAATGCTCATTCTTTATAATTCTATACCAAAGAGATTAGAATGGAAACATTAACACTAGTTCACAATACAGAAAAAATACTGCTTTTTAATAAAACTAATTTTAATATATTATTTAAAGAATATTTCTATGTATAAATTATATATATATATAAATATGCATATGTATATATCAGCTTCTTAATTTAAGGGGAAAAAGATAAAAAGAGAACTTGAAGAAATAAATTTCTGAGTTGCCCACAAAAGTGGATTTATGAAGGAGAACATCATAGTAGAATATATACCCTGTGGTCATGAAGGAGAGAGTGGAAGCTTTAAAAATACATTCTTACCATTATTTGTGCAAAGAGCTCTCTGGATAGGAGCCACCAAATAACGACACGGGGCAGTGTACTCTGCGCCTGCGCTGCCTGGACCCACACCCCAGTTCTGCAATATGACCTCAGCAGTGTGACCCAGGGAATATGATGAGCTCTCTATTGCTGCATCATATATTACCACCAACTTGCCTGTTTAAAACAGCAGACATTCATTGCCTCCCAGTTTCTGTAGGTAAAGAATCTAGGCATGGTGTAGCTGGGTCCTCTGCTCAGCCTCAGAGGCTGTGATCTCACCTGAGGCTCAGGTTCTACTTTCAAGCACACTGGCTGTTGAGAGAATACCATTTCTTACAGTTGCAAAACTCGGGCTCTCTGGTCCGAGAGCCCCCATGCCATGCCCTGCATTATGGCCCACCCCATAAAATGGCAGTTTGCTTCTTCGAGGCCAAAAGACTATTTCGGCTGCTTCAAATGTCTTAACCTCAGTGAAGGCTTGAGGCAGCTTTTAAAGAGCTCACCTAGGGCTTCCCTGGTGGCGCAGTGGTTGAGTGTCCGCTTGCCGAGGCAGGGGACACAGGTTCGTGCCCCGGTCTGGGAAGATCCCACATGCCGCGGAGCGGCTGTGCCCGTGAGCCATGGCCGCTGAGCCTGCGCGTCCGGAGCCTGTGCTCCGCAACGGGAGAAGCCACAACAGTTAAGAGGCCTGCATACCGCAAAAAAAAAAAAAAAAAAAGGCTTCCCTGGTGGCACAGTGGTTGAGAGTCCGCCTGCCGATGCAGGGGACACGGGTACGTGCCCCAGTCCGGGAAGATCCCACATGCCGCAGAGCGGCTGGGCCCGTAAGCCATGGCCGCTGAGCCTGCGCGTCCGGAGCCTGTGCTCGGCAACAGGAGAGGCCACAACAGTGAGAGGCCCGCGTACCGCAAAAAAAAAAAAAAAAAAAAGATCTCGCCTAATTAGGTCAGGCACACCAAAGATAATCTCCCTTCTGAAGAACTCTAAGTCAACTGATGAGAGACCTTACTTCTCTCTGCAAACTCCCTTCACCTTTGCCATATAATGTAACCTAATCACAAGATGTCCTGCCAACACTCAAGGGGAGGGGATTATACGGGGTATGTACACCAGGGGGCATGAATTTTCAGGAGCATCTTACAATTCTGCTTACCACAGACAGTTACCCCTCTGTATCTGACTTGTATCACCTTTCAAATGGGGATAATGAAAGCGCCAATCCCAGAGAGCAGCTTGATTCAATGAGTTGATTTCTATAAAGTTCTCAGAATAGTCCCTAGCACATTTAATGATTGCAGAAACAATACTTTGATAAAAATAAATGAAATAGTAGCTCACAGATTGTTGGGGCCTCCTCAATTTTATTTGGCCCCAATTAGGGCTAAGTTGATGGAAAATTGCAAAGTTTTCCATAAGACATCTTGGTTTCCTTTTAAAATTCTTTTTAAATAACTAGAAAATGTGGCACCCTCAGGCTTGCACTGCCACACAGTACAATTAGCAAGAGCCAACAACATCTTTACACGGGGCAAGAGCTCTCTGGTTCTCCAGACCTCACCACTCCTTCCAGCCTCATTCTAGCCCACTTCATTCATTTTCATTACCTGCCTGGTCTCTAAAAGCATATGCATTTCTAACCTGGGATCTAAACTGATCCCTTTCAGCCTATGCCCAATGAACGATATAGAAACAGAAAAAGGTATATAGTATAAATATATTTTTAAAAACAAAAATGTTAAACTGAAGAAAATAAAATGGTGAAAAGCAAAGAGTTTACTTTCCATGCCATTTTTTTTTAAAGCCAAGGAGTATAAGCCAAGGAATCCAAGCACAGACATCTAAGTGAAACATTTCATAGGCGGTATATAACAACAAAAACTTGAGATTCAAATGTATTCCTTCCAGGAGTATGAAATATTACATTGCCCTATGGATTTTGGGTTATAATGTTGTATTAAACACACAGGTTCATCAATTGTAACAAACGTACCACTCTGGTGCAGGATTTTGATAGCAGGGGAGGCTGTGTATACACAGGAAATCTCTCTACCTTCAGCTCAGTTTTGCTGTGAACCTAAAAGTATCTCTAAAGAATAAAGCCTATTTTTAAAAACAAATAAACTACAAAATATTTTTAAATCTAGTAAGATAAAACCTTCTTCGTAAAATATTCTTTAATTTTTCTAAACATCTTCAAAATGGCTTGAAAGTACTTTCTTTCCCCCAAAATCATTCCTAAGAATTTGACAACTTAAACCCCATTTACAGGGACTTCCCTGGTGGTCCAGTGGTAAAGAGTCAGGCTTCCAATGCAGGGAACGCAGGTTCGCTCCCTGGTTGGGGAACTAGGATCCCACATGCCGCGGGGCAACTAAGCCCACGAACCACAACTACTGAGCTCGCGTGCCTCAACTAGAGAGCCTGCGTGCCGCAAACTACAGAGCCCACGCACCCTGGAGCCAACACGCCACAACTAGAAAGAAGTTTGAGTGCCACAAAGAAGAGCCCGCACGCCACAACAAAAACATCCCGCATGCCTCAACGAAGATCCCATGTGCCCGCAACGGAGACCTGATACAACCAAAATAAATAAATAAATAAAATATTTTTTAAATAAATAAAACCCGTTTACAAAAAAGATCAGAAACAGCCCATATTCCCATGATGCTCTGTTCTCAAGAAAAAGTAACCACTCCTATGGATTTATTCTCCATTCATACCAGATCACAAGCCAGTACATAGGCTATTTTACTTACTTTTAAAAATATATTAATATTCCTAAAAGTCTGTGCAGCAGTACTTGATTTCCTTCATCTACCAAAAGCAGCTGTATTGCATAAACGTCCTAGAGGCAATGTTGCTGTGTAAAATGATGATTTAAGTAACATTAAGCCCTTCTTGCAGAAATCATCTTGTACTTAATGCCAAGAGAAAATTCAATTAATAACATTTTAGCTCTGTGTGTGAAAGGGTGATGGAGAGAAGGCAAAGCCAAAAAATCAAAGTATTTTAATTCATGACTTGATTAGGATGGTCCATGTGAATTTATATGAGTACACATATCTGTTGTGTAACATTTTCAAGAATGAACTTTTAAGAGAAAACAGGGGTGGGAAGCAGTGGGGGAGCTTACGCTATGTATTTTCCATTTAATGCAGTAATCTGCCACATATTCAGGCTCCATCATCATTAACATGATCTTTAAAATGTACTTTAAGTCTCCTCACTATAACTTCAGACCACTTGAAGCCATGCCGAATGACAAGGCAAACTGCCGGGTGAATCAACTTATAAAATTTTTGTTAAATCTGAAAAATTTCAAAGCAGTTCAGTAAAAAGGTTAGATGTTCAGCCACACACACACACACACACACACACACACAGATTCATAAAGAGCACCAAAAGTTAAGACATAAAAATAAAGAGGTAGTTTGCAGTCTCATAAGGTGTTTTTTGTTTTGTTTGTAAGGTGGCAGTGCACAGAAGGAATTAAGGTCGTAGGTGCCGATTCCCAATCTGTTGCTGTATTCGCGACGTGATCTTAAGAAATGTAGTTGATAGCTCTTTACCGAAGACCCTGAAATAAACAGCAATGCCTTATGCACGACAAAGAGGCTATCAAGAATATGAGTCCAGGGCTTCCCTGGTGGCGCAGTGGTTGAGAGTCCGCCTGCCGATGCAGGGGACACGGGTTCGTGCCCTGGTCTGGGAAGATCCCACGTGCCACGGGGCCGCTGGGCCCATGAGCCATGGCCGCTGAGCCTGCGCGTCCGGAGCCTGTGCTCCGCAATGGGAGAGGCCACAACAGTGAGAGGCCCACGTGCCGCAAAAAAAAAAAAATAATAATAATACGAGTCCACTCGTACTATAGATCCAACATAAATGCATGCACACTGGACATATATACACTACCAAACGTAAAATAGATAGCTAGTGGGAAGCAGCCACATAGCACAGGGAGATTAGCTCGGCACTTTGTGACCACCTAGAGGGGTGGGAGGGAGGGAGACGCAAGAGGGAAGAGATATGGGAACATATGTATATGTGTAACTGATTCACTTTGTTATAAAGCAGAAACTAACACACCATTGTAAAGCAATTATACTCCAATAAAGATGTAAAAAAAAAAAAAAATGCATGCACACGTGCTCCAAAAGACATACACCAGGATTGTTCCCAGTAACATCACTGATATGAACAACCCAAATGTCTATCAACAATGGAACAGATAGCTAAATTGTGGTATGTTCAATAAATGAACTATACCTACATGTAAAAATATAGATGAAACTCACAAGCATAATGCTGAGTTGAAGAAGATGAAACTCAAAAAATACATACCGGGCTTCCCTGGTGGCACAGTGGTTGAGGGTCTGCCTACTAATGCAGGGGACACGGGTTCAAGCCCTGGTCTGGAAGGATCCCACATGCCACGGAGCAGCTGGGCCCGTGAGCCACAACTGCTGAGCCTGCGCATCTGGAGCCTGTGCTCCGCAACAAGAGAGGCCACGATAGTGAGGGGCCCGCGCACCGTGATGAAGAGTGGCCCCCGCTTGCTGCAACTACAGAAAGCCCTTGCACAGAGATGGAGACGCAACACAGCCAAAAATGCAAAAAATACATACTGTATCATGCAATGTATATAAAGGCCAAGGAAGGCAAAGCTAAATGATAACATTAGAAATTAAGATAGTGATTACTTCAGGGGAGGAAAGGAGTAGTAATTGGGAGGGAGTATGTGATTCCCTCAACTCTGTGATCACTCACTAACCTGTACATGAGTATTTTTATAGTTTTCCCACATCCTAAGTTTATATTGTTTTCAGTATTAACATTTACAGGTATATTTTTGTTATAAGACAAAAGCAAAATTAACGGAAAATATTTATAAAGTGTACCTATACCATACTAGAAGTATATTTTATTGAAGATAAGACATATCCAAGTGATACAAGTGTTCTACATGCCTTGCAAATGTTCTACCATACCCTGCAAATGAAACAGCATTTCTCTTTAGATGTGCTGCTTAGAAAGACTGTAAAGGATAATAGAGGTTGCAAACTCAAATGTCCTCAGGGTCCAAACACATTTCTCAGGTGTGTGAAGAGACCCTAATAAAAGTACATATGCATGCACTGTCAGAGTGCGGAGGGGCTGGGACACCCTTGACAGGGCAGTCCCCACCCTAAAGGGCTAGTGGGTCACAACTCCAGCTGATTGCTGCCCTATAGGAATGTTGGGCCTAGGGTTAAGAGATCATTTGGATTTTCAAAGGAAGGCATAAATTACGATTTACTTAATTAAGTGACATGTGCTGGCTTTTAAAAGAAAAAGCTCAGCAAAGCTCATCTAGGAGGTACCTGTTTGAGATACCAGAGGAGAAGAGTGCTATGGGAACAGGTCCCAAAGGTACTAGCAAGAGATACCAGCTTGGGATTCAAGACACCAGCGAAAGGTCGGCTTTTAGAGAAGAAAACATTTCTTCCTCTGAAGAGGATAAAAGTCCAGGCATATAGAGACATAGGCTGAGTAATCAGGTCCTTTGTTAGAAGGAAACAATAAGGAATGGCAGAGAAGGTGTGGGTTTCCAGCAATGGTTTCCAAACTTCACTGCAACAGGCCCTTTTATCAAAAGACCACAGAACTCCATGCACAAAACTGATAAAAGCAGAGTGGCCAACACTGAAGCAGAAGGAAAGCTGGAGTCCCACCCATGAGGGTGCCCCCTATCTCGCTGGAGGTCCAACATACAACCACATAGACTACTACTGAAAGACACACGAAGGATGAATAATGGCCTTCTAGAATTGGGTATGACAGCAGCATCTTCCATGATATTCAGAAATAGGAGTCCAAAACATGGATTCTAAGCGATTCAAGACTGGAAAACAAGGCGCACACTCAAGACACCTTGGAAATCTAGATTAATACCATAAAGGATAACTTGGGGAAGAGAGATGAATAATTAGAAGTGTCACCCAGGAGTGGAAGGAGAACTAGACCTGCAGTTAGATGGTCTGCAATTAAAGATCATGCTGCCTAGTATGTGATCTTGGGTAACCTTGCCAGCTTGTCCTCATGATTGTTCTAAGGATCAATTATGAATGTTTATTTCATTACTTATTCAGGAAATATCTCAAATATTACTGGAAGACTGCTTTCAATCAAAGCTTGTTTTAATATAAATAAACAGTTTTATTTAGTTATGTTAGGGTTTTACTAATTCAAAGTCCTCCTTAAATACACAGTTGGACATGGCTGTGTCTTAAAAAAATAAAAAGAATACATCCATGCAATCAAAATGCTCACATGTACTTTATCACTGATCCAATGCTAATAACTGTAATAGGCAACTGCATTCAAAAATAGTCACAATGCAAATTTAGCATAGTTTGTTCTTTATTCTTTTGATGCTAAGTAATTCTGACATTATGTTTTTGAAACGTACCTTCCCAAAAGTTATCATTCAGTTACCCAGCCACACTATTTAAAGTATATTTAAGAGCATGGGGGTAAAGGAGAACACAGCACAAGAAGCCAAAGGTACAAACCCTGTCCACCTCTGCCATTCTAGCTATACTTGGCTTCTCAGACTTAGCTTCCATATTTATAAAATGAGGGTTTTAGTTCATCAGTAGTTACTAAACAGAGATGCCCTTTTAAAATAGTGTAGAGTGTGCTTCTCAAACTACACATGCCTAAACATGATTCTATGCATTCCATGAAAGTGATTATATTTATATTTGTGGCTTAGTATTTTAATCAGTTGTTGAAGAGTGATTGCATTTTAGACTTTATACATCTCTACAGCATTAAACAGAATGGAAGCATAATAAAAGCTGACTATCAATACTTTCTAAATATTACTAGTAGCCTGCTGTCCTTAAATATTAATTCTATTGTTTTTTAATAGCAAACGAATAAAATAGTTCAAACTTTATGAAATTTCCTGTCAGTTTTAATGGATGCATCTTCTCTTTGATTCTATTATTAGAT
Source organism: Delphinapterus leucas (assembly GCF_059928025.1). Classification (NCBI taxonomy): domain Eukaryota; kingdom Metazoa; phylum Chordata; class Mammalia; order Artiodactyla; family Monodontidae; genus Delphinapterus; species Delphinapterus leucas. The sequence goes on from NC_143135.1 coordinate 16,163,541, forward strand.
ATAACAGTAGGTCATTTAAATTTGATTTGTAGTTATTTTAAAGATTATCATATAACATAAATTATACATTTAATAAGTGATAGTATAAAGAGATTATTAAAACAATGGATAATTGACAAGAAAACATAACTTCACTTGATGGGAAAATCAAAATAAAGTGAACCTTTTTCATAAAACTTTCAAAAATATTCTCTCTGTGATAAAAAAGAAAGCAATCCCTATATCAGACCACTGAACTTTATAAATGTTGCAAAGAATATGCCTTTCTACAAATTCTTTTATTAAAGCCAAAGGCTGTACCCCAAATTACAATTATCCACTTAAAACAACAACTAACAATTTAAAAGTGGGAGGAGAAACACCAATCATCTACTTGAATGGGAGCAATTTCAGAACACCTTGGTCCCACATTTCCCCAACCAAAAAAAAGCGTTTTATACAAAAGTCACTGAACCATCAATAACCTGATTGGAAAGACCACTTACTGTTTTAAAGAAACCACACCAGCATAAGCAAATATTTTAATTAAGAGGTATAGCTAGTGTCTGGCCATGGTGCAGTACACTCCCACACGCCAAATGCCAGCTGTAGCACAGCAACATTCAAGCAGCTGCCTTAATTGGAGATGCAGACCAACACATGCTAATTTGGCTGGGCCAACTAATTGGTAGGTATGCTATATTTCTAACAAAATATCCACCCATATTACAGATGTTTTTCTCTATCGGAGTAAACGATTGGTAACAAACAGTTAGGAAGCTGAAATAAGCTACACTTGGTGAAACTGTTTAGTTGGACAGCTTTACAACAGGATCCTGCATTACCTCAGAAAAACACTTGTGCCAAAATTGAAACATCAGCTAAATGTCAAAAGCATCTTTTTGTGCAATATTAAGGATATTATGAGGTTTCATAATGACTCTTTAGTCACCAAAACAATACTTGCTAAGTGGGCACAACCCCCTTATTCATGCCAGGCCCCGTGCAAACGTCCGCAAAAGAATTGAGTCCTTTTCTCTCATGCAGACCAAACGTTTACAGACATGTGCAAAGACAGAAATTATATTTACTAGAAAATCTATAATGGTAGAAAAAAATGGGAGGGGCCCTCCTGCTTATAGCCATGCTGGTGTAACAGAAACCAGGTTTACTCTATCACTTGAAACTTTAAAAAACTGACAAAATATATGAAACAATGTTGTTTAGACATTGCACAATAGACAGTTCAGGAGAGGTATATCTAATAGAAGGGAAATAAATAAGGTGACCCCTATGGTTGCCCTAGCTTATTGCCCAGTTAGGTTTTCTAGACTGGGATGAAGAGAGAACTCACATAGAGATGAGCAGTATCCCATGAGCTGAGGAAACAGACTTGAGCATTTGGGAAAGACAGAGCCTGCAGAATTAGCAGACAGAGTAAAGAGAGAGAGTGAGTGAGAACAAGAGCAAGACATATACATACAGTTGATCCTTGAACAACTAGGGAATCCAGGTGCTGATCCCCTGCACAGTTGAAAATCAACATGTAACTTTACAGGCAGCACTCTATATCTGCAGTTGTGCATCTACAGATCATGTAGTATATATTGAAAGCAATCTGTGTATAAAGTGGACCCATGCAGTTCAAACCAGTGTTGTTCGAGAGAGAGAGAGAGAGACAGAGAGAACATGCTATATTCTACATGTTCCAGAAAGTAGAGGGTGGTCATTTTAAAAAAAGATAAGGAAGATATTTAAAAAAAAAAAAAAACCTAAATTTTTATATATAGAGAAAAACACAATGTCTGGATTAAAAAATATATGTATATACTAACAGGAATAATAGCAGATTAGACACTGCAGAAAAAAGGTTGGTGAATGTGAAGGCATAGCAAGAGACACCATCCAAAATGAAATACAGAGAGAAAAGAGACTGAAAAAAAGAAGAGCACACTATCAGTGAGTTGGGGGACAGCTTCAATCAGTTTAATATACTAAATCAGTTTAATATAACTGAAGTCCTGGGAAATGGGTAAGGGATAGAAAAAAATATTTGATGAACTAATGGCCAAAAGAATGACAGCAGACTTCTTGTCAGAAACACTGCAGGCCAGAAGGCAGTGAAGCAAAATAGTTAAAGTACTGAGGGGGGAGAGGGGGGAAGAACCTGTCAACTTAAAATTTTATACCCAGGGAAAATATACTTCAAAAATAAAGGTTTTGGGGCTTCCCTGGTGGCGCAGTGGTTGAGAGTCCGCCTGCTGATACAGGGGACACGGGTTCGTGCCCCGGTCTGGGAGGATCCCACATGCCGTGGAGCGGCTGGGCCCATGAGCCATGGCCACTGAGCCTGGGCGTCCGGAGCCTGTGCTCTGCAACGGGAGAGGCCGCAACAGTGAGAGGCCCGCGTACCGCAAAAAAATAATAATAATAAAAAAATAAAGGTTTTTTCAGATATACAAAAAGAACTCGTCACCAGCAAACCGGCACTACTAGATATGTTAAAGGACATCTTGCAGACAGGAAAAAAGAGTCCTGAAATCTTTATTTACACAAAGGGATGAAGAGCATCAGAAATGGTAATATGAAATACAGTTTAAAATACAACTGAACTAAGGCAAAAGTACTTTGTTACACAGTCCATACACACAGAGAAACAGAATATATGGAAGTATAGGATCATCAGGTTCATATGCTACACCTGAAGCAGTACACTGTGATAAGTTAAAGATGTACCCTGCAAAATCAAAAGCAATCACTAAAAACAAACCAACAAAAAAAGATGTACAGCCAATAAGCCAAGGGAGAAAATGATATGTAATAATAAAAACCGTGCTATTAACCCAAAAGCAGGCAGGGAAAAAAAAAAAAAGGAAACGAACAGATGGGACAAATAGAAATCAAAGAGTAAACTGGTAAATTTCAACACAATCATATCAACAATGACATTAAAAACGTTAATGGTCTGAGCATACCAATTAAATGACAAGAATCATCAAATTGGATAAAAAGCAAGGCCAAATCTATGTTGTCTACAAGAAACCCATTTTAAATATGAAGTGCATATAGACTAACAATAAAGACAGAAAAAGATATATCATGCTAACGCTAATCAAAAGAAAGTTGGACAAAGTAGATTTCAGTGCAAAGAACAATACTATCAAGTAACTCTCTGTTCTAAATTTTAAAACACCTTTTCTTTTCTGACTAATAAGTGCTCAATTAAATCTGAGAAAACTCAAAAATTACCAAGCAAGGACAAAACTTCTAATGCTTTAAATGTGCTAGGAATTTCAGAAGATGCATTCTCAAAGAAATGACCAGCTCAAGCAGTGATACTTTAAAAAGTCAAACAGATATTTGGCTAGCAACTAATAGTTATTTAAAATTACAGTAATACAAACTTTTGAAATATTTTTAATAATGGTATCCAATTTGTATGTAAACTAATTAAGGCAAACTGTTGGCTAAATTAGAGCTGGTTTGATCATTTTAATTTTTAAAATAGTTCTGTCTTCTTTCTGATCATGTCATAGTATGAAATATAATGCACTGTAACATTTCATTCTTTGAGCTTTTAAATTTTCTTCACAGCTTTTACTGGTTAGATGTATTATCACTGCTTCCACACATACGATTTAAAGTCATAAAAACTGATGTCTTTATTAAAGGGTTATTAGCTCTTCTAAATTACAGACAATGCTGCAAATCACTTGATCTTAATCACTGTTCCCGTCTTCCGTGTAAAACTTTCAAATGCCGTATCTGACAAACTTGGTATCAATAATCATTGTACTGCTCTGCAACGTCACCGTAAATAAACTTCTATAATTCTAATTGGCCTTAAGATACCATACTAATAACACAGTGAGCTAAGTAATGAGGAATCTTTGATTACCTGGCCAATTTCTAAAGACTAAAATTCTTAAAGAAAACTCTAATTAGGATAGCAAATTTAGTGTGGTATATGCTTCATCTTATGATAAGAGAACACAAAGTTAATACATTTTAAGTTACAGGTGAAAGTGTTAATTTGCAATCTAAGTATATATATAATATATATATATATATATATATGTGGGTGTATAAAATGTGTTAAAATCTACAAAGATAGCTTATGAATTAAACAGTTTGAAACCAGTTGATGCGAAGAAACTTGATCTTTGATAATATAGTCTTCTCTCAACAAGCAAGCTATAAAAAAATTATTCTGTGCCTTCAGTACCTAGCCTGGCCAGGTTCCTCAACTTCCCAGAACACTCTCACTTCCTAATAGCCAGTTAACTTTTTGAGCTTTTGTGTTGACCTTTGTCATGCCCCTTAAACATTTTTTAACAAAAGTTTCTTGTTTCTGAAAAAGCTAGATTTCATAACAATTACTGTTTCTTGTACCTATGCTTTATTTTAATTACTGTCACTCCAAACCAAGACTGTAATCATTTCTTGTCTTGGGCACCTATGACTTATGCTTACATTTCCTGCAATCACCAGTCTCCTGGCAACTCGTTATGATACTGCCTTCGCAAACTTAAGCCTCAAATTAAAAATAATAAAATTGTTAACATATATTTTACACCCAAACTATCTCTGGTACTTCCCAGATAGCCACTAGGTAGCACTATTGAGCAAGGAGGCTATTAGGAAGAACTAAATATAGTATTCTCCATATCTTTAATTAGCTTAACTCTATCATAAGAGCTGCCCTGGTTACCAAGCCCATAATATGGGCAGACCCATGGTGTAACTAATAATGAATATGGTTCAACACTTGTATACTTTTCAGGGTGGACAGAACATATTCATGATCCTGTGCGAAGACTGGCACAATGATATAAAGAAAATGATTTCTAAGATTATGTTTATAAGTATTAAATACTCTTGTTAATTGGTGGCATGTTTAAAACACACTTCATCAAAGTCCCTAGAGATGTATTTATCAATGCCTTTAGTGTCCATCATAAGGCCTGTGCCCTCAGAATAATCATTGACTAAATCATTAACTAGCTGTATATTATACCCCAATCAGGGATTCCATTCTAACACTGTTAATTACTGTAATAAATTAACGAGACCAGTTAATATCAGTCTTATTAACAGGTGGTTTCTACTTTTCCTTCAAGCATGCCAAAAGGCCAGGCCATAAGCTGGAGGTGAGAAAACTGAGTCTGTAGGATGAAACATTCAAAGAAGAAAGCCTGGATAAAGGCCTATATCAGTATTCTTGACTATTACTGACTCATGGGTCAGGTTTCCTGCCTAGTGTAACCCAACATCACCACCAAGAGCAGACTCTTGGACAGACTACCAGAAACCTGAGTCAGCGTTTACAAGACTCTTTAATTCGAAAATCACACACTTTGTAAAGCCACGCTGCTGACCCAAGATTCAATGGAACAAGAATTAATTCTGCAAGACTGAATGGAGGGCTTCCCTGGTGGCGCAGTGGTTGAGTCCGCCTGCCGATGCAGGGGACATGGGTTCGTGCCCTGGTCCGGGAAGATCCCACATGCCACGGAGCAGCTGGGCCCGTGAGCCATGGCCACTGGGCCTGCGCGTCCAGAGCCTGTGCTCCACAACGGGAGAGGCCACAACAGTGAGAGGCCCGCGTCCGGCAAAAAAAAAAAAAAAAAAAGACTGAATGGAACCCATGAGGGAAATTTAATAGTAGTTTTGACAAAATATCTTCCTCCTTCATTTTTCACTAAGTCTCATGGTGGCCGGCTATACTTGGGCAAATTGGAATGAAACACTCTTTGAATATGTTCCTCCTACTGATCCCTCTGAATTCAGGAAAAGCATTCTCTGGGACATCTTAATATACCTTACAAAATGTGGCAGACTATATTTTCCAAATCCAGATTTTATTTTCAAAAAAATATCTCCCTTCCCACATGTTCTCCAAGGTTACTAAGTCACGCCCCCATCAAGAGGTGGTATCTTTTCCTGTCCCCTCTGAATCCGAGCAGGCTCATCACCGCTTTGACCAACAGAGTATAGCAAAAGTAACACCATAAGAATTCTGAGAGTAGGTCACCAAAAGATATTAGCTTCTGCCTGGTTCTCTCAGGACATTCACTCTGAGGAAAGACAGCTACCATGTAAGAAGTCCAACTACCCTGTGATGGACATGCTGGAGAAGCTACATGAAGGCACTGCAGTCAACAGTCCCAGCTATGCCATGGCACCAAAGTGGGAAGAAGCCATCTCAGATCTTCCAGACCAGGCAATCCACCCGCTAAGGATCACTGAGTGACCTCAGTAATGCTATGACGGGCAAAAAATTGTCCCCCGAGTCTCAGCAGAATTCCTGACCAGCAGAATTTGTGAGCATCTCACACGGTTATTTTACATTGATAAGTTTGGGGTAGTTTGTTATGTGGCAATAGTAACTGGAACATAAACTAGTAAATTGTTAGGTTGATTGAAAGATGGAAATTGTGTAGAAAATACAGCACATTTTTTCTTTCTTTTTTTTTTTTTGATGTGAACCATTTTTAAAGTCTTTATTGAATTTGTTACAATATTGCTTGTTTTATGTTTTGGTTTTTTGGCCGCAAGGCATGTGGGATCTTAGCTCCCCGACCAAGGATTGAACCGGCACCCCCTGCATTGGCAGGCAAAGTCTTAACCACTGGACCGCCAGGGAAGTCTCTACAACTCATACCGATCTGCCTTGTCTGCAAAACTAATCAGGACAATGGTCACATATTACACAACATGTCTTTACCGAGTTCTTTTACTTTACACGGCAATGTAATTATTTGCATAGGCTCACTAAGAATCTGTCTTTCTCCTTACCAGGATATAATTAGACAAAACAAATTTGTAGCTACCACCATGCCAGAAATGTTTCATTTAATAATAAATCTCACTTAATTAGGCATGACAAGCCCACTAGTAAGGAATTACACTCCCATATGGAGAAACAATGCTTCAGTGATCTGCCAGGAAACTAGCCTGGTACCTGCTCTGTGGCTTGAGGAGTCTCCGTCTTATAGGTAGCACAGAATGTCACTTTCTGGAAGGCCAGGAACATTGAGTGATTATTTGAGGAACTTGGAGTAAGAGGATACTTCTACAGTCATAGGTACTACAGGCAAAATCATCAGAGGCAAACTGAATGATTTTTTGGTTCCTGACGGCTCCTGACCTTGAAATAGGTTAATTCTAAGGGCAATAAAAATATTTCTGGCACTACAGAAAGTGATAAAAAATATACATATATGACTCTAGAGGCTGCATGAGATTAACTCTAATCCTACTATCATGTGGTTCTAGTTTTTTTTGTTTGTTTGTTTTTAATATTTATTTATTTATTTGGCTGTGCCGGGTCTTAGTTGCAGCACATGGGCTCTTAGTTGTGGCATGCAGGATCTAGTTCCCTGACCAGGGATCGAACCCAGGCCCCCTGCACTGGGAGCACAGAGTCTTAACCACTGGAACACCAGGGGAGTCCCAGTTCTAGTTTTATTAAACACAAAACAAAAAGATCTTTATGTGTTCAATAATACCTCATTGTCCTTATGTAGCTGAAATAAGCTAAATATACAAAGCACCATATTAACAATACCGGTAGTGCATCGGAAAACCATGGAACAAACATGTTTCGTCAAATCCACACCTTAACTGCACAGATATGATCATAGGTAAGGACTGAAAAAGTGAAACTGATACTGTTCACCTTAACCTATTCCTCTGTCGACTACAGACCAATAAGATTTACATTTCTAAAAGTTTTGCATTTTAAAGCCATGAAATTTCAGGGCCATCCTAAAGGTTTTCACCCTGACATAAGTCACAAAAAAAAGAAACATCATATTTGTTTTTTTTACGCAAAGACAGAAATGTGTTTTTATAATCCAAGCTGATTAAATTGTATGCAATAAGAATTATTGATTGCCACATAATAATATGAACTATTAATAGCCCCATCTCTATATTCTGTGAACCAACAGGTTGTTCTGAAAGCCAGTCTCCTGTGCATTGTGCTTTACTGCAAGTAAAAACTCAGAGTTCAAAAATTATCCAGGGCTTCCCTGGTCGCGCAGTGGTTGAGAGTCCACCTGCTGATGCAGGGGACACGGGTTCGTGCCCCGGTCCGGGAAGATCCCACATGCCGCGGAGCGGCTGGGCCCGTGAGCCATGGCCGCGGAGCCTGCATGTCCGGAGCCTGTGCTCCGCAATGGGAGAGGCCACAACAGTGAGAGGCCCACGTACAGCAGAAAAAAAAAAAAAAAAAAAATTATCCATGAGTTTTTTTTCCTTGACAAATCAAGATCGATAAAAATAATATATTCATAATCCTGGCTAACAATGATAATAAAATAAGCTTATTATATGTGTGATGACTTTCAGTGTGTCACTTTCAGTGACAGGTATCCTTACAAAGAACTGTAATTTCATCTAAGCAATCAATCCTGAGAAAGCAGTTATCCATTGTTGGCGAAACATTTAGTTCCCTATGAAATTGTATATAATCCTTTTAAATTTTTTCTGAAGAACTTTGATGAGTAGACTGTCTTCCACATTCACCAGGAATTACTTCTCAAGGAATTACTTCTTGGGGATAGAATCCCCAAGTTTACATAATGACAGTAGCGAGTCAGAGTGTGAAAGGAGGCCTATTTCTCTCCAGTTGGCACTTAGTTTCTTTTTCAATCTCCGCCTTCCCTCTGAGATAGGGAAGAAAGAGGGATGAGTTTAACCAACTGGAGTGAGTGTAAGAGCTGGACTAGGAGAGACAAGTTAGTCTAGTTAAATGAACTTGTTTGACTTCTGTTTCCTGACTGAACTCTGACTGATACAGAAATTGGTGTCAGGAGCGGAAGCCCAAAATACAGACCTCAAAAGACTTTTATATTGGTTTGATGTGATGCAGTAGCATCACTACTAATCAAATTAACAGTGATTGCTGATTGTAGCAAAGTATCTACTGAAGAAGTGCCTTAAAGGATTTGAGTTTGGGAGAAATGATGACTACAAGGACTTGGAAAAGCAAATCAAAACCACATGGAGATATCACCTCACACCTGTCACAATGGCTATCATAAAAAAAAACACAAATAACAAATGTTGGCAAGGATGTGGAGAAAAGGGAACCCTTCTACACTGCTGGTGGGAATGTAAATTGCTACAGCCACTATGGAGAACAGTATGAAAGTTTCTCAAAAAACTAAAAGACCCAGCAATTCCACTCCTGGGTATATATCAAAAAAAAAAAAAAAGAAACCAAAAATACTAATTCAAAAAGATCCATGCACCCCAATGTTCATAGCAGCATTATTTACAATTCCCAAGATATGGAAGCAACCTAAGTGTCCACCAATAGATGAATGGATAAAGAAGAGGTGTGTATATATACAATGGAATACTACTCAGCCATAAAAAAAAGAATGAAATTTTGCCATTTGCAGCAACGTGCATGGACTTGGAGGGTATTATGCTAAGTGAAGTAAGTCAGATAGAGACAAATACTGTAAGATATCACTTACATATGGAATCTAAAAAATACAACAAATTAGTGAATATAACAAAAAAGAACAAGACTCAGATAAAGAAAACAAACTAGTGGTTATAAGTGGGAAGAGGGAAGAGCGGAGGGGCAATACAGGAGTAGAGCATTTAAGACATACAAACTACTAAGTATAAAATAAACTACAAGGATATATTGTACAACACGAGGAATACAGCCAATATTTTATAATAACTATAAATGCAGTATAACCTTTAAAAACTGTGAATCACTGTATTGTATACCTGTAATATATACTATTGTCTATCAACTATAGTTCAATAAAAAACAAAGACTGTGGTATGTGGCTTCTTCTGAATGCACTGGAGCTCTTATGGAAAGAAAATGACAAGCTTGGGTCTTTAAGCTTTCAAGCTCACATTTATGATCAGGATCCAGAGAACTTCTATGACAGCCCCAATAAAAACTTTCATGTCTTATAGCCACAGAGCTCACCTGGCTAACATCAGATTTAACTGTGCCATCTGCAGAATTACAATGGAAGGTGAATTCCACAGACGCACCACGTTTCACGGATGAAAGCGAAACTGAATGAGAAAGAATGAGACCCTGAAACTGGGGATGAGGATATTTGGGTGGACTCTTCTGAAGCTAAGAATCTGGATACACACACGGCCCCCTCAATGCTACTCTGAGCCTCCCTTGCCAGTGGAAACAGAAATAGCCTGCTCTCCTGTATCTGAAGAGATTAGCTTTCCCTGGCTTGAAAATCCTGTAATAACCTCACCATAAATATTGGGTTGGCCAAAAGTTCATTCAGGTTTTTCCCAAACGAGCTTTTTGGCCAACCCAATATATGGGTAATTTGCTTGCAAGGGAATTCCTCTTCTCCTCAAGACCTAGCTGGACCATCCCTTACCACCACCCGTAACAGGGTTATATACTGACATTCTCTGGGGAACAAGTACAAAGTCTGATCCACGAAGTAATAATTTATACACAAAAATAGCTGTCAAATTTTGCTAATTTTTATTGGTAGAAACCTGGAAAAATCTGTGTGAGAATAGATTCTAAGAGTGTTCGACTAAGGAAAACAAAATATAACACCAGATTGGGCCAATATATTTTATATGAGTCACTTACTAGAGATTTAGGATTTAACGGTTAGCTCATACAGCTAGAAGGGGCTCTAAGAGTTAACATGTTGCTGACTGAAATTTGGACTCCATGATAGCCCACATTTAATAAGATAGGGAGGCCACAACTTCCCATGGCATAATCTAGAGTCAAGGACCCAAAAGCATAAGCAAATAGAAATGTTGGAGTGAATCTATCATTATAACTTACACACAATCCCTCTACCACTGTACCCCCAAGACGGCCCAGTAGATAGCTCCTCACTAAGGCTCCAGCTTGTCCATCATACGGGCAAAAGGTCATTAGTCTGGCCATTTCACACTCTGCCAGTCATAAAATCTGCCATGTTGCTACAACATAAGAACTCCCCATTTTCTCTCTCTGGTCCCTTATTTTTTCCTTCATGGTACTTACTACAAACTGCAATTATTTATTTGTCTTTTTTTGGTTTTGCTTATTTTGGTTTTGCTTATTGTTTGTTTTTTTTTTTTCCTATTTGTTTTTTCTGTCTCCTCCACTTGCATATATGTTCCATGAGGGCAAGGACAGCATCTACCTTGTTCACTACTGTATCCTAACTGCCTAGCACAGTACCTGGTACACAGGCATTCAAGAAAGATTTGCTGAAGGCATAAACAGAGTTAGTCTGTCTTCACCAACATTAAATTCTGGTCCTTCCTTCTTCTGGAATACATATGTTCAGGAAAACATTATCCTCTCAAAGATGATTTACATCTGAGTTAAAAACTTGTACAAACTTATAAATCTCCTCTGTGTATTTATTTCTTCAGCCTAGAATGGATGACCTGGTCTGCTGATATCACCTCTTCCATTAAATTTGTATTATGCCCAGAAAAGCATTTTTCAAAATGTTCAACAACTAAAAAAAAAAATGTTTTTCCTCATAATAAAGGTCATTTCAGTGCCTTTACCATCTGTTCCTTCATGAAAAATGTTTGAACAGGATCCTGTCTTTCTCCAGAATCACATTTCTGTCCACAGTCATGTGTCACCTCATATCACAAGTTAACCAAATTCTCAAATATCATTAAAGTATATCTTCTGACTCATTGGGCAATTTTTGTACAGGTTGGAGCACTTGCTGTGAGTGTCGTGAGGTAGCTTTTCTTGTTTCTGAATCAAATAAGTGGTGGATTAATTCATAGCATAGCATTTCAAAATTCAACGTTCCATTTAATCAAAAGCTTCTATTTTCTGCCTATGAACATTTATTTCTAGCAACTAGTAAGTGCATTCATTAACAGTCAGCTTTACAAACACACACACCCCACACACACACACACAACATTTTTATCACTATAAGAGTTATTATACACATGACTACAAGTAACTAAGAAACAAACAGTACTAAGATCCAGGCAGTATGTTCAGTTCACCTACTACGTAAGTAATAACTACCTCAGGCTCCTTAGTGTCATGGCTTAATTCAAATTCACACCTTAGCAAAACTACAAGATTCTGTACGTCTTGGGCCTTCAGGGTTGGTTTTACAAAGTTGAAACCTTGAAAGTTAAAATCCTTAAATGCCCGAGACTTATTGAATATCTCACTTTTGTAAAGATCTGTGCTCTCAACATGGTTAAAAAAAAAAAGAAAAAAGATTTCACACACGTTATACTAGGAATCTATGAAGATCTGTTTTTCACCTAAAGATAAAGTGCATCAATGTGTAATCTGTCCAACAGGACCAGCTATGGTCTGGGTAGAAATAATAACAAAAATATACGTCTCACAAGGATGTTTGAAGGATCAAAGAGGATAATACATGTGAAGGAATAAATCAATAATAACGTACTATATAAATGTTAGTAGCAGGTGGTAGTGTTAATAATAAAATAAGTATGTTGTGCACCTTAAACTGCCATAATGTTATATGTCAATTATATCTCAGTAAAGCAGGGGAAAAAAATAAGAGAAAAATACAGTATATATCCTCTCTCATCTGAATGAATTAGGGCAGTTTGTTGGCTGGCTACATAGAGAAGTCAGTTACAGCAAGGAATCCTAGAAAATGATAAATACACACTGTAACCATTTTATTTTCAATTAAACCATGAATAAGTGTAATTCTTTCACCAATCCTCTGTGTAGGGCCAAGTCCTTATCCGAGTTTAGATCTGCTACCTGGAATTCTAGTCTTTCTTACATAAACCACACTCATAATGCATTATTTATAATTGCAGTTTCAGCTCTCATAAAATGCAGCAAAAACTTCAACACATATGAAACAATCAAAACAAATTTCTTCTTACTTTTTCTAGTTTTCTCCAATATTTTGAATTTTTCTTGTTTACCCCTAACTTGACAGCCAATTTCTTTCTTTCTTTCCTTTTTTTGGCTGCACCATGGGACTTCTGGGATCTTAGTTCCCAGACCAGGGATCAAACCTGGGCCCAGCAGTGAATGCGCTGAGTCCTAACGACTGGACCACCATGGAATTTCTGACAGCCAATTTCTAAAAAAACTTGCTTTTCTCAGTTTTTTCAGAGCTTTTAACTTAGTTCTTGTATTCCCCTTTTTAAACTAGTATTGCATCAGTTTACAGACTATTAATAACAAATGCACCCAGCATAAGTAAGTTTGGAAACAAATACAACTGACTGTTCATAAGTAAACCATTTGACCTGTAGGAATAAAAGTAGACAAGCATCATACTGAGAAGCCTACAGGTAACAAATAGTTAGCATACTGGGAACATGAGTCAGTACATTTTACCAAGGAAATGGACAGCACTGGTTTATCCAGCTGGTTGGTTAACTGAATGTCAGTTGAAAGAGTTTTTGCCATATTATAATTCAGGTTTCAAGCGTAACTAAGAAAAAAGTTCAAATTAGTTTCCCTGTCACATGTATATATGTTACCTTTTGCATTTCTTCCTCAATCATATATGATATACCATTTAAAGACAATGAAGTCAAAGAGTAAAAAAATGCAAGAATATTTAAATGAAACAACAGAAAAGGAATTCAGATATTTAAGGAGAACATGATAAAATGATCAGAGAACTTGACTCCTGACAAAAGAACCTAAAAGAGTCAGTTAAAGACATTTTAAGCAAATTATAATGGTCCTATATTAATTTGAAAAAACTGATGATCCATCTGTGAAACATCCCATTAACAGCATGAAAAAGCAGCTTTCTGAACTATAAATAATTATGTCAATGCTAGATATCTACTTGAAAACATTAAATTTAGACTAGCTATATTCCTTTTGTGATCATAACGGGAGGGAAGGGTGATGTGAGAACTTACTTATTTCACTGGAAACCTGGTTCAGTTTGTCCTGTGATCTGCTGATAAGGACAATCTTCATTCCACGCTTTGCTAACTAAAACAATAAAAGAGACACCAAACAGTTGAATGACACCTGCGTGTTTCACTTTAAAATGTAAATTATTGATAGATACAGTGTCATTTTAAGAAAATCTGACCATATGGTAATCCAAGTTAAAAAACTAATAAACCCCAGTGCAATGAATGGGCAAAACAAAATGAAGACTTTACAAAAAGATTCCCCAAAGGGTTATCTTTCTCAGTCAAGCTAGTATATAAAAGTCATAGGGTTTTAGAAAAAGGAAGACTTTTACTTTTATTTTGGACTTGTCTATACTTAGTTTTTTTTAACCATAAGTATCTATTACTTTTTTAATTGAAAAATTAGCTTTAAAAACGTTTTCATTTTAGAGAGGATACATGAAGACTACAGAACTGGCAAAGAAAACCACAGTTAAAATGTTAGGAATTCCGGCCTTCCCTGGTGGCGCCGTGGTTGAGAGTCCGCCTGCCGATGCAGGGGACACGGGTTCGTGCCCCAGCCCATGAAGATCCCACATGCCGTGGGGCGGCTGGACCCGTGAGCCATGGCCGCTGGGCCTGCGCGTCTGGAGCCTGTGCTCCGCAACGGGAGAGGCCACAAGAGAGAGAGGCCCATGTACCGCAAAAACAAACAAACAAACAAAAAAGTTAGGAATTCCTAAAAATAGAATCAATTTTAAAATGTTTATTTAAACATTAGACTTTATGGACTATAAAGGCAAACTAAGGTAGTTTATTGGATGACTCAAAAAAGAATTTCCTGAGGGGTACCCTCTATGTACCTCCCCAGTGCTGTGTAAGTGCTTCATAGAATGAATGATTTATGGGAGCATGGTTTCTACCCCAGAGACCCATAAATATAGTGGCAGAGGAAAAAAACACTGATATACACAGAACTTTTTAGTGAACTACTCCAGACAGTATATAAATGAGAATAAATTAGGTGCTATGAACTATAAGTGATTTAGTGAACTAATTTTCCAGTCCTAAATCCTCAAGCCAACTTTTATTAACAGTAGTACTGCAAATGAGAAGATATGGAAGAACATTTTTTATAAAGATAATTAAGGTTGGTAATAATTTACTAAATTAATCATTTATAAAACATCTAAAGAACCCATGAATATAGAATGATAGTTTTTCTAAAAAATTAATGGGGGAGGAAGAACAAGGAAAAGCTGCTTTTTATAGAAAAACAGCATCTAATGTAAATGTAAAAGGACAGATATCATTATCATTAAAAAATTACCGGTTTTCTTCCCTAACTTAGGAAAGGAAATAGCCACCCAAGTCCAGGAAGCACAGGCCCAGGTAGGATAAACCCAAGGAGAAACACACCAAGATACATAGTAATGAAACCGACAAAAATTAAAGACAAAGAAAAATTATTGAAAGCAACAAGGGAAAAACGACAAATAACATACAAGGGAACACCCATAAGGTTAAAAGCTGATTTCTCAGCAGAAACTACAAGCCAGAAGGGAGTGGCATGATATACTTAAAGTGATGAAAGGGAAGAACCTACAACCAAGATTACTCTACTTGGCAAGGATCTCATTCACATTCAACAAAGAAATCAAAAGTTTTACAGGAAAGCAAAAGCTAAGAGAATTCAGCACCACCAAACCAGCTCTACAACAAATGCTAAAGGAATTTCTCTAAGTGGGAAACACAAGAGAAGAAAAGGACCTACAAAAACAAACCCATAACAATTAAGAAAATGGTAAAAGGAACATACATTACTGATAATTACCTTAAACGTGAATGGATTAAATGCTCCAACCAAAAGACACAGGCTTGCTGAATGGATACAAAAACAAGACCCATATATATGCTCTCTACAAGGGACCCACTTCAGACCTAGGGACACATACAGACTGAAAGTGAGGGGATGGAAAAAGATATTCCATGTAAATGGAAATCAAAAGAAAGCTAGAGTAGCAATACTCATATCAGATAAAATGGACTTTAAAATAAAGAATGTTACAAGAGACAAGGAAGGACACTACATAATGATCAAGGGATCAATCCAAGAAGATATAACAATTATAAATATATATGCACCCAACAAAGGAGCACCTCAATACATAAGACAACTGCTAACAGCTATAGAAGAGGAAATCGACAGTAACACAATAACAGTGGGGGACTTTTCGACAGTAACACAATAACAGTGGGGGACTTTAACACCTCACTTACACCAGTGGACATATCATCCAGACAGAAAATTAACAAAGACACACAAGCTTTAAATGACACAATAGACCAGACAGATTTAATTGATATTTATAGGACATTCCATCCAAAAACAGCAGATTACACTTTCTTCTCAAGTGCACATGGAACATTCTCCAGGATAGATCACACCTTGGGTCACAAATCAAGCCTCAGTAAATTTAAGAAAATTGAAATCATATCAAGCATCTCTTCTGACCACAACGCTAGGAGATTAGAAATCAATTACAGGGAAAACAACTTAAAAAACACAAACACATGGAGGCTAAACAATACATTACTAAATAGCCAAGAGATCACTGAAGAAAACAAAGAGGAAATCAAAAAATACCTAGAGACAAATTACAAAGAAAATACGATAAACCAAAACCTATGGGATGCAACAAAAGCAGTTCTAAGAGGGAAGTTTATAGCAATACAAGCCTACCTCAAGAATCAAGAAAAATCTCAAATAAACAATCTAACCTTACGCCTAAAGGAACTAGAGAAAGAACAAGCAAAACCCAAAGTTAGTAGAAGGAAAGAAATCATAAAGATCAGAGCAGAAATACATGAAATAGAAACAAAGAAAACAATAGCAAAGCTCAATAAAACTAAAAGCTGGTTCTTTGAGAAGATAAACAAAATTGATAAACCATTAGCCAGACTCATCAAGAAAAAGAGGAAGAGGACTCAAATCAATAAAATCAGAAATGAAAAAGGAGAAGTTACAATGGACACTGCAGAAATACGAAGCATCATAGGAGACTACTACAAGCAACTCTATGCCAATAAAATGGACAACCTGGAAGAAATGGACAAATTCTTAGAAAGGTATAACCTTCCAAGACTGAACCAGGAAGAAATAGAAAATATGGACAGACCAATCACAAGTAATGAAATTGAAACTGTGATTAAAAACCTTCCAACAAACAAAAGCCCAGGACCAGATGGCTTCACAGGTGAATTCTATCAAATATTTAGAGAAAAGCTAATATCCATCCTTCTCAAACTCTTCCAAAAAATTGCAGAGGAAGGAATACTACCAAACTCATTCTATGAGGCCACCATCATCCTGATACCAAAAGCAGACAAAGATACTACAAAAAAAGAAAATTACAGACCAATATCACTGATGAATATAGATGCAAAAATCCTCAACAAAACACTAGCAAACAGAATCCAAGAACACATTAAAAGGATCATACACCACGATCAAGTGGGATTTATACCAGGGATGCAAGGATTCTTCAATATACACAAATCAATGTGATATACCATATTAACAAATTGAAGAATAAAAACCATATGATCATCTCAATAGAAGCAGAAAAAGCTTTTGACAAAATTGAACACCCATTTATGATAAAAACTCTCCAGAAAGTGGGCATAGAGGGAACCTACCTCAACATAATAAAGGCCATATACGACAAACCCACAGCAAACATCATTCTCAATGGTGAAAAGCTGAAAGCATTTCCTCTAAGATCAGGAACAAGACAAGGATGTCCACTCTCGCCACTATTATTCAATATAGTTTTAGAAGTCCTAGCCACGGCAATCAGAGAAGAAAAAGAAATAAAAGAAATACAAATTGTCACTGTTTGCAGATGACATGATACTATACAGAGAATCTGAACGATGCCACCAGAAAACTACTAGAGCTAATCAATGAATCTGGTAAAGTTGCAGGATACAAAATGAATGCACAGAAATCTCTTGCATTCCTATACACTAATGATGAAAAATCTGAAAGAGAAATTAAGGAAACACTCCCATTTACTACTGCAACAAAAAGTATAAAATACCTAGGAATAAACCTACCTAGGGAGACAAAAGACCTGTATGCAGAAAACTATAAGACACTGATGAAAGAAATTAAAGATGATACCAACAGATGGAGAGATATACCATGTTCTTGGATTGGAAGAATCAATACTGTGAAAATGACCATACTACCCAAAGCAATCTACAGATTCAGTGCAATCCCTATCAAATCACCAGTGGCATTTTTTACAGAACTAGAACAAAAAATCATAAATTCTGTATGGAGACACAAAAGACCCCAAATAGCCAAAGCAGTCTTGAGGGACAAAAACAGAGCTGGAGGAATCAGACTCCCTGACTTCAGACTATACTATAAAACTACAGTAATCAAGACAATATGGTACCAGCACAAAAACAAATATAGATCAATGGAACAGGATAGAAAGCCCAGAGACAAACCCATGCACCTATGATCAACTAATCTATGACAAAGGAGGCAAGGATATACAATGGAGAAAAGACAGTCTCTTCAGTAAGTGGTGCTGGGAAAACTGGACAGCTACATGTAAAAGAATGAAATTAGAACACTCCCTAACACCATACACAAAAATAAACCCCAAATGGATTAAAGACCTAAATGTAAGACTGGACACTATAAAACTCTTAGAGGAAAACACAGGAAGAACACTCTTTGACATAAATCACAGCAAGATCTTTTTTGATCCACCTCCTAGAGTAATGGAAATAAAAACAAAAATAAACAAATGGGACCTAATGAAACTTAAAAGCTTTTGCAAAGCAAACTACAAACACAACGAAAAGACAACCCTCAGAATGGGAGGAAATGTTTGCAAATCAATCAACATACAAAGAATTAATCTCCAAAATATACAAAGAGCTCATGCAGCTCAATATTAAAAAAACAAACAACCCAATCCAAAACTGGGCAGAAGACCTAAACAGACATTTCTCCAAAGAAGACATACAGATGGCCAGGAAGCACATGATAAGCTGCTCAACATCACTAATTATTAGAGAAATGCAAATCAAAACTACAATGAGGTATCCCTTACACCAGTTAGAATGGGCATCATCAGAAAATCTACAAACAACAAATGGTGGAGAGGGTGTGGAGAAAAGGGAACCCTCTTGCACTGTTGGTGGGAATGTAAACTGATACAGCCACTATGGATAAAAGTATGAAGCTTCCTTAAAAAACTAAAAATAGAATTACCCTATGACCCAGCAATCCCACTACTGGGCATATACCCAAAGAAAACCATAATTCAAAAAGACACATGCACCCCAATGTTCACTGCAGCACTATTTACAATAGCCAGGTCATGGAAGCAACCTAAATGCCCATCGACCGATGAATGGATAAAGAAGATGTGGCACATATATACAATGGAATATTACTCAGCCATAAAAAGGAACGAAATTGGGTCATTTGTAGAGACATGGATGGGTCTAGAGACTGTCATACAGAGTGCAGCAAGTCAGAAAGAGAAAAACAAGTATCGTATATTAACGCATATTATGTGGAACCCAGAAAAGTGGTACAGATGAACGGGTTTGCAGGGCAGAAATAGAGACACAGATGTAGAGAACAAACGTATGGACACCAAGGGCGGGAAGCGGCAGGGCTGGTGGTGGTGGTGTGATGAATTGGGCGATTGGGATTGACATGTATACACTGGTGTGGATAAAACTGATGACTAATAAGAACCTGCTGTATAAAAAATTAAATAAAATTCAAAATTTCAGAAAATTACCGTTTTTAAACCACCCTAGTAACAACTAATTTAGGCAAAAAACAGCAACACATGTTGGGTGGAAGACTGTTGGGAAATGAAATATCCATACAGTCTCAAAGTATCATCCCACAGATTCTTTATTAATTACAAAGGGGAAAAGGTACTTTTATAATGGAAAATTATGGTAGACAACATCTTAATAAATGATTTATTTTAACATAATCAATAAAGGAACAAATGGACTTCTTGTGGCTCCTGATAAGATAAACTCAAAAGAATACAGTATCACCTGTGTAGCATTCCTGCTAAAAAATATTTAACTTGAATCTAATCATTAGGAAACAATCAGACAAATCCAAATTGAGAAATCTACAAAACAACTGGCCTAGGTTTTTTTAAAAATGCCACTGTTATAAAAGAAAAAAGAGAAAAAAAGCAGGGGCTAAGGAACTCTCCTAGTCAAGAGATATGACATTAAGAAGCAATGCATGGGGCTTCCCTGGTGGCACAGTGGTTGGGAGTCCACCTGCCAATGCAGGGTACGCAGGTTCATGCCCCGGTCTGAGAAGATCCCACATGCCGCGGAGCGGCTGGGCCGCTGAGCCATGGCCGCTGGGCCTGCGCGTGCGGAGCCTGTGCTCCGCAGCGGGAGAGGCCACAACAGTGAGAGGCCCACGTACCGCAAAAAAAAAAAGAAAGAAAAAGAAAAAAAGCAATGCATAATCCTTAAATGGATTTTGGAACAAAAAAAGAAGCTCTATGAAATACATTAATGGGACAACTGGGAAACTTGTATATGGACTGTATATTGTATAACAGTATTGTGTCATGTTAAACTTCCTATGTGTGACCACTGTACTGTAGTTACAACGGTGAATATTCTAGTTCTCAGAAGCTTCAAGCTGAAATATTTAGGAGTGAACTGTTACAATGTCTGTAACTCCCAAATAGTCCAGCCAAATTATAATTATAAGTTAAATGTAGCAAAATGTTAACAGCTGGCGAATCCTTGTGAAAGGTGTATGGGTGTTCATTGTATACTCTTCCTGAAACTTTTCTGTAGTTTTTATACTCAAAATAAAAAGCTGGGAAAACAAAGGATTTTTTCTTTTAAAAAACCCTTTTTAAAGGACAAATGAGAGATTCAATGGATCTGTCAGGACCTTCCTCACCATCAGGCAATATCAGAGGCTATTGGTGCCTCTGTGGAACTGGACGGCAGGGAAGCTCTCCTTCACAGGAGAGCTTTGTACAGTGGTCTTCAAACTATCATGGTTTCCCTTCCTTCAATTACATTACAGAGAACTTGAATCTTTTGCCTGTGTCTGTCAGTATGTGTCCATCCATCACAGTCCTTCTTGTGAAAATGATGCCATGGACTTGTTTGGAGATGTAACCACTCTCTAATAATCTGTCTACCTTTTGGAAAATAATCCAAAACAATTAACTTTAAAAACTGAGAACTATCTATAGTTACACAATATAAAATAAAATTACACTAAAATTTTCACAACTCCAACTTTCCAGGATAAAAAGTTTGACACACATTTTGCACAAAAATTTGTTTTAAAGTTGTGTTTAAGCAAACATAGCATTTCTAACAAGATCGAAACAAACTACATCTATTATATAGTGTAACACTATATTTGTGCTTTTAACTTCAAAAATCAAAACTACTGTAAGAGATCATTCTATATCTCTTCTTATATTCTTACACCAAAAAGAAAAGTCTTGAAAATTACCTACCTCTTCTGCATATGATTTTCCAATTCCATCAGTACTACCCGTGACAACTGAGAAAAGAAAAAAGTAACAGTTTAGTTTAAGAATTACAATGTAGAACTGATCACAATTAGGACCCACCAATTAGACACAAGAAGACCTGTGTAATACAGTTGACCCTTGAACAACATGGGTTTGAACTGCAAGGGTCCACCTATACGCGGATATTTTTTCCAATAAATACATACTACAGTACTACACGATCCAAGGTTGGTTGAATCCACAGATGCAAAACCTCGGATGCAAGATCCAGATACTGAGAGCCAAATGTAAAGTTATACTTGAATTTCCAACTGTATGGAGGGTCCATGCCCCTAACCCCCCCATGCTGTTCAACGGTCAATTGTACTTGATGTAAAAGATGGAGCAATTACCAGTGGCTCAAATTTAGGAATGAATACCCATGACAATGGCTAAAATTTAAAAGACTGCAATACCAAGTGTTGACAAGGATGTGGAGCAACTAGAACTCTCATACATTGCTGGTGGCACTGTAAATTGACACAGTCATTTTGGAAAAACGATTTTACATTATGTCCAGAAATAAATGTGTGCCTATCTATGACTTAACAATTTCTAAGAGGTAATAGGCATCATGTTACCAAAACAATGTCCATGGTAGCTTTATTTACGTATAGTTGGTAAACATGCCCAAATAATAAACTACAAGAGAATGAGTAAGTAAATTATGATATATTAACACAGTACGCAATGAGAAGCCCGCTCACTGCTAAGAAGAGTAGTCCCTGCTCGCCTCAACTAGAGAAAGCCTGCGCACAGCAACAAAGACCCAACACAGCCAAAAATAAATAAAAATAAATTTAAAAAAAAATCCTGGATAGCTCAGAATATGCCAGGACTAGAGATTATTAAATTTGCCTAAGGGATATCAAACCTTCCTTTTCCAGATTCTCCAGTTTTTGGAGTTTGTAATGGGTACTGTTAGAGCACCAACCACATCCTCCCTTCCAGCACAGAGGTCTTCAGGCAATCCTCTTGCCAGAAGTGTTATCTGCTGTCAGCTCACAAGTGAGCATCTCCCAGGAACTGCCCTGAGCCAAAGGGAGCTGCCTTGCCCAAGGTTACAGCTCCTCCCCTGGACAGTACTGGTCCACACAAAGATCCAGCTCCCTTAAGCATCACTTAAGCATCTCTGAAGCACCATCCCAGGTTCAGAGCTTCCCATGGGATCAGGTTTGACTCCTGCATCACAGTTTGACATCTCCCTCTGCCCTACCCGGCTTCCTTTGCTTCCTCACAGGTGCTCTTCCTGAGAGCATCCCCCAAAACACCTCCCACATACACACATCTCACTGTCCAAGTTTATTTCCTGATGAACTACTGACAGCCTACAGTCAAGCTCCTTCTTTTTAAAGTGATTTTATTTATGTCTAATACATAACTTAGTCCAAAAAAGATAACAGTTACAAATTTTTAGGCCAAAAATACCAAGACTGGGGCTTCCCTGGTGGCGCAGTGGTTGAGAGTCCGCCTGCCGATGCAGGGGACACGGGTTCGTGCTCCGGTCCAG
This sequence comes from Delphinapterus leucas, assembly GCF_059928025.1. Taxonomy (NCBI): domain Eukaryota; kingdom Metazoa; phylum Chordata; class Mammalia; order Artiodactyla; family Monodontidae; genus Delphinapterus; species Delphinapterus leucas. The sequence continues at coordinate 16,186,518 of NC_143135.1, forward strand.
GAAGATCCCACATGCCGCGGAGCGGCTGGGCCTGTAAGCCATGGCCGCTGAGCCTGCACGTCCGGGGCCTGTGCTCCACAACTGGAGAGGCCACAACAGTGAGAGGCCCACGTACCACAAAAAAACAGGACTTTACCCCTATCCTTCTGCACCTTCCTATTCCATCCCCAGAAGCAACCATTTTCATTGCTTTTAATGGTTTTTCCTTATCTTTACATGTTCTAAATCCTATGTTACACTGTAATTTCCTGATTCATCAATATATTACTTGACTCATTAGGGTTGATGAGAACTTTTACTCCCTTTATATTTTCCCCATCCTTCCAATGAAGTTATATCACAAGATTCTGTCACTTGTCAGTGTTTACCTTATTGTAATACTGCAACTCAATTCTGATATTAACCACCCATAGTTAGTACAGATCCCACAGGTGAAAGACATGGTCCCCAGCAAAACTGCCCACAACACAGGCACCAGCCACAAGTTCAGGGGTCCCTAGGCCACCAACACTTGTGACTACTTGGCTACAAAGTTCCCGGTTCCCATAACTCCTCAGGTTCGATAATTCACTAGAATGACTCACAGACCTCAGGATAACTTACAGTTCATGATTACAGCTTTATAATAAAGGATACAAATCAGGACCAACCAAATGAATAAGCCACTTAGGGCAAGGTCAAGGGTGATCCCAAATGCAGAGCTTCCATGCCCTCTCTGAATCAGGGCAGGTCATCCCCCGACCCTCACCCAGCACATCAATGTGTTCACCCACTAGGAAGAATCTACATCAAGTTTCAGGGTCCAGAGTTTTCACTGGGTTTCATTACAAAGGCATGGCTGACTGAACCATTGGTCACAGGACTGAACTCAATCTCCAACCCCCACCCCGCTTCCCTCCCCAGAGGTTGGAAGGTTAAGTTGGTATCACAAGGCTCAAAGCTCCAATCTTCTAATCACATGGTTGGTGTTTCTGGCAGGACCAGCCCCCATCCTGAAGCTCTGTACAGTCCCAATTTGAGTGATTTCATTAGTATAAACTACCAGAGCCCACCATAAATAAGAAAGACACTCCTATCACTTAGGAAATTCCAAGGATCTAGATGCTCCCTCCCAGAAACAAAGGTCAGTCAAATTCTTTATTATACAACAATTACTGTGGCTAGAAAAATATATTATCCACTAGTGAATCAAACAGTATAGAATTACATTCTCTTTCCTAATCAACGTTTTTGTTCTCCTGGAATTAAAATTGCCTTTTTATTGCATTTGCATAGTTTTCTTTTTAAATTTTCCCCCAGTCTCTAACAGCCCCTCGATATAATTTTCCACATGATCAACCCCATCAATTTGTTCCATTACTTTTTTTTTTTTTCCCCTTAAAGATCGCCTTCACAGAGCACTCCAGCTTTCATCCTACTCCAACCTGGAATACTCTGTGGCACAGCTATTGTTCTAGAACATAATCTTGGGAATTCCCTTAGACTGTCTCTCCTGGGTTGAAGCTCTTCTTTTCTAGATCTTGTTCTATTCCCTCATTATGCAGCACATCTAGCTTCCCAAGAAAGGACGCATGAAGATACATTTTGTAAACATTTTAAAAGCAAATTTTAGATTTTAAAATAAGTTTTAGACTTACCAAAAAAAAAAAAAGTGAAGATAATACAGATACACCAAGATAATCCCTATACACCAAAAAAAAAAAAAAGTGAAGATAATCCCTATACACCAAGCCAGTTTATCCTATTACTAACATCTTACATTAGTATGGTACATTTGTCACAATTAATGAACCAATTATGATACATTATTATTAACTAAAGTTCATATTTTTTCAGACTGTCTTGTGACTGAGTGTCCTTCTGTTGTAGGATGCCATCCAGAATATCATAGTAAATTTGGTTATCACGTCTCTTCGTGTGACAGTTTGAAGCAAATTTTTTTACATTTTTATATCTTTAAAAATAAAGTCTATTTCTAACTTCACACATAATAGTTTAACTAGTGTGGACAAAGAAGGTCGCCTGCCATATCAGTAAACAACGGATGTTGAGGCCATCAAGCCACAGCCACCCCCAAGTGTGCACCCTGAGGGGGTTCAGGATGGAGAGAAACAGGATACTGGCCTTTTAGGGTGCATATCAAAGGAATGACTTCAATAAACACAGTCTCTTGCATCTTCCCATACATGGAAAAGTGCTAAATTCATTAACTGGAGAAGTCTGGTTTTCTTTAATTAACAGCAATCTTTTGATTACTTGGTTTTCTTGCGAAAACTCCTATGTAACCCGTCTCCTCCCTTACCTCCCTCAGTGCTATTTGAGAGGCTGTCTCCTGGGCTTAAGTCCTCAGTATGTCCACCAAATAAAATATAATTTTCAACTTTTAGGTTGTGCATTTGTTTTTAAGTCGACACTAGGTATGGAATTCTAAACAGATCACTTTTAACAAAAAATTAAAAACAACTCTCCATTGCACCAGTGTTGTTTAAAAAGAATGTTTCACCATTCTGATTTCAGACAATTTGCAAATGAACTTTTTGGTCACTGGGGCTTTTACGATTGTTACTTAATCTTTAGGACTCTGTCCTGGTAACAGAGCTTGGGCTGGGTGCTTTTCCATTCATTGGTGCTGATGGGCCTGAAAATCCATGATCTTCCATTCTGGCAATTTTCTTATGTATTAATTCTTTGATAATTTCTTCACATTCTTCTCTAGAATTTCCATTAATCAGAGTTCAGACTGTAAGAGTTTCTCTATGAATGTTATTTTTCTTCTTGTTTACTTTCCTGGAAATTTCTTCAATTTTTATCTTCCAAATGTTCTACTGACTTTTTAAACTTAAGTTGTCAATCTTTTAATTTTGAAGAGCTCTTCTGTATTCTGATTGCTCTTTCTCTTTTTAAAGCAGCAGTTTACTCTTATTATAAATCCACTATCTTCTCTTATCTCTGAGGACATTAATTAGACTTTGTTTACATATTTATACTTTCTTCTACTCTTTTATTCTGTTTCCTCTAAGTTCCTTTTGATTGTTTTGGTCTCTCTCATCTTGGAGGCAATAACATGGCAATTAGTGTACACGGGTGGGATGACTATGCTGTGACTCCCACTACAGGGTAATCGATGGGCAAACCAGCTTTTTGATTAGGGAATCCACAAGTCAGTATCTGCATTTTCCCTAGGACCCTTCAGTATCTCTTAAGCATTTCCCAAATTCCAGTCTTCTGGCTGCTGGGTAGTTGGGCAGCTGTTAGTCTGTAGACTTTTCACCTAACCCCCGTTCTCAGTCTCATATCTCACCTCTGCCCTCCTCTGTGCCCAATTTTCTGGAGTCTCAAGCACATCTGGTTCAGTGCCCTTCCCCATCCCTGTCTTTTGAGGTACCTGATAACTTGTAATTCCTGTGCTTTTCTGGGGTGCACAGCAAACTTGCTTGCTTCCCAATGGTGGACCATCCATGAGCACTCAGGTGTCGGCTCGGTGAGGTAAGTTATCACTCTTCCAACTTCATTTGCTGTGACTGGGGATGAGGGATTTCAGAAGTTCCCTAGTTTCATCAAAATGGTGCTTTCTGTTCCTTATTCTCCTAATTATTAGAGAGGATTTCCAAGAGATAAAAGGCTAGAAATACTGTTACTTGGCTATTTTAAAACTGAAGTCCCCCAAGGTCCCTCTTAAACATTTTAAAGGAGACTAAGTTGAGAATACATACTAAACACACTTCTCAAAAGATTTAGCTTTATGCTCCCAACAAGAACATTTTTTCCTATCATCTGCTATTAACTGTCAAATTTAAAGCAAACTAACACTTTTTAGAAACTTATGTGTATGACTACAGAGAATAAAATGATGTATAAGACCCACTGCGGTTATTAGGTGTTCCATAAATCACCCATTTCACGGTTAAGACTTCAAATATTAAACAGAAATAATATGACTTTAAATTGTATAAATATTAAAAAATTTTTAATTGTATAAATATTAAAAATTTAGCCTCTGATCTTTTTAGATAGATAAAAATATCACTTTTCCATATTCTGATAATTCTCAAAACCAAATGCAGAACTGTATAGTTACACATAAGTCAGATACTGCCTCACAAGTATGTTTTTTTCCTGAGAAAATAGAAAAGTATAAAAATTATTTTTATGGGCACAAAGAAACAAAAAATAAAATTGGACACCAGAGCCTCCTTTATTCATCTCTGTAAGCACCACTGCAGTTCTATAATAATCAGAGTCATGTACAATGGCCAGGCAATGGGGGATCAAGTATCATTTCCCCATCAAAGGAAGTGACAAATTCTTTACTTCTCTAAGTCATATGATAGGTAATATCTTTGAAATAATGTACAGACACAATCAAGTCATCTGTCAAACTTTACTCACTCATAAAAGTTTTACTTGATGCCAAAAAATAATAAATTTGTTTATTTAAGACAGGGAGGATGGGGACAAGGATTATCCTGCCTTTGCTTTTAAAGATATATTCTTTGCTTTAAAGCTACATACCTTCCAACAGTAGTAGCAGAGACAGCAGCTCATAGTTGGATAGAAAAAAAATCCTTGGGTCTTCCCTGGTGGCGCAGTGGTTAAGAATCCGCCTGCCAATGCAGGGGACACGGGTTTGAGCCCTGGTCCGGGAAGATCCCACATGCAGCGGAGCAACTAAGCCCGTGCGTCACAACTACTGAGTCTGCGCTCTAGAGCCCACAAGCCACAACTACTGAAGCTAATTAAAGCGTACCTTAAATCAAAAGTCTTTTGGCAGTTGTTCTGGGGCATTGGGGAAATACAGGGAAGAGGTTACTATTTTTTACTCTTCTTACTGTTGGTATTTTTTAACTGTGTGCTTGTATTGCCTTTCCAAAAACAGAAGTCCTTTCCTACCAGCAATAGAAAGATGGTGTAAACTGATCCAGCAGGTTCTTCATCTATTCCAGTTTTCCAAAAATCAGTGTAGCACTGCTTAAGTCAGTGTTTCCTAAGGTCACCTAATACATTCTTAAAACTGATTTTTAAAAAATTAAATTTAATAGAAATCTTAATTACTGGACTATTTACTTAACTACTTGATTATTGTAAAAGACTACCAGTTTCAATAAATATAGATTAGTGTAAAATATGTAAAAAAACCATTAACATTTTAAAATATTCATCAATGCAGTACCTAAGATCATTTCTTGGTAGGTCTTTTGAGAAACATGATCTAAGCACTATCACCCTGATATACCTACCACCTTGCAATGAAAACCAAATGAAACAAAGACCAGCTTCCAAATTAGAAATACTGCTTGTTTTTTGCATTTTCTTAAGATGAAAAAAATTAAGCACTCATAGCCACACCAAAAGATGATGCCATGTGCAAAAGCAATCCTGGGGACCCATTCTTCTTATGTTATGTACACACACGGGCCAGAGCCTGCTGTCTTCCTCAGTACGCATCCTTCCCTTCCTTCTTTGCAGCAATCGTGGCCTGGAATACAACCTCCCTAGCAGCTAGGTGTGGCCATGGGATTAAATCTTGAAAATAAGATGCAGTGTTGTGAGGGACTTTGAGAAAGGCTGCTTAAAGGAGTGACTCAGCAGGGAGAGGCCCCTTTCTGCCCATCGTCTAGCCAATTCAAAAAATGATGGCTGTAGCTCCAGCAGTCTTGAACCAGGAAGTAACCTTGAGGGTAGAAGCCATGGGCTAAGATGAAGGAACATACTCGTAGAAATCAAGGTTTTTCATGACTCCATGGAATTTCTATGCCAGGTTTTTTTTTCAGCCAATCAGTTCTTTTTTTATTAACTGCTTACCACAGAGAATCAAACATACACAAAAAGTGGGAATTCCCTGGCAGTCCAGTGGTTAGGACTCCAAGCTTCCACTGCAGGGGGTGCAGGTTTGATCCCTCGTTGGGAAACTAAGATCCTGCATGCTGCGAGGAGTAGCCAAAAAAAAAAAAACAAAAACCAACATACACAAAAAGTCTGTCTGGTCTTCTTTAAACTGGGTGAAAAATAAATAAACTTCTATATTGTTAAAGTGACTATTACAGGGCCAGAAAAGCAAGAGTAAGCTGTCAGTAAATTGTTAAAACAAAATATTTAATATTGATAAAATAAATATTCACATCTTGAGGTACAGGGAAGCCATTCTGGCTTATATATGAGTTAACTTGAATTTTAGTTTAACTGGAACAGCCTGTTTGTGGCCTATGAAACACACACTGTACATCTGCTTTAATTATTAAAGAAAAGGGCGCACTGACGAGAAGTAAAGAATGTCCACGTTAAAAATAAAGATTACCTGTCTCCCTTCCTGGGACGCCAATGCTGGTGCTCCTTTGATGATAAGGCTCCCTTCGCCAAGGCCATACTGACTCACCGTGTACATGCTGGTCGTTTTTTTGGAAACCTTGAAGAAATGTATCCCTAAGTTGTTTAATGTTCTCTCTTCTGACAAGATATAAAACCATACTGAAAACCAGGCTTCTCAGGAGCAGTTTCTCAAGAGTTATCTGAAGGCTGTTTTCCCAGCTATAGTTCTCGGTTCAGTTCAAATAAAACTCTTTTTCTAGTCTCATTACTGATTGTTTATTATTTTCATCGACACTATTCACATCATTATAAGACTATTTGCTCAAGGTACTTCATTGATATTATTCAGTTAATTCTCACAACAGCTCTCACCCTAGTCTAAGCTATCATCCCAACACACAAGGACTTGTGCAATGACCCTTTCAGTTCCTTCCCGCTTGATTCATGCAATACACAGCTAAGAATTATCTTTCTCAAACACCATTTTTATGATCTCATTCTTCTGTCAAGAAGCAACAATATTTCCCTATTGCTAATTATATAAAACCTGGAACACAAATCTAGTCACGTCTCCCCATTGCCACCACCTGGGGCTACCAGCATTCATCTCCCACAAGAACTACTGCAACAGCCTTCTAACTACTTCACCTGCTCCCTTTTTTAAAAAAATTAATTTTTTTATTTTTATTTATGGCTGCATTGGGTCTTTGTTGCTGTGCACGGGCTTTTCTCTAGTTGCGGCGCGCAGGCTTCTCATTGGGTGGCTTCTCTTGCTGCAGAGCACGGGCTCTAGGCACGCAGGCTTCAGCAGTTGTGGCACTCGGGCTCAGTAGTTGTGGCTCGCAGGCTCTAGAGCGCAGGCTCAGTAGTTGTGGCACACGGGCTTAGTGGCTCCATGGCATGTGGGATCTTCCCCGAGCAGGGCTCAAACCTGTGTCCCCAGCATTGGCAGGTGGATTGTTAACCACTGCAACACCAGGGAAGCCCCTTAATCCCTTTCTTATACCTCTCCAACTCATTCTTGGCACTGCAGCCAAAGTGACCACTCCATTGGGCAGATCTGACATCACTTCCCTGCCCAAAATCTGTCAGTCATTTCCCACTGCCCTTATTCTTTACAAGGTCTTCCATGAGCTGACCTCACCTCTCATCACTTTCCCCCTACCACCCACTGCCCTAGTCATGCTGAATTTTTTCCAGTTCCTACAACGTAACATGCTCTCTTTTCACAAATGGTGTTCCCTCTACTCCCAATTTCACATCCCCCGCTTTCTCTCTCCCATCCTTGACATATTCACTTGAACATCTCCTCTCCCTTAAGCTTTCCTTGACCTCTAGACTAGCAGGCTCTCATAGCTCACTGGCCCCATGGTACTCTGTACCTCCCCTGCATGACATTCATCATATAGGTTTCCATAAGGGTCTGGGTCACCACAGTCTAAGTGCTAGCACGGTGCCTGGCAAAAAGTAGATGATGAATGAGGTTTTGTGAGATAAGTGAATGAGTAAAAGGAGATTATGAATGGAAAACTAGCCTCTTGTGACACTCCCCACTGCTTTACCCACTTTTTTAGAAATAACACCCAATCACCTACTGTACACAACCCCACCTATTCTTCAGCCCCTCTCAACATCAAGAATCAGTGATCTAAAATAAAATTTAAGAAATTTCAGAGAGAAGTTTAACTTAGTTTATGATGAATCTACAGATACACATTTTCAAAGGACAGTTCTCTGTTCTTGTCATTAAGATTGGCTTCTTCAATTAACACTCGGGTCTCAGATTCCACTTTGCCATGGAGCAAGTGGATAACTTAAGGTTGTTTTCAACAATACACAGAAAAAAGCTACAGGTATTGCCCATGCATAACCCAGTGGCCTCAGGTATTACCCACAACCCTATGGGTTCTGAGAGTAATTTATGACAGCCAGGGCCAGAACTGAGGTAGAGGAAGGAGAGAAGGGAGGGGGGGGAAAAGGAGATTCAAAAAGGCTTATGTTTTCATATATAAATATAACACCAGAAACCAAATTTGCAAGCCTTTGCGAAGATGGAAACTGACAACTATAAAGAATATCCCAACTTGGCATCCAGAAGTGTCTAGCTTGTTACAGATTATATAAAATACTGGCAACTGACCAGGGCTCAGCTTCCAGATTTTATAAAGTCAACAAAAATGCTTCTGTTTGTGTAGGTTAAAAATATTCTACTCTTTTTGTCCTCAACTTGCTAGGAACAGATATTTTTAGTAAGAACCCAATCAACCTTATCAAAATCAAACATCAAAAATAGACTAGAGGAACACTGGAAGCACGCATGCTATTTTTAGCTCTTCTCTCTATTCTCTGCCACTACCCACCAAATTCTGACTGCAGAGCCCATGCATAAGAGCTTAAGTTATTCCAAGCAGGTTCCTTCTCCTGACCCTTCCCTCCCCACCCGTCCCCCAACACCTGAATGCTGAAAACACTCGATTGATTAAAGATTAATACTGCCGCAAACCACGACAGCTGCCGTTCCTCTGAGTGCTTTTGCGGGGTGGGGAGAATAGAAAATGACAGAGAGCTTGCATCAGTATTCCTCTTGGGGATCTATTACAGGGAAAGAAAATTGCTATTTCAATCCCCTTTTGTTGCTAAAAATAGCAGTCTCAATTGACTCAGGCAAACAGGGAACAGGCTTAGCCAGGCTGAATTTAGAAACCACTGAAGTCCTAACAGCAAATGCTAAAGTAGTCTAACACATGCCAGCTCATATTTAACAAAGAACAAAGAAGAGAGGCATGCAGCCTGCAAGTTAATAAAACAGCAGCAACTTCCTGCATTTTTATTAAAGAGAAGCAGTGAAAGTGATGCAAAATAAAGACAACTACAACTTGTTCTCATCATATTTTATTAAAGAATTTTTACAGGAAAAACAATCAGATTACGCATCAAGCTTGATACTGTGGGCATTTCCCACAACTTCACGGCTGGGGGAAGTACACACCTCTTCTCAAGTACAGCATACTACTATAGAAAGAAAAGGGTCAGTTTACAAACATGCTATCCCAGTACTGCATAGGCCCCTCTCCCACTACGTCCTCTTGGGTTCCCTACTGAACCTCTCTCTTAACCTTCCCTCCTTTTCCCTTGACCCAACCAAATGGGGCAGACAGTTATAATCTGCCACTTCAAAAACTAACAAACAAAAGCAAAACAGAACAAGACAACATTCAAAGCACCCAGAGGTTTAGAACAGAGAAAAGGAAGAAACTGCAAAAAGTAGGATCCACTTAAGGCAGCTAATCCCCTGGGCCCATTTCCAGGCAAGGCCGAGTAATAACATTCTGGCGGCACCAAAACCCAAAAATATCTCCTGCCTGATTCTTTCACTTTACTTGGTTAACTGAAAACCTTGGCAGAAAATGATTCATTTCAGTGAATGCCACATCCTCTTTAAAATGCAAACCCTTGCACAAGAATTAAAAGGTTATCAATCCTTCTGCCTCTGCGTGATTTAGTGGATTCAAACTGCTTTGTGGCTTCCTTTGGGAATACCCAAAATGTGAGGGTAACACACAAGGGGCCTCCTGAGAGTAGGAATTCTGACTGGGAACAAAGAGGTTACTACTTCTGGATCACAGGCCTAGTAAGACCCCACAGAGGAAAGCCTTTATTTAGGCTTTTGCCATTTAAGTACAAAGGGAGCATGTGAAGTGGTTAAGAACATGGGTGGTAAAATCAGACCAGCAAGGTTCCAAGTCCAGGTTCAAATGCAAACTCTGCCAACTATCAGGAGCTACTTAACCTCTACTGTCTCAGTTTCTTTATCTATAAAGTGAAGACAACACCATCTGTCCCATAGAGGTACTGTAAAGACTCAATAAAATAATGTTAATAATAGTACTCACCATACTGGATTGTTTGAGAATTAAACAGCATAATGTATACAATGTACTTAGCATGGAACTTACCATATTATAAATTCTCAACAAATATTAGCAATAGATGAGGAATATTAGAAAGTGGAAGGGGTACAGAAAGGAAAATTAAGAAGCTACTAAAAGTACATCAAAAGTATATGCAACGAAAGAAAAAAATAGGTAGGTTGGACCTCATCAAAACTAAATTTGTGGGCTTCCCTGGTGGCGCAGTGGTTGAGAGTCCTCCTGCCGATGCAGGGGACGCAGGTTCGTGCCCCGGTCCGGGAGGATCCCACGTGCCGCGGAGCGGCTGGGCCCGTGGGCCATGGCCGCTGGGCCTACGTGTCCGGAGCCTGTGCTCCACGGCAGGGGAGGCCACAACAGTGAGGGGCCCGTGTACCGCAAAAAAAAAAAAAAAAATTAAAAAAAAAAAAAACTACATTTGTTTGTACATCAAAGGACAATATCAAGAGAGTGAAAAGACAAACCAAAGAATGGGAGAAAATATTTGCAAATCATATATCTAATAAGGGACCAATATCCAAAATATATAAAGAATTTCTACAACTCAACAACAAAAAGACAACCCAATATTAAAATGGTCAAGACCTGCATAGATATTTATCCAAAAAAGATATACAAGTGGCTAACAAGCACATGAAAAAATGTTCAACATCATTAGGAAAACACAAGTTAAAACTACAATGACAAACTAGTTTGGCCATAATTTTTTTAAAAAAGAAAATGGAAAACAGCAAGTGTTGGTCAGGACGTACAGAAAGTGGAGTCCTTGGGGACTTCCCTGGTGGTGCAGTGATTAAGAATCCGCCTGCCAATGCAGGGGACACAGGTTCAATCCCTGGTCAGGGAAGATCCCACATGTCGCGGAGCAGCTAAGCCCATGTGTCACAACTACTGAGCCTGCACTCTAGAGCCCGAGAGCCACAACTACTGAGCCTGAAAGCCACAAGTACTGAAGCCTGCATGCCTAGAGCCCGTGCTCTGCAAAAACAGAAGCCACCACAATGAGAAGCCCGCACACCACAATGAAGAGTAGCCCCCGCTCTCCACAGCTAGAGAAAGCCCGCGCGCAGCAACACCCAACACAGCCAAAAATAAAGAAAGAAAGAAAGAAAGAAAAAGATCTAGCAGTAATTTTCTCTGCGTGATAGTGAAATTATGCAATTAAAAAAAAAAAAGAAAGAAAGTGGAGTCCTTGTACATTGCTGGTAGGAAAGCAAGATGGTACAGCCACTGGGGAAAAACCATTTAGTGGCTCCTCAAAAAGATAAACGCAGATTTACCATGTGACCCATTAATTCCATTCCTAGGTATATACTCAAAAGAATTGAAAACCGCATTCAAACAGAAACTTGTACATTAATAGCCCAAAAGTTGAAACAACCCAAATGTCCATCGACTGATGAATGGATAAACAAAATGTGGCATACCCATACAATGGAACATTACTCAGCCATAAAAAGGAATGAAGTACTGGCACATGTTACAATGTGGATGAACCTTAGGTATAAACACTCTAAGTGAAAGAAGACAGATACGAAAGATCACACACTGTATGATCCCATTTACATGAAACATCCAGCATAGTATTAAATCCACAGAGAAGAAAGATTAGTGGTTGCCAGGAGCTGGGGAAAGAGGGATCAAGAGTGACTGCTTACTTGGTATGGTGTTTCCTTCGGGGTGAGAAAAATGTGTTGGCACTAGATAGAAGTAATGGTTGCACAACACTGTGAATGTCCTAAATTCCACTGAACTGTGTACTTTAAAATGGTTAATGGTTAATTTTCTGTTATGAGAATTTTGCCTCAATTTTTAAAAGTCTCTTTTAAAAAAAGTTAGTAAAGATTAGCTTTTCACCAAGGGCTAGACCAAGAAAAGAAAAGAAATTGCTATTTCTCTTGCCCTATGGTCCCCTGAATTCAGGAAGTAAGACTTCCATTAACACATCATTCAATTTACACAACAGAATGCAGAGGAACCTACATCTGGATTGCTCCCATGGGTAGAACAGCCCTTTTACATGTATCTGAATTTATGGAGGACCTACTCTGTGCCAAACACAGTAGCAAACACTTTACAGATAATTTAATTGTCCCAACACTCAATTAGTAGCTACCCCAGCAACTATGCGAGGGTTATAGATAATAAGATCTTATTATAGTATCTAATTTTTATTTTGGGGGCCACACCATGCAGCTTGCAGGATCTTAGTTCCCCAATCAGAGACTGAACCCGGGCCCCAGCAGTGGAAGCACCAAGTCCCAACCACTGAAGTGCCAGGGAATTCCCAATATCTAATTTTATAAATAAAGTAACCACCTCAGAAAGGTTAAGTGACTTGCCAATGGTCACAAATCGGATCCCCAGAACATGAACCCATTACGCAATAGGACACTGACTTATTAACTTGAAAGTGCCTAAAACAGTCACATTTAGCAAGGATGCATGGCGCATACATAAATACTCCAAAGAGTTCCTTGCTCATTAATCTGACAATGCAGAATCCAACTTTATTTTTCATTATTCCTTTACCAGCCTCTTAACCCCAGCCAATTTGTCTGGTGTTTCCCAAATATAACATTCCAGGGAATGGGCACCATGTTGTGCTCAATACTGAGAAGGACGTTTCTCTTTACTCTCTACCCCCATTACCTTCCAGTAATCTGAACCTCTAAACTTTACAGACAACAACAATCATTAAGTCCAGCTGATTTAATCACATCCTAGCCTCTAGGATGTCAAAGCCTGACTAACCTGTTATTCGATGCTAAATACTGTTCACAAGTTCAAAATAACTGGAAGCAAAGAAACAGAACTGAAGTTCTCTTTTTATCTAGTTCTAATCCTAATGGTTAATTAGATCATGAGGGACTCCCCTGGTGGTGCAGTGGTTAAGAATCCACCTGCCAATGCAGGGGACATGGGTTTGAGCCCTGGTCTGGGAAGATCCCACATGCCACGGAGCAACTAAGCCCGTGCGCCACAACTTCTGAGCCTGCGCTCCAGAGCCCGCGAGCCACAACTACTGAGCCCGCGTGCCACAACTACTGAAGCCCACGCGCCTAGAGCCCGTGCTCTGCAACAAGAGAAGCCACCGCAATAAGAAGCCCACGCACCACAAGGAAGAGTAGCCCCCGCTCATGGCAACTAGAGAAAGCCAACACGCAGCAACGAAGACCCAACGCCGCCAAAAATATAAATAAATAAATTTAAAAAAAAATTAGATCATGAAATAAGGCAAGGAAGGGAATTCCCTGGCAGTCCAATGGTTAGGACTCTGCACTTTCACTGTGGCCGACCCGGGTTCAATCCCTGGTCAAGGAACTAACATCCCACAGGCCGCACAGTGCGGCCAAAGAAATAAGGCAAAGAAAAAGAATGAGTTGATGGCATAGTTACAAGATTCTTATCTCTGATATGTTATGTAATCCTGGCTCCATTTTCTTCTTCACGTGGAGTAGGTAACATTCAAATGACAATTGTCCAGTCTATGTAATTGTTTTATATTCAACATAAACCATAACATTCCCTCTAAGCCTATGTAAGAAATTTACATCTCGTAAATGCCTACAGGCTTGAAGTTACTTCAGCAAGTCCAAACTGGAACAGTCCTTTAGCTCAAAACAAGAAATAATTACTTCTTGACATATCTTATGATTTTATGCATTTAACTGGAAGAGTGATAACTAAATCAAACATTTCCTTAGCTAATAAACAGTATGAAAACACACTAGTAGGACAACAGTGTCTATTACATGAGTGTCCTTGAAATATATAATTCAGGCCTGATAAAAGTGGAAGAGTTATAATGAGATCTACTTGGGAATTCCAATAATTAACTTCTTTTGAATGGTCTGAATTTATACACAACAAGGTAGATATATATACATATATATAAGGAGGGTATAGTGTAGATTATTTGGTTTATTTCAACCAAACTCATCCAGTTTAAGCTCTTAACAATATTCTTCAGATAAGAAGTGGGTAAATTCCTCCAACAAAGAGACCCCGGATTTTAGCCACTTTGACAAATAAGTCCCTCCCAACTAAAAAGCTATTCTGCTTTCAACTAGGTTTATCACAGTAACATTGCAATAAAGTCATATTTTAAGCCAGAGTTTCCTAGTAAATAATTTCTTTTTCAAGGATCAAATACTTCCCTAGCCTAAACGTTCATGCTTCGGCCAAAGAAGCCTCACCACATCCGTAGGTACTTTACACCTAGAAGAAATCAAATTCATTCTGACTCAGGCCTGGTCAAGAACTTCAAAACATTGTCCAGCAACTATACTTCAATAAAAAATAAAATAAGAATAAAAAAGAACTTCAAAACAGCTTCCCCAATAAACAATTTATGATATATATCTTGAAGATTGGCTAGTATCAACAACAAATTTGAGGAAGGAAATGAAGAATGCTAATCTATTCTCTCCAATAGTTTTTTTTTTTTCTTATCCCTGAAAAGCCAAAACCATGGAAGCACGGAAGCACAGTTCTCTCCTATCAGACAACATCTAGCTGAATCCTCTGTACTTTTTAAGAAAACCCAAGACTGCCAATGAAATTATGCTAAGCAACTTAACGACTATCACACTTTTCAAAATGAACACTCAGTGAGATACATTTTCAACCTTATCTTTTTTAAAGGAGCTTCATATAACCCAACACCATGTTTCTCAGTTACAGAGATCATCTTCTATTGATATATTAAAAAGGAGTGAGTTGACTAGCAGTCAGGAAACCTTGGTTCTAGCCCTGGTTCTGCTAGCTCAGTGAACCTCGACCACTAATTAACATTTCTGAGCCTCAATTTCAGCATCTTTTTAAGTGTAGTCACATATTAAATGAATAGCCAAGACCCTATAGTTCCATGGCTATGATGAATACAAAGTCATGGTCATGACTTCTTTCTCACCTTTAATTATTGAAACAAACACACATCCACAAGTGTTAGAAACAGTACAGGTCAAGTCAGACCTGTGATTTATGATAATAAAATAGACCAGCTAGCTCATCTTTAGAAAGTCAAGAAAGAAAGAACATGAGTAACTGAATCAAAAACTCTTTTAACTGTTTTCAACTTTTCTTCCAAAAAAAGTCAACAAGAAAGGTAGAAAACTTGAGGCTTGTTTTATAACTTTATTTCACCTGTGAACCATTGGTGTTCTGGAGGTGGTAAAGATCAGTGAAATGATTTTCTGCTTGTTGCTTGAAGCCTGCTTTATTCAAGTTCATGGATAAGTCCTCGCTCAGATGCAGTGGTTAGGCAGCAAGCACAGCTGTCTGGGAGCATTATGGACCCAAAGGACACATACTCTCCTTTCTTCAAGAAGCTACCTCCTTCAAACATTAATTCTAACAAAAGGCTGATCTAAAATGCAATCTTATGTACTTTTCAGCAGTCCCATTTATTTACTTATACCTCTTTTTATTCCACAAAGGAACTGTGGCAACTCACTGGGCTCTAGTAAAAGTTCCACAGCTTTTTCGAATGTAAATTATTTAACAAAGTCTCACAGTCTGAACTAGAGCTGAAAAAGAGAAACAGTAAGGTCTCTGATGCCTGATGTTAAAGTTGTGTTGTTTACTGACCTACTCACCTACCTTACAGGTATGCTGGAAGGAGTAATACCATCTATTTAATGTTTTGAAAACATCTTAAATTCCTCACAAGATTAGGATGCCTCACTGCTCAACTCATAAATTTCAGTGTTCTACTAGATTCTAGTAGATGTACAGTAGCCCTTAATTGTACAGTTTTTCTTAATTGGTCATTGATCCTTAAGAAACAAGGGCACCTGAAGCAATTCTTTAAATGTCATGCCTTTCCATGCCATTTGCTGGCCCTTACTAACTTAACGCTCTATTGCCTTTCCTTTTTAGTTTTTCAGAATGAACATGACCTTTAAGATGCTGGTGTACCGCAGCATTGTTTGCAATAGCAAAATCGAAACCATTCAACAATAAGGGACCACTAAATAAATTACACAGAATATATAATTAAGACTATATATACTGTATATGGATATAGTAGATATACGGTATATAATTATGGTATATATAGCAATACATAGTATATCCATACACATGTATACTACACATACTATATATAATACCTATATTATATATGATAGTATGTCAATACCATGGAAACACAATGCAGCCATCAAAAATTATAGCACCAAAGGACAGCTATTGGCAGTGAAAGGTGTCCATGATATATTGCTAACTGAAGACAAATTGGAGAAAAACCATGAGGAACAAAATTGACTGTATTTGTTTTAACGACATTTATTTCTCCTAAAGATCCTTAGTTGGAATTTCTAATGACCATTATCTAATGATGAGCCAAAAGAAGCTTATCAAAAACCTAGCTTATAAACAAGCCAATTCCCAGATGCAATAGTAGGAATGACAAGTACGACTGCTATCTTTTATATAAAAAAAGATTTACACATACACATGTATGTGTATGTTTGTGTGTACGTTGGAAAAAGTCTAAAAGATCATACATAGACCAAGAAGTTGATGGTAGTTACCTCTAGGTAGAGGACTGTAAGTAATTTTTATTTTCTTCTTTTTACTTAGCTGCATTTTCTACTTTTTCTATAATAATTAAATGTATTTCTTACATAATGTTTTTTTAAAGTTTAAAATTCAAATAAAATTATATTCTGTAAGTGCTAACTTAAACTGAATTACACTATGGAAGTCCCTATGTGGTTATTGCCTCAGTGAGATGGTCTGTCCTAGAAATGAAACAAAATAAAGAGCTGAACCTATTCTACCACTCCTGGAGAAGTGGACAGCCATGCCCACTGTACTCTCACTGCTTCAATCCATCTCTCCTGACCTGAGACCCAGAGGTATAGTGGGGAAAACAAAAGAGAAACAGGACTGATCAAAGGCCAAAAAGGATAAGAGGGTATTGAGAGGGGAATTTTGTGGGTTTTCTACTGTTTTACCGTAATACCAAGTACTTGGAGAAAGACAGTTGTAAAATTCAGCATTAAGAGATGATGGTTTACTCTATGTGGGCAATTTATAGCAACAAAGTGCCTTATAATCCTGAGTTACTTTTCTAGCAAGCTAAAGATTCAAACAGACTCAAAGTTCCCACAAAGTTGTCTCTAAACTGGATCTTCCCTGGAGCCATCTACTCAGCTTTCATTTAAAGACAACAGAGCCAAAATAAAAACTAAAAAAAAATAAAGACAACAGAGCCACTTTTAGTGAGCCAGCTGATAACATATAACATAAGAATAATTAAGGAAATAGTGAGGACTGCTGCAATATTTTACATTGAATCTGTTCCCTCTTGGCCTTTAAATAGGCTACGGTCTTCTCTGCATGTGCTACCTGACTACACAATTGTCACCTTCACTGAGAATAAACATGACATTGTATCATGACCGAGTCCTCCATGCAATGTATATATAAGTAAGTTTACCCTTTAGGTAATAACTGTGGTCTCATATTTATATACTGTATAAATAAAATCTGTTCTTTGAATTATTATGTAAAGCAAACTCCCCAATTAACTTAATAGAAGTCTTAAGGGTCTTTTTGGAATGTAAACATCCCGTCCTACTTTAGCTATTTTTGTAAATTTATATTCTCTTACACCAGGTTTCCTTAAGAGTGGACCACACCTGTATGCTGATGGATTGGCAGCTTCTAATTTGGAACAGAATGTATACAAGAAACCAGATGGAAATTTTAATAGACAGGCCATGTCATAACATTTGTTCTATAAGAGCTATTCAGATACTACCTAAATGTGCTTAATCTTGGAAACTCAGTCCTTTAGAAGGCCAACACTGAAGCTGCAAAAGTCCTTTTTCATTTAATTCAAGAGATAACCAAGAGAAAAACAAACAAAAAAGATACTCTCTCTATGAGCAAAGGATTCTAATGGTACCTGATGAGGAAAGTATATGCTTGAGGCTTACTTGTGGGAAGACTATCTGTGAAGTATAAGAGTTCTGGACCAAATCACATCGACTGGTAAGCCGAGTGGTAGAGGTCAGGGATAGGAGTGTTTGTATGAGCCATCTCAGGCCCAACTCAGGCACTTGATTTCTCCTTCCTTCCTTTGCTCAGGATTTAGGGATGCAACCTACTTACATTCCATTAGCATTACTCTCACCTACTTGATCCTCTGGACTAGAGAATGAGATGCCATCTCTCTGGCTGCCGCTTTCCTTGTTCTCGAAGACAAATAACCCTGATCCAAGCTACTCAACTACCTCAATGCACCTGTCTATAAAATGGCAATAGCAATAGTACTTAACTCAGAGACTAGGATATGAATATGGATATCAAATCCTTACAACAGTTCCTGGCACGTAATTAGCATTATATGTGCTAATTATACGTGTCAGCCATTATGTTTCATTATTATTACTGTTTAGAACAATGTTTGACATAAAAGCACTATATACTAGTATCATTATTGGTGGTTGAAGTATCTGATTGCTAATTGTTATATAAAGCAAGAATAATAACATTAACACAGAAGATTTTTTTAATTTAGAAAACTTACAAAAATCTTACATTCATGGTTCCTGACTACTTGATGACTAACACAGAAAGTCCATTTTGGGGATGGCCCTCCATCCTTCCTTACACTTATTGTGTATTTTCTCTTAGCCTTCATTTACTAAAACTCTACTGTTCCCTTATGACCTAATTAAATGGGCCTTCCTTTATGAAGCTTTTTCTCAAGTCCACCTCCTAGTACACTAATAACTTACATTTTTATTTTATTTTGCCTCTCTCCCTAGTTAGAATAAAAGCTTTAGGGGGGTAGGGACTGTTATATTTTACTTATTGATGAATCCCTGTGCCTAGAATAGGAGCTGGCATATAGATTTTCAATAAACATTACTGAATGATGAATATTCAATCTGGCCTGCCCTACACCTCTTATTAGATAAATAAATACCTATCTATTTAAGCCACCAGAGTCAGGTATTCTGTTATTTATAGCTGAATACAATCCTGACTGTTAGAGCACTATAGAATACTCATCAAATATTCGTTATTATCCCTGTTGTTGCTATTACTGTTATTATAAATTAACTACCATTTATTATGTGCTTACTAGGGCATATCCTTAGCATATTGCTAAATAAGCACCATCTTTTTTTTTTTTTTTTTTTTTTTTGTGGTACGCCGGCCTCTGTTGTGGCCTCTCCCGTTGCGGGGCACAAGCTCCGGACGTGCAGGCTCAGCGGCCATGGCTCATGGGCCTAGCCGCTCCGCGGCACGTGGGATCTTCCCGGTCCGGGGCACGAACCCATGTCCCCTGCCTCGCGGACTCTCAACCGCTGCGCCACCAGGGAAGCCCAAGCACCATCTTTTTTAACATTTACAGTCAGTAGCTTCAAGGTACATACCAATTTTGTAGATGAAGAAACTGAGGCTCGGAGAAGCTAAATAATTTGCCCAAGGTAACAGAACTAGGAGATGACAAGCACAAGTTGAAAACCCAAATTTCCGGCTCCTGTGCCTACACTCTTCCCCAGTAAACTATACAACCATGTCTGTGAAATATCCACATATATCTTCTCTCTTTAAAATAACTATAAACTCTACAAGTCAGGAAGCCTGTTTTCCAAGCCTTGGTATCTACCAGAGCAATTAATGTGTTAGGACCTGAAGTATCTACTCAGTAAACATTTATTAGAGAGATGGGCAAGTGAATACCACGCCCACTATGGAAATCTAAACTTTTATAAAAATGAGACGTGAGTATACTTCATTAAAAAAAAAAAAAGAATTTACTATATTTATGAGCTGCCCCCTGCTTTCTCTTGATTGCAGGGATTCTCCTGTTGCGGCTGTATCTGCCACTCAACCATCCAGAATAAAAGAAGGGCCTCCTAACAAATGATTGGTGTTGTATGTATTTAGAGATAATGATGGACTTATTTTCAACACAAACCAATAGGCTTTCTGCCACATATAGTAACCCCCAGGCCCTTACGCAGCTATCGCTCATGCAAAATAATGCCAGTCCCTAGTTGGGTGAGACAAGTAAGTAAACACACACACACACACTGCATACAAATACATACATAAAATAACATATCTGGAGAAGGCAGCCAAAAACTGAATGGGCCCATGAAGACAGAGCCTCCAATGCACACGTTCCTCTTTTCCTTGCCTACAGTTCAGTAATCTATAACAGTTTTCCCGTAATAAATAAGCAGAGATGCGTGAGCAGCTGCAGAGAGATGAATGAACTGTGTGATGCTGAAAATCTGTGAATTGAAGTATCTGATACATGAATTGAAATAAAAAAAAACAATTCTCCTCCTCCAAACAGTTATAGGAACAAATCAAAGGGAAAGGAAAAGAGTTGGAGGGAAAATGAGACAAAGAATAAAATCTGGTCTGTGTGACACATTTATAAAACTGATGGCCTGTCAGCAAGACACTGATGAATATTTTCGCAGGATAAAAATGGCATCCCAGTGTCTAAAAATAATCCCTTGCGCTGCAGACCTGTCTGGTTCAGCTACACCACTGGAATACAAACACTCTCACTCACTAGCACATTTTGACTCAAGGTTTCAAAAAGAAGGAAAAACTGAACGTTTTGTTACCAAGAGGACATATTTTTTGTGGTTTTCAATCAGTTATGCTCTCTATAAAATATCCATTTGAATTTAAATTAAGTTTAAATGATTTTCGTTTACTAAAAAAGGTAAAATAAGTGGTAACAGCAATAAACCATTAACTCACCTTATATAAAAGATTATTTCCTCCCAGCCCAATTATAGTAAAATAGAGTGGCATCATAACCATCTCGTGATAATAGCCTAAAATCACAATCTGAAAATAAAATCATGAATTATTTCTAAGGCTTGCTGACTTGAATGGCAGATCTAGTCAAAACACCATCTCCAAATGACTCTGGAGATAGGGTGAAAAACCTATTATCTCACTTTGCATCTAAACTCCACAATAAAAAGCTGTTAGCTCACATGGAAAAGTGAAGTTGCTGTCCTTCACAAGCAGCACTTTAATCCATCAAAGCCATTCACCTTCCTCAATTCTGCTTTATGTAGTCAAGGAGTCTGGTCTCAGCTAAACGCTGGTTTCAATGCTAAGAGTTACGCCCCTCTAGAAGGCTCTCCCAGGACATTTTGATTACTATCATGCCACCATTTTTAATAGTAAAAACAAATGAACTCTCCATAACAATAGCATATGAATAACAAATGACACATGACCCTTTATGACCACGCCCAGTTGGAATAAATAGGGGAAAAAAACCAAATCGACATTTTTTTCAGGGGCGCATGAAGTTTTTACAACATAGTACAAAAAACACTGCCTAACTCTGGAAGGTATTTGGTTGTACTACTAATTTCACAGTAAATGGCTGCACATTAAAAAATATATATCCTCCAGTACACATCCATATGTTTCACTGCATCTCAATCTAAATAGTGGCAAAGTTCCCTAATGAATAAAAAAGCACGTTTAAAAAGCCATAAGATAAAAAAATTTCATTTTTAGGAATTTTTATTATCATCAATCTTATTTTCATAGTAGGTATCACAAACTTAATAACAGTCACAGTAAAACTCTTGATTCCCACTTCAAGCTTGATTGTCTTGCACACTACCCATGGGACCACCCATCAGCTACTCAAGGCAAAAGCCTAGAAGTCAGCTCTGATTCTTCCTTCCCACATCCTATACCCAATCCACCCACAAGACCTGTCCACTCTGTCTCTCACATATATACCATGTACAAGCACTTCTCATGCCCTAAAGCACCATACCCTAGTTCAAGGGGCCACCATGCACATCTCTCCTAGATGACTGCAAGGCTCCTTAGTGCCCATCCAGCTTCCACCCTTGGCCACTCCAGTCTATTCACCACACGGCGGTCAGAGTCACCTTTACAAAAGTGAATGGCATCACATCACATCACTACCCCTCTTGAATTCCTCCATGACTTCCCAATATTCAGAATGAATAAAATCCAAAGTCCTTTCCATGTCCTATGGGATCTTTCATGGCCTCATCTATACCTACCTCTTCTACTACCATTTTCCCCCTTACACTCCACACCTAGTCACACAGCTCAGCCAAAGGCCTTGCCTTTTCTCAAACACACCAAGCCCAGTCCCACCTGTAGGTCTTCTTACTTGCTTTTCCCTCTGTCTGGAACACTCTTACTGTAGACCTTCACAAGATTGGCTCCTTCTCATCACTAAGGTCTCCACTCAATATCATGTCTTCAGAGAGGCCTCCTTGACCATCCTACCTAAAATATCCCCACCACTTCACCACTCACATACCAGTTACTTTCAATCCTCTTTATCCTTCCTTTATTCCATCAGAGCACTTATCACTATGTGTGATTCTATTATTTATGGAGCTAGTTGACTATATTCAAGGAGGGAAAGATGGATAATAATCTCTATGTCTGTCTTACACATCACTGTATCCCCTAAAAAACCTACTGTACAAATCAATCATCTACAAAAGCAAAGAATACAAATTCAAATACCAAATTATTTCAGATAGAAATAAACTAAACTGTTTAAATTTTCAAGCAGAATTTTCAAGAAGATATAGAGGGCACAGGATTGGCAAAAGATTCTCAAATTAAGAAATGGTGTCAGGGTAAATATCAAATCAATGGTTTGTCCCTAAAATCTTTTGTTGAGACCCTGGAAATATTTAAGGCATTATCTAGTAGACTCTTCTCACCTATACAAAGGGACTTGTAAGAATCGTAAGGACCTTGTCTTATAGATGCAAACCAAAGACAAGCTGTCTTGGAAAAAATAATGGATGTAGCTTTGGGGACATAAAATCAACCCCCAATAAAATTCACAGAAAACCCTCAAAGTTTCTAAGAAAATTGTAGTGCTAAAAGCACTACCATCTTGGACTAAAACAGAAAGAAACAGTTGAAAATGAAAAAAATGTGTCTGGGGGGGTCCCAACTTCATATAGATAGGAAGCATGTTGAAAAAGCTACTCAGCTGCAAATATAACTCATCTCTTATGGAAAAGAAAAGCAGCAGAGGAGAAAGCCTGAAGACCAAAGGGTAGAGCTGACAGTCTCAGAAAACAATGTACTAGGGAACAACTCCCAAGGAGCAGAAATGGGCACAAATCAAGGAACATTTTCAATATGTGGAATAAGAAAACTGGCAACATAGTGCCCAGCTGGATTTCAAAATTGCTATGGACCAGTGATAGCTATGTACTTCTCATTCTTCCTTTTTTTGAATGGGAATACCTACTGCAATTTTCCTGTCCCTGTCTCACCAGTATATGTTGGGTGTGGGTGGGTCAGGTGAGCGGGGTAGGCAACTTGTCTTCTTAGTTCATAGACCTCTAGATCATAAGAAGCTGTACCAGAGCAGAGGTGCCTGAGAAACTTCATGTGCATCTGTTCTTTATTTAAATGATAAGGTCCTCAACTTCAGGTTGAAGTAATGGGATAAAACTTCTCCAAAACTTCTGGAAGAGGGGTAAGTGTATTCTGCATGTGGAAGAGATGTGAGTTGTTATGCTCAGAGGGCTGACTGTAGTAGATCATTTCCAAAGATGGCTGCAACAATATCTCCCATCTTATGCCACTTTGCTATGGGAATCTGCCACTCTTCCATCAAAAGGTGGAACCCTTTCCCTCCCACTTGATTCTGGGAGGGTCCTGTGACTTGTTTTGACAAACAGAATGTGGCAGAAGTGACACTGTATGATTTCCAGGTCAAGGCTTTAGGATACCTTACAACTTCTGTTTTTACCTCCTTGGAACAATCTCATTGCCATGTAAAGCTCAACCCAGTGTAGTGAATGATGAGAGACCACCTAGAAAGGCCACATGGAGAAGAACTGAGGCTCCCCTCAAAGAGTTCCAAGGCCACAGATATGGAGGTGAGGCCGTCTTGAACGTTCTAGCCCCAGTGGAGCTGCCCCAGCGATTACCATGTGAAATAAAGTTGTATCCACTGAGCCCTGCCCAAATTCCTGATCCACAAATCACTAGCAATAATATATTTGGTTGCTTTCTTAAACCATTGAGTTTTAGGATAGCTTGTTATATACAACAGGTAAGTGAAACACTGGGTGGAGGGGTGGGAAGGCCACTGTGAATAATAAAAATGTCTGAATTTTTCAAGTTTGAAAAAAACACATTTTAATACTCCTAAACATTCACAGTGACTTTTAGGATAATAACCTAGGACTCATTTCTTCATTCACCAAATATTTACCCAGCACCTAGTATGTGTCAGGAACTGTTCTAGGCCCTGGGAAAACAGCAGTGAATTAAAGTCCTGTGGAGACAGCAGGAGCAAAGGTGTGAAAGTAGGAACAAGCAAGGGAAACAGAGACCTTTAGGGATCTGCTTTAATAAATAAAATGATTTCTAGTAAGCACATCAATATTGTAAGTTAGTGTTTGCCAAATAACTAAATCTAGTTTTAACTTTCTCCTTGAAATTGTTACTTGGATGCTTTATCACTGTACCAGGAGTTCTTTTTAGCCCAACCCTTCTTCAGGCTGAGCTAGAAGAAAAAAATGAGGTCAAGATGATGTAATACCACTAGTAAATTTTGAACACCTGAGTTTTCAGGTATCTTCAGTGTCCTAAACTTATTCCCTGATTAGAACATGAGCACTTTCGCACCTTTGCTCCTGCTGTCTCCTCTTCCTGGAGTGCCCTTCCCCCACATTCTTCACCTGGAGGACTCCTGATGTCCTCATCAGTCAGGGGCTTCTCCTGCTCTTCCACTGCATCCTTTGCATAAATAGAGCACAGTATTGAACATACTATATTATAATTTCTTATTTATTTGTTTAATTGCCCCGACTAGATTGTTAGCTCCTCCAAGGGAGGGCTGTTCTTCCATTTCTAACCCAGAAATCTACGTATAATCGTAAATGAAAAATAAATGTCTGTTGAATGAATAAGCCTTAAACTTTGATTAAATCATGGTCCCCTCACCTGTAAAATGGGGCTAATAGTCCAAGAAGATTGAATTGCAACTGCCTGGGAAACTATAAAGCATCATTCAAACTTTCTTTTTTTTTTTTTTGCAGTACGCGGGCCTCTCACTGTTGTGGCCTCTCCCGTTGTGGAGCACAGGCTCCGGACGTACAGGCCCAGCGGCCGTGGCTCACAGGCCTAGCCGCTCCGCGGCATGTGGGATCTTCCCGGACCGGCGCACGAACCCGTGTCCCCTGCATCAGCAGGCAGACTCTCAACCACTGTGCCACCAGGGAAGCCCCATTCAAACTTTTTAACATTATTTACCAGACATGATTTGGTGTGTTGGGTTTTTTTGCTTCGTTTTAATCAGTCACTCCATTTGCAGTCAGTTTTCATATCCTGTGTGTCCGTATTTTAACATGTAATTGTATTTAACATGAAGAAAACCTTCATGGTTTATGCTATACCCAAAGGGCACAAACACTTTAATTTGTGGGTTTTAAGAGTCACAGAATTCTAGACCTAAACAGACACATCAACTTAGTTTTCAGAACAAAATTCCTCTTCTTTCCGCATAAAGGTAGTTATTTTAAAGCCAGATGTTTACATATTATAGAATCTCAGGCAAGATTATAAAAATGCAAAGGACTGAATGGATATGCATACATACCATCAGTCATAATCCAATCCCTGATATATCTATCACTCAGCAGAGGCACTTTAAATCTACACTGTCCATCACAGTAGTCACTAGCCACATGGCTATTAATTTTAATTTAATTTTAATTTCAATTAGATAAAACTAAAAATTCAGTTCCTCAGTTGCACTAGCCACATTTCAAGTGCTCAAAGGCCACATGTAGTTGGTGACTACCAAACCATACAGTGCACATATAGAATATTCCCATCATTGGGCTTCCCTGGTGGCACAGTGGTTAAGAATCCGCCTGCCAATGCAGGGGACACAGGTTCAAGCCCTGGTCCGGGAAGATCTCACATGCCGAGGAGCAACTAAGCCTGTGCGCCACAACTACTGAGCCTGTGTTCTAGAGTCCACAAGCCACAACTACTGGAGCCCGTGCTCAGCAACAAGAGAAGCCGCCGCAGTGAGAAGCCTGCACACATGAAGAGTAGCTCCCACTCGCCGCAACTAGAGAAAGCCCGTGCACAGCAACGAAGACCCAATGCAGCCAAAAATAAAATAAAAAATAAATTTATTTAAAGAAAAATAAGAAATATTCCCATCATCATGGAAAGTTCTATTGGACAACACTGCCTTCGGTGAAACAGTTTCATATCAAATTACTGAGCGAATTCTTTCAATATGGCTTTCTGCCTGAAGTAATGAAAACAGTGTGATAATTCAGAAGAAATGTTAAACAGAGGGGTAGTCAGAAGAAAAGGAAATATATCATTTTTTCATAGGTTGAGAGGAGGCAAGTTTATGTAAAAATTCATTCTTTGAAGTGTCTAATCCAATTAATGGCAATATTAATTGGCAATGCTAATTTTGTTTAGCAAACTTTCCTCCCTGTAACATAGACCTTTTTCTTAATGTACACCTTCAATAGCACCGTCTTTGGAGTTTGGGTAAAAGGAGCAATCTTCTAAAAGCTTTCCCATGTTAAAAGTCTGATCACTTTCTTCAAATTAATATATCACACTATACTTTTAAAGTATTTTATCTCCTAAAATATATAAAGCATATTTTATTTGGGACTCTAATAGCTAAATGTTAATTCTATAAAATCTAACTTTAGAATACACTTTTGGAAGAGTTTCTTTCTAAAGCATTAAAATAAATATCTCTGCAAACTTATCTGAATTTAAAAGATGGCAAATCTATCCAGTACTAAGATTTGTATTTTATATCCATGAAGTAGATTCTTTTCTTTTGAAATATTAAACAAGCTTCCAAAAGCGGGATACAAAGACGGTTTACAGAAATTGCACAAATTCAATGGAATTTTCAAAGAATTTCAAAATATAATGGTAAATTATTTACCCAGTTGAAAAAAAAAAAACTAAGTATGTTTGCTTTGGGCTCTCTTGGGAGGCAAAATATGTATTTATGTTCAAGTACTAAATTAAAAACCAAATGAAACTTCATTTTAATAAAAATCCCCTTCAATATAAATTTTTAGAAGGTGTTTGGTGCTCATCAGTGCCCTCTAGAGTCAGTTATTACAGTTCAGAGTGAACCAGATCTTAAAACAGTAATTCATTATTTAAAATAAAAGTGATACGGACTTCTCTGGTGGCGCAGTGGTTAAGAATCCGCCTGCCAATGCAAGGGGCACGGGTTCTGGCACTGGTCTGGGAAGATCCCACATGCCACGGAGCAACTAAGCCCATGCGCCCCAACTACTGAGCCTGATTTCTAGAGCCCATGCTCCGCAACAAGAGAAGCCACCACAACAAAGAGTAGCCCCCGCTCACTGCAACTAGAGAAAAGCCCGCGCACAGCAACAAAGACCCAACGCAGCCAAAAATAAATAAATAAATGAATTTTTATAAATAAATAAAATAAAATATCATAAAATAAAGGTAAATAATTTTTAAAGAACTTAAATCAGTCAAATCATAATTTCCCCTCAAAAATTTCAAAATTCCCCTCTAAAAGTCCACTTTTTAAAAAATAAGTTCAGTTTGGCAGTGTCTCCTTTAGATATTTATATTGTTTTGCAAAAAGATGCTTCAAGTGAAAGACACTATGCCTTTTGAAGTTTACTATGCAAAGGTTCTTGCTCCAAAATCTGCATTTTTAAGATTTTTAAGTCATGTATTTTTATTTCTAGTTGTCCTCCATATGCCTAAATTTTAAGAATCACTCTATGTTTAAAAAAGCTTACCTAATGTATACTCCATTAAAATAAGATAAAGGAAGCTTATATTTCTTGAATATGTTGAAAATTTCAAATGACAATTCACTGTAAGGCCAGTTGGCCCAGGTTTTTGTACGTCAAGAAAAAGAAAGCCTGTGTTTACTATTTCTCAGATATCACCCACTAAATTATTTTAGTGAAACATATCTCCAAATTTCCACCAACACAAAAACTACCATCAAATCTCTTTTTATATTTCAACTGAGTGATCCAGTTCTCCGACCCTAGAAGTGCAGGGACACAGAGGAAGCCTGCAGGCACAACGTGCCCATCATCACGCAGCAGAATTCAGCACCCCCTAAGGCTGGCTTCATCCCCCAGCCCAGAGCTGCACATGTACCAACCCGTGTTCTGGGCATGCACCTCTGCAATGCTCTCAGGGGCTCAGGCACACGCAGTCACCATACCCACAGATGAAGCCCGTGGTCACCAGAAGACCACTACGTTCAGGCCAGCAGTCAGAGCACAAGGCAGCAGCCCTTTCTGTTCAGAAAAGAGGGGAGTAGTGGTCCATTCACAATTTTCCGAATGCTTTAAATATGCATAGGTACAGAAGCAAGATGTTTATTGTGTACATCCACTAAATTAATTTCCGGTTTTCTTCTGTCTCTTTAAAAATTAAAAAAAAAGTCATTGTTTAAGCTCATTCTAGAGGGAAAACTCCAATTACTCCCTACTCTCAGCTCTTACTAAACTTGCCTGATGTTTCATAAACTGCATACGCCATACGGGGGGACAAAACGGGGCAAAGCGTTCCATCAACTATTTTGATAAAGCAATGAAGTCAAAGCACTACTGATAAATCCCTCTTTGGACGTTCAACAAACCCATAAAGAGGAGGACTAATGCATAGTATTCTTGCTTATGAGGGGTAAAAGCAAGCTCTTTCTTTTATGTAGAAAATAGTTATGCAGCTTGGCTCTTGATGTGTTACATCACCTCCTCTCTGCTGCTTATTACCTGGGCTATTTCACTGCCCTGTGTTTTCTCCACTGGAGGGCACAGTTAGCTAAAAGAAAATTTGGTGAAACCTAATTTGGTCTGTTCTATGGTTCCAGAAAAAGTATAGGTGGGAAATGAGGTTAAAGCTGCTCTCAGAAAGGGTGTTTCAGTAATATTTCTGAATTTTACCTATCTCGGTTCTCCCTGAAAACCATTATAAAAGATAATCATTAACTGGCTAACAGCTAAAACAAAAAAATATATTCCAAACACCACTATCTATATAAAGTGTGAACAAAAGATGAGGCGGAAAGCAAAGAATGATTTTTTAAAATGGTGAAAATGACCCATTTCAGGTACAGAATAATCTAAAGAGTAAGTGCAAACAGAAATTCTCCTCTTCAACAAGCATATACACGACTGCTACGGTCCCAACAAGGCATCACCATGAGAATGTGGTGTTGAATGACTCAGTTCTTTTGCAATGACATAAATCGTAAGCTCAGAAAAAATAGGTTTTATTTATTTTCTGTTTTTTGCATTATCATTTTAGAGATAAGCCAATAGGGGATGCTATTCAGCAGTTCATCTATAGCTGCCTTTTCTTTACAAGCCTAATCAATCATAAGGGTGTAGTTTCAATATGCTTAGGAAAAAGATCAGTAAAAGAGACACAAACACTGCACTTCTCGATAAAGTCAATAAATGTACAGCTTTCAGAGGAGCTTATAAAACAACAGGCTTTTGTTGTTTTAAAAACTGCTTTTGAATAAAACTGTTTCTAGGCTCCAACTTATCAGTAAGCTTTCTAAGCTTTTATTGTGTTGAAAGTAAAGTGATGGAGGACAACTCTACGGATATTACCCAGGGAATCACTTTTATTAGGTCAAATGACAAAACATTAAAACTTAGTTTTTTATTACAGATAGATCAAATTAATTTTTTAAGGTAGCAAATGGGGCAGAATAACTTGGGTGGGATTAAGCCTTCAGAAAGATCTTCTAAATATCATGTACATTTAAACAAATTATTCATGTTATTTTAAGCGCATCAAAGAAATCCAGAAGTTCCAGCTAGGAAATCTTCTACATAATTCAGTGGCAGGCAGACCAGTCCTCTGCAGTCCTAAGAGAAGAAGGAATTCTATCTGCCTGATAACACAATTGATCGTTCCCAATCCTTTTCCCCATTTATTTAAATCATGGCTAACCATAAGAAGAGTCTTCTAGGCAGAAGGATAAACTAGTACAGAGTCTGTGCTGTAGATGCACAGGGAACAGCAAGGAGGCCAGTATGGTTGGAGTGGAGAGAGGCAACTGCATTCAGGTCTGAGTTCAAATGTCACCTCATGAGAAAATCTTGCCTAACCACCCTATATAAAACTAGCAGGGATATAAACTTCCTCTCCATGCTCCCGTTATTCTCTATTGTCTACCTTGCTTTATTTTTCTTCTTAGTACATCTCATCGCAGGACTTACCAAATATTTGTTTGTTTATTGTCCATCCTTCCCTATTAAAATGCAAGTTCCATGAAAGCCAACACTTGGCCCATTTTGTTCACTGCTATCCCCCCCAGCACACCAAAGATGATCAAATATTTGTTGAATCAACTAAATGAAAGATTAATGATGGGAGTATGGAGACAGCTCGAGAATAGAGGATACAATATCCATGATATATGCTGTATGCCTGACATGAGGTGCCAATACCAAACAAGGGGCAGAAATGGTAGTAATAATACAGAAGAAAAAGAGGCATAAAGACTACAGAATTAAAACTGGTGATAACAGCTGTCCTAGTCTTCTTATACTTGCCTTTGATCCGTTTCCGGAGAGTCAGATTCTGTCACTAATCAGCAACAATACCTTACCTTAAATAATACCTGTTTCTTAAACACAAGAATAGTCATCTTTCCAAAACCATGAGTGTTTTACCTCAGAAAGAGGAAGGCAGGAAAAGAACACACACACACTCCCCTTCATTCAAGGGACAAAATTTGAGTAAGTTACCGAATCTCTCCTATCAGAAGTGACACACCCACACACACAAAGAAGCACAGCTTCCTTTGAGCCCCAGCGATGGTGCATGGCCAACCTGAGTCTTGAGAGGCCCGAGAGGCTTAATTTCTTATTGTACTACAGTCCTTTTAGACTTGGTCCTTGCATCACTGCTATTCAAGATGAACTCAATCTCTATCTTCTTTTTAAAATAGTATTTAGATTCACACATCAGGCTCTCCTGGTTCTTAAAACAAACTCAGCATCAGTAAGGCCATATCGCCATCGGAGATACAAAGCAGAATCCATGTCCCTAAGCTCCTGTATCTTTGTTCCAGCTTTTCAGTGACTCAGATGGCACACTTCCGCATTTGGAATTTAAATAACACTGAATCTCTAACCTTATACTCTACTATTGTCCCAACCAGGAATATATGAAATGGATTTCATAATTTTTATATTAATAATACATTAATATGGGGAAATGGCAAAGCTAAGAATATACCACCAGGGTAATGAACACTACTGACTTCTTACTGGCTTTGAAATGGAATTAGAGAGAAATAAGCTCTGAGGATAGTAACAGACCCACACATAACATACACCCACCCCAGCTTTACTTCTTCATACCCAGTCCTGATCCTTTTCCAATTCAGTTGAACTACACTGGGTCAAAGTCTTCAGATTACTAGGTACTCCCTAAAAATAAAGTTACTTAGACTAACTTAAAGTAGACCATCTTATGACATTTACTTCAAATTAATTGAAAACCCAATATTCCTAAATCATTTGGTAACAGTTCTCAAAGAATCTTGGCAATAAGACAGTTTTCACATACTTATACTCTTTGGCTTTATAAACTGTAGACCTGACTAAAATAATTTAATGGCCATTAATATGGCCAAGAACTCAATGACCAGCATAATCAGGAATGAGACTTTAATGAGACGTGCAATCGTATCTCATACCAAAGTTGGCCTCCTTTCATCCATTTCAGTATTCAAATGAACTGCAATATATTGTTTATCCAAGTCTATAGGACCTTAAATCAATTATAAAATTTTACTCAAAACAAGAAAATCTCCCCACTTTTCTACTGAATCTGTAGGTTAGGATGCTTGCAGCTGAAATAACAGAAATAGCTTTAAGAAAAATGGGGTTTATTATCTCAAAACAACAGGAAGTGTAAGGCACCACCAGAATGGGTGAATTCAGCAGCTCAATGACGGAATCAAAGACCCAGATGCTTTCCATCTTTCTGCTCTGCAGCCCTCAGTGTGCTGGCTCCTTCCTCAGTTTGTCCCCTCTGGTCCCAAAGACGGCTACAGGCAACACATCCTCACGGACCAATACCCTTCCTTCTGCCTCTTTTGAAAGGAGAGGAAGGCTTCTCAGAAGTCCTCACTCCAGGAGATTTCTTACATCTCATTGGCCAGAACTGTGCTACATGCCCATTCCTAAACCAATCTCTAGCAAGGAAAGAGGAATCATCAAAGTAAGTGTAAACTACGATTGGGCCCCTGGGTCTGAGGAGAGGGCCCTCCTCCTCTGAAGTATATGGCTGTCCAATACCTATACAAATCCAGCATTCTGTCAACAAGCAAGCAACCACATCTGCCGCAACTCCCTCAAACGCCGCGCTCACTCTGCACTGACCATATGGCAACCGTCTCCTGCTTAGTAGATCAGAATTAAATTATGGCGAGGAAGAGATTAATTCATACCTTAATGCAAACATAATCCTAATGAAGTTTGTTCAATGTTTAGTCAGTCATCTGTATTTATAAAAAGTATAAAAACACTTAAAACTAAGGCTAATCCACCAACCACCCTGAGAGGTAGCAAAACTCCCATCCACAGTGAAATATTAAAACATATATCAACTTATGCTTCAAATCTATTTCTTTTATTATTTCCAGGAAATAATTCCTCCTACCTTTTCCTTGGTCTTTATTTGTTGCTTTGTTTAAAGAAAATGAAAGCAAGGGCAAATATGGTGATGAAAATTAGAGCTAAGCCGGTAGTGCCCTATCCATATCCATCCTGACCACACCATTGGACAGCACATTCCAAATGTGTCTCTTTGCCCCAAGAGCTTTATCTGGTGGCTGAAGCCAGCAACACCCAAGTGCACAGTGGAATAAGTACTATCGAATTAATGTTCCTCACCACCAACAGCCCTCAACCAGTGACTAATGGCCATTGGTATATAAAATACTTGAGCTTCCAGGCCCTGCAGGTGAAATAGCTCTGAAACTTGAGTTCTACACTAGCTACAGGTGATCACAGGGCTTGATAATAGCCCCTTTATTGGCTGTGTTCCCTTCCCTGTCTCCCTCCCTACTGGTACTTCTTGGGATCACCTTCCAAACAAACTGATTGCACTTGAGTCCCTGTCTCAGTGTCTGCTTCTGGGAGAACCCAAAGACAGAAATGCAAAAGGAGAGAAAAGTAAACGTTTCCATTTGAAGAAACATTAACACACTGACCAAAAAAAAAAAAAGTAATTCACAATTTTCAAAGAAGTAATGTATTTTGAAGCAAGTATTATTAGAAGATCTGGGTGTTTATACATGGTCCTAATCTTTGCTATATTTTTAAAAATTAGAATCAAAGTACATCAGGAAACTATTTCCTCATATCAAAGATGATACTTTTACTCTGGAGATCTAAAAAGCACCATTATGTCATCAGTGTCATCATTCATAAGAATCTAGCTTAAATGAAGGTTGGAATAGAAAACCTTTAACTAAAGAAAAAGTACTCTCTGAATATCTTCAATCCTGAGACAAAAACAGTAGGGTACTGAGTGAGAAATGACAGGAACTTCTAATTACCTCTTACAATAACGCTTCTAATACAATAATGGAACTTTAAACAGTTATGTCAAACTTGAGAGTCTTCCAATTACATCAGAGTTGAAATGGCACTTCACTGCCAATAACTTAACTATATCCTTAATCCAGTATACCTAACCATAGCCATTGTATATGTTAAAAATAAAGTTGAAGTATTTTATTTAAAATTAACATAATTTGTGGCTAAATTAGTTTAACTTTTAATTCAGAAACCCAGCTTACATCAACAAAGTTGTTTAAAAGAAAGTTTTAGGTACGTTCTAAAATTGACATATATTAGATAATCACATCAAAAGAAACTTAGGTGTTGATCATGACAAATGTGCAACAGATCCCAAAATAAATCTCTGAAGCAATTTGAACCTCACACAAAGGCTCCAATCAACTCATGGGGCAATTCTATTTCTAGGTTTCTAACTGAAGATGGAAGGGGGAAAAGGCCCCATGTCCTGTTTGTGCATAATGCTTTGTACAGTGTTTCCAGACACGATTCAGAGACTCAATATCACTGAAGATACAGAGTGGGTATTTTTAGACATATTTGATAGATGCAATAAACAGAGAGGCTGACTGAAAATTCCACAGACGATAAATGTCAAAGGAAGGTGGACTCTGAACTCAGGTCTTCTGATTGTGTTTCCCTGCTTTTCCGCCTAAAAAGGAAATAACAAACATTTACCAAACTAAGTCACCAAGTGCTACATGGGATACACTCAAACAGCTCAAAAATAATGTTCTCCTTGTCCTAAGATATTACATGTTGAGGCTCCAAAGTTTCTATAGATCGTAAGATATAGCATATAATTTTTCACAACTATAAATGACTGCTGAGCCAAAGGATTTTGGTAAGGAACTCAGAACATCAGGCTCGGGCCAGTTCTAATCTACAGGAAGACTGTCGGACATCCACCCAGAACCACACGGGAATCACCGCTTTCCTCCCAAACCCTGCTTCTTCTCTTTGGGTTTCCGCAGTCGGTGCCCAGTGTCAGCCTCTATCGCCTCCTTCACCCGCACAACCTGCCTGTGACGAGGGCCCAGGACTTCTACCTCTGTCTCTCGTCTGACTCCCCCACTCAGTCCCT
Source organism: Delphinapterus leucas (assembly GCF_059928025.1). Taxonomy (NCBI): domain Eukaryota; kingdom Metazoa; phylum Chordata; class Mammalia; order Artiodactyla; family Monodontidae; genus Delphinapterus; species Delphinapterus leucas. The sequence continues at coordinate 16,221,494 of NC_143135.1, forward strand.
GCCCCACGACCTTAATCCAAGCCACCATCACCCAGCGCCTGGCTTGCCACCGCCACCAGTCTCCTGCTGGTCCCCCCATCTCCTGGGTGGCTCCCTCCACATCCATTCTCCAAAATGCCAGAGTAACCGGTCCAAATACAAACTGGATCATGACATCTACTGCTTAAAATCTTTCAATGACTTCCCACTGCCCTGAGGCTAAATAAAACCCTCACGGAGCCTCAAGGTCCTTTAGGACTGGCCCGCTGCCCATTTCTCTAAGTCTTATCTCTTGCCTCTCTCCTCCCAAGGACTGTCTGCCCAAAGTTCTTGAATGCTCTCACTTTCCTCAAGGGCTTCACGCAAGTCTTCTCTCTGCTGGAAAAACTCCCCTGTCCTCCAACCCCTTCACCCGCCCATTTCTCATTGATCAACATAGTTTGCAGAGTTCACAGGAGTTCCAATCCCAGGGTCTCCTCCACTTCCTAGCCATGTGCCTTCAGACAAACTGCTTGATCTCTCTATTATCTTAGCTTTCTTTCAGTCAAATGGGGATAGGACCTACCTTATTGGAGTGCGTGAGGAGTAAATGAACTCACTGAGGCATTTAGAAGAGTATCTGGTAAATGGTAAGCTTTTTAACAAACATTTTGTCTTATTACTGTTATTAACATCATCATCTTCTTCCTACTACCTCTTTTCTTCCACACCTTGGATTAAATGTGACTTCCTCCAGAAACCTTTAAAACCCTGAAGAGGTGTTCCCATAGCTGGCTCCTGCTAAACTTTTCAGAGCCGCTTATGTAATGATCTGTGTCCTCTACTAGAACAAAGAAGGTAGCGACCAAAGCTTTCTTGCTTACCACTAACTTCCAGACCCAGTGCAGTACACCAAGCAGATTGCCTTAAAGTCACCCTTATCAGGAGCTTCGGCAGGAAATTTGGCAGGAGCCCGGACTCAGAAAACCTAGACACAAGATTCAATTTCTTGTGTCATTTACTAGCTGTGTAACCCCTATACCACTCCCTGCAGCTCCCTCTGGTCCTGGAATATTACGTGGAAGTAATAACTACAGGGTGGTTATGGCAATCATTTGAGAATACTTGCAAGAGCAATTTGTAAATTAAGATGTCATCATTACGGTAAAATTTCATTAATTTAGCCTCCTCTAATTCAGAATGTCTGAACATCATTGTCTCACCCCTGTTGTGTTTTTTTCACATTATCTTTAAAGAGATCATCCCCTCCTTTCTCATGACAGGCAATGATAGGTATTGGAACACACAGATAAACAGCTGCTCCCTGTTCTACAGCAGTATTATGACTGAATGTGCAAGATTAGGGGAGCTTGCTTACTTTATTAGGTCTGTTTATGTGACAAGACGGGAGTTTCAGCAATCATTAAAGCAAGCTTGGCAATATTTCTACTGGAAGTGAGCTTGGTGGTGAGCAGTTACTGCCGGCATTACAGTAAAACCAATCTGGAGAATGAGTTTTCTACATACGAGGAAGGTTAAGGGACTCTAAAACTGGAATTTAAACTTCTAAAGGATACTGCACCCTTTGCTGGCCGAGAAGCAATCCTAAAAACTATACGGTATTTCCTTGGCAATTTAGTGTCATCAACCTCATCTGTAGTTAGAGCTATAGGCACAGCCAAGACTACAGATAAGAGATAACGGATCGACCCACTTGGCTTGTAGCACTATACACAGTGAAAAAGTCCCCCGGTCTTAACAACCATGTAGGAGTGCACCAAGAGTAGGAAATAATGGTACCCTCGGGGCTACAGAGATGTGTGTCATTTCTTCGAGAGTTCAGGCTCCTGTACAGAGAAGGCTTTTCGCCCCATACCAGCTGCGGAAATGTGATGAAGTTCAGTTCTGTCAGCACCCTAACTGTTATCATTCATCACCTCTGCCTGTCCTCCTCGCCAGTTTTCCTCTCTTAATTCATCCCTGACAAATCTCTTCTATTCCGCTGTCAGAGTCTGCTGCTCATCACTCCTACCACTGCTTTTAATCAACCGAGCACCGATGCAACCCCCATTTTCTGCTCTGTCCCACTGACCCTCTTGCCTAAATAATCTCTAACCGGATGAATGAACTTGAGCAAGTCATTACCTCTTCCAGCTTATTTCCCTAATAGTTCAACTGAAGAGGTCACCAACAGCCCTTCCAGTTTTGTTATTCTATCATTAGTCTCTTCTGCCTCCTAATGATTTTTCAATTTTCTCAAGTTTCTCACAAAATGGCTGACTCAGCTTTTGTAGATTATCAACCAACTGCAGTATTCATTTCTTTCCATGAACAAACAACGCATATACTCAGTGCTCTGTGGTTAACTTTCTAGCAGTTATTAAGTATATACATTGACCATTCAATGCCTTTACTACCAAAGAGATTTTCCAGGAAATTCAGTTCAATGTCCCCAAAAAGTCTGAAGGCTCTAGAAGGCGTGGGTTCATTTTTTCAGGCCTTTAAAATAACAAAACTACATTTTGGTCAACACATCCTATTATTCAGTTTTTTCACTCATTCATCTCAGCCTTACCAATTAGCAAGGTTTTACTGAAACTTTCATTGGAAGAGTCTTTCTTACTAAAAGAAAGCCTACTTGTAACAATTTTATAAAGACTTGGGGAAGGATAATAAATATATTACAAAAAATCCATTAATATTGAAATGTTTATTAAATCTGGCAAAGTGGTTGATTTCCTACAGCAATTTCCTAACACATGTATGAAGGAAGATTAGCTTATTACCAATGCTACACAAGGACATCTCTTTGCTCTCACTGCATTTCACACTTTCAAAAGTGTTATCCCAGCTCTGCTACAATAATTCCATAACCAGTCTTTGTCTAATCAGCCTGGGTTTAATTTCAATCTAGCTTTTTAGGTGTCACTTGAGATTTTAAAACAAAGAGGAAAAAAGGTGTACAAATTATTTTGTAAAACATAACCAAGAGAATACAAAAGCAAAGCAAAACACCCCATCCCCATCAAAATATAATTCAAAGAAAATATATTCATTCACTACATATTATTTATTGTGCACTCTCGAGGGGCTTGTAGTTTAGAACAGTCATGCGTGCAAGCACAGACACACACACAAACAACCAAAAAGGTGAAGTGTGGAAAAGCCCACAAAAAAGCACAAAACAAGCACTATCAGAGTTCCAAAAGTACATGATGGCTTCCATGTGGGCAGCTGCACATAAGCATTCAGAATCTGGACTCTGAAAAGTAGGTAGAATTTCATGAACAGGAGGAGTAAGGAAGAGTGAACAACAAGAAAGAGCACTCCAGGCAGAGAGAGATCAACATTCAACAACCACTGAAACTACTGAATGTCTCTGCACAAGCAAAAGGACACAGAAGCAGAAAGAAGCGGTAAGTACAGGCACTTCTGGGACACAAAGACATTCAGGGCAGTCTAGTTCCAGGGTCTATACTATGAGAACGTCTTCCTGAGGTTATAGTCTATATTTTGTTTTTAGACTAAATAATTTCATTTTTAGAGGTGGGGAGACCACTAATATTTCTTAGATTTACAACTAATAAGAGAATATAGAAAGAGAAGATAATTCCCCACAAAAAATACATTATCCCTCAAAAACACTGGAATACCTGAATATTTTCATTCATTCAACAACTATGTATTAGCACCTATTTTGTGCAGGCTCTGTCCTAGGTACTTGAGATACATAAGTGAACAAGAGAGACAGATCTTTGTCTTCATGGTGCTTCCATTCTAACAGAGGTAGACAAACAAGAAATGTCATAAATGAGCAAAGTATACAGTATGGGAGATGGTGACAAGTGCTATGACAAAGAGCACAAGTAGAGCAGGGGAACGGGGATCAGAAGGGTCGAAGAGATCAGATTGTAAGTTTAAAGGTAGGAGGGAAGGTTTCAGTGAGAAGATGATATTTGAGCAAAGACTGGAAGGAAGGAAGAAGACTCAGCCACATGCATATCTGGGGAAGAGCATTCAGGAAGAGGGAATAACCAAAGGCCAAGGCAGCAATGCCAAGCATGTTCAAGGAAGAAGGGAATGTGGCTAGGAGGGAGGGCGAGACATGTGCAGAGAGGAGATCAGAGGTAAAAGAAGGCAGGAGTCAGGTGGTCAAAAGCCTTGTCAACCACAGGAAGAATCTGGGGTTTTCATCTAAACAGGATGAGATGGGAGACTGGAATTGAGGTATATACACTATTGATACTATGTATAAAATAGACAACTAATGAGAACATACTATATAGCACAGGGAACTCTACTTAATGCACTACGGTGACCTAAATGGGAAGGAAATCCAAAGAAGAGGGATATATGTATATGTATAGCTGATTCATTTTGCTGTACAGTAGAAACTTACACAACATTGTAAAGCAACCATACTCCAATAAAAATTAATTTAAAAAATAAATAAATAAACAGGATGAGAAGACATTGGAGGGATCTGAGCAAAGGATCACATGATCTGACTAGAGCTTTTCAAGGATCACTGGCTGCTCTGTAAGAACTGATTATAGGGGAGCCAAGGTGGAATCAGAATGACAGGAGGCTGTTATAATAATCGAGGCAAGAGATTTTGGTGGCTTACACCAGAGTGGTAGAAGGAACTGGATACTGGATATTTTGAAGTTAAAGTCAGTAAGATTTCCTAATAGACTGTATGTGGGTGAGAGAAGAAGAGCTGAAAATGACCCAAGGTTTTTACAATGTAGTTGAAAAGTTGCACAGAACCAGATTTTTCTAAGTCCATCGTATCTCAGGTTCACTAATGGGGACCATATTTCAAGGAACCACTTAGTAAATCTTTTCACAAAGGAAGCAATTCTCCTGGAGTACTGTGAATCACCTCCTAATCAATCTATTCACAGCTTCAGATTTCCAATAGTTTATCTGCTGAGTGAACTACGTTATTTCTTAGTTTCAACAATCCCTTTTCATCAAATAAGAGAAATGTATACAAATAAAGATGTCTTAAATATATGTTGCTTGGCATCCATAAAAACACACAAGATGTTACATGAGAACCTCATGTAACCTCATTTACATCTCACTTCACTGTCATAATAACCCTGAAAAGTAACAGCCCTATTTACTAGATGAAGAACGTTATGCTCAGAGGTTAGCAATCTTTGTCCAAGGACAAACTTCTTAGCAAGTAGCAAAGCTCAGACCTGCTGTACTGACCCTAAAGCCAATCTTCCTGTTGGCGCTACTGTCCCCCAATGTCATACTCCTGAGAGGCAGTAATTGTTCAAAATCTTTAGTTTTCTAGTCTTTCCTCCCTTCCCCCAATGACTAGATCATTTAAGTAGAAATAACTTCACTTAACAGTGGTAAGGATAACTTTTCAGAAACTGGATAGTCTCCCTGGAATTGCCAGTTAGAGACCAGGCAAACACGTTTTTTCACCAGACAAAATGAATAAGAAAACAAAGCATTCGGATGTGTGGCAGGCTTCTCAACTATCACACCACAGTTCTATGGAGTGACCCTGAGAAAGCAATAACCCAGTTTCAGGGTTCATTCAACGTTATCATCCAGTCCCTGGTCAAGAGTAGAACTTCCCATACCACAGTGATTAGATTTTCCCCCAGGGAGAAATAATCTTTGAAAGATGATAACCAGAAAGTGCACAAAAATGGCCCCCCTTACTATAAAGTATGAATTTGCATTTTTAAAGGCAATTTTAACTGAGATTATCTGAATAATCTGCTCTTCTCTATCTCTGTGACAATGCAACAGCTTCAGAAAGATCATAGAAGCAAAAACTTCTGTTTAAGGTTGCAACTCAGGGCTTCCCTGGTGGTGCAGTGGTTAAGAATCCGCCTGCAGGCGACACAGGTTCGAGCCCTGGTCCGGGAAGATCCCACGTGCCACGAAGCAACTAAGCCTGTGCACCACAACTACTGAGCCTGTGCTCTAGAGCCCGTGAGCCACAGCTACTGAACCCGAGTGCCACAACTACTGAAGCCTGAGCACCCAGAGCCCGAGCTCCACCAGAGAAGCCACCAAAATGAGAAGCCCACGCACCACAATGAAGAGTGGAACCCTCTCTCCACAACTAGAAAAAGCCCACTCACAGCAACGAAAACCCAACGCAGCCAAAAATAAATAAATAAATTTACCTAAAAAAATAAAGTTGCAACTCAGCATTACCCTTCTGCTTAAAATCCCCACAATTGTCTTCCACGTTCTTAAACAGCCCTGCTCACTGCCCCTGAGCCCCTCTCCACTCCCATCTTACATCATGCCTACCCTTCCTTGGCTCCAAGTGCTCAGGCCTTGTTTTAAGGGGACCCTGCTCTTTCCCACCTCAGGAGCCTAGCACCTGCTGGTCCCTCTGCTCTGTCTGCTACTCTTCACTTCCCTTCAGATCTCAGCTCAGTCATCACTCTGACCTTTCACAAGCTCCCACAGAACCAAGTGTGTCTGCTTTCCACCACTTAACAGGGCAGTTTGTTTCTGATTCCTGTTTGCCATCCCACTGGTCTGTTACAAGGTCCATGGCCAGCCTCAGGAGGATGTGGACGGTGGGTGGACAAATGAACAGTGTTGGATCACACTCTCCACCAAGATGGTGAAGGCTTCACCCTCCCTGCCTCCTAGCCTTAATTGTAATCTATCCCAGAAGGCAGAGATATAAATTGCTATATTTTAATATTTTTATGTTCAGGAAACATGAGGAGAGAAATGGAATAAAGGATCTGTGCTACAGACTGAATTCATATGCTAGAAACAAAAATGTATATGTTGAAATCCTAACCCCCTCAATATAATGGTATTAGGAGGTGGGGTCTTTGGGAGGTGATTGGGTCATGAGGGTGGAGCCCTAACAAATGGCATCAGTGCCCTTATAAGACACCCCAGAGAGCTCCCTGGCCCCTTGTCATGTGAAGACAGAACAAGACAGCTATCTATAAACTAGGATGCAGTTCCTCATCAGAGACCGAATCTGCCAGCACCCTGATCTGACTTCCCAGCCTCCAGAACTGTGAGAAATGTTTGTTGTTTAAGCCACCTAGCCTATAGTATTTTTGTTATAGCAGCCTAAACGAACTACGACACACTATTAAATAAAATTTCTTTTAACTTATCCTTATCTACAAATGGCTTTAAAGGCAATGGAATTGATCTATTCAAATCCACTTACCAATGTATTCTCACTAACCAAATCTTTCAATAATTTTTTTCTGAAACTGAAAGAAATCATCCTCAACCAACAAAAACAAACAGAAAATTAGTTTTGAAGCTCAATACTCTCACTTGAGTGAGAGTAGCAAAGGTAATCTCAGTTTGCTGAAGATGCAGTCAGCCAGCTATTAACCTTTTCTTACTAAGCCTTATCTTGTCAATTAGCTAAAGTGATTAGTATATAATGCTACAAAGGCTAATAATATTACTAATAAGTTATTAAGCATTTATGTACTAGGCACTGCACCACCTGTTTCACACAGAATACGTATTCTCATTTACCCTTCACAACAATCCTATGAAAACAGGCGCCAGTATTACCCCCATTCTGTAGATGAGGAAAGTGAGGCTCACAGATGTCTACTACCTTACTCAATGTTACACTCTAGTTTAAAGTAGAGGAGCTAGAATCCAAGTCTAGATTTGAGTCTCCGAGTCTCAGGTTTGACCCTTAAATAGGAAAATTATTATTGCACAGAAAGGAAGAGGAAGAACAGAAAAAAAAAAGGAAGCAGGAGACAATGGAGGCTGGTGTGAGGTTGGAGGAAACAGCTCAGAGTACAGAGGCTGAATTTCTAATTCCAGGAAACCATCCTCTTTGGTTTTTCCTCCAAATAAGACCAGGGCATGCTTTTAGGGCCGATCCTCCAGTTGCATCTGTTTCCTCTTACACAGCTCTAGCCCTAGTGCTTTAAGGTTGCTGCTGCTAACTCCAATCTGGAGACTGTTCCATTTAGGCCTATGGACTCCCTTTTCAGAGATGAAGTGAAGAATTAATAAATATCTTCAAGAACTTTTATGACTAAGTTCATCTGTTTCTCTGCCCTCCACCACCTGGCTGCTTTAAAAAAACAAAACAAACAACCAAACAAAAAAACAACTTTTTAAAAAAAAACACTGTGATCAACATCAAAAACAAACTCACCAGCAAGAACAGGTCTACCAGAATGTCAACAAGGAGCATATTACACTAACCAAGCTGGACCTCCGGAGATTCACTAAATCCATTTGAGAACGCCAGACTGATAAACAGAAAACAGCATTCAAGGTCCAGTCCAGCCGTATTGATGACAGTCAAACCCTTTGCTTTGTTAAGCACCTTGAGCGCCTTTCCAATGTGTTCCCATGCAACAAGATTCATGGTTACAAATCTGAAGAAAATCCCGAGCTACTTGATTCTAAAATGTGCTACTTATCCTGCAATGGTTCCAGAATTACCAAGCATGTCCAGATTTGAAAGTGTGCCTTAAATCAAAAAACAATAAAGTTCCTAAGGTATAAAGGAATCCACCCCAAGTATCCATGTAGTCTGTAAGCCAATCCCCACCACACACAGCATGTAGATGTTGCATAAAGGACAACTTGGCTTTGCATCCTGATCCTGTAACTCACCAGCTATGAAACCACAGAAGAAGTCATTTACCTAAGCCCCTGTTTCCTTCTCTGTACACTGGGGATTTTGGAGCACAACTCAAAGAGAAATTAATGATAATCTATGTGAAGTGCCTAGAACACTTCAAGCATTCAATAAGTGATAGTAATATTTCTTCTGGACTTGCCAAGTTAAATAACATTTCATACATACATATGTACATACATAATCATGTGGTACCTCAAAACTTAGTTAAAGAAAGGGACCCACTGTCAGTGGGCCCTGGTCACTCAAGTAGCCTTCAACAGTTTGAGGTAACTAGACCAATCCTGCATAGCTGACCATGTAAAAACAGAAATTACACACCACACCTGATTTTGAGAATCTGATTCTTGGAGCTTGGCTAAGCAGAGCCAGCTTTGATGAGTGGCTTTTCCACGGAAGAACCCCACCACCCCATACCCCTTTTTTTTTTTTTTTTTTGCAGTACACGGGCCTCTCACTGTTGTGGCCTCTCCTGTGCGGAGCACAGGCTCCGGATGCACAGGCTCAGCGGTCATGGCTCACGGGCCCAGCCGCTCCGCGGCATGTGGGATCTTCCCAGACCGGGGCACGAACCCATGTCCCCTGCATCAGCAGGCGGACTCTCAACCACTGCGTCAACAGGGAAGCCCTCCCATACCCTTTTTAAGTCCTCATTGTCTACTGAATTAGGAAAACCTTGCAATACTACAGAGCCAAATGAGTTCCATCAGCTTTGGAAAATCTCAGGGATCTGATAGTGCCGATGTGTGGAGGGCAAAATGCAGAGAAGACCCTTTGCAAACTCTAACTCACTCCACAGAATGGAATATTTTTTGTTGTTGTTGTTAAACTTCATAGTTTATTTGGATTTCATTAGTTTTCCTTTTTTTTTTTAATTAATTTTTATTGGAGTATAGTTTGCTTTATAATGTGTTAGTTTCTGTTGTATAGAAAAGTGAATCAGCTATACATATACATATATTCCCTCTTTTTTGGATTTCCTTCCCCACAGAATGGAATATTAATCAGCAATTTAAAAAAAAAAAAAAGGGCTTCCCTGGTGGTGCAGTGGTTGAGAGTCCACCTGCCGATGCAGGGGACACGGGTTCGTGCCCCGGTCCAGGAAGATCCCACATGCCGCAGAGCGGCTGGGCCCGTGAGCCATGGCCATTGGGCCTGTGCGTCCGGAGCCACTGAAACATGCCACAAGGAACCTTGAAAACACTGTGCTAAATCAAAGAAGCCAGCAACCAAAAACTTCACATTATCTCATTCCATTTACATGAAATATCCAGAATAGGGAAATGTATATTGACAGAAAGGGGGTGAGAATGAGGGAGTGACAGCTAATAGGTACAGGGTTTCTTTTAAGGAAGATGAAAATGTTCTATAATTAGGTTATAATGATGGTTGCGCAACCCTGTGAATATAATAAAAACCTTGGCTTGTACACTTCAAAATGGGTAAACTGTACGGTCTATGAGTTATATCTCAATAAAGCTATTTTAAAAATCTAACTCATTAACTGATTAGTGGATCCTTCATTCTTTGCTGCCTGGAGCTATATCCTCTCCTTTAAAAACTAAGAGCTCAGAGTTGCACCTATCACCTCCACTTTATTTTTATTTTTTTTATTTTTTTTTAAGATTATTTATTTATCTGGCTGCGTTGGGTCTTCGTTGCTGTGCACAGGCTTTCTCTAGTTGCAGCGAGCGGGGGCTACTCTTCGTTGTGGTGCATGGGCTTCTCATTGCGGTGGCTTCTCTTTGTTGCAGAGCACGGGCTCTAAGCATGCCAGCTTCAGTAGTTGCAGCATGTGGGCTCAGTAGTTGTGGCTCACGGGCGCTAGAGCACAGGCTCAGCAGTTGTGGCGTACGGGCTTAGTTGTTTCGTGGCATGTGGAATCTTCCCAGACCAGGGCTTGAACCCGTGTCCCCTGCATTGGCAGGCGGATTCTTAACCACTACGCCACCAAGGAAGTCCCCACTTTATTTCTATATCAGTCATTTCAGATAAACTCCAATGATGGAAACTTGCTCAAATAAAGGCAAAATGTGTCTACGCTCAAACCAAATTCTACAGATTACATTCTCTGTTGCTCCACAGCAAGGACTATTCTCTTCTTAGCACAAACTGACCACCTCTGTTAGCAATCTTCTTTTCATTACTTGCTACAGTGACCTTCAAACAACTTGAAGCTCCACTTTCACAGGATCTCTTTGTTCTTGGAAGAGATACAGAAAGTATCACATGACAATGGCAGGCAAGAGAGCCTCACCTCCTAAATTGGCTAAACCCACCTGCTAGGGACCTAGTGAAATCAGCGTAATTCACTTGAGTGGAACTGCTACTGGAGAGAACTAGGGAAGGAATGACCCAGCTCTTGATTAGAAGATGAAGGAGATAAATTAGAGGATGGGCCGTGTAATGGATGGTCTTAAAAACCTACTAGACTAAGAAATCTGTGGTATGGAATATTTTTACAGATTGCAAAGCACAACTGTATTTCGGGGATTTTCCAAGGTTTTTTTTTTTTTTTTAAACGTCTAGAAGAGCTTATATCTGATCAATATGCCAGTTACTGTGGGAAAAGACAAAAAATGAGGAACCACAGTCCCTGCCTCTCAGATTCTAAAATCTGAGGGGGAGAAATTAAACATACTCACATACAGAGACTTAAGAATAACAAGTATAAAAATATACTACCAACTCAACACATATTATTATGTAATACTTAAAATAATTGGTTATGGAAAGGAAGATGTTAAATAAACATCAGTATTAAAAACTAGGCAATGCCTCCCTAATGACACCAAGGTGCCCTAAAACCGAGTTCCCTTATTGAGTTTATGATTAATCTCTTTACCCAAAACTTTATTCCTTCTCTGGTCCCCTCTGACCTCAATCCTGTGCTAACTGAACACTAATCAACCAGAGTCAGATGACTGAAACTGACACTGTCCATATAACATCATTAATGTACTAAAACTGCTGTTGTCAATGACATCATTAACGTATAAACTCAGGTTGTTTCTCCACTACAAGATGAGCTCACAGACCCCTGAGCCACGGACCACCTGGCCTGGGAATCATAAACCAGAGACACCCTCACTCCCAAAACTATGATTAGGAAATGTCACAGAAATGTCCCTATGATGATTAACCCCAGCCTCTCTGTTCTTTCCCGTGGAAAAAAGAAAAAAAAAGAAAGAAAAAAAAACAGAACCTTAAACTCAAAGACCAAGTTGAAGTGGATCTGAGGCTTATCTCCCACTCCCCTGCTTGGTGCCCTGCAAATAAACCCTTACTTTGTTGCAAACACTTACTGTCAGTTTGGCTTTCAGCACCACAGGCACAAGAGCCCTTGCCTGGTTACATTAATAATTGGTTGAACAAATTACCTATTTTTAATCACAATTTAATCCTAATTATTCAAGTGTCATCTCTGCTTGTTTGTTTTTCAAATTATTTCAGTTTTTCTTTGTTTTTCAAAGATTCCCTGAATTTGGAGAGATAAAGGAAGACGTATTTTCTTTTAAGATCCAGGCCCCCACATGTAAGTAATGTTAAAAATAACAACTTCATTATTTCTTCCACTTAAGTACTTAAAAAAGACAGTTTTCCCAAAAAGTGAACTGGACAACATTTCACTTTATGATACTATGATCCTCTCTGTTATATCCCAGTGTTCTAGTTCAAATTTCATTTCCAAATCTTTTAAACATTGCCCTTAATTTATCAAACATCCTTCCTCTGGGGCCAAATCTTTTCAATATAAATAATACTTATGAAATGACAATGTCATATCACTTGGCTTTTTACTATGGATTCATATACAGATGACTTGGTCCCTTTGAGTTATTAGCCACTATGGTCAATTTTAGATCGTTAAAAAAAAGTTATTAACGTAAGTCTTTGCTTACAAATTACAAAACTTATTCATCTTGATATATGATTTCCTAAAGCACTAGAGTCTTGTTCAAAAGTCAACAAGCGGACTTCCCTGGTGACGCAGTGGCTAAGAATCCACCTGCCAATGCAGAGGACATGGGTTCAAGCCCTGGTCCAGGAAGATCCCACATGCGTCGGAGCAGCTAAGCCCACGTGCCACAACTACTGAAGCCCGCACACCTGGAGCCCGTGCTCCGCAACAAGAGAAGCCCCAGCAATGAGAAGACTGCGCACCGCAACGAAGAGTAGCCCCGCTCACCACAACCAGAGAAAGCCCGCGCAGAGCAACGGAGACCCAACACAGCCTAAATAAATAAAGCCTTCATTAAAAAAAAAAAGAAGTCAAAAAGCAAGTTTTCCAAACCTGACAACCAAGAATTTGAGCTTATCAACCGTGAAATTACAATCTTGATTATAATCAAGCTGAGCACTTCACTTGCTTTTTCAACGATCAAAAGACAATTAAGTGACTTTTTAAAATATGTATTATGTTAATAGCTGCTTCACATATTCATTCCTACTGGAGATGTTTTCTCCTTTTGTTGCTGTCCCAAAATGTTAATTTATTATGTTTTTCCTACTAAGTTGTTGAAATGTTTTTGAGTGAATAAAGTTAAGAACATGGAGTGACATTATTTGTGTACCTTATTCGAGCCCAGTCCGAAAGCAACCCCTAACCACTCCAAAATTCAATAAAATGCTTTGTGAAGTGAACATTCAATTATAAAACAGCAGAATGAATAATCACATCGGAGAACGGCATATCCCTCGGTTTAAAAAAAAAGCTAAAAGAAACAAAAAATAAGGAAAGAAAATCAACAAAAAAGGCGGAAAAAGAAAAACAACAAGCGCAAAACTTTCCTCAGATGTTTCCCAACTTCTCCAATCTGACCTTTCTCCTCCATCCTCAAAATCCCCCGACTAGATGGAACAAGACCTGTTCGTTTAGCTCACTCTTTCTGGGAATACTTTTTCCTGCAAATGTCCTTCTGCAGAAAGTATTTCCGATTTCTACATGAAGAGCACCGTTTTGCAGAAGCAATAATTCCTGCTACTCATTAGGACTCCAGAACAGTTTACCAATTTTTTTTTGTAAATTACCTGAACTAGGCCGAATCCAAGGTTCCAAAGAGCAGAAAGTCTTCTGAAATTCTATGTCCTCTTCCTCCACCCTCGCCTCCCAAAAGGCAACAGAATGCTTTTCATCCTGAGCACAGGGCCAGTATTCAAGCCAAAGACTTTGTTTTAAAACACTCATAAGGGGCGAGCTAAGGTGCATAGAGTGCGACTAAGGAAGCAAGCAGCAAGGCGACTAACTCTGTGAACCCGGAACGGCTTAAAGGACACAAGCCCCAGGGAGTTCAGGCCAGATTTCTCCCGCGCCCACCAACTGGCCCTTTAGATTCGCTGACTTAAGCCAGCAATGTATTTAGTATTTAAAAACTCTAGAAGTCTAAGCAAGCCAGAAAATGGCTTAGGGGACAGGCGGGTATACGGGACGCAGGAATCTCAGAATGGAGGAGAGGGGAGCTGGGGACGGGAAGGCCAAGCGCTGGGCCCCGAAGTGGTCAGCGCGTACCAGGCCCGGCCGGGAGCCGCGCGAGCCGCAGCAGGAGCGAGGGGGCCGGCGGCCCTCGATTCGACTCACCTGCCCATTCACCGAGCCCCGGTCCGACCCCCGGCTCGTGACCCAAACCCCAGACCCGAAGGACCGTGAAGAGCGAGCACGAGATGCGCAGAGCCAGGTAGGCCACGGTGCCCGCGCCCACCCAGTATAGGAAGCCGGCGGCAGGCAGAGCGCTCTCCATGGCTTTTAACCAGGCCTCACTACCTTCGTGAATGGAAAAAACAAACGAATGAATGCAGGAAGAGGCGCTGGCCGTGAAGATGAGGACTACCGTAATAGGCGCTGCTCCTACACAGCTTTGGGCCTAAACCCCGCCCATGGCACCACATCCGTGCCGCCATTGGTGATCTATCTTTCTCTCTGCATGTAGTGCGTCGGTCATTGGCTGACCCTAGTTTCACTGCCCCGCCCACGACCCCCCCTTGCTCTCACCGAGCAGCGTTTCCGTTCTAAGGAGGCGGATCGCTCACCTGCCAATCAAACTTCAGTCCCGCCCAACGTGTCCCCACGCCCCCAGGATTCAGCCAGAGGGTTGCAAGTCTCACCGCCGCCAAATCGCTCAGGTCTCTCGTTGGCTGGAGAAGGCCTCGCGATTACCGAAGGTTGTGCTCCGATTGGCCAATCAGACCCAGTCTGGTTTGAGCTTGGGTTTGAGGAGGGAATGGGGTCAGAGACACCGGTAGTGAATGAGAAGATTGTAGTAAGAAGTGAAGCCATGGTTTTATTTTCACATCTTTGTTAAATGTGCTGTCGTTGTTCCCGTAAGCTTTTCCGAATAAAGGTTTGCATCTCCTGTTTCTGTGCCGTCCCCACGACACACCTTCGCTCCGGTTACACAGCCTTATGGAGGGCCTTCTAAATGCCAGGCGTCCCTCCCGCGCGGAGCATTAAATAACATAGTTCCCAATGTCTTGGAGTTCAAGGCAAATAACTTCATGGCGTCAAATGACTATAATACACAATGGCATAAGAGCCATAAAATGAATGAAAGATACATTATGGGAATACTGCTTGATGAACAGTTAGATAGGGGAAGGGCTCCACGTTTTAACTGGACTTAAAGGACTATAGAGATTTTTCTTTTACTTTCCTTTTGTATTTTTTTTTTTGGTGGGGGGGCGCGGGGGAGTGGTGAGACGGTACAAAAGTGCACAGTCCAAGTACAGATATGAAAACCACCTCAGCAAAGTTCCAGAGAAGTAGGACCACAAGGTAAATTTAAGAAATTGTGTAATGCCATATAGTGCTTCACATGTATTCCCTCATCCTCCCATCAAGAGTTTTTGTTTCTTTTTCTGGCAGGGATTCGGGAATCATGTAAGATACCTAATATTTTTTCTTAGCCAGTAGGGGCTGCTGATTCAAGACTTGAGAGTTTCTTAAAAGGCAGAGACTTAAGGGCAATAATTCTAAGGGTCAACATTTCAACACATCGTGAAGCTGAAGTCATAATTTTATAATATTTACTTTAAGAGCCTTATCTCTCCCTGCCCAACCCCCTCTCTCCTCCTCTTATAGGATTAATTAGATATAACCTCTTACGGGATTATATAGTATTTCTCCACTCCCTCTTATAGGATTAATTAATGTTCTTCATAAACTGTCAGTTGTCCAGCAGAATTCAGCCATGTGAGTTGAGCTGGCACCATATTTTGTTTTAATTGAATCTGATATCTTTGGCTGGGGCTGCCTGTCCAATTCAACTGAAGTCTCACCACTCCTCTCCCTCTCCCTCACCTTCATCCTCTCTCTCTTGTCAAAACCTTTGCCTACAGTACAGCCCCAAATTTAGATATCCCAATTCATCATTGCTCACCAAAAAAGGTCCCTCCAGATATTCAATCCCATTCTTCTTAGAATAGGGTGGAAGGAGGGGAAAAGAGTTACATAAACTAAAAATACATATTTTGTTGCATTTGTATGTATGTACTGTATGCATATATAGCTCACACTACAATTTATGATTATTGGGAACACTATGCTGTGAATCCATAGGACCTAGAATAGTACCTGGAACTTGGAGACACTCAAATATCTAACAGATGAGTAGAAGTAAAGATTCATTCATTCAACAAACACTATTCTGGGAATTCCCTGGCGGTCCAGTGGTTAGGACTCTGCACTTTCACTGCCGAGGGCCCGGGTTCAATCCCTGGTCAGGGAACTAAGATCCTGCAAGCCTCCCAGCACAGCCAAAAATATATATATTATTCTGCTTTAATTATGTACCAGTAACTGAACTCGGTACTAGGTATACAATAGTGAAAAAATGGTCAATTCTTAATCCTCATCCTATTTTATCATTCAACAGTGGGTGGCCACTGTTTTCCTCACCAGCTGCTCCTTCCCAGAGTCCTTTGCTGGTCCTTGCTCTTGATGACCCCTAAATCTTGCAATGCCCTTGGGCTCAGACCCCAGCTCTCTTTACTTCTCTACATTTTATCTAGTCCCTTTCTTTTTTGCTTGTTTGTTTGTTTTTGTTTGTTTGATCTTGGCCACACCACGCAGCTTGCAGGATCTCAGTTCCCTGACCAAGGATTGAACCTGGGCCGTGGCAGTGAAAGCACCGAATCCTAACCACTATACCACCAGGGAACTACCATAGTCCCTTGTTTTTAAATATCAACTGTAAGCGGATAATTTCCAAATGTCTCTAGCCAGACCAGAGTGTGTATACACACTCACACACACACACATCTCCACCTGCCTACCCAACATCTCCACTCAGATGTACAATAAAAATAAACACCTCAAATTTAACATTCAAAGCAGAACTCTACTCCAACCATACACACACCCCTCCCTTCCCCTGTTAAAGGCACCACTATATACCCACTTCTGAAAGCCCAAAATCTAGGGGTCAACCTTGATTTGATTTTTTGCCTTTCCATTGCATTCCGGTATCCAATTCTTCAGCAAGTCTTTTTCATTCTACCTCCAAAATATACCTTGACAGGCCACTTCCCCCACTTCTGCTCCTACCAACCTAGTCCAAATGACAAGTATTCCTTACCTGGAATATGGCAATAGCCTCCTGACTCATCCCCCAAAGCCTGTCTTGGCGCTTGTTCTCCATGAAGCAACTAGAATTTTTTTAAGTAAATTCGATATTGCTTTCGCTCAAATCCCTTCACAGACTTCACATCACGTTAACAAAATCCTCCAACACCAGCTTAACTGCCCTGACCTTTCCAGCAGTATCAACCACCCTCTCCTATGTTCACTTGATGCCAGCCACACTTTTTGCAGTTTCTCAGGTAAGTCAAGTTCATTTCAATCTCAAAGTAGCTTCACTTCTTGTTCCCTCTCCCTGGAACCTCTTACCTTCTATTTCCCAAGACTCAGTCCTTTACATCATTTAGGCTTTTGCTCACCACTTGTGATTTTCACTGACTGACCTACATAAATAGACCAAATAGCCTGTCTCCTTTGCCCTGTCACTACTTATCCTTTTACCCTAATTTGTTTTCCTTATAACACTTAATGTTTTCAAATTCTTTGATGAATTTTTGTTCATCTTCCCAATAGCATGTTAAGTTCATGAGGACGCTGATCTTTTCTTGTCCACCCCTGTTCTCTTCACCTCAGATGGGCACCTAAGAGTGCTTGACACTTAGTAGGTATTCAATAAATACCCATTGAATGGATGAATGATGAATGAAGGAGAACAGTTTAGCAGGAGAGACAGACATTAAGCAAATATCCAACTAATTATATGGTAAAAATTGTAATAAGTACAAAGAAGAAAAGAATAGGGCTTAAGGAAAGAGGATAGGTGGGGAGAGGCGACTGCCCTGAAAGGCCTTTCTAAGGAAGTAGCATTTAAACTGGATCTAAGGATAAGCAGAAACTAATTTGGCAAAGAGTGGAGTGGAGGCGACGAGAGGAAAGAGCAACAATACCTGTTAATGGTTTTGAAGAATACACATATGTGTCTCTAGCACCTACCATAGCATCTGACATAAAATTAAACAGGCATTAAAAAATAATTGTTGATTTTGGATTTTTCTTAATAAATAAAGACAGGTACCATAGAAATATACTTTCCATTTCTGTTAGAGTTCATATTAAGTATGTTATTTTAACTCAAGGAATATTGAAGATGGAAACCACCTCATTTTGATATCTGTTCTTTTTCTATAAAATCTGTGCACTACCCATGCAATTAACAGGACTAATTTTTATTAAAAATGTACACATTTATTCTGATCACCTCAACTTCCTTTTAGGAATATTAATTATTCTATTGATTAAAAGTAAAAAAAAAGAGGCTTCACAGAGTGAAGTGGTGCATGACAGAGTTAAGCCCTTTCTGGTTCAGACAATTACACACTTTTGGAAATGAACAACAATCCTTTGCCCCTGGATAAAATTTATGAACCACTAAAAACACTAATACATACAGGAACCTATGATGGTCTACTCCTATTCAGCAGTATTCTGTGCTAAAATGTAATATAGACCACGGTTCCCAGAGATTGGTAGAAACATATGAAACCATTAAAAACTCTCCGAAGAGGGAGCAAAACTATAAAACTTTGGGCTTGGTGTCAGGGAAATCTGGGACAAAATCCTACTTCTACCTCTTATTAGCTGTATGATCTTGGGTGGATTTAGCTACTAAGCATTCAAATTCTACATCTGTAAAATGCGGCAATACTACTTAAGCAGTGATTGGCACAGAGATATTGTGTTCAGAGAGGTTGGTACTACTTTTATCCCCATTTTACAGATGAGGAAAGTGAGGCTTAAAACATTTACATAATTTTCCTATAGACACAGAGAAACTAAGTAGTAGAATTGGGATCTCAATTTAAAAGCTGCGGTTGAGAAAACCATAATCTGAAAGGATATACGCACCCCAATGTTCATTGTAGCACTATTTACAATAGCAAAGACATGGAAGCAACCTAAATGTCCATCATCAGAGGAATGGGTAAAAAAGATGTGGTACATATATACAATGGAATACTACTCAGCCATAAAAAAGAATGAAATAATGTTATTTGCAGCAACATGGATGGACCTAGAGGTTATCATACTAAGTGAAGTAAGTCAGAGAAAGACAAATATATGATATCACTCATGTGTGGAATCTAATTTAAAAAATGAAGATACAAATGAACTTATTTACAGAACAGAAACAGACTTATAGATATCGAGAACAAACTTATGGTTACCAAAGGGGAAACATGGCGGGGGAATAAATCAGGGGCTTGGGTTGAACACACACACTACTATGTATAAGACCGATAACCAATAAGGACCTACTGTATAGCACTGGGAACTCTACTCAATATTCTGTGATAACCTATATGAGAAAAGAATCTATAAAAAGAATGAATATATGTATATATAACTGAATCACTTTGCTGTACACCTGAAACTAACACAACATTGTAAATCAACTATACTCCAATAAAATTAAAATAAAAAAAGAAATGCATGGAAAAAAACTGTGATTATTAAATAATTTCTCAATAACTAGATCAGAGAAGGCAACATTTTAAAAAATGCTTAAGGGAGAATAGAACAGTCTCTAGAAATATTTGGTTGTTACACAGATAACATACTCAGACGTAACCACATTGGGTTTCAGTCTCATTTATTTAAAAGATTTCGAGTTCAGAATAATCTTTAATATGGAAAAAAATGGGAATCAACCAAATTGTATCATATTAATATACCAACATTCCAATTTAATTGTAAATTCATTTGCAGTATTTCTGTAAATTGAGTTCCAGGTCAGATTTTCATGGTGAAATCAGGAGTAGTTCAATATAATGAAACAAAATTCCATAATTAGAGAATTACATAGAAGCTAGGAATTTTTAAGAATACATTACAACAGGGCTTCCCTGGTGGCGCAGTGGTTGAGAGTCCGCCTGCCGATGCAGGGGACACGGGTTCGTGCCCCGGTCCGGGAGGATCCCACATGCCGCGGAGCGGCTGGGCCCGTGAGCCATGGCCGCTGAGCCTGCGTGTCCGGAGCCTGTGCTCCGTAACGGGAGAGGCCATAACAGTGAGAGGCCCGCGTACCGAAAAAAAAAAAAAAAAAAAAAGAATACAGTACAACAGAGCTGAATCCTTCGTTTGTCTGTATAATAAAACTTACATATTTATAACAGTTCTGTCTTCTATCTCATCTTCGTTTAAATGCTGTTCAAAATATTGCACTTAATTTCTCCTTTAAGTTCAGTTGAGGTGTTCAATTCTAGGTTAAAAAGAAATAGTGCCATGATAAACAAACCTTTGACATTAGAAATTGGGAGGTTTCCAAAAAGTAAAAATTTAATTTCTTTAACAAACAGTATTACCATGACATGAGCATTAATGTTTATATGCTTCAATATTGCATTAACGTTTTCAAAGTGACTTCACATACATTATCCATTCAAACATCATGTTAGCACTCTTATTTTTTCAACAAGGAAGCAAACTCTTTGAGATGAACTTCTTGCCTAAGAACCACTCTGGTGCAGTAGGCCTGTTTCTAGAACCAGGTTGTCTGCACTAAAAATCCAGTGCTCTTTTCTACTCTATCACCTACTTTATAAGAGAACTTAATGCTCACATTTCATGCAACCTTCTGTAAACATATAAAACTAAACCAATCATTTTGAAACAAATGATTGAAAAAATACAGTTTTAGTATTTTATTTTTTTAGCTTCAAAAGCTCACAGAAGTATATAAAAACCATCCCACCTCATTTCCTATTCCCACTAATGCAGCTGCAATTTGGAGTGCGTTCTTCCATTTCTTTTTCTGTGTAATAAAGCTGTATGATATATACAACACACATACTTTTTTTTTTAGTAAAAAAACTGTGAAGAGGTAGCCAAGATGGTGGCGTAGGAAGACCCTGTACGCACCTCTTAGCAAGGACACACCAAAATTACAACTACTTACAGAGCAACTATCTATTTGAATGGCCTGAATATTAGCAGAAAAGATTTTTCACAACTAAAGACATCAAGAAGGAACCGCAATGAGACAGGTAGGAAGAATGGAGATGCAGTATAGTCAGGACCCACACACCTGGGTGGGCAACCCACAAATGGGAAAAATATCACAATCATTGAGGTCCTCTCCGTGAAGCAGGGGGCCCAAGCACCACACTGGGCTCCCCAGCCCGAAGGTCGTGCACCTCCTGCACCAGGAAAATGAGCCTCCAGAACATCTGGCTTTGAAAACCAGCAGGGCTTATGTTTGGGAGAGCCAGGGAGCTGTAGGAAACACAGACTCTGCTCTTAAAGAGTGTGCACAAAATCTCACATGCCCCAAGTCCCAGCACAGAATCAGTAGTTTGAAAAGAGCCTGGGTTGGACCCACTGGCTCATCTTGGAGAGCCTCCGGGAGAGGAAAGAGGCAACTGGAACTCCCCGCTGGAAAAAGAGACATTGGTGGCAGCCATTTTGGGGAGTTCATTCTTCCCTAATAACACTGCTGCTGGCAAGTGTCCTTTTGTCACCCTCCATCTAGTCTGTTAGCACCAGGCACCTGCCCCAACACTTCAGCAGCAGAAGTGGCCCCAATAACCCCTGGACCATGCAGATAGCCTCAAGGGAAGACTACCCCATGCTCCAGCAAGCCCACAGCCACTGCTGGAGGCATTGCCTTGCAGTCAATCAGGATAGGGGCCAGCCTCACCTACCAAGAGCCCGCAGTAGTCAAGCCCACCACAACAGAAGGGTGTACACACAGGGGGCACCCCTAGAGCATATCGTTCTGATGACCAGAGAGGAGCACACTGCTGAGCCCCATAGAGCAATATGCAAAAGAATCAAACTGGACTACTTTCTCACACCATATAAACTCAAAGTGGATTAAAGACTTAAATGTTAAGTCCTAAAAGTGAGAAAGGAGGGAAGGGGGCAGAGTACAACCATTAGCTGTTGAGGATACAACAGAAACTGGTTAAAACCTATTAGGCCTAAGATGGCAGAAGATTCAACTTCCGGTAGACTTTGAGCCTCATTATACACTCACTGTAACACATGAGCATGTTAAATGACACACCCACAGGTGCCATGACTGTCTCGAGGTTGACCATAAAAGGCCAAAGAGTAGGCAATGTCCCAATTCCTGGAAATCCCCCCCTCCCCCAAAATAGTTGGAATAATCCTCCCACTTGTTAGTCTATGAAAGTACCCAGTCCATAAAAACTAACCATTCCATATTTCGGCGCCACTGTCACCTTCTGAGAAGGACCACATTCTGCCTATGGAATGTGTATCTCTCTAAATAAACTTGCTTTCACTTTACTATGGCCCACTCTTGAAATCTTTTCTGCGTGAAGCCAAGGACCCTCACTTGGTGGCCCATCCCAGGAACTCGCCCAAGACCCAGGACATGACCATCCTCTTGTGCCCCATTTTCTCGTAACAAAACCATAAAACTTCTAGAAGAAAATATAGGCAAGTATGGCCTTTCTCATTGGTCCTAGAAATTTTTTTTGTATATGTCACCTCAGGCAAGGGAAACCAAAGCAAAAATAAACAAATGGGACTACATCAAACTAAAATGCTTTCCCACAGCAAAGGAAATTATCAAAAACAAAAAGGCTGCCTAATGAATGGGAGAAGATATTTGCAAACAATATGTCCAATAAGGGGTTAATATCCAAAATATATAAAGAATTCATACAACTCAATATCAAAAAAACAAACAACCTGTTTAAAAAATGGGCAGAGGGCCTAACTAGACATTTTTCCAAAGTAGACATACAGATGGCCAACAGGCACATGGAAAGATGTTCAATATCACTTATCATCAGGGAAAGGAATGCAAATCAAAACCACAATGAGTTATCACCTCACACCTGTCAGAATGGCTATTGGCAAAAAGACAAGAAATAACAAGTGCTGGTGAGAATGGGGAAAAAAGGGAACCCTCATGCACCGTTGGTGAGATTATAAATTGGTGCAGCCAGTATGGGAAAGAGTATGGAGGTGCCCCCCAAAATTAAAAATATAATTACCAATTACCATATGATCCAGCAATTCCACTCCTGGGTATTTAGCTAAAGAAGATGGAAACATTAATTCAAAAAGATACATGCACACGAGCATTCACTGCAGCATTATTTGCAATAGCCAAGATATGGAAGCTAAGTGTCCATCGATAGATGAGTAGATAAAAAGATGTGAGATATATATATCAATATAGATACATAGAGATATATGTGGAATATTACTGATCCATGAAAAAGAATGAAATCTTGCCATTTGCGACAACATGAGTGAATCTAGAGAGTATTATGCTAAGTGAAATAAGTCAGACAGAGAAAAACAAATATGTATGATATCACTTAACTGTGGAATGTAAGAAACAAAGCAAATAAAACAAAATGAAAACAAGACTCATAGATACAGAGAACAAATGGGTGTTTGCCAGAGGAGAGGGTGGTGGAGTGGGTGAAATAGGTGAAGTGGGTTAACAGGTACAAATCTCCAGTTATAAAATGAATAAGCCACAGGTATATAATACACAACATAAGGAATATGGCCAATAATATTGTAATAACTTTGTGTGGGGACAGATGGTTACTAGACTTATTGGGGTGATAATTTCATAATGTATGCAATTGGCAAATCACTATGCAGTACACCTAAAACTAGCATAATTTTGTATGTCAACAATAAATATTTTGTATATTTCAATAAAAAAAGAAGAAAAAAAGTACAAACTGTGATCATACAAACATAAGCCAAGCACTTTCTTTCTCTACTCAATATACCTTTAAAAAGACATAGTGAATTTCAGGTGAAGTTTTTCTTCACCTAAATGCTTCCTTTAGCAGTGGACTCAGGATTTGCTGTCTTTACTCATTTTTTTTTTCTAAAATTTCTGGCTACCTTAATTTCTATGACTTTCACCTGGTTCTTTTCTTTCTTCCCTTTATTATATTTGTAAATATATTTGATATATACAAAAGATTATCTGAAATACATGAGTTAGTTATAAATCAAAATATAATAATAAAAAAAAACCCTAAACTCACCATCCAATTCAAGAACCAAAGACTCAAGAAGCTACCCTATCCTACACTTCAGAGGTAAGCACATTCCTAAATGTTGTGTGTCATTCTGCTGTTTTTATATATAAATGTTTTAAAAATACATATAAATACTTTATCACAAATTTATATGAAATAATATATTGTTTAGTTTTGCTTATTTTTGAGATCTATTACAAACTATATTGTAGGGACTTCCCTGGTGGTCCAGTGGTTAATACTGCATGCTCCCAATGCAGGGGGCCAGGGTTTGGTCCCTGGTCAGGGAACTAGATCTCGCATGCCGCAACTAAAAAGATCCGGTGTGCTGCAACTAAGACCCAGGCAGCCAAATAAATAAATAAATAAATAAAACAAAACAAAAACCTTAGTATAAATGGATGCTGGGGGATGCAACCCAGACACCCACAGCAGGATCAAGACATCCATTTGAGGAGAGTGTTAATTGTTGAGGGCTCACAGCTGTGTCCCTCTATGGGCATTATCCTTGGCCAAAGGGAGCTGCTTTGTCCTTCCGGTGGACAGCCTGCTTCCAGTGCCTGGTTAATGCAGAAATACAAAAGCCTGGCCCACTTATCTCAATTACAGACATCTCTGAAGGGCCAACCTAGCTTCACCCCTAGCTCCCTGTGGAATTAGCTGAGGCCTCTATTACTGCTGCATCGAAGCTCAGCTTCTCCCTCAGCTTGATCCTGCTTCCCTCATTCTCTTACTGATGTTGTTCCCCAGAGTACTCCATAAATAAGTGCCCTGCAAGCAAATCTCAGTCTTAGAGTCTATTTCCTGGGAAACCTGACTGTTGTAGGTTGAACTATGTTCCCACAAAAGATATGTTGAAGTTCCTGGCATTCCATAAGTAATGGTCCCTATGGTCACCTATGAATGTGACCTTCTTTGCAAGTAAGGTATTTACAGATGTAATCAAATTAAGATGAGGTCATACAGGATTAGAGTAGGCCTTACATCCAGTGACTGTCCTTACAAAGAGTAAGAGATTTGAAACACACAGAAAGACAGAAGAAAGAAGGCCACGTGAGGGAGAGAATATAGTAATGCAGCTGCAAGACAAAGAGTGCTAAGGATTGTCGACAACCCCCAAACGCTAGGAAGAAGGCTCTTCGCTAGAGCCTTCAGAGTGAGCATGGCCCTGCCAATACCTTGATTTAGGACTTTTAGCCTCCAGAACTGTGAAAGAACAAATTTCCATTCTCTAAATCTACCCAGCTTTTGTCAATTTGTTATAGCAGCCCAAGGAAACTCATACATAGACTTAAGACCTACATTTGTGTAGTCTTCTGGGACTTGCTTTTTTTACTGGACATCATGTTTCTAAGAATTATTCATGTTGTTTACTGTAGCTGTAGCTCTCCATTTTTTCCCCTCAATATCAATGGCAATATCTCATCAGAGACATAGTAATAATACATATGTGAAAAACTTTATTCTTTCTACAATGATTATTCCTCTGTTTGAGGGTATAGTCTTATTGTTTGTTCCTTTATTTCACATTTTTTGAGAAAAATTCTATATAAATTTAAAAATTCATTACATGTCTATCTTTGTACATATATGTATGTGTTAGGCAGAATAATGATGCCCCCCAAAGATTCACATCCTAAACACTGGAACCTGTGAATATTATATGACAACATATTATGTTGATACAATTAAGTTAAGGATTTTCAGATGAGAGTATTATTCACATGAGCCTAATATAATCACCCGGGCTCTTAACATTAGAGAATCTTTCCCAGCTTTGGTCAGAAAGGGAGATGTGACTATGGACGAATGGTCAGAGAGATGCAATGATGCTGGCTTTGAAGATGTAGGAAGGGGTCCATGAGCCAAAGAATGTGGGCAGCCTCTAGAAGCTGAAAAAGGCAAGGGAAAAAACTCTTCCCTAGAACCTCCAAGACGAAAATTTTGATTTTAGTCCAGTAAGTCCCATGTTGTAATTCTGACCTATAGAACTGTCAGATAATAAGTGTGTGTTGCTTAAAGCCACCAATCTGTAGTAATTTGTAATATCAACAGTAGAAAACTAATGCTGTGTGTGTGTGTGTATGTGTGTGTGTGTGTGTGTGTGTGCCCTAAAGAAGCATACTGGTTCTGGCCCCTGCCCTCCTATCTTGTTCACTACACGTAAGCGATAAGGTCCTTCTCTACAGTCCTCAAAAGCACAAAGATCCATACTGCACCAACCATACTTTAAGCACCATAAAGTTCTTTTTGTCCTATTCACTAGTATAGCCCTGGTAAACATATAATAGGCTCTCAATAAGTATCCATTAAATGATCGAATGGATTATTATTGTAGAAGGAAAAGTGTAAAAGTTAGTGGCAGGGAGCAATAATTTCCAGCTGAAAAGTAAAATCAGTCACAATTTTTAAACTATATAGCTCATCTGTTGGTTCTACTTTTCTTAAGTTATAACTCACCGATTTTTCCTTCATAAAACCAAGAATTGGAAAGAAGCTATGCTTTATTAACTCACGTAGCCCAAATCAGTTTGTTTACCATCTGCAGGGGGGAAAGCAAGCTGTTAAAAATAGTACACAATTAGTTGGTTACTATTTGTCCTGCTTTTGGGGCTCACCTGGTAAGTCTACCAACTTCATTGTCACCTCTTACTCAAGAGTGATTGGATCTTAGGAATACCACCTCCTGTTACTCAGTTTACAGGGGATGTTGAAAAGTCAAAATGCTGGGTATGTCTCTGTGAAATAGATATTGTTAGTGAACTATGTTCACATTATCTATGTAGGGGACCTAAACATATTTTCCTATCTCTAGCTCCCTTCTATTTTTCTTCATTTTGCAATAAGAGAATTTTAATAAGCCTCCTCAAAATCTTCTAAACAAGATGGGGAATGGAGAAATAAATAGCTGCCCCGCCCCTTTCCTAGCACCCAGGTATGGAGGGAACTGAGGGAAGAGCATGCCTAAAGGCTGTAAGGCTGAAGAGTTCAGGGAGGAAGAGAGTAGCATGACTGGAGGGCAAAGAAAAGGGCAGGAAAGGGAATGACAGGGCTGGGCTTATGTCTGCTCTGCTTCACAGTCATCTTGGATCACTCAGGTCAGAAAACAACTCATTATTATATATATTGCAAAATATTTCAAAAACAGAATCTTCTCTTTCAGTAGTATGAGGAAAATAACAGGTCTGAAGTTGTATCACCTTGGACAGCTCTAGTATTTAGTTAGCTCACGTGTAAAATGGGGATGGCAAATGCCTACCTTTTGGAGAAGACAGAGAGGACAACAAAGAAACCTGAGAGGCCTGCTGGGTTTACATATCTACTAGTGGTGGGTGTGTTGCAGGAAAATGGGGGGCGAGAGGATGGTCATGTCCCAGGTTTGGGGCTGCCAAGTGAGGGTCCTTGGCTTTGCGTAGGAAAGAATTCAAGAGTGGGCTGTAGTGAAGTGAAAGCAGGTTTATTTAGAGAGATACACATTCCATAGGAATGTGGACCGTTTCAGAAGGCGAGAAGCCCTGAAATACGGGGTGGCTAGTTTTTATGGGCTTGGTAATTTCATCTGCTAACGAGTGGGAGGAATATTCTATCTTGGAGAAGGGGGTGGGGATTTCCAGGAACTGAGCCACCGCCCCATTTTTGGCCTTTGATGGTTGGCCTCAGAACTATCGTGGTGCCTGTGGGTGTGTCATTTAGCATATGCTAATGTATTACAATGAGCATATAATGAGGCTCAAGGTCTACTGGAAGTCAAATCTTCCACCATCTTGGCCCTAGGAGGTTCTTTTTTTTTTAATATTATGTATGTATGTATTTATTTATTTTGACTGTGCTGGGTCTTAGTTGTGGCATGTAGGATCTTCACTGTGGCATGCGAGATCTTTCTAGTTGTGGCATGTGGACTCTTAGTTGTGGCAGGCATTTGGGATCTAGTTCCCCGACCAGGGATTGAACCCAGGGCCTCTGCGTTGGGAGCATGGAGTCTTACCTACTGGACCACCAGGGAAGTCCCCGGCCCTAGTAGGTTCTAACTAGTTTTTGTCATATCTTCAAGGGCTGTGTCATTCTTTTAAAGATTGTGCCCTGCCCCCTTCCCTCCCGTCTCAGGTGGATTATTTGCCTTACCTCTTCCTCAGCAGCAGTAGTTATTATCACTCAATTTTTTCCTCAGTCAGTTCTACAGGTGAAAAAAAGTCTCTCATTTCCAAATGTGTCTTCCGACACTAGGGAGCAATTAAGTTAACTCAATCCTGACACTACCTGCTGGAGATAGCATAAGATCCCACAGGCTTAGTCCCACAAGACCGCCCTCACTTCAGACACCAAATGTGAATCCAGGTTGTAATTGCACTTCTGACTGGTTATAAGTTGGAGCTTCCTCCTGAAACAGGAGGAATTATATCCTTTTACAATAAACCAGTAATCTAGTAAGCAGACTGTTTTCCTGAGTTCTGTGAGCCATTCTAGCAAATTAATAGAACCTGAGAAAGGGGTTGTAGGGAAACCCTGCACCTCAGATTGGGACTTGAACCCACTGTCTTTTAATTGAGATCACACACCCGGTCTCAGGACTTAAGGAAACTCAGGTTCTTTATGTCTAGTTGCAGAAAGAATTCAGAGACAGAGTGACAGGTAAGAAGTGGATTCATTTAGAGAGATACACATTCCATAGACAGAATGCAGTTTGTCTCAAAAGGCAAGAGCGGCCCCAGGGCATGGGGGTCGTCTGGAAAGTGAGAGTGGCCAAGATAGAAACACACTCCACAGACAGAGTGTGGGCCATCTCAGAAGGTGAGAGACACCGAAATGTGGGGTGGTTGGAACCAGATGGAAGAGATGCATAAAGCAAGGTGTGTGGGAAAAGGGCACAAAGTTTCCATGCCCTCTCCAGCTGCACCACTCTCCCAGCACATACACTTGTTCAGCAACCTGGAAGCTCTCAGAACGCCATCCTATTGGCGGGCTCGTTCTGTAGACGTGCCTGATTAAATAGTAGGCCTTTGGCAATTGATTCAACCTCCAGCCCCTCTCCCCTCCCCCGAGGTGGGGGGAGGCATGTGACTGAAAGTTTCAACCCTCTAATCACTGTTGGGTCCCCTGGCAACCAGCCGCCATCCTTAGGAGCTTTCTAAAAGTCACCTCATTAACATAAACTCAGATGCGGTTCAAAGGAGCTGGCCATGAATAACAAGACACTCCTATCGGGCTTCCCTGGTGGCGCAGTGGTTGAGAGTCCGCCTGCCCATGCAAGACACATGGGTTCATGCCCCAGTCCGGGAAGATCCCACATGCCACAGAGTGGCTGGGCCCGTGAGCCATGGCCGCTGAGCCTGCGCGTCCAGAGCCTGTGCTCCACAACGGGAGAGACCACAACAGTGAGAGGCCCACGTACCGCAAAAAAAAAAAAAAAAAAAAAAAAGCAAGACACTCCTATCACCTTTATAGCTCTGGAGCTATTTCAAGGAACTGATTACAGAAGAGCAAATATTATAACAAATGATGCTCGCATTGCTCTTTTCACTTCGGAAATTCCAAGGGTTTGGGGAGCTGTGAGCCAGGAACAGTGCAGGAAGACCAAATATATGTTTCCTCATTATAAATCACAATATAATCACACATTGTTTTAATTTGCATTTTTTTGAGGCTGAAGTTTTCTTCATATGTTTATTTGCCATTTATATATTTTCTTTTGCACACTGCCTGTTCATGTCTTTTGCTCACTGGTGTATTTCTCTTTATCCTAATGATCTCTAAAAGGTTATTATAAGGTTATTAGTATAAGGTTATTAAACCTTTTCAAATGCATTTACTTTTTAAAATATTTATTTATTTATTTGGCTGCGCCAGGTCTTAGTTGCTGCACGCAGGATCTTCGTTGCAGCATGTGGGATCTTTTAGTTGCAGCATGCGAACTCTTAGTTGCAGCATGTGGGATCTTTTAGTTGCAGCATGCGAACTCTTAGTTGCAGCATGTGGGATCTAGTTCCCTGACCGGGGATTGAACACGGGCCTCCTGCATTGGGAGCGTGGAGTCTTAGCCACTGGACCACCGGAGAAGTCCCTACATTTACCTTTTTATTGTGGATAATTTCAAACACATGAAAAGGCAGACAATAATTTGATGAACTCCTACACATAATGAACTTCCATAACTATCAACTCATGCCCACTCTTGTTTCATCTATACCACTATCCACTTCCCCTTTCACAAATTATTCTGAAGCAAATTCAGAAAACATATCATTTATAAAAATATTTCAGCATGTATCTCTAAAATTATAATGGCTCTGGAACCAAGCAGGACCCTGTGAGGCTCCCAGGTATAAATCCTTTCCATGTCCCCTGTTTCTTGTTTGTAGGAAATGGGCTTCATTTAACCTCCTAAGACCTTCCCTGAGTTCCAAAAGGCAGATTCAAACAACTGCTAATCAGAGAAGGGTGGGAATGCAGAACAAAGGAGGAGCAACCAAGAAACAATAGTGCAGCAACTAGAGCTGGGTCCTGGCTCCTCCTCAAGGATTATAGCTAACAGGGTCTTTGAAATCTGCTACAGAACTAATGCCCTGTCTAGGCGGAGGATGGTAAGTTCAGGCTGAGCACAATCCTGGAACACCACTCTAGTTACCTCACCACCAACAAATCAGAAGAAAGTCACACCCCCTGCAGCCACCACCCCAAATTTTGCCTGTAAAACTCCCCCAAAACTGTTAGGGGAAACTCTGACTGAAACTGCCTACCCTGGCCAGGCACCACAGTAGCCATTTGCATGAGTTATTTTGACAGGAGGTCCTGGTAAGGAACACGGAACTAATAAGCTACCACCAACCAGAAGAATTCGGGAAAGGTCAAAAGGTCCATATGTCCTACCAGTCTCCCAGAATCCTCCTCACTGGAGTCCATCTTGGCTGAGCCGTGTGTGCGCCACCAGGAAGGACCCTGAGTCAGAATGATTGGCCAGAGACAACCCGGAAACTAATCCCATCACCATAAAACCCGAGACTGCGAGCCACATGGCAGAGCAGTACTCCTGGGTTCCCTTACCCTCCTGCTTTCCACTGGGCTGCCCCTTCCCAATAAAGTCTCTTGCTTTGTCAGCACACGTGTCTCCTCAGACAATTCATTTCCGAGCGTTAGACAAGAGCCCACTCCCGGGCCCTGGAAGGGGTCCCCCTTCCTGCAACAAAACCATTAGGGAGTTCTGGTTTTTTGAGTTCGAGCCACCCATTCTCCTTTTATGTTCTTTGCAATAAACATTTCTCTGCTCCAAACTCCTACGTTAGTCAGGCACACGAACTTGCATTTGGTAACAGCTCTTTTTAAAACTATAATACCACTAAGTCACACACCACATACCATTTTTATCTTTGCAAGTTTCAAACATACATACTTGGAAGATTCATCAAGTTGAGAACATTTTAATGACCAGTTAAAGCAAACAAGAAAGTAGGATTACATGGAAAAAAAAGTTTAAGTCAGCTGCAAAAATAGGTATCTAGCTAACTATACAAAGAACTGCTAGAAGTGAATTGCTAAAGACAGATGTAAAATCAGTAACCAGACTCACCACAAAAAAAGAAATCATCAGAAACATGTGTAAAACAAGCCAGCTAGGAAAACAACATTCCACTTTGTGAATAACAGAAGGGAGAAGAAAAAAAAAAGACTGTGATTATCCTAATGGTGAAATAGCTTCTTCTTGGAGCACAAAGCAAGTGGTCTTTATTTATAGTTGGACACAAAGGAAAAAACTGCTCTTGGTTTTAGCATACCTGTATTAAATGAAAATCAGAGGTGCAAATGACAATAGCTCTTTGACACAAATCATCTGAAAATAAAACTATGAAACTGTAGCAGGGAAGAACAAAAGCTGTCGCCATGTTGGATCTCTTTCTTTTACTTTGACCTTTGCTTTCCATTATTTTTGTTCTGTCTATAGCTATAGGCATACATAATGGCCTGCCTCAGGCCTCCCTCTGCCTGAATGTTAAAATAAAGTGCCTTTGTTCAGCCCACAGGGAAACACCCTGACCCTGCCCACTTCTGAATGGCTGCAGAAAAGAAGAAATTAACACACCCCCTCCCCGAGGCTGGCCAAAACCAGGAGATATTTTGCAAGACTTATGGCCTTTTTACTTTACTTCCTCACCTCCTCCCCCTCTCTGTTCTATAAAGGAAGCTAGCATCCAGACCCCATAAGATGGTACATCTGGGACGCTAGTTCACCATCTTCTTGGACGACTGGCTTTCTGAATAAAGTCGCTATTGCTTGCCTCAACACCTCGTCTCCCAATTTATTGGTCTGTCATGCAGCAAGCAGAGCGAGCTTGGCGTCAGTAACAAAACTCTAGTTTTTGTTAGGGAGAAACAACCTTTGCGCAACACATGAGTACTTCCTAGGGCTCTGTTTTCTATTCCCAATCCATACCCTGTCTCTTAGACATTTTTTTCCTTCAGCATTATCTTATAACTATATTCTGCACTTCATCATATGTTTATATATGTGTATTTAATGGAGATATGAATGAATACTCACTCTTTAAGTTTCTTAACATAGGTCTCTTTTTGGTTTGAATTTGTAGAGAGACCAAAGAGCCCAATTTTAATATTTTCACAAGTTCCTCATAAGTAAAGAGCTCATTCATCATTTCATGAATGAGATATTTTAATCATTTAAATGCAAATGTGAAAAAGACTTGATATCCAAAACGGAGAATATATGTTATTCATACAAAGTGTTTAATGAATGAATCTGGGCTTAACATAAAAGACCCTGTTTTTAAAAATCCAATTAATTGCAAATTTATAGAGAAGACAACAAAAACAATTTTTGGACAAGATTGTAATTTTTGAGTACAGATTTCCAAGTATATAGAAGACATGGTTTAAAATGTTTGAACATTACCATTTTTTTCTACTTTACTTTCAAAAAATTAACTGATACTGAAAATATATATACAATTATTTAATAGTCCTTTTGCCTGTTTAGATAACTTCGATGTTCTAGGGTTGGTCAAAGTTGGAGGTGCAAAGTTGGAGATCTTGGAGTTAATCCATTCTTTCTTTTAATCATGAAGTGAAAATTTGGGGACACCAAGATAGAGACTAATCAAAGAATTTCACAGTCTCTTTATTTCCTATTTAATATAGGTTCGAACACTATCAGATGAACTGTTTTACCTTCCCTGCCTCAAGGTGGAAATATTCAATAGTCTAAGTGGTCCTGAACTCCTGCTCTGGGGCTGCTCAACCAGTAGATGGGAAATTTTACGTACAGGCTATAGATGGGATGAGATATTCTGACCCTTTCCATACCCCAGGGATGTATTGAGGATCCATGTTTAGTTAGAATTTTGCCCTTGTTATAGTCTAATTTCAACTCTCTTCTGATTTGGGATACAAGTAAGTGTCCTCTTAATCAAATTTAGGGAGATTTTTAATAAATCAAACCTAAGGGGATCAATTGGGGGATTTATAAACATTAGTCAATATCCTTCAGAGTGAGTATAATCCTCCTTTTATAGTAAAAGGAAATGGTGAACTTGGTCTACCTTAGTGCTAAAGAACATTGCTCTAAATTTTTAATCTCTTCCATTTCTGATGAGAAGAAATAATACATATGGAGGTAGCAGATTTTCAGATCTCATTTGCACAATACCACAAAAATCCCACTTGCCCCTCATTTGTCAATGAGATAGTGAACAATGTATTCTATTAACCCAGTTTCAAAATAAAAATAGAAGCAAAAGCTAGAGTGCATACTAAATTGTAATCTGCCTTTGTACTTAAAATAGTAAACATTTTTCCAAGTCATATTTTCTGTATAACTTTTAACGGCTTGACAGATTCCACATATGGATATTTCATAGATAGATCTAAATATTCTATTCCTGGGCATTTAGGTTGTTTCAAGTATTCAGCTATTATAAATAAAGCTGAAACAAATACTAGTATGTATTTATACACATCTCTGATTATTTTATATTAAATTCTTAGAAATGCAATTACTGAGATGTGTTGCAAATATTTTTTCCCAGTCTTTGGCTTACCTTTTCTTTTTTTTTTTTTTTTTTTTTTTTTTTTTGCAGTACGCAGGCCTCTCACTGTTGTGGCCTCTTCCGTTGTGGAGCACAGGCTCCGGACACGCAGGCTCAGCAGCCATGGCTCACGGGCCCAGCCGCTCCGTGGCATGTGGGATCTTCCCGGACCGGGACACGAACCCGTGTCCCCTGCGTCAGCAGGCGGACTCTCAACCACTGCACCACCAGGGAAGCCCTCCTTGTATTTTTTTTTTGAATATTATTTTTTTTATACAGCAGGTTCTTATTAGTTATCTATTTTATACATATTAGTGTATATATGTTAATCCCAATCTCCCAATTCATCCCACCACCACCACCACCCCACCGCTTTTCCCCCTTGGTGTCCATGTTTGTTCTCTACATCTGTGTCTCTATTTCTGCCTTGCAAGCTGCTTCATCTGTACCATTTTTCTAGATTCCACTAGGTATTCCTTGTTGTATTATAGATACTAGCTCCTTGTTAGATTTAGACATGAAAATATATTCTCCAATAGTGCCATCTATTATAAATTATGAAATCTTTTTTTCTCAGTACCTTTTTCCAGTGATCTGTTGATGCATAATGAAGCACTCAAAACCTCAGAAGCTTAAAACAAACCATTTTATTTTGCTCATGATATTTTTGGGTCAAAAATTGGGAGGGGCTCCACTGGGCATTTCCCCTGATTTACACAGCAATAGCCAAGGAAGCTGGGGCTGGAAGGTCCATTTCCAAAATGACTTCACTTACACTTCACTTCTTCAGTTTCCTTGGTGCTCCTTGGCTTCTCTACCTGATGTCTCTGTCTCCAGGGCCTATTTTTATGACCTTGGACTTCTCACAACATGGTGGTTTCAGGGTGGATTTCTTATGTAGTGGCTGGCTTCCAAGAGGCAGGAAACAGAAGTCAGGCAAGGTAAAAGCCACACCTGGAATTGGCACACCATCACTTCTACCGTATTCTCTTGGTTGAAGCACTCAAAGGCCCTGCGTAAATTCAAGAAAGTGGAGAGATGCCACCTTTTGATGACAGAGTAACATCACGTTGTAGAAGAACATGTGAGCTGGGAGATATTGTTGTGGCCAACTTTGGAAAACACCATCTGCCACATTATTGATTTTTTTTTTCTTTTGTGAGTTGTCAAACCATGGCTTAGCCCTTCCATCTTTTCCTACTGATTTATAAAAACTTTTTATATTACATATCTCAAAACTTTTCATTTATAAAAATTATGTTTTTTCCAAGTTTTCCTCCTCAGGTAGAAGAATGTAAGACAGTTTCATTTACTTCACTGTTTCCTTCTAAAAGTCTTTTGTTAGGATGAAAAAATTACTGAAATCTATATATCTCAAAAAATTAATGATATATGTTATAGGATCTTCTGAAAGAATAGACCATTTCACAGATATCTTTAAATTAATCCCATTATATTAAAAATTCAGGAACTTCCCTGGTGGTCCAGTGGTTAAGACTCTGTGCTTCCAGTGCAGGGGGCGTGGGTTCAATCCCTGGTCGGGGAACTAGGATCCCACATGCCGCGTGGTGCGCCCAAAAAAAAAAAAAATTTTAATTGTATAATAAAATTAGAACAAATGGCACAAAAAGTTTAAAATCACTGATGTCTTCATTTTAACTTTCTAATACAATGGGCCTTTTCTTTCCCCTCATAAACTGTACATACTCTACACCTTTGTTTAACACTAAAATAAAAAAGTTGTCCACTCTTTTAATACAACTTCATTGACAATATGGTCCTCACCCCCTCAAAAACACTTCTTTAAAAACAATTTAAAATCCAGAAACATGTATTTATTTCAGAGTTTAAAAAGCAAACTACAAAAGCAGTTTACAAATAATTTTTTTTTGGTTAGTAAATACACACAGAACTGCTTTCTTCTATTATGTGAATTCAAGGACTTCTAATATTGTCTCAATAAAACTTTTCACAAATATTTATTTCATGAGCATGTCAGGCAAGAAATAATATTGTCTTCAAGCAAGACTTGTCTGAAAATGACAAGTCATGCGTCTATTCATTAACTAAAGACTGTTAATAACAGAAAAGCAAACTAAAGCTGTATGTCCTGGAGTTTTTGCATGCCAAATTCTGGCACTTTGTGCTCAGCTTTAAGGTAGTTATTAACTCATGTTTCCCCAGCACATAGAAATATAATATGCATAGTATTTTAATTATAAAACTATAATATGACAAGTATCCTTTATTAAAATAATGTCCTTATTACAAATATTTCAGATAAAAATGGTTTTCAAAGTTGAAGCAAATTAATTTGGAAAAACAAATTCCGAACTAAACAAAAATGTTTAGTAAGTTCTAGAAGCACACAGGCACACTGAAGGAGAAAGTCAAACAAAAAGAAAAACAAGGAAGGCAGAGGACACAGCAAAATGACCTCTTAAGGTCTTCTGAAGCTTTCAGATATAGCTAGAATCCTTTAAGTGGCAGGATATATGCTTGTGACCTTGTTTTCTTTCAAATGGAAATGAATTAATGTCTTTTAATTTAGACACAGTATTTTGAAGTAACTGTTGGTTTGCTGTGTCTTGCCCATAAAAATCATATGAGTAATACTCTGACTTCAAAAAGTAAGGCCCAGCAGAGCAGAGATAATGTATTCTGTCCTAGAAATATATGTAGGAAGAATCAGAAAATAAAATTGCCAGGCACGTAAAAATTTTAAATACCTTTCCTCCTTCTCCCAGGAAGGTGGAGGTGAGGGGTGGAGACACACTGTGTGTTCAAGAGTATCGCAATCTAAAAACAAATGTATTAAACAGAAGAAAACAAAATACACATACAAGTGCACAAAGTACAATCAATAATTCTTCCTCTTCAAATAATGTAAATGAAAAATCAGGGCCAAATTCTGAATGGGTGATTTGTTGCTTTGTACATGCAGTTTTGCCACTCACAAATGTTCACAGATGCAGAAACACATTAATAAGAGATACTTACTTTCAGCAAAGGGAAATGTAATAGAAAGGACTCGAGAAAAAGCCTCAAATAGATATTCCTACCCCCACCCCCTCAAGTGTTTCCAAATTTTGGCTACAATCTAAAATAAAAACTTAATTTTTTGTTATCTTCCGAATTCTATTACCACGTACCTTGGAGATATTGCAGGTTCGGTTCCAGGCCACCGTGATAAAGCGAATATCGCAATAAAGCAAGTCATGCAAATTTTTTGGTTTCTCAGTGCATATAAAAGTACTGTTTACACTACACTGTAGTCCATTAAGTGTGCAATAGCATTATGTCTAAAAAATAATGTACAGACCTCAGCTAAAAAATATTTTATTGGGACTTTCCTGGTGGTCCAGTGGTTAAGACACAACACTTCCACTGCAGGGGGTGTAGGTTCGATCCCTGGTCAGGGAACTGAGATCCCACATGCTGCGAGGCAAGGCAAAAAAGAAAAAATTTATTGCCAAAAAATGCTAACCCTCATTTGAGCCTTCAGCAAGTCAGAGCAATAACATCAAAGATCACTGATCACAGATCACCATAAAAAATGTAATAATGAAAAAGTTTGAAATATTATTTGAATTACAAAAAGGTGACACAAAGACACAAAGTAAGCAAATGCTATTAGAAAAATGGTACTGGACTTCCCTGGTGGTGCAGTGGTTAAGAATCCACCTGTCAATGCAGGAGACACGGGTTCAAGCCCTGGTCCAGGAAGATCCCACATGCCACGGAACAACTAAGCCCGTGCATCACAACTACTGAGCCTGCGCTCTACAGCCCGTGCTCTAGAGCCCATGTGCCACAACTACTGAAGCCCACACACCTGGAGCCCGTGCTCCGCAATAAGAGAAGCCACCAAAATGAGAAGCACGTGCACCACAATGAGAAGTAGCCCCCACTCGCCACAACTAGAGAAAGCCCGCTCGCAGCAACGACAACCCAATGCAGCCAAAAATAAATAAACACATTTATTAAAACAAACAAACAAAAACCCGCCAAAGCTGCTAAGTGCAATAAAGTGAAGCACAGTAAAACACAGTATGCCTGTTATCTGGAACTAAGTTTGTATCTCTTTTTTGAATGAACACCAGAACCAAAGGCTTCCACTTATAACACCTAGGTCAAGAAACTTACCCTTTGGCTTATGTCTCATTGAAAGGAGTTTCATCAAAACTATGCAAAGCCTAAGTTTCAAAAAGACAGCTTCTGACATACCTACCCAACACACAACCTGAGGGATCATCTTCTCCAAAAGGCAATGGATTTTGCCATATTTTTTTCTGAACTACTGTTGACTTTAC
Source organism: Delphinapterus leucas (assembly GCF_059928025.1). Taxonomy (NCBI): domain Eukaryota; kingdom Metazoa; phylum Chordata; class Mammalia; order Artiodactyla; family Monodontidae; genus Delphinapterus; species Delphinapterus leucas. Next base: position 16,259,998 of record NC_143135.1, read on the forward strand.
GTATTACAAAACACATTTTACACCAGCAGCAGAACTGAAGTGATGGAGATGGAAAGCAGAGTACAAAATAAAGGCCTCAGGGGCCAAATGTTAGAATTCTTGGGTGTAAAACCTCACCATTTCGTCAAGAGATGTGTCTACTCGTAAATGCCCAGAAGGGTTCTTTGCAAATGCATTGAAGAGTTTATCTCTAAACTTATAAACACCCATCCACTCTCAAAGCACCTTCGTATGAACCATCTGTTCTGCTTAACGCAAGTCAAAGGTAACTTGGCAATTTAAAATTAATGTATCTTCTTTCAAAGCAAATTGTGCTTGTGGTTGGTTTTAAATGATTCTGAATGATTCTACAAATCTACAACTTCTAGCCATCCAGTTTTCCTAAGATACAAGATCAACCCACCAGTTATTCTACTGCATCACCAAACCATAACAAATGTGGACAATACAGATCATTTAAAAGTAAGTTTCTCAATCTTTTTTCAACTGGAAAGTTAGCTAATATTCTGAGACACATTGGGGTCAGGTCAGAGGAAAGGAAAGAACTTTATGTATTACAGAACACATTTTACATCAGCAGCAGAATTGAACTGACGTGACTAGCAAGCCAACAATATCAGTCTACCAATTTATACCCCAAATCACATTCAGCAGAAACACACAAACGCACCCAGCTTTGCTACTTTTTCTACCATTAGTAAACTCTCAAGTACTCAAGTACTAAGCAAACTCAGACGAGGAAAATTATGAAATCCTACTTCATTACAAAACGTCAAACGGCTTTTTAATGATATATGAAAGTGGTCCAATGCAATGACACAGAAACCGGTTTTAGATGCTCCAAAATACCAAGAAAAAAATGGAACATAATTTTTTTTACTCTCTCTATAAATAATTTCTGTAACACGGCCTGCCCCCCAAACTAAAAACTGATAGCTGATTTCCAAAACATCTATTGTACATTATTTCAAATCCCCTACTTCACCAAACTTGAGTGAAAGAACTTTCTAGACACCAGTTCTACTTAGGAGTGGGGGGGGGGGGAAGCTTTTAAATAACCTTGTCTGAGAAATGGCTTTTCATGGCCAGTTAGGTCTCAAGTTACATAGACAACAACCAGACTATAAGGCAGAATTTATGGACCAACACATGGTGGCAGAAATAGTGAGGTCCAAGTTCTTGCAGTAGGTAAGGCAGGTGCTGACCTGCTTGGCAATCTGGTGTTATCCGGAGATGCTAATACATGAAGTTACATGTCAGTGCACAGTGTCTCCTTTTGCCTCATGTTGAGAAAATACCCAGTAACAAAGATCAAAGTGTCCCAACATGCAGAAGCACCCTGTGAGCCAAGAGTCAGATAACACAGGTAAAAGTAAATCTGATTCCCAAACAGTTCCAAAAGTTCCCAAACAACTTCAGAGCACCAGAGAAGCCAAAGGGGCTTACTCCCTAGAACTAAAGGTAGTACCTGTGATACTGGCATTTGTTTTAAATCCATTTTTGCAGACAGCTTTCTACAGACAGCTGCAAAACACTCTTCTGAGAGCTCCAAAGATTTAAGAACACATCCAAGTTAGCAGAAAAGCATTTCATAAGAAGGAACTGCCTGCCACTGCCTCACAGCATTAGCAAACAAGGGCAAAGTTCACCACATGCAAGAGGAAGGGAATCACACATTCACGACCGACAGGCTTACAACTCATAGTTTCTTAAACCTAAAATAAGAGACAACACCCAAGCTACTGCTGTCCACCCTTTCCAAAATCCCAGCTCTTGCATAAATCCCACCAGACTCAAGAAAACGAGCCCAACCTCACCCCAAACAGGGTCGTGAGCATCACCGACTACATGGAGAGTGGAGCGCTGTAAGAAACGCGGGAGGGGCGCAGGACACACACCACAACAAAACAGAGGCGACTCCAAAACTCTCAGGCGCTAACCACACAGGTATTTCAAAGGCACAAGGCCAGACGGCCAGGGTCCGGCAGGCAGGGGCCCCTCATCAAGCCGGTAGCCGCCAGAGGACCCCCCCCCCACCCCCGGCCAATCTAACGAGAGCAGGCCCTCGAATTAACCCGTCAGGCCGCTCTCCCACCTCCCAAGCACACAACTAACAGGCTCTTGATAACCTGGGGGCTGTTGGGGGCCCTCTAACGGTACAGAGAGCCCCCCAAGCCGTCCGGAATGGCAGGATCCCTCAACTCCTGCCTTGGCGGCGGCCATCATAACAAGAAAACAGACTTTTACGACAACTCCCACAATGCCCGCGGCCTACAACTCCCAGAGTGCGCCGGGCGGCGCCGCGGTTAACCCTATCGTGGCGCCGGGGCTGGCGAGCCCTTCTCTCCCCCTCCCAACTCCCAATTGTTGCACTTACTTTCACCCTCACAGTCCGAAACTAACTTTGGAAATTTTGTCAAGCAGCTACAGTTATGCTATCTCGGTGCCTTCTTTCATCATACAAACAACCTCAGCTGCCCAGAAAATTATCCCTGACAGAGAACTTTTTGTTATTTCCAGAGCTGTCCTCACAGTGCCAAATGTTTATCATTTACGGGGACATTTAACTTCAATTAATCTTCCCCTTCGCGCTTATAATTTTCTGGCATTTTTATGAATTATTATAGCCTAGAGCTTTTGGTACTCAACTTTATTAATTTAAAATCTGTTTTCTAAGTTCTGGGAATCAAGAGAGAAAGACTATCCTGTAACTGACCACAATGTTCTACATCTCTCCATTTTATAAGACGAATTTCCTCAAATATTTGACTAAGAAATTCATGCAACTCTAAATAAGTCCTAATAAGACAAATTAGTTATGGGCAATATATCTTTTAAATTTCAAGTTAAATTTTTCTTAAGGGAAAACCTCATGTGCCAACATACTTTGCTTTCCCTTTTCTCTTCTATTGACAATCAGATATAGCATAAACTGCTGCTTTATTCCTTTCTGACTAAAATATCAGCAAACAACAGGTAAAGAAACATTTTAATATAATCTGAAAAATAAACGAAGACTTCATTCTTTCAGAAAACTGCACAGCACATCTTTTTCTCACGAAAGAACTCCTTTAAAGTCTTTTGCATTTTAATTAAAAGTAAGGTTTAAAATACATTTCTTTTAAATATATGGCCCGTAATTTCAGTAAAGATGACAATCACATTTAGAGATCACTGTATCACCAATATAAATTAAGTGTCTAAGCTGTACTTACACAAACTAAATTACTCAGACGTGTAACTGACTGACAGATAAAATAATTGTTTGGTATTTGACGCATGCACTAAAACAACAACTAGAATTCTCCTAAAGTATCTGCTCTTTTTCTTATACCCAAATATAAAATAAGATGTACACAATGTCTGATTTTTCCATTGGAGCATTTTGTCATTTGAAAGGGCACTCAAAATGTATCCTGAATTTCAAAGCACAAAACTCAGAAATCTTAATACACAAACAAAAACCCAAAGCCTTCTTGGAAAGATACATCATCAGCAAAACTCTATTCTACAATATTCTATTTTAAAAGTATCTTTTAATATTACATTTAGCTTATTAGTAAATGTTTTGATCTAGTAAACTACAATGAGAAAATATTTCTCCATCATTTATTTTTTTCACTCATGTTACAGTACGTAGTTTCATTAACAGTTAAGATAAATGCTACATACCAAGACATAAAAAATTATACATACATATATGTTTTGAATTTTAGTTCATTATACTATTTTAGCTTCTGTATTTTTCTAATTTTCACTTAACACTTCAGTTAGAATTTAGGTAGAAGAAGTTGCATTGTTTTCCCCCTATTTTTTAATAGCTGCCAGACCATAAGAATTTAATGCATATTTTATATATTATTCTCCTGATGTTAAAATATATGATTCATAAGAAAGGCTAAGATACAAGTCAGAAATGAAACTTATCTCCTCGTATATGTATTACATGCTTACAACTCTCTTCTCAGTGCTATGAGATTATATTTTCCATTAGGAGGTTAGTCATTTTTTTCTTTGCTTTGCTTTTATCTTTCAAATTATAAGATTTAAAAATTGGTATATTAAAGGGCTATATTTAAAGATTAAAATAGAAGTAATTTTATTTCTTTTTAGGTTACCATAATTCTTCTTTTAAAAATAACTTAAAAGTTTAGTATACCCTAGTTAAGTAATTTAAGTAAGTCTTAACCTATATACTTAATATTAACGTGAGTTTCTTTATAATATAACAAATGTATTCTAGAAATGAATTTTTCAAATTCATACCAAAAATTTAGTATTTTTCTCCCAAAGTTTTAGATTCTGTTTTATCACATGAATTTTTACGTGTATTTCTTAAAAACCTAAACCTCTAAACTATGATTTTTAAAAAATATTCACATGTAACGGTATTAACGTATTTAAAATTAGGGTAAATCTTGTTTATTCTTGAGAATATATGTTAATAGAAGTCAAACACTGCAATCTATTTCTTTTTCCAAATGTGCTACTGGTGACAAAGCTAGAATGTACAGATTTGCAGATCTTACAACAGATTCTATATATAATTTCAGTAACTACTTCTTTTATCCTTTTAACTTCATAAAATACTTCAATGCATCTCTAAATGTTTGTTTAGATGTTTTAATTGCAGTTTTAGTTTATTTGCTTTAAAACATCTGATTTTCATATACATAATTTATAGTGTTCATACAAGTAAACTGCACTAATAGAATTACTGCCAAAAACAGAATGAGTTGCTAATATTCTTTTTTGCTCAAAAAGTTAGTCTGTCTTTTCTTTTCCGACATTACCAGTATGACACAAGCAAAAACTGAAAAGAGGTCACACACAAAGGACAGGTTCTTGCCTGATTAAACTAATTGGTTATATTTACGTTATAACCCTACAAAGCAATATTGTGAGTCTATCCCAGAGTCTAAGCTTCTCTCTCAAATCTTAATTAACTTTAATTCATTGGCCTGCTTTTAAAGCAGTGACCGGTCTTTCAAATTTATCAAAATAGTCTACTTTTTTTTTATAGTCTACTTTTTTTATTACCGTACACGTTTACATTTATGTTTAGGAATATTCTAGTTGTCTGAAAAATCTCTAGTTTCTGATTTTGCTAAATATAATTTTAATTTTATGCCTTAAATACTTAGAAAAGCTGGATGATGGGAATCCTATTATCATGTCAGCCTATGAGGAAGTGCAAAAAAATTTTTGCATTCATTTTTTTCCAACCAATTGATCTTTTTAAATCAAAATTTTCCTACTAATTTGTTTTATTTAATTAAAAAAATCTTGCTTTCTTTCCTCTTCATAATGTTTGACATCAGTTAGGATAAGCAAAGCCTAAGTACATGTTACTTCTTTTCCCTAATCGAAATGCTCTCTTTTCAACAGATGGATAAACAATGGAAAACGTTTCCTTACCTAAAGATGAAATGTTTCACTTTCAAAAAGAATCTTCAAGGTTTGTCTGGAGATAAGACTTTTTACATTTTCCTGTGGAAATGAAAAAGATACAGGTTAATGATTATGTCCACTTCTATTCTGTAAAAAATCATAATAGGATGAGGGATATTTGAATCTTTTTAGTCTTAATTTTAGAGAGCAAGGCCTAAATAGAATTTAATGAAATCAATGCTGTCAATTAAAAAATCATCTTGTTTTACAGTTTAAATTTTATTACAGAACCACCACAAGGTAGTAGTTTCTTATACTTCCTTGTTCTGCATTTTATTCTGCCATTGATTTTTCTTGTTTTTATGCATACGGCTCAATAGTTTTAATACTCTTTCAATATATTGAAGTCATTAGCTATATCTGTTTTTTAAGATGTTTTCTAATACATAATAATGCCTCCTTTATATATAGTTTCTATAGTCTAAATTTCAAATAAATATGTGAAAGAAAAAAATCCAAACTCTAAACTTTCTTTCAAAAGGCTTTTTCTAACTTCAACTCAATTTCCCCCAAAAGAGATGTGTAAAACACTACCTACTCTAAGGCACAAATACTAATACTCTAAGACAGAGTAGGATTTAGGCTGAATTTTTAAAAACAATTATCCTGCTCCTCCCTCTTCCTCTTTGTGCTCATAATTTTTTCTCCACTTTAATTCAGGATTACATTCATTAACTCACATCATGCCTTCTCTCCAAAGAAAAATCACCTTCGGCTTGGAAAACTTTCAGATCCCTTACATTTTCCCTTAATTTCATATAAGGATATACTATTTCACACTGAGTATTAATGAGTGTTAATTATGCTGTTTCTCCCCGAATTTCTTTTCCTAGACCTGTTTCTAATTCTTCCCTCTATATGATTCTACCATACCCCACTTAGCTTTTTTTTTAACACCACCAAGATTTGTCTGACATTTCTTTCCCCAACATTTTAGGGCATATTCCAATTTTCTTTTTGGGTTTTGATGCATGTATCACAGTCTGGCTAATGGTACCTCTCCATACTCCAAACATAAATAATTTCACTCCCTACTAGAGACTTGTGGGCTTTCATTCAACAGACCCTAGAAATTTCCTGTTCTTCGCCAGGACATCCATTTGGGATTCACATATGGATGAATAAAGTTGGAGAGTGAAGGTGAATTAGATCCACAAGAAAGAATGCCAACCACAGATACCATTATTCACATCACCGAAAGTATCCTGCTCAAACTACCTTGACGCTTTAGAGTTTTAAAAATTCACACGCACAAGCACTAAAAAATTCCTTTCCTCCTGTTACCCTATACTATCTTCAATTTCCTAAGCCATTTTTTCAAAGTATGTAAACTTTGTGGTATAATATGCACGCGCAAAGCAAAGGTTTCTTTTGCGGGTAGGAAAGTTGGCCACTCACAGACCCAACCAGTTTCTAGGTCAGAAGCAACGTGACCTCCGGGGTCTCTACCCAGACTAAAAGCTTGAGTTCTGCCTCTCATTTTGCCTGTCATATGCTCCCGAGGGAATGAAGATAAGCATATAACTACCTCGTGCCTCAGTTTCTTCATCTCTAACTTCATTCCCTGACTCAGTACAACAAGCAGACGCTGAAGTGGGAGTAGCCAGGGAAGGCAGAATCAAAAGGCCAAAAGAAGAGAGACTTAAACTAACCTGGCATCTATTCCTCAGCTCCACCCATTTTCCTGAAGCCTCCCAGCAATGGCGGTGGGCTGTGGCATTGGGTGAGGTTGACGGGAACAAAGTGGACAGTCTCCAATATCTCCAAACCCTACAACAGTGCAGGCAATGAGGGTCAGAAATAACAGCAGTGTTTTTCTTTTTCTAATAAAAAAAAAAAAGAAAAGAAAAAGCCAGGCTAAAAGCCTCTTTCTAAAATATTGACATGGTAGGTAAATGCTTTTTATAAAGAAGAATACACAAGTGGGTTCAGAGCCATAAAAATCTTATCTTTCCTTCAGCCTCAGTGCTATTGGCTTCTTTTTCTCCATGTAAACAGACAAACTAGTCCTCATTCAGTAACCCAACGCTCTCGTAACTGGGGAGCAAGCACAGTGGGGAGCCTTTAAACCCCTCAGAGAAACTCCCTCCAACCCAACCCTGGCTCAGTGAATTGTGAAGGGAACTCAGCAAAGCGTTATTAGTGTTTGGGAGGATTCTGCCCCTCCCCGTTCAGAACTCCACGCCAAATTAATCTGACTCATTAGATCCTATTGAGACACTCCATTACATAAAGGAAAGCACTAAGCTTAAACTTAGTTAAAAGTGATTTTTTTAAAAAGTCAAGATATATTCATCCTAAACGGTAACAGATTAACATTAACTGCTTACCAGCTGCAAACGGGGTTGATTCTTCATTTGCTGCAACCATAAACGCTGCCAAACTCTCCCCCAAACTTCCTTTTCCTTTTAGAAACCAAGTTCCTAGAAATAATCTTTAAAAAAAGAATTTTCTTTACCATGGGCTTTTAAACATTAACCGCAAATCCAATCTAACACTGTTTAGCATAAAATTAGAGTTCTCCCTCTGTCTCTGTCTCTGTCTCTCTCCCTCCCTCCCTCCTTCTCTCCCTCCCTCTTTTAATTAATTTGGGAAAATTCACTGACTTCTTTATCTGCTACCTGGGTATCATTTTAAAACTGAAGAAACTTCCCCTCTCTTTTCCTTCATCCTTATTTGAAATCCCTCTTTAAACATACCACAAATTTCCCTGGCTTCACTGTACTGCAATCTTGGCTGAATTTCTTCAAATTCTACTCTCATAGAAATGTAAAATGAGGGGGTTGTACAGGACAATCTCCAAGGTCCCATTTAGCTCTAACATTCTATATGTGTCTATGATGATCCAGAGAAACTGGACCAACTCCATATAAGCACCCGAATTTGGACCTCATTTCTATGTGTGTTACTGCTGTCACTATGTTTCTATAAACTTTTTGCTAAATTACAATATAACACAATTTTTCTGCCTTTCTAGGCTACCAGTCCCCTCTTCAGTTTGCTTCTTCAAACTAATTATTTTCTTTCTCTAAGAAACCACCTGTATCTCTAATAATTAATGTTAACTCTATCCTTCCCATCAAGACTATCACTGTCACCAGCAGCCCTTTTCTGACCTAATTGAGAAACTCTTAATAACAGTGACACATTCTTCTAAGTAAAACAATAGTGTTTACTTACCCTACTGTCATCATAGCCATCCTCCTCATCATTTATAACATTCATGACAGCTTCCTAGATGGCAAACGACTATTCTAAGCACCGCACATTTAATCCTAACAACCTTCTAATGCAGATTCTATTATCGTCCCCATATTACAGATGAAGAAATTGAGGCAAACAAAGGTTAGGTCATTTGTCCAAGATGTATTCCTGATGAGTGAAGGATCCAAGTTTGAAAACCATACATTTTGGGGACAGAGCTTGCACCCTTAACTGCTACGATGCCCTGCCTTTCTGCTTAAATGATTTCCATGGGCCCGCCCACCTCTAAAATCCTCTGATTACCCAGCACTTGATTACCTCAGAATATCTAATTTCTTAATTGATGAATTAGGCATAACCAGAATATCTACTTTATAATTGTGAGAATTAAAGAAATTTAATGTAAAGCACTCAAAACAGTGCCTGGCACAGAGTAGATAGCTTGAAAAGACATCAGCAATTATTTAATGGCTGAGCTCTCAATTTGCAAATGAACACACTGAGGTCAGAAGTTAGTGGAAAAATCTAGGACTGGAACCCAGGAGTAATGCGCCCACTTCTTTTTAAAAATACCATTTACTAATGCAAGGCTAACTTCAGAGACACACTTAAATTTTAAGACTTTAAAATATCCCATGTCTTGTGTTTCTTAGTTCAGGGCTTTAGCTATTGAGCCGCACAGCTCTTGCTAAAAGGCAAATTCCAGGGGAACAAGGAGTCTGGATTTGCCTCTCTTCACCTCCTGGTGCACAGCTGGGCTTTGCTAACCTGTAAGTCAGCAGTGTCTGTTTTTGGAAGAGCAAGCTTACCAGAGGCTTCCTGTTTATTAAAAATGACCACCATGTTCAGAATAGGTTTAAAGTCTTTTCAAATAGTGATATTGATTTGGTGAAATGTATTTCTCACCAGAGGCCCCATACTTGAAAATGAGCCCATTTTATAGGTACTAACTGAAAAAAAAAAAAAAAAGTATTCTAAAGGAAAGATCTCCTTCCCTGTATAAACAAAACTGGCGTTTGCAAGGGTTATGCAGGTAATATTTATATTTTTAAATCAATGTGAAGTATCAAATATGATAACAGTAGATTCAGGCATGCATTTGCGTACAGCAACGAATCAAAGGGTTTGACATCAGCACAGCTGAAGCTGAGCTCTGCACTCTAGAATTTTACGTGGAAACAATCCCTTCACTATTGTAGGTATATTTTCTTTTTGTGTCCTCATGGCAATAAATAAACACACACACACATTTTGTGAGAAACAAATGCTATACTAACATACCAAAAAAGTATTACATTACTTGGTTAGAACACAGCTACTGCGGTAATTACTATTCAAAAGATAAAAGAAGCATTTTTAAGAAGCACATAAATCTGGTAATTCTAAAGATGATTGAAATAAAATATCTCAGTATAATTTATAATTTCATAATTTATATCATGAGCATCAGATTTGCAGTTATCTTATACGGTGATACTGGCTACCCTGATTTCCTCTCAAGTTCTTATCCAAGAATCCAAGTTCCTCAAACCCTTTTATTTCTGTGACCTTCTTCAAGCAACATTCCACCTTGCCCTGAGGTCAGAACCCCAAACTTTTCATCTATTAGCTCAGGTAAATAAAAAGGAACACGTCTTCATTTTTTAATGTCTACTGAGCTTTTCTTGTAGTTTCAATTCTAGAATTTTAAATGCATTTAAAAAACATTAAATAGTATTTTTGCACAGGATTTTCATTTTATACTGGTTTGTGTTACTAACCATACTCTTAAAAACTAAAGCCTCACCTCAGAAGATTAAATTTGCCCTTAGTCCAGAGGAATTTTAAGTCCATGCTCCCCTCTTGAACATGCACACAAAATATTATCTCAAGAAGATTTTATTTTATTAATATGCGTGGTATTTTTAAACATTAAAATATTGGATCCCAAGGGGGTTTTATTTGTTCAGGGTTTTTTTGTTTTTTAACTATTTATGATGGAGAATTTCAAAGAAAAGTAGAAGGAATATAATAAACATCGTGCATACATCATTTCTATTTAAATGTTAATAGTTATTAACATTTAGTCATATTTGCTTCATCTCTCTCTCTTTTTTTCTTTGCTGAGATACGCTAAAGGAAATTATAGACATCATGGCATTTCACTTCCAAATTCTTCACTGTGCTCGTCTGAAGAGTAAGGACATTTTCCTACGTAACCAGAATGCCATTATCACTCCTACAAAATTAACAGTAATTCCCTATTACACAGGCCATATTCTAATTTCTCCACTTGGAATCTAATTTTCTTGATATCTTTTAAGTCTCTGTTCTGTCATCAGTGACGGTACACACATGTTCTTAAATAAAAGCCACCTCTAAAGTGGCTAATTCCAACAAGTTCTGCTGAGGAAGCAATACCCACCTTGAACAGCTCCAAGTCTGTTATCTGACAGATCATCAGGCATCATCTAATCTTGCCCTTTTGCCTGTTGGGGATGTCACGTTAAATCAAACACTGATGAGAACTGGATAAAAGATCCTGTGGTATTTCAAATAGATATCTCCCCTCAATAATCAGTGTGCATTGGGGAGCAATAAACCCTAAATACAGTCACATAGTTTAAAATGGGGTTGTTTTGCCTCACTCAGTACAGGTCTATACAGCTCAATCCGCACGAGATGCTAAGGTGGTAATTTTCGATAGAGTCAAATTCATTGAAACTCAGAGGAAAAAATTCATTTTTCCTTCAATCATTTATTTAACTCAGTGAAAGTAAAATTATCATAATTCATGAAGGTGATGGAATAACTGGATTATTTGGATTTCTAGGAGTGAGGAATAAAGAGGCTTTTTGAGGGGTTTGGGGAGGAGACTAGAAATCAACCTGACATAAATTTTGTTATGCTTTGTCATACAGACCAGGGCAAAAGATCTCTCTTGTCCTTTTGTAGGGAATAATCAGAATAAAGAAAATAGGTAACCTAAGATTATCTTTTCTTTTCAATTCCATCTGCAAGCTATTTGTTTTTCTAGAAATGATCATCTATCTATATCTAAATCTATATCTATATATCTATATATGTCTTTCAAAAACTGATGCAAACAAAGGAAGATGGTTAGTTAAGGGTTTTGCAAGCTCGGACACTTGAAGGATATTCTTCCATGCTATTTAGGGTGAGAGCATTGCTTGGAACAGCTAAACAGCATCCTTTTTTTTTTTTTTGGGCCACCCCACACAGCTTGTGGGATCTTAGCTCCCTGACCAGGGATTGAACCCCAGGGAATTCCCAACAGCATCCTTTCTCAAGCTTTACCTTTTGAATCTTCCCCTTCTCCCTGAAGCCACAAAGCCACCTTAAAAATGTGTGCTGTCATTATTTAAAATATATATATATATATATATATTTTTACCTATGAATGAACTAGTTAAGGAAATACAAATTTTAGTTTGTTCATGAGGTAAAACTGGGTGGGGAAAAGATACTTCCCCTTTCCTTTGTAACCAAAGCATACTATATTATGTTTTCTCTCTCTTTTTCTTCTTTTATAATAAGAGAACTATAGCAAAAGTATGAAGTAGAAAATATTTACTGATAGTATCAGAATTGAGTGAGGCATACCCATCAACGCTCAGCCATGTGCCACCCCCTTAAGAACCTCATTCTAAAAGACATGCCAACATGCCCACGTGTGAATTTACAAAAACGTATGTGTGGAAACATTTACATTTGATATGATAATTTAGGTGGAGGAAATCAAAGTGAACTGCTTCCAAAAATGGGAACAAAGGGCAGTATGGTAAACCAGAATCCAAAGACAGTCCTCCATCTTTTCCTTTAGTAATAAAAAGCTTTCCAGCAAAATAAATAAATAACTTAATTGTTGGCTACCTCCCCTTACCACTCTTCAGAATAAAGGCAAGAAAAATGGCAAATACGCAAGAAGTAAAAAAGAGCTGTAAAGGACCTATGGAGATCTAAAAGCTCAGAAATCCATCCCTGACCAGTGACGCTGGCTGCAGAGCCACTCAACGTATATGCGGTTGGACAGACAGGCTGTGCATCCACCCTTGCCCATGTGGTCATCCCTCCGGATGCCTTCCTACCCTCACTCAACAGGGTGTTACAACTTCAAAAGACACACACACACACACACACACACACGTACATGCACACACACACATCAGAAAACTCTAAATGCCTCAAAAGAAAGGTATTTTTTTCCCTGTACAGATTTACTTTCTAAGTGACGTTTACAGTATAAGTAGTCCTGTGTTATGCTATCCTTACAGCATGCCCAAGAAACAGAATGTTGGCATCATTTCCTTATACAATAAATACTTATTGATTACCTCTACATGTCTGGTAATAGAAACACTGGTCTTTGAAGTTGGAAATGTCCTTAAAGATCATCTAATTCAAGTTATTCACTCTACAGAGGGAGACAAGAGAGGTAAAATGACTTACCAAGGTCATACAGCTTTCTGAATCGTTTATCTTCTTCAATAGATGGCAAAGAGCTCAAAAGAAGGAACTGCCAGGGACATGATAGAGAATAGCTAGCAAAACTAAAAGATGAAGAATTGTGCTTTCTGACAACTTTTCAGAAGAAGGAAAAGTTCTGGCCGTTTTCTCCATCCCTCCTTTCTCACTTCCCAGTCCCTCACACATGCACCCTAATGTGGCATGGTCAACAAACTGCCTCCCGGATTGCTCTCCAGCCCAGGTGTGGTGAGAGGGAGAGATGATAGGGAAAAAGCAGGACACTGGCTATAGGACATAGAGGCTCTCCAAGACACAGTCCAAACCATGGTACAGAAAAATGGCAGGATCCCTACAGATTGAGCTTTAAATCAAATATTGATAAGGTGGTTCCTTTCTATGAGAATCCATAGCTCATTGCATGGAAACCTTAGGGCAGAACAGCTCAGGGTTTAATAGAGAACAATTCTTACAGTGAAAGAAATGAGAGGGAAAGAAGAGAAAGAGAGAGAGAGAAACTCATTTTTTTGTCGTTCATTCAGTCTTCTGATATGGGACCTTATTGTCTCCCAGTATTAATGTTAATGTTCTCTTTTAACAGAAAGGGTCAAAAGGAGCTCAGCTGATGCCTATTAGGACTTACCATGCTCTGGACAAATAAGAAACTGCCCTTAGGAATTTTGAGGGAAAATGTTTGGAAGATTCTTTAAAAAAAAGTAGTGATGTTATATCTGTTAGCATGTAATTTTTCATTAACTTAAAAATTTCTTATAGTATTAAAAAATCTATATTCTGGCCTCTTAAAGTAGTTGCCAATAACAACGAAAGCTTAACAAGTAAATTCTGTTTATTTCTAAAATATATTTTAGAAAGTCCTCTTGCTACAAGAGGACTTGGAGCTCACTTGTTAAATATAATACTTATAAAGAGACACTTGAGATCCCTTACTTTCTACCCAATCTGTATTTGTTCAAAAAACTTTATAGTTGTTTTCTTTTGTTTTGTTTTACCCCCGGCCAAACCAGCCACCATCTATTTTCTGACTGCACCAAAACTTAAACCTCCTTTGTAGTCTAAATCATGTGTCCAAGCAACCAACTTTAGAGAGACAAAGGTACATTTTTTTTTTTTTAAGAAAAGAAACCTATTAGACGATTAAGATTCAATTTACAGGGCATTAAATCCAATGCTGGGGAAACTTCAATAGAGGTGACATATTAATTAAGGCAGTAAAAACTCAACCATCTTGAACCTTCATCCTTCTGACCCATTCAATTAGCCATCCAGTTAGGTTCTTACAAGGAGATGAACTTCATAGAAACACAGAAGTTGAGGTAGCCGAATAGTGAACCTTCCCCCACAGTCCACTCTATGGCAAGATACTTCACTGCGGGGCATTTAGACAAAAATGCTTCTGGTTGTCACAGAAACCTGGATGCACAGGGGCTTGTCGTGGTTTGTAACACCCTCCAGGGCAGTATCACCTAATAAAACGGAGGCATGAGGTGCAAACAGAAATGTAGCGCATTAATGCAAGCACAGAAAAGAAAAAAAAAAACCACCTTGAGGGTAGTTCGGAGACTTGCTATCTTGTCAATAGACACCAGCCCTAAGGCTCATCATCATCCCCAAAGACAAGCTGTCCACTTTTAACGTTTTATAACTAAGGAGACTGGGATCCGGAGACGGAAAGTACCCGAAGTGACAGAACCAACAAGTTGAAAAATCCGGAACTTCTGCCTCCTGTCCAGTTCTCTTTTCTATGCCCTGGATTTCACCTTTCCAAAATGTTTAAACATTCATTCATCACCTTAATTAATCCTGTAAGGAAACCTCTGTGGTAGATACAGTTATCCCCATTTTCCAGACAAAGAAATTACTATAGAAGTTTACACCAAGAGTCACTGCCAGACTCAGAATTAAAGTAGATCTCCTGGACACGGAATCAGAGGTTCTCCTAACTGACGTCTGAAAACAATAGTTTCTGTTTGTTTAGCGTCTACATTCGTACTGCGTATATTATGATTTTTCTTTTGCATCCCAATTTTTTAAAAAGCAAACAAAATTAAACACACCCTGTTTGAATTGGAGATCAGACTGAATACAAATATTTCCCGTGAAAAAATGAATTCCAACACTGCAACCTCCCTACTAAACAGTTATGGAGAATGTATTGATTTGTAAATTCCCGTCTGGACCTAACACCAGGTTTTGCCATGGCTGGGAAGTCCAACCCTATGGGCTTTCCTATTTTATAGCGATCATTTAATACTGAAAAGAGCCTGCAGTCACAAGGAATTCACCAAATGAAACTGGTGTAAACCCATTGAGCCCGTGGCCAAGGTAATATGTCCTTCTATGCAGACCTAGAGAGAAGTGATAAGGAAGAAAGAAGAGGGAAGAAGAGAGAGGAGGAAACTTCACCAGACAGGCTCAATAAACTCCATGAATGGGATCCTCAAGGGGTTTGAACCATATGCCAGTGAGCTCTTCTAAGAACAGCATATTCTATGTTGGTTAGGGTGACCCAATAGATTTAAAGCTGAGAAAGAGAGAAAATTGAACAAATACCAAGGACAATCAAAAAAAATTATAGTAGCTTTCTCAAGGTACATTTAGAGATAATGAACTAGACTTACTCCTGTTAATGAACAAAAATACCACATATGATCACAATTTGAAAACCAAGATGTCACAGGACCCCATTAGGATCACTTGACACGGCTCATTTGTAAAATTATAATATTATAAAAAATTATTATATTTTGTCAAGAAGTCTAGGTCATTTGTTCAACGCAAAGGGATTGCAAATAGGCTTTGTCAGAATTGGCAGTTAACTTGATCTTTCCAGGTTTGTAAACCGAGAGGAATAAAGATGTTTCTTCATCCCCCTTCCCCTCCCACCCTCCTCCACCCATCATCCATGTTTCCCTAGAAAAAGAGTCCTGGGTAAATCAACTTCCAATTCCATCAACATGAAAAAAAAAAAAAAAAGTAGGGGTGGGATCCCATTTGGCCAAGTAACTGCTTTGTAACAATTACAAATGTAGACCCAGACATTGGGTGAAGTGTGGTTATGAGATTAATGGTATGGATTATCAGTAAAGATGAGTGACATTCTTAAATGCTTATTTGGATAGCTCATAACACTTTTGATTAAGCCAGTCAAATGACGTTGCAAAAGTCGACAGTAATTGTTTGAAAATTACTTAGATGAATCTCAGAGCTTTTTAAGAGAGGTTTGGGATAGCTCTACCAATGGTATAACGTAGTATCACAGTTTAGTTAGAACCATGAATACAATAAATATATAAAACCAAAAGAATATACATATGTGCTTCCATACATCCATTCATTTCTTATTTCTTTGGCTATGGCTATAATACAGGTTAAAAAAAGGTTTAGAAAGTTAAGACGGCTCTGGAGACTAGTTCTAACCCAGCCAAATGTGTATTAGGACACAATGTTTTTAAGTCAAAGCCTGAAAAACTGCAAGAGGGTGAACTGGTCTTCTTGTCCATTTTTATTAACATTTATATTTGCACAACGTATTCTTTTTGGGTAGCCGATTTTTTACCTGTGAGTTGTGAGCCAGTGCTCATCCGAATGCCTAACAAATCTTGAGAATTAAAAATGCTTCTAAAATTCTAGTCAACAGTGACAGTGAGAAGTGATCAAGGCCAGAGGGTTTGTTGTTGTTTTTGTTAACATGTGGATAGCAAAAGAAATGTAGTCAATAGTTGCCAAGCTTGAACCAATAATGTCACTGAGAATGCTCAAATTTATTTTATTTGGGGTAAGTTTCAAACAGAAAGTTCTTCAGCAAAATGAGATTTCACTATAAAAACAAAACATGAGAAGCTAATAAATTTTTTAAAAATTTTATTTAAAAAAGGAAAGAAAATTGTATTGAAATGGGATCTAATTTCTCTAGTAATTAAAAAAAATCATTGCTTTGTAATATTTGTTTTATGTGGTATGTTGCAAACATTTTAAACCATAATTTTATATTTCTTCTTTTTTTAAAGTGTAGTTGATTTAATTTCACGTGCACAGCAAAGTGATTCAGTTATATATACTTTTTTTTTCAGACTATTTCCATTATAGGTTATTACAAGATATTGAATACTGCTTCCTGTGTTATACAGTAAATCCTTGTTGCTTATATTTCCTCTTATCTGGTATTTTGTAAAAGAAAAAAAAAGTCATAAAGACAAAAACTTCTGGACCAGTATTGAGAGTTTAAAAATATTATTATTACCTACATTAAAGCTGTTAAAAAGAAAAATTTGCCACTGCTTTTCAGTTCTTTCTAATAATACTTTGAAAATACAGATAAGATTTTTTTTAACATTATGCAAAATTAAAACTTCTTAAAGATTTATCATGATCAAGAGTCTAAAGGTCAGCATTATATCAGAACTCTTTTATCAAAATCTAGAGAGGAATATCATTTAGAATATTTGAAAACATGTTTTAGAAATAGGCACAATTTACTTGTTAAGCTTTCATTGATACTGGCAAATATTCTGAGACCAGAATATAGATTTTTTTAATACTATAAAATTTTTTAAAGTTAATTAAAAATTACACGTTAACAGATATAACATCACTATTTTTTAAATGTTTTAAATATCTAATGAATGCATAATAGTAAATAACAAAACAGTAAAATGCCATTTTAGATTTTTTTTTTGTCATTTTAGTTTTCATCTATGGTTCCTATTTGATATCAGCATAATTTTTTTGTTAAATCATGTTATTTTGTTTTAACTCAAAAACATATATATATATTTTTTTTTTTCTTAAATGCAGTTCATTGTAATTGAGTTAATTTTGTTTTTAAATCAAGGACTAATACCTAAATATTTAAATAGCAAATTCAGGAAATAATAGGGCTTATCCCTAACATTTTTCTCAATGTTGGTATAATTCCATATAATCACTATAAAACCAATTACCATGTTTTTATAATGTCAGTATATCTGTATGAAAACCAAAAATCTGTGCAGGACTACTGCCTGGGTGAAGCCCGACAACTGGAGGCTTGTAAACATCAGGTAGGTAGAACCGAGTCGTCTAACCTTTGTGCACCTTCTAAAACCAAGCTATCCCTCTGCAACTTTCAAGACTGTGAGTTTAATTCATTAAGAAAGTAAAGTAAATGCAACTGATTAGCATGGATTTGAAGGTTCTAAAACTGTATTAAAATTTCCCTCCTTATTGATTCTATAGTAGCTCCTACGTTCTGTGTAATACCCATTTTACTGTTATTTTTACCCCATAGAATGTGTAATATTTATTTCTATATCAATGCAAATACTTAGTTTGGTAAGATAAGATTATGAACCATGTTTTGAGTTACATTTTGCATTAAAATTGTAATCTGCTGCATTTGTTTCATTTAAGCCTAAGAGTTGGCAAAATGGAAAGTTTAAAAAGAATAGTATTATTTTCCTTTGAAAATGTTACTTATTTTACTACAGGTCTCAGATAAAATGAAAATAATCCTTTTCCTGAAATTATTGTTTTAGCAAAATTTTAAAAGTAAAATGCAAGAAATCTTTAATATGCCATATGGTTTCTGTTTCATGCTACTAGTTCATTTGTTTGTAAAAACAAAAATGCATTATTTTTATATGCATTTTAAAAACCAATAAATAAATATGTGACTAATTCTAGAATGTATACTTTATGTTTAGAATTTATAAATAAATTGAAGTAAGTAGAAGGTTTATATTCCAACTAAAGTTTACAAAAAGCTGAGCAGTAAAATACCAAATTACTTAAATGTTGGCACTCAAAATAAAATTTTGTTATTCTGCTTTATAAATGTAAAAAGAGCTTAACTGAAATAATTTAAAATTTTTTATATTTAGTTAAAATTGCTTTTGGTTTTTAGTAAATATTTTTAAATAGGATTTCTATCCAGAATGTATACTTTTCCATTGTTTTACAAATAATATAATGCAGTTTTTTTAATTCAATTTTTCAAAAATTGAAATTAAAAAATCTTAAGCAATTAATACTTTCTTAGCAGCTCCTTGTTTTTCATAGAAATAAAACTTTAATGAAATTAGCTCATCTTCCTTTTAGTATTTCAAATATTATTATTTCAAATATCAAGAATTTAAACTTTTAAAAGCATAGGAAGAGTTTTCAATATTTACAATAATGTTATTCCTAAATTAAAATATTTATGAATTAAAAATAATTTATCTTAAAATTTAGAAATTGCCAATGATTTCTTATGGGAGAATGTAAAAAATTATATTGGTTTTTAACAATGTCATATGTTAACTATTAGTCCAAAATTGTTTAGTTTAGTCTTTTTTAATATTTTTGAATTATTAAAGGCAGATTTCAGGACTATGTTGACAATGAATTTCTATAGTTATCAATTATGCCTTCATCAAAATGTTCCAGCTTGGCAAAAATTAAAACAATGTAATTTAAAAGGATAACATCCTCTTTCTATAATTTGGTTTTTTCTTTTAAAATAAGGTTCACATAAACATGTGATAAATATCTTGCATGCTTCCAGTATATTTATAAGCTATGATTCCCAAATAAAACATATTTTAGTCCTATCTTCCTTTTTTTCTGAATTATAAATCAATTGTCAAACAAATTGATTGTTAATAAACAAAATTTAGTTTTTCAGATTATTTTAGAATTACCTATTTTTACTTTAATTCTGAAAATACATGAAGTTAAAAAAAAATATGTACAGCATTTTTAACAGTAACTATTACTTTAACATTTAGTGATTAAGGCCAGTATCTGCCGCAGGCTTTATAAAAGCTTTGTGTTAAGAGTTTAAAATATTTAATTATGCCATCTTGAAAAAAAATCTTCAAATACTACAAAATTGTAATGAAAGATCCTAAAAGTTAAATTTGGAGAAATTTTAATTTTTGGTTTTGTTTTCTTTTTACATTTTACAATTTAGTTTCATAAAGTTTAGGCTTTTTGTAAACAGATAACAGCCATTTCATGTCTGATATTTGGAATCGTTTTGATAACATTTTTGTTTGTAGAAGAACTGTCTTTTAAATTTTGTGTGTGCCTGAACCTTTCTTTAAAGCAGTATCAGAATTAATGTGATTCTACTGAATGTATTCCATCAGTCTATATTTGAAGAACAGTGAGACAAATAATAAGCTTCCTTTTAATACTCATTTAACTCTTCCTGGTTTAAATATTACAATTCTAATTTTCTAATAGGACATATGACAGGCTTTTGCAGTAGTAATTTCTGGCATGAATGGGTTTCAAATTTTGTTTTAATTTAAATATCTGATATATTTCATGGACTATTAATCTACTCGATTTTTACCTTGAAATTTGCAGCCCAGTTCAGTTTTATGTGAACATTTTCTTTAAATGTTTAAAATAATTCACAATGTGTTTTAAAAAATATTTTTGAAAGATCATCTACCTTTAGCTGAACAGATCAATGTAATTACTTTTGAATTTCTGAACCTTTATAATTTCATAGCTTGGCTGTTACCTTAGCATCTATCGATAACAATCCTAATGTGTACTGAACACACTGGTAATAATTCCCTCCTTTATTTAAATTGTGTAATTCACAAGAATATACAAATACCACGTAAACAGAACCATAGGGTATCACATCCAGCTGAAGATAGCTTAATGAGTTTCTTTTGTCTTCCAGTTAAATCTTGTCATCTCATCTGAAAAAGAAAGGTACTTAGAAGGTTAGGCTTGAGAAAACGTTTTTAGGGTGGAGAGGAGAGTCATTATGAATAAAAGATTTTCTATCCCTCATAAAAATAACTTCCGATTTTCTTGAAAGAGGATTCTCCGAGAGCCTTACTTTCTTTTCCTATAAATTATACACATTTCATTGAGGTTAAACGCACAGGAAAAAAAAAATGTTCATGAAATTTCTTCCTGACTCAAATCCTACGGCCCTTTTCAAACTCTCAGGACGAAGTACAATTATCTGGTGAATTGATCAGTGAGGACGAACAATTCACACAGTTTAGGCTCCTCAAAATCTTCTTTCAATGAGGAGGTTTTTTTCCTTTGAATTATCTGAATAATTGCTTCAACTCTTCAGTTCAATTTGCATGTCTAGACAGGAAACTAGACTGAATAAGGTTTGGAAGGACTGTGATTTTTGAAACTGCTTTTTTTTTTTGAAACTGTATTTTGAATTGTAATTATTACTATCTTCCATGTATAACCTCACTGACTGCTTGCATCTGAGGCCTTCCAGAAATCTTGTGACATTTTAAGCATTCATCCAGTAATATATAATAAATATATGTATGTTTTAAAACATAAAACATATGCATATATATATATGTTTTAAAACTTACCAGGGTCTGTTCTACTTTTCCTCAGATCTTCTTCACGTGGCACTTATATGCAGGAAAATATAAATGATCTCTCCTCCCCCACCCAGTTTTCATGAACAAATAAAAGTGTTTTACCTCTTTATACAAAAGGAAAAAGTTCGCATTTGTGGTTTTTTAAACACATTGCTGAAAGACTACTTAAAGGTAATTCTTTTTAAAAAGACCACAATGTAGCAATGGTTTGATTTGTTAGACCTAGATTTGTTCAATTACATTTTGCGAAACCCTTTAAAAAAAGTTATTGGTCATTTCAGAGGACAAAAAATAGGCTACTTTAAAAAATCATGTTGTTTGAAGAATATGCAAAAAGAAAATCTAAATCTTTAGTCATCATTTTTTCAAATGGCTAATGGCAGATGGGAAAGAGTTTAAAATGTGATTGAATGAAGGTGGTCAAGAGGTACAGCCTTCCAGTTATAAGATAAATAATTACTGGGGATGTGATGCACAGCACGGTGACTTTAGTTAACACTGCTATATGTGGTATATTGGAAAGCTGCGAAGGGAGTGAACCCTAAAAGTTCTCAGCACCAGGAAAAAACATTTTTTATAACTGTATGAGGTAATGGATGTTCCTTGAACTTACTGTGTTATAACTTGCAATATATGTAGGTCAAGTCATTAGGCTGTACACCTTAAGCTTATATAGTGCTGTATGTCAATTATATCTCAATAAAACTGAAGAATAAAAATAATAAAAAGAAATAAAAAATTTAAAAATGATTGATTCAGAAGCTCTAATAAATGTTAGCTTATGGCTCCAAAAATTGCTATTGCTATATTGATAAAACAAGATCTTGCATGGAATCCTTCATTTTCAGCCATATTATTTTGTTTTTTATTTGTTTTAGTTTTTTGGCTGCACTGCTTGGCATGTGGGATCTTAGTTCCCCAATCAGGGATTGAACCCATGCCCCCTGCAGTAGAAGCTCAGAGTCTTAACCACTGGACCACCAGGGAATTCCCATTTTCAGCCATTTAAAATAAATTACTCACTCTCCCTCCAGATTAAAACCTGGAAAGTAAAGCTTCAGCCACAAGATCCAAAACCATACAAGGCCTTGAATTTTGTTAATCAACTGGTCTTAAAACATGACTCCAGCAATATTATTTTTCCTTGATATTATTGTTGAAACCTACAAAGCAGCTCTTTGACATCACAAATAGCACCTATTCACTATAAAACAAGTTGAGCTAACCAAAAGGAAAAAAAATATTCAAAACAAAAAGGATTTAATCACAAACCCTGTAGAACTGTTAGATTCCATTCTAATGTTAAAATTCATGAGATTGTCTTTTGAAGATGGTCTTTTCTTAAGCCATTTTGGTTTGGAGGCACCTAGATAAATTCTTATAAGCCTTTCCCTTCCAAAAAAATTTTTCCCACGGGGACTTATGTCTTCATTTCCTCATATGATGGTTCCTTATTCATGCCCTCTTTTCTTCTCAAAGTACACAAACTAGTAACACTAAGGATAAAGGAGGCTGGGCTAGTAAGTCTACAACCACCTTTCCAAACAATTGCAAATTCCATTAATTAGTTGAAAATCTTTCATTTATAAAATCTGGTCACCTTGTTTATCACATATCCTCTTCTATTTATCCTAAAAGTAATTTTCAATATTCTGCCTGATAGAAAAAAAGTGAGGTTCCAACTTCAGATAATAAAAGCTATTATTGAGTAGCTGGGGGCCAAGGGCTCTGGGAAGTCAACAGGGTTCAATAGGGATCAAAACAGTAAGAGAGGGGAATTCCCTGTTGGTTAGGACTCAGCACTTTCACTGCGGTGGCCCCGGGTTCAATTACTGGTCGGGGAACTAAGATTCCCCCAAGCCGCGAGGCGCACCCCCCTTCAAAAAAATAGTAAGAGAGTAAAATCCCTTGTCCTTCAAACATTGTGCAGTGCATTCAGTTATCTCATTCTGTATCTTCCTTCCTAGAATAATCCACCTCTGGTTTACCTTCTCCAATGACAGAGCTCATGCAACTTTACAAAACCACTTCAGATTGTTTAGGGTGCAAACCCTTTCCTATTTTTGGACAAAAGGGGTAGGATTGGAGCAACTGCTACATAACTGGAGTTATGACTCAACTAAACTTTTGGTTTTCAGAAGAGAAGCCTTTTCACCCCAGCAGATGGAGATCAGCTAAGATAACCCATAAGTATGGAAACCATTCAGTGTGGATTTTCTGTTGTAGCCCAGTTTCATAAAATGCTATTCTTTTCAATAAAATGAATTATTAAACATGCACTAAATGTGATACAAATTATAACCCTGAAAGATGTTTTCTATCAATAGACTCATAATTCAGAAAAAAAGGACATCCATCAGATAAAGTATCCCCATTTCTAGTTGAGGAATTATTGTCACCATCAAGCCAAAGAATTTGGACAAAATTTCTTTATAAGGGATATTAAGTATGATTTCTAAGTTTTCAGTCCTCGGCTCCACAAAGGGTACAGTATCTGGTAACTAGGGTGTACATTATCGTTTCACGACATACTCGTGACCACAGTCCCTTTACTCTTGACCTACCTATTATTATACATTCATATCTGTCTACATTACCCTGAAATAACCAATCACTTCAATCAATTCCATGAGTACTATGGGAAGTAGAAAAAGGCAAGCCTGTTGTTTGACGCTGAGAAGCAGTTTGCACAAGATATTCCATCTGGTTGGCCCATGTAGCCATGACCTTCCCGCTGATGACTGAAGGGTTCTTGTTGAGTTCCTGACATAGCAAAGAGAAGGAAAGAAGAAGTACCTGAGCCTTCTCTTCTACCTCACGCACCACCTGTCAACAGAGTTCTGACCACAGAGGACAGGCTCACGGAGCAAAAGCAGAGTGCTTTTCAGATCCGAGGAACCTACAGATCCCATAGAGGGGAAAGTATATATTGGCTTTGTGGCCCAAACACTTGGGTTTTATATATTGAATATTTCTGAGAAAGAGCATATGGAACTCAAATAAATCTTTTCAAAATCCTTGAGGTTTTGTGTTGTTGTTTGTTTGGGTTGTTTTTTAACTGTAAATCTACAAAACATTTTGATCACTGTGTTTCTAAATCTACTGCTTGTAGAGGTCCACTTAAATTTCTATTTGAAAGTAAAATAACTTGGTATTGTGGTGGTGATTTAAGGAACATTATGTCTTCGTCTCATAGACTCTGATCCTCTTATGTCCTACAAGCAACAAATAACACTATCTAGACTATTGGTAACCTACACTATTGTTCCTGGGGTGTTTGAGATGAATTTCTGTGCAAATGTCTTCATAATTTAAATAAATAAGCAAACCAGTGCAACTTGGCTCACAGGTAACAGATAGACCAAAGTTGCTTCTCCCTGTCTTTCAGGTTGCGCAGCTTTCAAAAACAGATACAATCTAAAGGTGGAATGGTCATTCATCATACCTGATTTATGTAACACATCATATTTAATATTTTGATGGGAGTACTGTCAAGAAAAATAATGTATTCAGGAAATTCTAAGTTGGTTTACATGGAACAAGTAAACTCTGGTTTTATAGGCATTTGAAAGTACTTTTCCATAACCATGTCATGTAACTGTTTCTTAGTTTTCCCTTTTCTTATATGACCTCATTCTAACAATTATAACACCTCCCATGTGTGTATGAATTCGGTGCTTTTACAAACATTATCTCTTTTGATCCTCACAGTGTCGATAACAATATTATTAGACCCATTTCAGCGTGACTAAAAGCTCAGACTCTGAAATGAGACCGATGAGAATTTGAATGTTGGTCCTCTTAGGTTTCTAGCTGTGTAACATTGAACAAGCTTCATAGACTTTCTGAGCCTCAGTTTACTTACCTGTAAAATGGGGATGATAATAATGTTTGCTCCACAGGATTGTTGTGAGGTTTAAATGAATAAAAGTGCTGAGTATATAGCAAGTGCTCAACAAATGTTGGTATTTAACCAAAAGGTAAATGAAACTGAGAGTCATTGAGAGGTGTGCCCTTGATGCAACCAAGGCTAGGACCCAGGTTTGGAACTTCAAAGCCTATGATGAAGCCCTCTCATTTTGTTTGCAAATGCAGCTCTTTTAAAGTGTGACTCAGCATTGTTCCCAACTACCTTCCGCCTACATACTGATCAAACACAAAAGCACTTTTTCCTCTTAACCAGTGGACTTCAAAACCTTCCATAGATGCCTTCATGAAAGACAATGGACAACCAGGCCTTGTCCTGAACAGAAAAATGCAGCAAGGTTAAGTCATAAACGCAAATCACTGAGAAAAAAATATTCTACAGGGATGAGCTTCAGTAGTAGCTCATTGCCTTAGCAGGAAGCTGTTCCAAGAAGCAAGCTGGTAAGAGGAATTGAAGAAAGTCTCAAGGTCTTTCTTTTTTTTTTTTCTTTTTGGCCACATCGCACGGCATGCGTAACTTCCCTGACCAGGGATCGAACCTGTGCCCCCTGCAATGGAAGCGCGGAGCCTTAACCACTGGACCGCCAGGGAAGTCCCAAAAGTCTCAAGGTCTTTACATCAACGTATTTTAGTCTATCTTTTTAAACAGACATTCTTAGTACACATGATCCAGGTATTCTGTTGGGTTAAAAGGAAAAGTGCATTGGCTTGAATGTCTGGTAAGTGCCCAGACCTTCAAAACATAACGCTAGTCCCCTTAAGTCATACTACGTGTATTCTTTTCCATGTCTGTGGAGAAAGCTTATAAATGAAACTCATTTTAGTACTATAGTACTTTGAGTTTTCTAATGAGGCTCTCTCCCTTGAGTTCTGAGTGGGGCTGTTCTCCAAAACAAAGTCCCTTGTTACAGCTGCACATCTCTGCTCCCTCGGTGCTTTCTGAGTCACTTCAGTTAATTTATTTACCCTTTGGCTGCCTTCAATACACGTTTGAGCCCTACTAATGTTCATGGGGAGTATGTCATAATCACAGGCAATAAAACTGTGGTGCTCTATTTTTAACCTGGGAGCCAATACCATTCCAATTCAGATGTTAATGTTCTAGGCTCTCAAGCCCTAAATTATAAAGTTTCTGGTTGAATTCCAGTTCCGGAATCCTCAGAAACTGATGGTGACGTTTCATAATTTCAACTTGAGGATTTTCTTACGTGGAATTTTCCAAGTGGTTTGCTGGAGGAGGGATACTCTGTTTTGTTTCCAGAAGAACTTCAAGAGGGAGAATATGGGGTATAAATGTAGAACGAGAGCCAAAATTTAACTGGCCCTTCAGTGGGACATTTTTTTGACTTGGCTAGTATTATTCTGGGTGGCTTTCAAAATAATAGCTGTTAAATATTTAACCAAAAATGTATAGTGCAAGGTGGTTCAATTTCTTTGTTTGGTGAAATGACACTTGGAAGATATCTTTAATATACACAGTGTATAACAATATTTCTTGGTTCTATAGAAGTCATCAGTTGTCAAGAACCATATGAAATTCTTCATGAAATAAACAAAAAAACAGCATCAGGGTTTGAGATTTGTCTTCAACCAGCACAAGTAAAATAAAAAATTCTAACCCAGGATCTCTGAAGATGACACGTATTTCTCTTGTGGAAAAAAATAATGAACATAAATAAATAAAATCAAAGCTATCTTGATGTTATTAGTCTTAGAGGAAAATTCCCTGGAACTTAGGCATCTCTTTAGATTCTTTCTTCAGCAGGAGACTCCTTCCAAAAAGAAAAGAAAAATAACAATTATATAGAATAATTGCAGAACTCTGGTTGACAAGAGAAAAAGGACAGTAGTTTTCAAATGGGCCCAGGTAGAGCTGTCCAAGTTCAGGTCTTCCCAGTAAATAAGATGCTATGTTTCCAATACAAACTCACCCTATTTTGCTTCATAAACTGTAATGTCTAATGCAGTTTCCTTAGACATTTCAAATAAAACATGATCTCCCTAGTACATGGCTCAATCCACGTAAAAAGATATTTAGGGAGATGATTCACTAATCAGGAGCCTTGGCGACAGCAGAGAGAATAGGCAATGGCACCTCCTGTCTGCGAGGACATGAGATTTTGTGGCCTGGAAAGATGTCTGTGGAATAGGCACTTGTAGGTCCATACCAGCTGCAAGGTGTGGTTCCTGGCACTACTTCCAACCCGATTCGTTGCTGTCTTCCTGCTGGGTGCTGGGTGATTCAGGGCCTTGGTTTTGGCACACACAGACTTTCTCCTCTAAATTTCAAAGGCAGTTGAGTTTGACAGACACTGAACAGAGTGGTTCAATGACTCAGGGAACAACTGTTTGGTGGCCAGAGAGAAATGATCTTGCCATAATAACAGCCTGCAATCTGCTATCCTTTTCCTTCTTGAAATCTCAAAGATCACAGGAAGAACTCATCCCAGGGAGATATCAACTCTCAGGTAGAGAAGTGGAAACAAAATCCTAGAGAGGCTCAGTGCCTCTAGTCTGGGTCAGGATCCTTACCCATCCTCCCAATCTCACCACCCTCGTCAGAAGCAGAAATAGTCAGTCTCCTGATGATTTAGGGAAGTGATTTTTTTTCCCCAACAACTTCCTATATCTCAAGAAAGATGGGTCATCACAATCATCACCTGGTTTCTCAAGCAGTCCAGATTAAGGAGATAGGCACTGAAAATCTCCCTGAGTCACTCATCAACTGTTGCCCATACTTGAAGGTCACTTAAATATCAAAGAGATATTGGTTATTGAAGCTGATGAAATGGAAGATGTTAAGAGTCCAGTGTGAAAAATCTGTGGACCACCAGAATGCCTGTCTCTTCAATAGTCAAGCAACTCTCACCAGCACCAAATCCCAGTGAGGTTTTTACAGCTCACCAAAACTTAACATGGAATTTTTTTTTTTTTTTTTTTAAGTTTGGGGACAGGGAAGTGAGGCAGGGAAAGGGGAGAGAGAGTAACAAATCCTTCTCTGATCTGAAGGCAGTGCACAGGTTAAAAAGGTAGAGTTTTGGATGTAGACCACCTGGGATCAAGTCCTAATTCCTACCTATTAACCTTGTAACCTTGGGCAAGTTATACTATCTTTCTGCTTATCAGTTTCTAATCTGTAAAATGGGATAATACAGGCACCTACCAGAAAGGATTGTCGTGCAGAGTAAATAAATTAAAATATATGAAGCATTTAGAACAATGCCTGAAATAGGACAAGCATTCAAAAATTTAGCTAATATTACAAGAAGGGTTTAAAAATTTTTTGTTTTAAATTACTTTCAAGCTGAGTATTATTTTTTAAATATAAAAGTCCTGACCCTCCCCGTGTGTCTTCCCTACTTTTATATTTACTTGATTTCTCTTTTTCCCCTTCTAATACTCATCTTCTCTCACTTTTACTTTCTCACACACAAATATACAAAATCACACAACCACACTTACAGGAAAAAATTGAATCAGAGTTTGTACACGACATCTTGAATTCTACGTATCACCTTGGCCATGCTCTTTGTCTGTAAAATATATATAGCTTCACATGCCTTTTCAGAGATATTCCATTTCTCAAAGGTAAAACTAGAGCCATCTACAACATCGCTGATTATTAGAGAAATGCAAATCAAAGCTACAATGAGGTACCACCTCACACTGGTCAGAATGGCCATCCTCAAGAAGTCTGCAAATAAAAAGTGCTGGAGAGGGTGAGAAGAAAAGGGAACCCTCCTATACTGTTGGTGGGTATGTAAATTGGTGCAGCCACTATGGATAACAGTATGGAGCTTCCTGAAAAAACTAAAAATAGAGTTACCATATGATTCAGCAATCCCACTCCTGGGCATATAACTGGAAAAGACAAGAACTCTAATTTGAAAAGAAACATGCACCCTAACAGTCATAGCAGCACTATTTACAGTAGTCAAGACATCAAAGCAACCTAAGTGTCCATCAACAGATGATAAAGAAGATATGGTATATTTATACAATGGAATATGGAATTTATACAATGGAATATTACTCAGCCATAAAAAAGAATGAAATATTGCCATTTGCAGGAATGTGGATGGACCTAGAGATTATCATACTGAGTGAAGTAGGTCAGACAGAGAAAGATAAATATTATATGATATCACTTATATGTGGAATCTAAAAAATAATACAAATGAATTTATTTACAAAGCAGAAATAGACTCACAGACATAGAAAACAAACTTATGGTTACCAAAGGGCAAAGATGGGGAAGGGATAAATTAGGAGTATGGGATTAACAGATACTCACCACTATATATAAAATACATAAACAACAAGGATTTATTGTATAGCACAGGGAACTATATTCAATATCTTGTAATAACCTATAACAGAAAAGAATCTGAAAAAAATATATGTATAACCGAATCACTTTGCTGTATACCTGAAACAAACACAATATTGTAAATCAACTATACTTCCACTAAACAAACAAAAAGAATAATTAGAGCCATCTAAGATGGAGGGGTATTACACAATTGAATGTGAACCACTCAGTTGTACTAGAGACTTCCATCTTCAGCCATTATGGAATAATTAGTACCAGACTAGTTCTCCTGCTATAAGAAAAATAAAACTGAAAGTGTTCACACTTTAGATGACAATCAGAGGAGGAATGTAATCACTGAGAAAAGGAAAACACATGATGTCAGCCCCATAATCACCTTCAGCTTCCTGTCTAGAAGTACCTTCTGGACTATGGTGCAGGAAGGGGTAACTTAAGCAAAGCACAATGATCTCACTGATCTGATGGGATAATGATTTGAGTTCAGGTTTGCTTAGGTGGTTAAAATTTGTGTGCTGGGTATCAGAGAGAAAGGGTCTGTATATAGAGAGATAACTCTAAAATATGCATAGGAGTCTCCTTGAATCTTTCACTGAACACTAAATTATGCATGCACAGAAAAAGACTCTGTGAGCCATGGTAGAGGATAATTATTGAGAAACTGTGAGCTGTGCAAAGATTCCAGATATTGCATAGGGTTTGGAGACATTGGAGGTCTGACAAGTCAGAATAGAAATACCTCACTGAACATACTGGGCATTCCTTTGAGATTTCAGAAGGGCAGAGACTTAGGAGTAGGTCTATTTTAGCTATAGAATAAGAATTACTCTATACTCTCCCTAAAAACATTAAAAACAAGTCTCAAAAGGATCAAGCTAATCTGTGAGTAAATTTACCACCTGACAGAACAAAAGTCAACACTCTTCAAAGGAAGACAAATAAACCACATACAACAATGTAAAATCCACAATTTCTAGCATACAGTGAAAAAAATCACTAGCTATGTAAGGAAATAGAAAAATGTGACCTATAACCAAGGGGAAAAAACAGTCAAAAGAAACAGACCCAGAAATACAGATAATGGAATTAATAGATAAGAACTTTAAAACATATTAAGAACTTTAAGTAAAAACTAGACATAATAGGTGGACAGATGAAATTTCCATATAGAAATAGAAACTATAAAAAGAACCAAATGGAAATTCTAAAAGTAAAAATTATGATATAAGAAATTAAAATTTTACTGAATGGCTTAAACAGCAGATTGGACATGGCAGAAGAAGAGATCAAAGTACTTGGAGCACAGAAAGTAGAAAGACTGAAAAAAATGAATAGATCCCAGGGATCTGAGGGACAATATAAAATGGTCTAATACAGGTGTAACTGGAGTCCTAGTAGGAAAGGAAAGAGAAATTGAGTCACAGAAAGTGTTTGAAGACCTGATGACCAAGTTTTCCCCCTTATTTGATGAAAAATATTAACCAACAGACCCCAGAAACTCAGCCAATCTCAAGAAGCAAAAATATAAGCAAAACCACACCTAGACACATTGTAGTTATATTGCTGAGACAAAAATAAATTTAAAAAAATTAAATAGCCAAGCAATCACATACAGAGGAATAAAATTTTAAATACTGATTTCTCATCAGAAATAATGAAAGCCAGAAGACAATGGAATAACCTCTTTAAAATGCTGAAAGAAAAAAAAGAAAAACTTGCCAATTGAGAATTCTGTCTCCTTCAAAAAGCGAAGGCAAAATAAAGCCTTTTTTTAGATAAACAAAAAGTGAGATAATTCACCACTAGCAGACATGCACTATAAGAAATATTAAAGGACGTCCTTTGAGCTGAAGGAAAATTTCACAAAGGAGTGAAGAGCATCCTTATATATGTGGGTAACCATAATAATTTTTATTTTCTAATTTTATGATTTCCTTAAAAGTGATTGTGTAAAAGTATGGTTTATAATATATTCAGAAGTAAAATATATGGAAATGTCACATTGTAAGATTCTTATATATGAAGTGGCATCAGATTAATTCATAAAAGGTTATGATAAGCTAAGAATGCAAATAATACTTCCTAGACCAACCAGAAAAAATAAAAACCAAATAGGTATGGTTAAAAGCTAATTTAACCATAAATTAGGAGGGGCTTCCCTGGTGGCGCAGTGGTTGAGAGTCCGCCTGCCGATGCAGGGGACACGCGTTTGTGCCCTGGTCCGGGAAGATCCCACATGCCGCGGAGCGGCTGGGCCCGTGAGACATGGCCACTGGGCCTGCGTGTCCGGAGCCTGTGCTCCGCAACGGGAGAGGCCACAGCAGTGAGAGGCCTGCGTACCGCAAAAAAAAAGAAAAAAGAAAATTATAACTAATATCTCTCATGAACATAGACAAAAATATTTAACAGAATATTAGCAAACCAATCTAATGATACATAAAAATGATAATATATCATGACCAAGTAGAGTTTATTCCAGGAGTGCAATATTGGTTTAATATTTGAAAATCAGTGTAATTCATCACATTTACAAAATAAAAGAGAACAGTGACACGATCATGTCAACATATGTAGAAAAAGAACTTAAAATGACCATTCATGAAAAAAAAACCCCACCAGTTTTAGTGAACTAGGAATGAAGGGAACTTATTTAACCTGATAAAGATCATTTATGAAAAACCTACAACTAACTTCCTCCACCCCATTAAGTTCAGGGACAAGGCGAGACTGTCTGCTTTCACCGTTTTTCAACATCCTACTGAATGTCCTAGTCAGGGCAACAAAGAAAAATAAAAAAAGAAACAAAATCCATAGTGTTTAGAGAGGGGAAAAAAAAAAGGACTTCCGTGGTGGCACAGTGGTTAAGAATCCGCCTGCCAATGCAGGGGACACGGGTCCAAGCCCTGGTTCGGGAAGATCCCACATGCCGGAGCAACTAAGCCCGTGTGCCACAACTACTGAGCCTGTGCTCTAGAGCCCACGAGCCACAACTACTGAAGCCCGTGGGTCTAGAGCCCGTGCTCCGCAACAAGAGAAGCCCCCACAATGAGAAGCCTGCACGCAGCAACAGAGTAGCCCCTGGTGTCCGCAACTAGAGAAAGCCCGCGCGCGCAGCAACGAAGACCCAACGCAGCCAAAAATAAATAATTTTTTTAAAAAGGAAGAAGAAGCAAAACTGTTTTTAATTCATGAATGTACTAGAAACAAGGATCAGGCCTACTCATATTTTTGACCATGTCACCAGTCACCAAACCATATAACCGTTTAGACAACTGCCAGGAAGTCCTCCTAATATTCTGGGCCTGACCTTTCAGGATTTATGTCAAAACAAAGGCAACCGAACACTGCTATGAAGGGACTGTTTTCTGTAATGGAAAGAACTGTGGGAGAGAAGTGCTCTATTGCTGGATTTACCAGTAAGAAACAGTATGACTTTGATCAATTTACCTCATCTCTGCCTCTATATCTTCATCTGTATAAAATGGGAAAGTTAATCATTTCCAAACCTAAGACTCCAATTTTGGTCCTCAATAGGCAAATATTTGTTCATTAATCTTCTAGCCCTAGAGAAAATGAGGGTAGCCAGAGCCATGCTCCATCCCAGTTTCCTGAGAGCACCGAGAGCCTTAGACTCCGTGAGCTGTACCACAAAAATATACCAAAGACACATCCGCTTCTCACCATCTCCCACTGTCATCTCTCACGTGCACTAGCTTTTTTTTTTTTTTTTTTCTTTTTTGGCCTCACCACACGGCTTGTGGGATCTTAATTCCCCAACCAGGGATTGAACCTGGGCCCTTGGCAGCGAGAGCGCAGAGTCCTGACCACTGGACCGCCAGGGAATTTCCCTGCAATAGCCTTTTAATTGGTCTTCCTGTTTACATTTTGCCTTCCTTCAATCCATCCTCCACCAGTAGCCAAAGAGATATTTTTAAGAATAAGTCAGAGCATATGTCTTCTGCTTCAATCCCTCCAATGGATTTCTCATTGATCTTGGAATTAAACCCCAATTCTTTTTTTTTTTTTTTTTGGTGGTACGCAGGCCTCTCACTGTTGTGGCCTCTCCCGTTGCGGAGCACAGGCTCCGGACGCGCAGGCCCAGCGGCCATGGCTCACGGGCCCAGCCGCTCCGTGGCATGTGGGATCTTCCTGGACCGGGGCACGAACCCGTGTCCCCTGCATCGGCAGGCGGACTCTCAACCACTGTGCCACCAGGGAAGCCCAAACCCCAATTCTTGACTGGGGCTAATCAGGCCTAAACGACGTGGCTCCTGATTACTTTTCGGACTTCACCTTTTAGGCCTTGTGTCACCTTGTTCACTACTCTCCAGTTACCCTGGCCTTCCTGTCCCGTAAGGATGCCAATCCAGTCTCTGCCTAATGGCCTTAGTCTTTACTTGGACACCCTCTTCCCAGATCTGGACATGGCTGATTCTTTCTCTTTATCCAGGTCTCAGAGAGGCCTCTTTCTACCACCCTGTCTAAAGTAGACACATCCTCTGCCTTACTTTGTAAAGACGCTCTTTCACTTTAGCCATTTTCATTTTCTTCATTCCTTAGTGCAATGGGTAATTTTCCTACTTATGCATTGTCTGCTTCCTTCACCAGACTTTCTCTCTCTTGTTCACAGCTGTTGGCCTTTGTCTGGAGCAGTGTGTGGCATGGATTAGACACTCAAGATACCTTTTTTTTGGGGTGGGGGCTACGTCGTACAGCATGCGGGATCTTAGCTCCCCAACAAGGTATCTAACCTGCGCCCCCCCGCAGTGGAAGCGGGAAGTCTTAACGACTGGACCGCCAGGGAAGTCCCTCAATATACCTTTTCGAATGAATGAATGAGCTCCACCCTATCAGACTATATATCTGGCTTGAGTGGCCACTGAACCAGCCCACCTCTCCGTCAGCCTAGACTTGTCCACAGATCCCAGTCTACCTCTTAAAGCAAGTAAATGCAAATGCATTATGCATGATATATTTATTAAGCATCACGTAACTCCTTGCTCTGTGGATACAAAGAATAAGGCAAGACTTCTACTCAGCAGGACTCACAATCAAATAATGATGGAGATAGACCGATAATGATAACTAGAATTAGAATATTATAATATTTTAATAATTATTAGAATTATAATTTTAATACCTAAAATTTCCAGTGTTCAAAGTACTTTCCTATGAATTATATCATTCAATACCAAGAGAATAGCCATCTTTTTCTGTCATTATTTTCAACCAGAAAGAAGTCAGACAAAGGAAAGACAACAGAAGTACCCGGACACAGTGGAAAGAACATGGGATTTGGAATTCTCCAGAAGACCTAAACTCATCACTTTAAAAATAACAATAATGGTGATAATAATAATAACCACTATTTACTAAGAACCTACTATGAATCCAAGCAGGACTAAGTTATGCCGTGTAGTTAACTCAGAGTCAATGTATACTAGGTGACTCTGGGACAGTAACTGACCCTCTTTAAACCTCAGTTTCTTGTCCCTAAAATGGCGAAAATTTACTGCATGGTTGTTGTTGGATTTTGAAATAATATACAAGGGGTAGTTGGTATATGAGAGGCACTTAAAATATTAACTATTATTTTTAATAATTACCTCAAATCAAATAATTTAGAGGAATCTGTTGGCCACAAAGGCAAGTGGTGACCACAGCCCAGCTGTCACTTGATCCTGACCAG
Organism: Delphinapterus leucas; assembly: GCF_059928025.1. Lineage (NCBI taxonomy): Eukaryota > Metazoa > Chordata > Mammalia > Artiodactyla > Monodontidae > Delphinapterus > Delphinapterus leucas. The sequence continues at coordinate 16,295,426 of NC_143135.1, forward strand.
AGCTATTTTGATCACTGGGGAATCTGTATCCTTCCTAGGCCAGAATCAGTGAGGCTCCATACCCACTCTGGGAGTCTGCAGTTCTGAAGGATTAAGACAAAACAAAATAAACCACTAACAACTCAAACATAAATTTTACACAGTAAATTCTTAATTGCAATATGTTATTGCCTTATTACACAAATTAATGTCTCTGAGTTGCCACAAAACTGGCCCTAAGCAAGAACTCATCTACCACTCCGGAAGTGGGGGAAGGGAAGGCTCCATAAAAGAAGTGTCATTTGAGCTGGATGGAGAAGGATGGGTAAAATTTGCCTGTAGGGCAATGAGATTTCAGCTATGGGATGAGTAACTCAGAAACACAGGATAACACAAAATATTTGGGATCCCATCTACATATTTTTAAAATAGGATTACCTTTGTGGCCCTGTTTTCTTTGTTGCTGCTCTTTTAAAAAAAATGATATTAAAATAACTATGTTCCCTGAGCAATTCAATATCAAAGTTTTTGGTTGGAGTTACTTTACGTGTCAGGAAGAAGACAAGCTGGATTCATGGTCGGATGGACTACAGGTCAAATAGGCAGTTAGCATACAGATAACAGAAAATCAAATATACTGGGTTTGAGGAAGGACCAAATTTCAAACTCTTGGGACACTGGACTTTCCTAATGAATTTCAAAGAAAATGTGCTCATTGTCTGCCAAGTGGCAATCTCTGAGGTACTATAAGAAGGTCCACAGGAGGAAAAACATCATGTTCCTCTAGAAGACCTTATATATTCTCCAGGCATCATTTTATCCATGAGAGATTGAAGAGCAGGTGCACACATCAGTGTGTTCATGCAGGTCCACGCACACATTCCACTGGTAGATATAGCAATGAGGTGAAAATACCATTTTTTGGTGGCACTAGTTAAAAGATGCCCAAGAACAAAATTTTCCAAAGATCTCCCCTGCTGTTCATGGTTCACCCCAGAGCATCTTGTAACATCTTTCACGAAGAGGAACTCTCCCGTAATGAGCCCTTACCATATCCTAGTACTATATATAACAATGACAGGGAGGCAATATTATCTCCACTTTGCATATGAGGAAACTGAGGTTCAGTCCGCTCCGCTTGTCAGTGTCAGAGCCAGAATTTCAACCCAAATCTTTTGTCTTCACTAAGTTTCCTCCTAAGTTCCTCCTACCTTCTAAGCACTTCCTAAGACTCCTACTGAGCTAGTTGTCTGAAACCCAGGATTGCCTAGAAGACAGATCCTTACACTCTGTCTGGAGTGTAGAAGACAGGGTTGTCTGCTCACCACCCTACCTTTCATAACAATCATCATTAATCACCAATTATGTGCCAAACATTATGTCAGACGCTGGGGATTTGAAAATGTGTAAGATATTCCTGGTTTCAAAGATCTCATTATGTAGTAAGGAACTCAGTTTTACACTGGGTCCCTGTGACACCAAATGTGTTTTTTAAACCCTTTATATCTGAATCAACCTAGCCAAACAATAATGGAGCAATCCAAGTGGATAAAAAGAGAAGAATATAATGAAAAATGAATTCTTTAGGGAAAAGGGGTAGAAAAACTGTATTCCAAATTTTTCTTTCTAGTAACAACTAGGAAAAATCACCCTCATTTTATCCCTTGCTACCAACCTTGCAGTAAGGAGCAGATGAAAATATAAACTATATGGAAATTCCCTGGCGGTCCAGTGGCAGTGGTTAGGACTCTGCCCTCTCACTGCCAGGGACCTGGATTCGATCCCTGGTAGGGGAAATAAGATCCTACCAGCTGCACGGCGTGGAAAAAAAGAAAGAAAAGAAAATATAAACTATGCAACCATAGGTAATGGATTTAACCTTTCTGGATCTGGTCCCCTTTATGGGACTAATAATTCCTCTTCTGAGTCTATATCAGAGTCACTAATAAAGATCATATCAAAATCTTGCTGATGGAAGCCATGTGCTACAACCCCCTCATTTCACAAATGGGGAAATAGTTCCAGAGAGAGAAAGCGACTTGCTTAAACTGTCAGGCCTATTTAGTGGCAGATCTAGGATTAGAACCCATGCCTCCTTGTCAGGCTGGGGGTCTCCTTCCTTGACCGAGGGTACAGGGTGTGCAGGAGATTAAATATATACTAAATTATATCCATCATAGCTTACATGTGTAAAGGTTTTCATTGTTCTAAAAAGGGAATGCATGTACCTTATTCTCATTTTGAGATTTTAAACCTCAGAAGGCCCCTATGAGGCAGTAAGGGGAGATACTATTATTCCTATTTTACTGATGAGGAAAAGTGAGACTCAGAAGACACAATATTTTCCCAATACCACACAGCATGCAGCAGAGACAGAACATCGATCCAGGTTTTTAATTCCAATCCACTACTCATAACTCCTACACATTGAGTTTGGAGCAGGCGGAGAAACAGAATAATACACCAAAAATAAATGCTCTTTGAGGCCTTAGAAAGCTAACAGGACCTTAGGTATCTGACTTCGTTTGGATATGAGACATTCCTCAATAAAGGGACTTTCCCAGTTAACTGAAGCATACCCATTTACACAGCTCCCCCTTGCCCCCTTGCCTTTAACTCTCATTTCAACTGCTTTTAATATAAGGCCTTCCAATGTGCTTCACTATTTGGAACAACTTTTCTGAAAAGCAATTTGGCAATAATTTAGTCTAAGAAGTAGTCAGGAATGTACAAAAATTTAGCTACAAATATATTCATTGCTGCATTACTTACAACCCCCCCCCAGTTTTTTTAAGTTGAAAATTTTCAACAATAAGGGATTCGTTGAATACATCATGATGCATGCATGTACTGGAGTTCTACTCAGCCATTTAAAATTACGTAGTGGACAGATATTACACGAAAATCTGTTTTCAAAATATTAAGTGAAAAATCCATATATAAGCTTGTTTTTGTAAAACAAAACTATACACAGATGCACACACTAAGATGCTATCTCTAAGTGTTAGGATTATGGGTATTTTTTCTTCTTTTTGATTAAGTGTACTTTCTAATATTTTCCCCCCAAAACGCATTGCTCTTTAAATTAAGAAAATGTTATTTTCACTTTTAAAAAATGCTTACACCATGCAATTCAATAGTAAAAAAATAAAAAACAATCTGCTTTAAAAATGGGCAGAAGATCTGAACAGACATTTTCCAGAGAAGACATACAGACGGCCAACAGGTACATGAAAAGGTGCTCAACATCACTAATCATCAGGGAAATGCAAATTAAAACCACAGTGAGATATCATCTCACACCTGTTAGAATGGTTATTAATAAAAAGACAAGAAATAACAAGTGTTGGCAAGGATGTGGAGAAAAGGGAATGCTTGTGCGCTGTTGGTAGAATGTAAATCGTTGCAGCCACTATGGAAAACAGTATGGAGGTTCCTCAAAAAATTAAAAATAGAACTACCATATGATCCAGCAATTCTACTTCTGGGCATTTATCCAAAGGAAATGAAAAACAATAATGTGAAAAGATCTATGCACCCCCATGTTCACTGCAGTATTATTTACCATAGTCAAGATATGGAAGCAACCTAAGTGTCTATCTATGGACAAATGGCTAAATATATATATATAATTCAATCATAAAAAGAAGGGAATCTTGCCATTTGGGGCAACATGGATGGACCTAAAGGGTACTATGCTAGGGAAATAAGTCATATAAAGAAAGACAAATACTGTATGGTCTCACTTATATGTGGAATCCAAACAACAGCAACAGCTAACTCACAGATACAGAGATGGGAGGTAGGGTTGGGCAAATTGGGTAAAGGTGGTTAAAAGGCACCAATTACCAGTTATAAAATACAGTTGACCTTGAACAACATGGGTTTAAGCTGCACTAGGTCCACTTACATGCGGGTTTCTTTCAATACTGAATACTACAGCGCTAAACGATCCGCAGTTGATTGAATCAGTGGATGTGGACCCTTGGATACGGAGGGCAGACTGTACAGTCATGTGGATTTTCAACTGTACAAAGGGTCAGCACCCCTAATTCCTGCATCGTTCAAGGGTCAACTGCAAATAAGTCGTGGGGATGTAATGTACAGTATGGTGGCTATAGTTAATGATATTGTACTGTAGATCTGAAAGTTGCTGAATAAGAACCTACTGTATAACACAGGGAACTCTACTCAGTGCTCTGTGGTGACTAAATGGGAAGGAAATACAAAAAAGAGGGGATTTTATATATATGTATATGTATAGCTACTTCACTTTGCCGTGCAGCAGAAACTAACACAACACTGTAAAGCAACTATACTCCAGTAAAAATTAATTTAAAAAAATACCTTTAAAAAAAAAGAAAGTTGCTGAGAGAATAGAACTTAAAAGTTCTCATCACAAGAAAAAAAATTCCTAACTATGTGGTGATGGGTGTTGACTTATCGTGGTTATCATTTCACAATACATGCATATATCGAATCATGTTGTACACCGGAAACTAATATAATGTTATATGTCAATTATAGCTCAGTTTAAAAGATATGTTGACCAGTTAAAATATATATATATATATATATACATCCTTTTCATCTTTAGAGGAACATCACTTCATTCTCCTGATAGCCCAGTCATCAGCATGAACCTGTTACTGCCCAGACAGGAGCTATGCACTCAGGATGTATTGAGATGTGTAGGGCTTGTTTCCACTACATTACACAGTCTTGGGCCAGTGTGCTCTTTAAGTTCCCATGACTGCATTTTATAGTCTTTCTATTGGTTATCTCAAAATCAGCTCTTCCGTCCATTGGTTGCCACCAATGCCACCCTTCCCCCAACTTCTAGCCCACAGCTTCTAATCTGAAGTGGGGTGGGAAATTGGATCATCAAAAAATGAGAATCATTTATAAAAGAAATGCATGGGAAAGTCATCAAGAAAGTATGTAGCAAATCAAAACTACAATGAGATCATCTCACACCGATCAGAATGGCCATCATCAAAAAATCTAGAAACAATAAATGCTGGAGAGGGTGTGGAGAAAAGGGAACATTCTTGCATTTCTGGTGGGAATGTAAATTGATAGAGCCACTATGGAGAACAGTATGGAGGTTCCTTAAAAAACTAAAAATAGAACTACCATACGACCCAGCAATCCCACTACTGGGCATATACCCTGAGAAAACCATAATTCAAAAAGAGTCATGCACCACAATGTTCACTGCAGCTCTATTTACAATAGCCAGGAGATGGAAACAACCTAAGTGTCCATCAACAGATGAATGGATAAAGAAGGTGTGGCACATATATACAATGGAATATTACTCAGCCATAAAAAGAAACGAAATTGAGTTATTTGTAGTGAGGTGGATGGACCTAGAGTCTGTCATTCAGAGTGAAGTAAGTCAGAAAGAGAAAAACAAATACCGTATGCTAATACATATATATGGAATCTAAGAAAAAAAAAAAGGTCATGAAGAATCTAGGGGTAAGACGGAAATAAAGACACAGACCTACTAGAGCATGGACTTGAGGATATGGGGAGGGGGAAGGGTAAGCTGTGACAAAGTGAGAGAGTGGCATGGACATATATACACTACCAAACGTAAAATAGATAGCTAGTGGGAAGTAGCCACATAACACAGGGAGATCAGCTAGGTGGTTTGTGACCACCTAGAGGGGTGGGATAGGGAGGGTGGGAGGGAGGGAGACGCACGAGGGAAGAGCTATGGGAACATATGTATATGTATAACTGATTCACTTTGTTATAAAGCAGAAACTAACACACCATTGTAAAGCAATTATACTCCAATAAAGATGTTAATAAAAAGAAAGTATGTAGTACTATGCAAATATTTAAGCTCCAATTATTTTATGCCTTTTATATCATTTTATAAATGGATTTACACTTATATGATTGATTGCACCTCAGTTTCCTCATTTGGGAAGTGGGTACATTAATGTACCTACCTCATACACTTGTTGTGAAAGTCAAAGGTGTTATTATTTGTCAGGCACTTAGACCAGAGTCTGGCACATATTGAATCATGAGTAAGTGCTTGTTAAAGAAAAATAAATGAATGATTAGAGTTAAATAAGAGCACATGGGCTCAGAATCAGAGCTTGAAGGGCTTTGACATGAATAAAATGCTTGAGTTTTACAGAATGATCTCTGACATCTATGTTCTTTGCTTGGAAATTTTTCTCGTTTACTTGGTGGTCCTCAGGCCTATTATACCAGGCGGTGCTACACAGCGTGTGCACATACACACACACACACAGTGCATACATGGCAGTACACCCATCACCCTTCCTCTTCTCTCTCTTCTCTGATTCCCTGAACTGTCATAGTCAAAGATTCACAAAAGGAAGTAATTTAAGATATGATATTATACCCAGGACATTTCTAGAGTGAAGCAAAATGTCTCAACACAATAATAACTAAGATAATACATACTGTGCACTGAACATACTCACTGCCATCTGCGCATGGCACTTTACGTATATTAAGTCATTTAACTTCGACAGCCATCATCCGAAATGGGGACTACTGAGATTCCCTGTCTATGGATACAGGAAACAGGTCTGCCGAAGCGAGCTAATTTGCCCAAGGTCATGCAGCAGTACTCACACTGACTCTGAGGCAGTGGTTGGACAGCATTGTTTTCAAGTCATTCTGTTGTTATGTGGGTGCATAGTATTCTCAGAAGGGAGTAATCCCTAGTAGAATGAGCATTAATTGCTTGGCCTCAAATTAGAAGTCTCTGGTGATCTCAGTTTTGCTTCCCCTCCTTTGCGTAGAACACTGGTTATCCTAATTTGTTTCAGGAGTTACTGGAGATGAGAGAAACTTTTCCAGGGAACCCTGCTTAGTGCTCTGCACTCAGAGGCAAAAGTCCTGTGTTTAAGTCCTGCCTTCTCATTCTTGCTGCCGGGTGAACACAGAGACCGGATTCAAACTCTTCAAGCATCACTTTCCTTATATTCAAAGTGGAGACAGTGACAGCTGAGTTTGTTGTGAGGGCCAAATGCACTAATGTTTGAGAAGGTGTCTTGTAAACCTTAATGACCACAAACAGGAGGTAGGATTACTGTCCATTGAAAAAATGTCCTTTTGATGAACCCCAGCTACAACTGCATGGTGACGGCTGATTCCACTTCCACAAATGGCAGCCTCAGCCATCCATGCCACTCAGAGAACATCTGAGTTGGGCGGCTTTGGGACTGACGTGCCCAGAGTCAGATCCCATCAGGAGGCAGATATATTGTCCTCCGTATCTTCAAAGCACCTAGTCTACAGAAATGTGCTTGAACTGTAGCAATAATGGGTACAGTCAGATACCAGGAAGAACTTCACTAAGTAGATTAAGTTAATTAGAAACTCTGAGAACTCCCTTTCTGGCATATTTTAAAATAAAATAGGTCCTTCTACCTTGAATAAAATAGGTCAGGTTTCAAGAATTGACCTGACCAGAGGTAGAGGCTTGGATGAAACGACCTCCTAGGGTCTTTTCTACTTCTGTATGGACCTGATGTTCTAGCATTAGACTCCTTTGCTCGGTGTTGCCAATCATCCTCGTTTAGATGTCTTGGGCTCCTTGTCCATTAGATCAGATGCATCCACAATACCAAAGACAACTCATTAGGACTGTCTAATTTCTTTCGTGTATTTTTCAAGCACAGTTTCCAAAAAACACATGTTGACTTTTATATACTTCAGAATGCAAGGGACTATGGCACTCAATTTCTCCAGAAAAGTCTGTAATTATTCCTTGTGATAATAATAAGTATCATATCTATATAGTGCTTTTTATCCTCCAGTATATTCTATTTTATTAGATTTCAGAGCCACTAGTACAAACAAGCAATTATTATGGTCCATATTTTACAAAAGACAAAATGAAGACAGAGCTTAGCAAGCTGCCTAAGACAGCACACTCAGTTAGTAACTGAGCTAACTTCAGGATCCAGACCATGTTTCAGTGCTCACAGAAAAAAATCCAGTTTCATCACATGGACCACCTAAGACAGAAGCAGGATAAGACGGGGTAAGGAATTCCAGTGTTTACGCAGCTATTTATCCATCCAGTCCCCAGAAATTCCAGGGAATTCTCTCCAAGCTAGATCTGCTTTTCTGGAATAAGACATTCTGCCCATTCTGACCACAGAAAACCTGGCCAAGTACTACTCTTGCCCTATGTGGGAATCTCCCATACATAGCAGCTCCCCAACAGCAAATCCTGGAATCTTCTTTCAAAGATCACCTCTAGATGGAGGCTCGAACTCTAGGAAGCCTAAGTTTCCAACCTGCCTTAACAGAGAATTAACAGCTGGCTGAGGTTGCAGAAGGGCAGTTGCAATTTGACTTGCAATAGATAGAAAATATAAAATGGCATCATTGCAGAGTACATCGTAACTTCTAAGATGTTATTGAAAACTTCTCAGCTTTAGACAGTTTTCAAATCACATTTAAGAGGTAGAAGGAAGATCACGTAACTACATGCAACATAGGAAGCTGAGATTCATCTTGCAGTGTGAGCTGGTACCCATCCCAGATCCAGGGGGCTGTGGAACCATGACAGGAGACTAACTCATTAGAAGAATCCTGTGTTTGGGGTGGGTAGTGGATGATGATGGAAACCTTAGCTTTAACTATTTTTCCTGTTTTGTGTTTCAATTTTTTTCGACACCATCATTCTATTAACAAAAGTAGCTGCCTTCCTATGACTTTTGTGGCGCTTAAACATTAAAGCACATTAAAAAAAAATCACAAAACCAAGCTAAAGAACACAATTTTCAGATGGGTCTACACTGACAAAATAGAAAACTTCCAACAACAGTAAATCTAAATAAAATAATATTTTATTTAAATAATAAATTATAATAAAATAAATAATAAATATAAATAAAATAATAAATCTAAAAAAAAATAAAATGGACCTTTACCCATATAAACCCATTAATGCTGTTTTAGCATTGTCCTTCTTTACAGAATTAAAGATCTCTAGTTTAATTGAAGATTTTTTGCCCAGAAAATTTTTAGCATCATAAAATTCAGCCAGTCTAGGCCAAAATAAATATCTATTTCTATATAATAAATTCTCAATAATTTGAAAGAATAGAAATAAGAAATTATTCAATATTCAGAATTATGGTTTGTTTAAAAATCACACATATTTTTCCATGTACATTGCATATTATAAGGTAAGATATATCTGGGAATTAATAAGGAGAATGAAACATGTAGTTGAGATATTACAATTCAAAATAAGCCTATGTTACATAATAATGATTTTTAAACACAAAAGTTCCACGTTATTTCATTTATTTCAAATATTGCTCAAACAGCATCACAATTTTTAAGTGTTGGCTATAAAATTATGAGGTTAGTACATCCGTTATATGTTTTACTCTGTATTAACAGATTATGTCCACATTTTCAGAGACAAATTTGGATTAAATTCTTATATAACTTTACCACTGAGCTAAAAATAAATATGGGAAAATATTGGTCTGATTCTCTTTTTTTTTTTGCCGTACGCGGGCCTCTCACTGTTGTGGCCTCTCCCGTTGCGGAGCACAGGCTCCGCGGCCATGCCTCACGGGCCTAGCCGCTCCGCGGCATGTGGGATCTTCCCGGACCGGGGCACGAACTCGTGTCCCCTGCATCGGCAGGCAGACTCTCAACCACTGCGCCACCAGGGAAGCCCTTGTCTGATTCTTTGAAGGATTTTTTAAATTAGAAATAACGTATTAAAATAAAGTTTTATGTAAACTTAATAGGGCATAATTGGGGCATAGATTTATGTGATCCCCAAAACAAAAACTCAATCACCAAAACCCAAAAACAAAATAAACAAACTAAAAACAAAACAAGCTTTTTTAAAAAAGATTAAGCCATGGAATTTCAAATTATAAATAATAATTATTCCAAATTCATTTCTATAACCCATCACTTACAATATCTTTTCTCAAACTGGCCAACAGAAGTGTGTGCTTTATGAATCTCAGCAAATTTATAGGTCTCCTTCTGTATCCATTCGCCTACTTGGAATGAATTTTTTCCCAAATTAACATAATTCTTTTACGTTTTTAAAAAGAGATCAAAAGACATAGTACCCTAACAAGACAAGACGCTTGAAAACCACACACGTACAAAGTAAAATTACAACTGAAGTTTTTTTTTCATAGTAAGGTTGATAAAATAAAATCACATTTTATAGCATTTTTTCACACAGAAAGATTTCAAAGTGCACCAAACTAAGATTTGCTTCACTCATTACTGATGTGTGTTCGTCCTTGCAGAGGAAATATGGAATCTGATTAACAGCAAAAGTATACTTCCAATATTACGGTCCTCCTGGACCAAGAAATTAAAAAAGTATCCTCCGAAGAAAATGTTAAGTGCGGTCAATTGCAGCAGCAACTCCTTAAACTGACCAGACTAGGATCCTGCCCTTCTTGATGCATGGAGCTTTTCTGTGTCAGGAGCTGGGTGGGCACAAAGCCTTGCACAATCTCACCCCCAGCCTCAATGTGTCTCCAAAACAACTTTCTGGAGGCTTTGATTATGAAAGTCTTGTCTTTGAAATAAAACAACCTGTGTAGGGTTCATCTGTAATCCTGACCCTTTACAAGGGTATTAGAACACAATGCACCCTAAGGTTAGCCAGAGAGGACATAATCCCTTCTGCTTGACAGGGAAAAATGCAGACCCAGACTCAACTCTCTTCCTAGATCCATGTTCCTGCGCTTCTTCCCATCCATTGCTTGGTGCACAACCACAATTACAATTAAGATGATACAGCCGGATGACATACCCTAACTCAAATAGCTTAGAGCTAGCCATATTTTCCAGTCCGTACCTATTGCCCTCAAATGGTATTATGGGCTGGACATTTGTGTTCTCCCAAAATTCATATGTTGAAGCCCTAACTCCTAAATGTGAGGGTATTAGGAGGTCTTTGGGAAGTAAATTAGGTGTAGACGAAGTCATGAGAGTGAAGCCCCATAATGAGATTAGTGTCCCTATAAGAAGATGAAGAGAGACCGGAGCTTGCTCTCTCCATGCACACGTGCTGAGGATAAGCCATGGGAGCACACAACAAGAAGGGGACTGTACAAGCCAGGAAACTGGCTCTCACCAGGAACCAAATCTGCCAGGACCTTGATTTTGGACTTCTAGCCTCTAGGATTCTGAGAAATAAATGTCTGCTACTTAAGCCACCCAGTCTGTGATATTTTGTTATAGCCGCTTGAGCTGACTAAGACAAATGGCATAAATGTCTTTCTAAACAAAATCACCTGAGGACTGTTATTCGTTCATTTGCCTATTTATTGAATAAAACTGAACTGAGTGCTGTTATGTGCCAGGCACTGCTGTAGGCACAGAGGATCAGCAGTGTGTGTCAGGTGAGGAAAGCCCAAATCCCTGCTCTCAGGGAGTTTACATTCTTCCTCAAAGTTATCTTCCAAGACCACACTGGGAACATCCCACCAAATTAGCTAGTTTTACAAAAGGACCAAATTTGTGTGTGCATGTTATTGGTAAAATGGATCTGCACTATACCTTGACTCTAAAGGGTTCTTGTGTTTTTAAAGGCATTACGTCCCACACCCAAGCTGTTATGTCACAGAAATGGAAATGGGGCACTTGCTGGGAGGAAAACGTGAACTTAGTATTTATACATCCTTGCATTATTTAGTTGAAATGAACATGTATTAATTTTGTAAGTAAATATAATTCCATAAAAATTTTTTTAACTTTACTATCAGCCTCTCAGTATTCCTGAGAGACTGAAGCAAGACAAATGGAAGTGAATGAGGTTCAGAGAAAGACCCTGAGTTATGAGGAAAGAAGAGAATTGTCTCACAGATACCCCTTCTCCAGTACCTAATGAAGTGACAACAAAGTTTTCTAGCAGCAACTGACAAGGGAAGGGGCACAGCTGACACTGGAAGTAAGGCTCAAAAAGCGGCAGCTAAAAAAGGAAATAAATTCTGGGATGGAGTTGGGCAGCAGAATGGCAAGGCCACTAACTGCATCCTGACTTCTCCAAAGCTCTCATGATACATCACACCCATCCTGAGAATTCTCACTTAAAAATCGAAACCTGGTAAGAAGATGACTGTGGATATCCTAGTGTTTTCCTTCTTTACTTGGACATAGTGGAAACTGCCACAAGCTGCTTGAGAGAAACATAGGAAGTGGACAAGGAGGCTGCCTTTGGCAGAAGTGGAGACTCCAAGGTATGTCCTGAATGGGGCATGGCTCTGAAGCCAGAAGTTATCCATCCAGCACAAGGAGACCCACCCCCCACCGGAACCAGGTGTTGTGAACACTGGTCTAGGACAACTAACACAACTACCAAAGGGAGAGCAGAGCCCAAACTATCTAACAAAGCCTGCCTCAGGTGAGTCTTCTCTGCTCCCTTGCTCTCAGGCTATAAGAAAAAACTGGATAGCTCTTAAAGCATAGACCTTAAGGAAAAAACAAATGATACAGTGAGATGATAGTCAAGACAACACTAACGCTGTAAGAGTAAAGAGAGAGAAAATTTAACATAGATAGAACTGCCAAAGCATGATCAAGATAAAAGGAAATGGAATGGCACCAATACAAGTCTATACAAGACACACACACACACAAACAGCATGCAAAAGACACACAAATAACCAGCTTAGAAAACACAACTCAAGAAAGAGAAGAAAAATTCTTCACATGTGCATTTAACTAGAGAATAACTGAATGAGTTCAAAAGATGATCAAAAAAACTAAAATGAGATGAAAAAAGAAACAACAGATCAAAGGAAACAAAGAGATGCCAGAACAACATTAAAAAAATTATAGAGAAGTAAAAATACCAAAGGGATATCATAGACAGAGCTGAAGATAAATCACAGCTGTAGAATAAAAGTTGAAATAGTTGAAGTAAATGTATGTGAAAAAGACAAAGTAAATCAGGGAGAAACCAATAAACATGGAGGATAAAAATTAATAATAATAATAATAGGTATCTTTAAAGCATCAAACCCAACAAATAAACTGGGAAAAAGTATTAAAAGACCTAAAAAAAGAAAATTTCCCTAAAAAATTAGTACCCTTTAAAGTAGCAAATATTATGTGCCAGACATTATTCTGTACACTTTACACACATTAACTAAAATCATCCCGACAATTCTATGAAGTAGATACAATTATTTACATTTACAGATAAAGAAACTGAGGCATAAAGAGATTAAGTAACTTGCTAAGATCTTACAGTTAATAATATTAAGCCAGGTAGAACTGAAAATGTCTATTGAAAAGCACACACTGGGTTCTAGAAATATGGAATGTAAAATTCACAAGGACAGAATATAACATCAAGGATAAAGAAAAAACTTTTCACACATTCAGTCAGAAAGTGTAAATTACCTACAATAGGAAGTAATCATGCCAACATCCTTCTCCACAGTAATACTCAATGCCAGAAAGATAATGGAGAAATAACTACATAGTTCTTTAGAAATAAAGTGTGACCCAAGAATAGTCTGCTTATTCAAATATAAAGGCAACATACATAAAAGAACTCAATGAAACAGTACCAGTAAGTTGTTTTAGAAGAAAAAAAAAGTGTTTACAATGAAATCCAGCCAATTATAAAATAAATCCAAACAAAGAACTCAAGGGTGGAGAAACTGTGGTAAAAGAATATAATAAAAAGTACACAACTAGACAGTAGCTATGAATTATGGCTATAGAAATGATACGAAACCTGCTAATGTACAAATAATAATAACGTAACCAAACAACAATAGCAAATAATGTGATACAATAATAAAAATCAAAATGAAGGAGAAGGAGGTGGGAGAAAAAAAAAGAGTGCTTGCATGCGGGGAAATAAATCAATATTGCCTAAAACAGAATCATTCAGGGTGAAAAATAAGGGCTATGACTTCTTAAGGTGCTTGATAATCTCTTCTTAAAATTAGAAGGGCTATTTTAAGAAATATCTCCTGTGATAAAGAAATGTTTATTTGAAGTTTAATAATTCTTTCAATTTCTTTTTCTTCTTTCAATTTAAGTCAAATTAAATGCAATCATTCTGTTTCAAAATAGCAGTATGATCTCATTTTGTGTTACAGCAATAACATATTGAGTATCTCTCACCATCCATTCATTTATCCATCCATTCATTGTTCTATTTGTATGTGCCTTAAAAAAGTCTTTAAAATCACAAACATTTTAAAAAGCATAAACCATCTTTAAAAGCAAAAACAATAAAGTGATTTTTATGTAAAAAGAAAAACAAAGTTATAATAATGGATTTGGGGAGCTGGATGGGGCTTTTAAAATCTCCTCCTCTTTTACATGGTAAAAGAACAAATGTATAAAATGGTGCAGCCACTATGAAAAACAGTATGGAGCTACCTCAAAAAAATTAAAAATAGAACTACCATACGATTCAGCAATTCTACTTCTGGGTATTTTGCAAAGAAAACGAAAACACTAATTCTAAAAGATATATGGACTCCTATGCTCATTGCAGCATTATTCACAATAGCCAAGATATGCAACCAACCTAAGTGCCTATCAATACATGAATGGATGGAGAATATGTGGTATACACACACACACACACACACACACACACACACACACACACACAATGGAATATTACTCAGCCTTAAAAAATGAAATCTTGCCTTTTGTGACAACATGGATGGACCTGGAGGGTATTATTCTTAGTGAAATAAGTCAGACACAGAAAGACAAAAAACAAATGATTTCACTTATATGTGGACTCTATAAAATAATACAAATGAACAAACAAAACGAAACAGAGTCATAGATACATAAAACAAATAGGTGGTTGTCAGAGGGGAGAGGGATGTTGAGAGAAAAAGGTGAGGGAGATTAAGAGGTACAAATTTTCAGTTACAAAATAAATGAGTCACTAGTATGAAATGTAAAAAACAAAACAAAACCAGAAAGAGATTAAGTACTAAGGGACACAAAAGTTATTGTGATCTGAGCCAATGTTCATTCCATTCCCGTATTCTGATTTCCTATTAGGAATTTAAGCAGTGTAAAAAAGCATCAAAAAGAAAGTTTAAAAAAAGTTAAAAAGAAAATCACACCAAGACCTACCATCATTACCATTAGGTGAACATAATTTCACAGAATTTTTATCCAGTTATTCAGATATAAGAATCAGTGGCTAGACAGATAGATAGTTGAGCAGATAGAAATAATACGATAAAAGTGAAATGAGATTATATGTGCTATTTACTAACAAAAAGATTCCATTTAATTCCTAAACTATAATATTGTCCAAAGTGATGTAAGACATCAGGCCCAGATCTTTGAACATCCAGTTTAGGGTCTATGCCCTCAAGTATAATTACTTCACTGGATACATACACTGCCGGGCAGTCCCACTTCCACACACACACACACACACACACACACACTCACACACACACACGGCCTACTCGCCTGGTGATCTACAGCAACCTGAGGTCTGACTGAGTCTTGTCTGCACCCACAGAAGGGATTTCCCTTGCCTGACTTGTCACACCCCACTTGGACACGGAAGCCACGGTACAGGGATATCAGAGCAGAGACCTGAGATGCATGCATGAGAAAAGATTCAAAAGGAAGAGGAGATGAAGCCAAGAGGGCTAAGAGAGGAAGAAGCCTTAGGAACAACGATGTGAGCACTTAAAAGCAGAAAGGGAAACTAGGCAGGCAGAGAGGGTGAGAAAACAGAGCAAGAAGGGAGAGAGGGGTGTTGCAGGGTGTCGTGAAGTGAAAGAAGGGTCTGGTTCCCATTCTGTGTCCCACAGAAAGACACTTTCCTGCTGGAAATGGACTGGCAAGAGCGGAAATGGGGATGCAAGGGAAACAGATCAACTTCACTAAGATCACGTCTGGGGGGAAAAAGACCTCAGATCAAGAAACTGATCCATGAATAAACAGACGTTCAAAATCATGATTAACTTTTATCAGAGAGCCCTATATCTAGTACCCCTGGAGCAAGATGGTGCATAGACACCTGACAGGTTCAGCTTCCGCACCTGGTAGAGGAGGTACAACCTTACCTTGAGATGCAGTTCAAAAGGAGCATAAGTGACCCAGGAGACCAGACACATAAGACACATAACGTAACTCTGGGTGAAGACATTGTATGTTCAGAAGCCTTTCTTGCACCCATGTCATGAGCTTTTCCACCCCAGGAAGGACACTTCATAGCACACACAACAGCAGTATGCCCAATAACTTGGCTGCTTCTTGGAGGGTGCTGACTGGTACCAGGTACCCTGAGTTCTACAGAGAAGACAACTAAGGCCCACGCAGCTCCTCAGATCATCAGGCTCTGTGGTCACCTGAATGGTATCACCCTACTCAAGTTTATATCGAGTCCTGTCACAATATCTTGACTTCCCTTGAAGAAACACAAAAAAAGCAGGAGGTCTTTCCTAATGACCTGAATGAAGTTGAGCCACTTATTTGCATTTCCTTTGCTCTTTGCAACGACTCTCCAATATTATCATCAGGGATCAGCTGCCCTGTCTAAAGCCTTCAGTGATTCTGTAATGCCTTTGAAACTTTTACAAAGCCCTTTGCTCAGCATTCAGCTTCCTCTACAACCCAGCCCCTAAATATCTTTGTAGTGTCTCTTTCCTCCTCCTCATTCCAATCATCCAGTGCTCCAATCACAATATATTACCGAACATTTCCAGAATCCACCTTGCACCCACCATTCCAGTCCTTTATTGTAGACTTCCACAGCCAGGAATGCCTTTATTCATTATCTTTCTATCAAAATTCTGCTCGACTTACAAGGCTCAGCTCACATGTTCCCTGCCCCCAAACTCCTATCAGAATTAAGCTTCCTTCCTTTCGGGGCCACAGTAATTTGTTTTGACCTCTAGTTAGACTTAATTCATTTTGCCTTCTATTAGTTGCTGTTTAAATCTGTCTTGATTTAAATCTGTCCTTACTGGTCATAAGTGAGTGAACATTTATTGAACATCTACTATGGATGCCAGGTGCTTCCACAGACATCATCTAATTTATCCTTCTGTTGCTAATATGTAGCAGAGTGCTCACACATTTCAGGTGTTCATAAATGTTTGCTGTATTATTCTATGAAGAGAAGGGGAACTGTTTGATTTCTGAACTTCAACAGGAGGTCATTTAAATATGTCTTCTTTAGAGGACTTAACAAAAAAAATGAGAAAAAGAGACTGATCAACTCAGTTGGATGGCATAGAAAAGGGGTGATAAATATTTATTTAGTCTTTGATAATTCTGTCTTAGAAAAATACCCTAGCCAGAGAATAACACCATCTTTTTTTTCTACTTGTTTTTCTTTGCCCCACCCAGGAACTCAGCATCACATCTCTACCCTGCCCAGAGCCAGACCTCAACAGGCTAGACAGTTCTAACCCGGGACCAGTCACTAATTCTCTGTGAACTCTAGGCAAGACAGAGCTCTACACTGGGCGTCAGTTTTTCCTCGTGTAAAGTGGGGCATTTGGGCTGGATGACCTCGGGGTACTGATCAGTTCCATAATATTCTAAGATTCTGTTTTTAATGAACATATACAAAATGACTTGGGAATTGGCTAATTCTTCAGGCCAACCTGTGTACAACAAAATATGGAAGATTATGTAAACAGGGCAATAGATTTTCTGTGTGTGTGTGTGTGTGTGTGTGTGTGTGTGTGTTCTGAGAACGTCTTGTGTCTATGCATTGAGGGAAGAGGTGGAAAGCTGTCAATCCATGAAAGTCTATTTTCAAGAAATTTACAATTTATTCAAATGAATACCTAAACCATAAAAACATTGCTTGGTTACTTCCCACTAGGGGTTACCATTTTTGTTGTTGTTAATAAGAAACTAGTGAAGGTTAATTTTAAATACACTAATCTTACAGTTGAGAATGGCTTAAAAAATCCACATATCTACAGAGCTCAATGATCACCATTAACAAGTAAGTTCTCTTCATTTACATCTAGCACCTAATCATCCAGAAGGATCTTCTTTTGACTGAATGAATAAATCAACAGTGTTGCATCAGCTTCTTCAGGGAGAGAGGGAGCGTGTAATAATCGATTTTAGGTAATCAATGAAGGCATATCACTCACTGCTTCATAACCAGTTGATCTGGGTTCAACTATTTTCAAAACCATCAATTAGACTGGACTAAACCTCCCCTCAGACAGGTTTGAGTGAAAAGACACAGCTTGTATACCGAGCGTGTGCATATACACATAGCAATGTGAGCCTGAGAACCTTCATCTTGATTTCGGAGGGGCCCACCACAGCTCTCTGCCTCCCCAAGGATATAAGGAGTCCTTTTCCTCCTCTGCTGTCAGAGAAAACCAAGAATAAACAGGGGCTTCGGCGCTCTTAGTGTCAAGGTCAGACTCACATCTTTGTTTCTATCAAATATTTACTTTGTACAGTTCTGATATTTCACCAAGACTGTTTTAACCAAAGGCACATAATACTGGGTCTCAAATATAGAAGTGCCACGGTGGCCCCAATAAAAGTACTCTGACTGTATAAGGACTATGAGTTTGCTATAAGTAAAACGTATAAAAAAAACTTTAAAAATAAGAAAAAAAAAAAGAAGACAAAAGAAATTTTTGATTGGGTACTTTTCAGAGGGATTGGGGAGCAACTTGATGTAAAATTCTGAAGAAAGGAAAATATCCAAAAAGAAAAGGGAAAAGAAAAGTGACTAAGGTACTTCACAGGGTAAAACATATTTTTCATGCAAACATAGGAGCCGAAGGGCTGTTTTAAAACAGAGACCTTCACCTAAATACAGCCATTAGCTCTTAGAGGCCAAGCTAAGCCAGTCTACAAGGAGGGGGACAGTTTTCAGATGAATATTGCTAAATCAACACAATTTTTTAAAATTTAAAAGAAAGGAAGAAAAGAAAAGAAAAACAAATCAGTTAATAAAATTTTGAGCCAAAATTTCAAGAGAATATTTTTAAGATTCAACTTCCTCGTATATTTTAATATAAATCCTTTTAAAAGTATTTTTCTCACTGCACTGAATGCCTCACCTAAAATCAAATATGTGTTTTTTTTCTTTGCTGAAGATTCCCCTAAAAGAACATTTCCCTCCAAATCTATATTTTCAATATATTAATAACACAGGTTCAACCTTTTTTGTTTGTTTTTGTAGAATTTGCTAGCATTTTTTTTTTCCTGAAAGAAAATCCTCCCCCAAAGTCATATTTTTTTTATTATTCAGGATATTTTAAAGTAATTGCTACTTTTTGAAGGATTGTGTCAATATAGAATCATTAAGATTTTTAAAAGTTAACGATCTTTATGACTCAGAAAGCCCTTAATCCAATTATCAGGGTGAAGGACGAATTGACCTTTTCTCCTTTCAATCCTGTTTCTAGTTTGGAAACAAAAAAATCTCGTTCAGAAAATACTTATTTCTATATTTATCAAAATATGATGGCAAACAACAGCAGTGAAGTTTTAAATAAGCTTGACATATCAATTTAAAAAATACTTCTTGTGTATAAATTTTGAGTTTATGTATGTGCGCTCCTGCAAGAAGAAAGGGGCCCAGAGAAGAATTACATCTGATATTTAACTATGCGTTTAAACCTACCTCAAATAGTCCTCTACATTTAATTTCTTATGGTCAGGTTTTCTCTTTCCTTTTTCTTTTTATGTTTTACTTTTTCTTTCTTTAATTATTCTGCTATTCATATTATTTCCTTTTTTGCTCATGAACAATATTTTTAATAATAAAATCATCAGTAAATAATGATGGTTACAGCAACACTGAAGGTTATAATTATATTACCTATTGCTTTCCTTCTAAGGATCTCAAGGTAGTTTACAAAGAGAAAATAAAATCAGCATTCCTTCTCCTGTCACAGGATTTAGAAATTGGACAATTGTAATTTTTAGGGGCACGTGATACTGATGCTAAACCATTCCAAATAGTGCCTTTCCTACATCATTGTTGGAATTTCCCCATATTCAAGATTGGAGATTAAAATTTTATTTATTTAAAGATGTTTTTATTGAGCATTGTCAGGCACAGTTCCATCAGTCTTTTTAAGGGGCAAAAGGGTTCTAGGTTTAATTCAGAGTTGAGGGTAAACTACTTTTGATGAAAAGACTATCCTATGTCAAAAATAATGTCAGTATTTAGCTTATTCATGTGCAGACACCACTTTAATTTTAAATGAAATTTAGAGGAATTCATAGCTTCTAGTATATCAGTCAGTCTAAGCCAGCATGAGACTATGTTTTAACATTAGGGTACCTTCAGATACAAATGGTTAAGTTCTACCTTCTAAGTAAGAAAGATGGGCTAATGTCTCTGCTTGTGAGACTATATATAAGTGCATGTGTGCACATGCACGTGTACAAACAAAAACGCCATAATGAAATTAACAACATGTGGATGGATGTGGAGCATACAATTTCAGGGCTTTGATGACACCACTGAGCTAAGTTGTTGGGATAAGGTCCCGGTATCTTTCTTTATCCTGTCCTCTCCGAGTCACTTCCTAGACAGTGACACATTTTCCTCTCGTCCTTTGAGGATCTGTTAAGATCACAGCCTCCCTCCCCTACTTTCAGTAAATGTATATTAACCTCCAAGAGTGCATGACATCAAAAATATAATTCTGAGCCCCTTGAAAAGAAAGAAGAATGAACAGGCATCAACTTCCTTTCCTGACTATCATACAACCTCCATTTTAAAAAAGATAGCTCTATAAGCCATATTTTCCCCTGTAAGTATGCATATTAACAGGCAACAGAAAAAATGGAAAAAGACTTGTATATACAGAAAAATTGTACCTGGGGTTGTGCCTGTCTGCCCAGGAAAATGGCAGTGAGAGGAGGTGAGCGACTGCTTGAGGAATTTCCTCATTTTTTAATCACCTCATGTCTCATCTTCTCTTTTCCATGGCAGACTTAGTACATTTAAATGCAACAGGTCGATGATTGTGATGCAAGGTATGAGAGACAATTAAAAATTTGTGAAATTTTTGAAAACAAAAATTTAATTTGGAGCAATTCTGTGATCTAGGTTTTTATACCTTTGGGGCGGGGGGAATATATGATTTTTAAATTGTAATCCTTTGGGGAAATTTCCATAAACTTTATTTAATTCTATAATATGACTCCTCAAGCAACTGCCAGAATCTACTACTTTAACTTATTACAAGGCCCTACTACATCAAAAAAAAAAAAAACAGGAAAAAATATTTTTGCCAAAAAACAGAGCAATTAACAAATAGCCCCTATTTAGTACCGTATATAATCCTTTTATAAGTATAAATATTATAAGTAAAACAACCTATTTTGATGTGTTATATTAAAATCTATGCTTTTTATTTTTTTTGCATACAGAAAAAAAATAGAGATGAAATCAACCTAGTGCTAAAATGTAAACTCTTAAAATTTATGTTAGTAAAAAACAGTGCTCAGTTTAAAATTATATCTGGAAAAACATTTTGACTGAAAATTCTCTTTCTAACTAAAAAAGAGATCTTATTTTTAAATTAAGGAATGAATTTATGAATAGTACAAGAAAGTGGGACTCCTCCCCCAAATAAGCATATTAATGAATATCACACATCTCTCTGTGGAAATTATATGTCCTTTGCGCCACATGAAAAATTAACATTTTGTAATCATAAATAAAATATCTTCTTACATATTTGAGCTTCGGTTAAATGATGATCTTTACTGGGATAAATTATCTTTAGTGTTATACAAATAAAAGAAACAAAATTTCATGTTAAAAATCTCAGAGTAGCTGAGAGGTAGCTCACTGAGAAGCAAGATTTTCAATCATAAGATTTAAAAAATTGTACAGTTTATTTTTAAAGGTTTCCCTTCTTTTAAAAAACATTTTCCTTTCTCTCAGAATTCTAAAACATGATTTTTTAAAAAAAATTCAAAAGCTAATAGCTAATCCTCAAAAAAGTAATAAGCTTGTATTTGTATTTTTAAAGTATCATTTGTTTGTTATTTGAAGAGATAGCAACTGTTTTCATGACTGCTTCATATTGAAATGTAAATATTTCTTATTTAAAACTACCTGAAACAGGTTTTTTTTCTGGACAAACTTCCTGAAAGGTAAGTTTGAGGGGGAAATAGCTATGAACTGGAGGATTTTATAAGCCTGCAACTATATGAAAATACTAGTGTTACAGCCTAAAATATTTTAATTTTAATTCTTTAAGATTTTAATGAGCAAATTTTAATTCTGGAAGCTATTGATAAAATTTTTTCTTCTTTAAAAAACTGTATTATAAATGACTGCTTCGGTGCTCCATTACCTACATATATTTTAAAATTAAAAAAGAAAGGCATAAGGAAATTCACTAAGGAGGAAACTATTTTCCTCTTTTATTTAAATATTATTTCATTAAATGTGATGTTGAGGTTCAGAGGTGGTAGAAGTCTAAAGGATAAAATTTGGAGAGCTATATCTAATTCACCCTTCTTTTTCCAAATCAATTTATAGGCTGCCAATTTACTTACTGCCCCTAATCAGCTGAGAATTACAGAACTTCTCAGACAATTTCATTTTGGTTCATAGAACCCCATCTCTGGCAAGTGGGTTTTCTGCTCTTTTTCTTGTCTCTAACCCAGTATTCTTGCCACAAATTCAAAGGGTAAAAGAGACCCCTCAATTAAAAAAAAAAATCACTCCAACTTGAAATAAATAGTGAAACTATTTCTTTAGTTGATTTTTTTTTTCTACTAACTTAAGATCTGGGCTTTAAAGAGAGGTCAGCCCTAAGGATCATGACTTTTTACAGGGTCAAACTAAGTAATTTGCCTGTGGAGATAAAGGGTCAATGTGGTATAAATCATTGCAGTTTGAATGACAGCTCTCCTTAGAGGCTATCACTATTTGTTCAGCTCCAGACCAGTTCCCAGCCCAATTCGCTCCTGGAAAATCTCAGTATGATCCCAACACTCCTTGACTTTAGACTCCTCTCCCACCTTGTGACTCCTAGTGACATTACTTGCTTCCTTATTCCTATTTCAACTCTTCCAACCAGTCCAGGACTCTATCTAGACCCTGGGTCTGCAGGGACCTGTCTTAACACTAACAGTTCATGTTGGCAAGTACATACTACATGCCTGAAGTACCAGATTGTGTGTTTACTGACATCTCATTTCATCTTCCCAACAACCTTATGAAATAAGTACTTGAATATTCCCATTTTACAGATGAAAAAACTGACTCAGAGAGATAACTTGCTCAAGGGTATGCAGCTGAAAAGAGCAGAACCAACAAGTTAACCTAGATCTCAATGGCCTCAAAGCCCATGGTTCTGGACCATGAGGTTGTACTGCTTCCTCAAATTATGCTGCTTTTATCCGCCCCTTAAAAGGCTGCAGAGTACAAATAGAACTACCATATGACCCAGCAATCCCACTACTGGGCATATACCCTGAGAAAACCATAATTCAAAAAGAGTCATGTACCAAAATGTTCATTGCAGCTCTATTTACAATAGCCCGGAGATGGAAACAACCTAAGTGCCCATCATCAGATGAATGGATAAAGAAGATGTGGCACATATATACAATGGAATATTACTCAGCCATAAAAAGAAACGAAATTGAGCAATTTGTAATGAGGTGGATAGACCTAGAGTCTGTCATTCAGAGTGAAGTAAGTCAGAAAGAGAAAGACAAATACCGTATGCTAACACATATATATGGAATTTAAGAAAAAAACATGTCATGAAGAACCTAGGGGTAAGACAGGAATAAAGACACAGACCTACTGGAGAATGGACTTGAGGATATGGGGAGGGGGAAGGGTGAAATGTGATAAAGCGAGAGAGAGGCATGGACATATATATACTAACAAACGTAAGGTAGATAGCTAGTGGGAAGCAGCCTCATAGCACAGGGATATCAGCTCGGTGCTTTGTGACCATCTGGAGGGGTGGGATAGGGAGGGTGGGAGGGAGGGAGACGCAAGAGGGAAGAGATATGGGAACATATGTATATGTATAACTGATTCACTTTGTTATAAAGCAGAAACTAACACACCATTGTAAAGCAATTATACCCCAATAAAGATGTTAAAAAATAAAAAAAATTTTTTAAAAAAAGGCTGCAGAGAAGAGACGGCAAGTACTGCTATGTAGATTGCATTTGACATGTCCCTGAGCTTTTTAGTATAATTTTTTAAAAAGAGAAGAAAAGTCATTGAGTAGAGTTGATCAGTAGGCTCTGGGGAAAACGCAGAAAATGCCTTCTCTGTGGAGCCTGTTTCTAAGAAGTTTAAATAAAATACATAAAAAGTAAACAAAAACAAAAACATCTTTTGGAATGGTCTCAGATGTACTCTGCAGGTCTAGGGGGTAGCCCTGGCCCTTTTATTCTAGTGTTACCCAGAAAATGTAGCGACCTCATCAGAGTCTTCCTATAATCACCCTGCAGTTTTCAGCCAAGACTTAAATGAAATGCCTGCTAGGACAAGTGAAGCGAATCAAAGGGAAGAGAGCAAAGGGTTTTTTTTGTGGGGTGGGGGGCGGTAAGAGAAGACAGAAGGATTTATAAGACAGTGAAAAGTGAAGCTGGTGGAAGGAAAAAATGAAGACAATATATGTGCAAAAAGAAAAGAGGAAACATCTTTGATAACAGCAAATAGTGTTATCTATTCTTGCCCTTTTATTGTTCCTTTACTCTTTCCTTGGTGGGAATCACCTAAACTGAAAATTTAGGACTGGATATAAGCTGAAAGTAAAAGGTGAGTGGTAAGTATTCTAGGTGAATCATTTTTTCTCCCTGATCAAAAAGTTAAAAAAAAAGAAAAAGGGAATGATTTGCAAAAACAATTGTGATTAAATTCAATAGATTTTAAAAAGAACTTGAAAGCAAGGAATTAAAGGGGAATGAAACTACAGAGAGATAATCTTTGTGTAGGGATGCATCAAGTAGAGAAAAAGATTTTCCTATCAGCCCTTCTGATTTGCTCCCAGCTGGATAATCCTGGGCACTGGCAGGCTATGGAGCAAATGGACAGATGCTTTCAGAAAAGATTATCTTTTATCTGTTGCTCAGGGAATAGCTCTGGTCCTATGACTGTTGATTCCATGATCTAAGCCTTATATGCCATTGCTATATGTGTCAGGCAAGAAAAAAAAAAACCATAATAATAACAATAACTAACATTTATTGAGCACTGAGTAGGTATGAAGCTCTTTACATGCATAATCTTATTTAATCCTCACCAGAACCTTATGGTTGTTATTGTTATTCCCATTTTGCAGATAAGGAAATTGAGAAAATGAAAATTACTGGTTTGCATTTAGATGGATCTTTCTATCCTTTAGCCTCAGAAGCAGCAATCTGTTGCTTTCTTGCTTAAGTAGAAATTCACACACTTCACAGGCTCCTCCCACAATCTATTACAAAGTCTTTACAAATTCAGATCCTAATCCAGACCTTCCACTTCAAAGGTCATCTCCCAGTGCCTTCCATAGCTGTTCACCCTGGGAGTGCTGAGTAAGAGCATCTAGCTGTCCCTGAAAGTAAAGTTTGCCTCAGTACCTAATCAGCACTAAAGTCCATAACAACACCCTTTACCCTAAATGAAAACGGTCAGATCTTCCTCATTGCAAGGACGAATTTTGAGGGAACTAAGGGCAGGGGAGAAAGAGAGTTTGGAAGACTCGAAACGAGGGCAAAACCTTTGCACACTGACCTCTCCATGTCCACTTTGAGTCTTAAAGACTTCCAATTTCTCCTTTACTGAAGACCTCAGCATAACTGCCTGCCATAAAGCCCTTGGCTATGCTACATAGAAGCAATCGGCCAACCCAACGGGGCCGGTCTACCAACCTAATAATCCAACAAATGGACAGTTCCTTTCCTTCTCAAGGAATCCCTGTCCTGTGTAGTTCTGATTTTCCTTGGTGGTCAAAAGCACCAGAGAAAATCCATCTTTGCTATGAGCCCTGATGTTGGGACGTTACACTGCCTAGCTCCAACACCAACCTCTGTTCCCTCCACCAAATCACCAGACTTTGCCAAGAACATTTAGCCTATAAGATGGATTGTCACTTCAAAATTCTGCAGGACCGGGCTAGGTTCGGTCATTAAAACTTCTCATCTGCTTCTGTCCCTCAGCTCCATGCCTGCTTTGCCTTTCAGTTATAGATTTTCTGTTCAGCCTTTTGCAGTGTTAACTAAATTCCAAATATTTGCTCTACAAAAAAGGGGGACCAAAAATCACGATTAAAAATACAACAGGGCTTCCCTGTTGGCACAGTGGTTGCGAGTCCGCCTGCCGATGCAGGGGACACAGGTTCGTGCCCCGGTCCGGGAAGATCCCACATGCCGCGGGGTGGCTGGGCCCGTGAGCCGTGGCTGCTGAGCCTGTGCGTCCGGAGCCTGTGCTCCGCAACGGCAGAGGCCACAACAGTGAGAGGCCCGCGTATCACAAAAAAAATAAAATAAAATAAAATAAAAATACAACAGAGTGGGCTTCCCTGGTGGCGCAGTGGTGGGGAGTCTGCCTGCCGACGCAGGGGACACGGGTTTGAGCCCTGGTCTGGGAGGATCCCACATGCCGCGGAGCGGCAGGGCCCGTGAGCCACAACTACTGAGCCTGTGCGTCTGGAGCCTGTGCTCCGCAGCAAGAGAGGCCTCGACAGTGAGAGGCCCGCGCACCGCGATGAAGAGTGGCCCCTGCTCGCCGCAAGTAGAGAAAGCCCTCGCACAGAAACGAAGACCCAACACAGCCAAAAATAAATAAATTAATTTATTTATTAAAAAAAGAAAAACAGAGTGCTGCTAGGGGAAAAAAGGACAGCTACAAATCAAGATTTGATGATGCAGCCTAAGCTGCAAACCTTAATATTGTAAAATATAGGACTTAGAGACTAACTAGATGAAAAATGTTTAATTGGGGGCCCATGGAGCCTAGGGAGGTCATGAGCTCCTTGAAACTATATGTAAAATATCTGTGTTTTTCTTTTTTCTCTTTCCTTTTCTTGTTATGTTTTGTTATGTTTTCTGGGAAGTAGGTCCATAACTTCATTAGGTTATCAAAGGGAGAATAATTTATTTACATCTCTGATGCCTAGAGTAAGGCCTGATACATAGTAAGGACTCAATAAACATTCAACATTTGTTGAATAAATGAATGAACAAAAGGGGTCTGAGCTCTAAAGCACCTAATTTTATAGATGGAGAAGAGAAGCCTAGGAAGAATATAGCTGCTTTTTCAGGGTCATGAACCTAAGTAGTCAGGACCAGATAGAACTAGCTCTTTTAGCACTTTTTACCATTTGTCAATCCCCTTGTTTTGCTTTTTAACCTAATTGTATCTTTCATTCCATTTTTCTTCCTCCCAATCTGTTTCTTTCTAAGCTGAGAAATGGATCCTATTTCCTAGTTAGAAGTTGCCAGTAAGTGCACATCTGGAAAGAGAAGTGGGGGAGCAAACAGCAGAGAGAGTCTATGAAAAATGCCCTCAGAATAATTAATTGGTGGTAGCACACCCAGCATGGCTACTATTCCTATGTGTTGAAGACATGATTAATAATGGCATCAAAATGGCTGTCATTGATGGAAATATGTAAAGCTGAAATAGTGGAGTTAGATCTAGGGGTGGGCAGTAAATCTTCAGCTTAAAACTGACCAGGCCAAGCCACTGTCCTAAGAGCAGATGACTTGCAGCATTCTAAAAGATATCTGAGAGACAAGGATCAAGTGAATCCCTGCTTGGTTTGAAAGCTCATTTTGCGGACCTTCCTCGCTTATAGAGTAATTAGGAGACCCTGGGAGAATTCCACTGGGCCTTACTACCCTCCTAACAGCTCACAGTCAAGCCCAGTAGGCAAGACAGATGAAACTCAAACTGCCACCCCTAGGAAAGAAATAAGGGAGAGAGGCTTAGGCCTCATGGAACTGCTTCACGCTAGGAGAGAGCGTGGAAGAGACCAGTACTCAGATCCTGTGACACAGCAAATTTCTTGTGCTGGTGACTTGCTAAGCAGATCGAGGCCAACATGGAGGCACTGAGGTCTAGAACATGTCACAGGTGAGAGAGGCAAGCCATGCCTAACCTAGTGATGCCCCCAGAATGCTAACTGCTAGCAGAAGAAACTTTAGGTAAACTCTTCTTTGAACGCTGGCCTCCTAAATGCAAGTCATTTTGGAAGGGAATCTGTTACAATTTGTGTTTATGGATTATCGGTATTATTTGGTAGTGCTAAGAATTATTTAGCAAAAAAGGAAGAACCGAGAGTAGACAATAAACAACCTGTGTTAGAGCCCCAGCTGTGTGACCTTGGTAAAATCACTTAACCTCTCTGAACCTCTGTTTCTTGATTTATAAAATAAAGGTATTGGTCTGTATAGCTATAGTTCTTTCCAGCTTTTGCATGCTACACATTATATCTAAGTTTGAGGTTTAACTCATCGATAGATTTTTCAAATGTGATTAGAAAAGGTTACCTTTCAGGCAAGAAAATCCCACCCCCCGCATATTATTTTCTTAGATTTCTCTATAAGACAATTGAAATATCAATTAAAGGGGGAGATGTTAACCTCTTGGAATGAACAACAGCCCTATTGCTCTAAGACAGATGCTGCAAACTTCAGGTCCTTATATTCGAAAGGGGAATTTAAAAGAAGTTGGGTTCAGCTAATGATTTGAAGACCTCACCCTCACTTTAAATTGTGGGATTACGGGGGATTCCAGTCAATTAACTTATTATTAAATTCCATTCTCAAAATGTAAACATTTCACAAAATCTATGTAGCAGTCATTTAATTAATACAGTTAATAGATCTGTTGTACAATGATCTGAAGGTCTTCCATGGAATGTGCTTCTGTTCTACCATGAGCCTCAAGTTTCCATCTAAGATTTCTGGCAGCTTCCTGCATTTTGCTCACATAACAACCAAGGATAAGTCAGGTAGCTCGCTTTCTCCCTACTTCACAAATCTAACAGTCCTGGGGTTTCAAAATTCTCTGTCTAGCTTTGAACTGAATTCCCCAATAAGAATCACAGTATGACTCTCAAGCTCAGAAACGAATCTAAACAAAAACTCTGGAGCAAAGGAGTTTGCTGGTTAATAGGAAAAGTAGATGTACTTAGCGTTTAATGCCTTACCCCTCAAAAAAAAAAATCAGTAACCTAAAACTCTTCCTGTCTTTCGTATGATGAACCCCAGTTAAGGAGACATAATTCAACGTTTTGGCTTCCTCAGAGAAACCAAGCTCAGCAGCAAATGACCCTTCAACTCGACACCTCTCCCGGGCCCCTGAGAGGCCTGACATAGCCCAGGTCGTGGAGGCAGAGAGGCAACTGTGGGCCCCACTGAGGAGGCCTGCACCCCTCAGTACCAGGGGCTTGGGAGCTTCCAAACAGCCAGGCTCAAGTCCTGCTAGGGGATAAGACAGGAAAGAGGCCTGCCTCATGGTGTACTGTATCCCTCCTTATCACCTGTATGATGGATGTTTGTCTTTGCCAAAAGCTAAGCCATCGAGGACCACCCCCAAGCACTGGATCTCTGGCTTCCCTGTGTCTCATCGCCAAGTGGGGAGTGTACACGCACTGCCCAGGCCAAGGGGCCATGGACCAAGGTATCTTTGCACTCACCTGGGACTCCAGAGATCATCTGTCCAGACTCTTCAGCTCCTGTGGCCTCTGAGACCCCTTCCTTCAGTGGCCACCCCTCATGCAGACCTCCGGGTGTCAAGACAGGTTTGACCACCTGAAAGGGCCAAAGATGGGCAAAGTTACTTTGCTGGCTCTGAAGGAGAATGGGAGAGTTTGGGGGCTGGGACATTTTGCAGGAAATCACAGAGTAGGGAGGCTACAGGGAAGGGAAAGGGCAGAGGGGTGCACTGGGCCAAGAGCTACAAGGCAGGGGAGCCGAAGCAAGAGGAGAGCTTTTCAGAGATGCCTGCACAGCCCCCCAGTTCGAGAATTCCTGAGACAGAGAAGAGGGTCCTGGTCTGAGATTGCAGCAAGTGTGCCCAGTACCTTTGACTCAATTCCTTCCTTTGCCTCCAGCCTAAGGTAGCTAAGGCAGGGATTCAAAGCAACCAAAGGTCTTGGAAAGAGGCTAGAAGGGGCGAAAGAGCCAGACAAGAGAAGGAAACCTGGCTCTAGCCACAGGTAGAGGAGAGGTAGAGGGGAAGCAGCGCAGGCGCAGAGCAGCCAAAAGCGAGCCTGAGGGTGAGAGCATGCAGAACCCCCCACCCAGACCCAGCCACTAGGGGGCAGGTGGTAGGGAGGGGGCTCTGTGTGCCTTCACCCCTTCCTCAGCTCTAGAGACCACCCCTGGTCTTGATTTTCTAACACAGTCAAAAGCTAAGTTAGTTGATGGGCTCAAGGGACCAAGTATCCCCAGTGACTCGGTGGACACTTCCCACTCCCCACGGAGAAGCACACTGGGGTAAGGAAGGGTCTCGAGCTGCTACCTCCCTCCCTAATTTAGGGGCTCTAGTGTTTGCATCAGACGCAAGTGCCTGGAAGTTTCCATCAGGCCCCTGGCTTGCTGAGTGATGTGGCATTTTTCAAAAGGTGTGTGCGTTAGCAGTTTGAGGGTTCAAAGAAACTCCCCCCCCACTTTGCCCTCCTTCCTCAGCAAAGGGAAAGTGGGGAGAAAGGGGGAGACCAACTCCCACTGGCCTCAGGCTGACGCAACTGCCCTGAGGGAAGGAAAGATGCACGAAAAGCCACCAATTTTCACTGATGGTGAAGGAAAAGGGGAGGGGGGCTTTCCTCTGATCCCACCCGGAATGAGACACCACTCTGAGCAAGCCCCCCGGCCAGGATCAGAAGTGAGCGCCCCCTGCCCCGGCGTGCGGTCGCCCCAGCAGCTGTGCTGCAGCAGCAGTAGCTTCAAAGCAGCAACAGTTGTCTGGCTGAGGCGAGGCGAGGCGAGGCGAGGCGAGGCGAGGCGAGGACTCGCTCGGGCGCGCACGACGCCGGCTTCGGCCGGGTACTCCTGGGCTCTGGAGCCCCAGCCCCACACCTAACCTCGTGGGAGGAGTGAGGGGACCAGGGGCGCAGTAACCTCGAGCCGCCTGCACTCAGGATGCTCAACCATTTCGTGCAAGTTCACTTCGCTTAGGTCACCTCTCTCCAAAATCTGGTGGAGGTTCCGGCTTTTGGAGAGAGGAGGGCTCTCTGGCCGGGGAGAGAAGGGGGATGTAAGAAGCAAAAAACAAAAGAGGAGCTGAAGGGACACGGGGTGAAGCTATTTTTAATCTAGCCTGGCTCTTAACGCCTCTCCCTCCGCGAAGCTATCGCTCCACAGACGGCCCCAGGTGAGAGGCAGGGAGGAAACCCCCCCAGAGCTTTTGCTTTGGTTCCATCTCCTTTGCAGATCTTAGGGACCCTTTTACTCTTTCAGAAAATGCAACTGGGGAGGGAAAATCTCCTTTATCTGGGGAGAGGGTCTCTGATTTATCCCTGGAGCTTGGAGTCCTCGCCTTCGGAGCCTTCTCGCAGGCTGAACTAGAAAAGATTGACTCGGTCCAGCACTCTCGGACTTCGGAGCCCTTTTCCTTATTCGGGAGAAGGTAGAATCTGGGTGCTCAGCTAACGGAGAGGGGAACGAGGGCGGGCACTTAGTTTGCTGGAAGAACGGTGGTTGGGGTGCGGGGGGAATTCAGGCCCTCCCCGAAAATGCGAAGCTTCGCAGCCCTCGGGTCTTGGACTCTCATATCCCTAGACTCATCCTCTATCCGTGTCCATCCCTGTGGGCGCCCGTGTGTTTGTGTGTCCTTCTGGTCCAGCCCCTAAGGGCGTCTAGCAGTGTTTCTAGCTGACGAAGGGCACGGGGG
This sequence comes from Delphinapterus leucas, assembly GCF_059928025.1. Lineage (NCBI taxonomy): Eukaryota > Metazoa > Chordata > Mammalia > Artiodactyla > Monodontidae > Delphinapterus > Delphinapterus leucas. The sequence continues at coordinate 16,327,242 of NC_143135.1, forward strand.
CACAGAGCATGGTGAAGGCCTGATTTGTGCCACTTGTAACAGAAGTGGTCACGACTGCAAAGAGTGGAAGGGGAGGAGAGGAGCGGGACCCACAGACGATCCCCAATCCTGCAGCTCTGCTTCCCTCCCCAGGACGGGGCACCTAGAGAGGCCAGGACTGGGCTGCTGCAGCTACTGCTAGGCTTCTGAGTCGGGTGCAACCACACCTCTCAAAACCTCCTTCTCTGCGAGGGTTTCCCCAGTTTTCACCTGTTTTACCCCCTACTGCGCTACTTAGTTTTGAAAAAGGCGAGATGGGGGTACCCGAGGCTGCAAAACGCCTCAGATTGGGTTGGAAGCAGGTGTGGGGGAAGAAGGGACTCCGGGGAGCGGGCGGTGCCTGCGTGTTTTCCCTCTTTTTCGGAGCTGCCCAGTTCACCGCGGCTCGCCTCACCTCCCCGTTCCCCACTAGGACAGGGGATACTGAGGGCTCTCCGCCCCTCTCTCAAGGGCTTCCCCACCCCTATATTGCAGAGTTGGATCGTTAGGGTCAAAAAATGACCAGAAAATGTCCTCAACTGATTCATATTCCAGGTGCCGACTTGGCCCTAAGACCAGATCCTTTTTTTGCAGTGGGTGAATGGGGTTATTCGGGGTGTGGGCGGCCTTTGGGGGGAAGACACAACTTGTGTAAACTTTTATTGTATTTTAGCTCCTTCCGACTTCTCCGAAAATACACGCACACCGCCTGCTCCGATTCCCCCTGTGATACAAAGTCGACTAAAAAGTTGGGGGTAGGGGACCTTCGCGGAGGACAGGCGGGCGACCAAAGCCTCAGGGAGCGCGGGAAGGACGGGAGGGAAAGGATTGATTCTTCCGTGGAAAACGGGGAGAGGGCTGGGAAAGGCTCGGACCGAGCCGCTTCGGGAAGGTGCGGACTTCGGCGATCGCTGGTGGCTGCAGTCTTCTCGTCGAAGTGCGCCCTCCGCGAATGCTTTTTGGGGTAAGGGCTTCCGGCTATTGAGTTATGTACAGCAAGCCCAGACCGCAAAAAGATTCGCGAAGGGCAGAGTCTGCTGGCTTCTTCAGTCCGCCGCCGCCGCCTTCAGCCCAGGATGTCTCCGAACCCCGGAGCCGAGCAGGCTGGGTCTCCCCAGCGCGCTCCAACGCGGCTCAGCCTTCCACCCCGAGCGCCGCCCGCCCCGCTCTCGCCCCTCCCGGAGCCCCCCGACCATCCCTCCATTTCTCCACACCGTCCGCGATCCCCCAACGCAGTCCGCACAGCCTCGAGCTAGGTGTGTGGAAAGCGAGAGGAGGAGCGCGGAGGGGGACCAGGGATCCCGGCGCCCAGCCTCCACCCCTCTCCCGTACCCCAGCACCCCGAGCCTCCCCGCCTATCTGTCCTATCACACTCTTTCCCCTATCAGGGTTCCGCCAGCCCCGGCTGCAAGGTCGCGGATCTCTGAACAGGTACAGTTCGGATTCTCCCTGAACCCCCTCTTGTCCCTCCTAGTCCCCCAACAGAGGTTCCAGCCGTGACTACAGGCGCTGCGTAAAGAGAAAAACTCCCCCAGAGCACTAAATAAATACAGACGAGGCCGCCAGCTCATTGGTGCGGACTAAAATCGTCACCCACCAATCAGGAGAGAGCTCACATTTCCTTTTTTTTTTTTTTTTTTCCCCAGAAAGGGGAGGGAGGAAAAAAATATTTCCATTTCTAATTATTTAACAAAACCCAGACTGGAACACGTTAAAATATTGTTGTTGCAAAAAATCCGGCCAAGCCCCCTGCCCCCATTCCAGCCCAGGTGAGGGGGAGGGCGTGAGATATTGGGCAAGGGGGGGGTGGTTCAAGAGAGCGACCTCTCCCAACACGACCGAAGCCAGAACATTCAGACGTAAAATGACAGGCCAAGATGAACATAAAATATACCCAAACTGCACGCTAGCAGCCTATTTCTAGCAAAATGAGGATGTCTCAATCCCACCCCCAAAAGTTCTGAATGCTCAATAGGAACGGTGAAGCTCCTCCCCCCGTACCCTCCCCCAAACCCGCCTAGATGTTGTGTGTGGCCCACTTGCCCCGTGTGCCCTTTAATTGCTGCAGCCGCCCCCCCCACTCCCTACCCATTCTGCAGAATATTGAGGGGAAAAACAAGAGGCGAGCCCCTCACTGACCGCCGGCTCCCACAACGTCGGGAGATTCCAGCCTCTGCAGGAAGAAGCAGAGGGGAGGGGAAGGGAGACTAGGGTGGAAGGAGGAGGGAGATCTCTTTCCTATGTTATCCCTCCTTCCCTCTTCCCTCTCTCCCTTTAGGCCCCCTCCGCCATCCAATGTATCCAAACTTTGAGGGGTTGCCCTTCTTCCCAGTGCAGCGCCACCCTTCCCCTCTCCTGTCTTCCTCCCCTCACCCCTCCCCCCGCTCCATCGTCCGAGAAGGGTTTGAGCAAAGGAACGTTCGGACCACCTCCCTCCCCCACGGTAGCCCCCGGTGGGGAAAAATTCAGTCTAAGAAGGATGCTGCAAACATTGCAAGAACTTGGGCCGGGGGGGTGGGGGGTGGGGAAAGTTGCCATATTTGTTCTTTGCCACCCTGGAATCGACGTGCTGGCGGGCGCGGGCGCACACGCACACTCTTGTTCAGCTTGCCCAGAGAAAACATATCTAGACTGTCTCCAAGTCTCTGTCAGCCCATCCCCTCCGCGCACCCATCACCCTCCGGCAGCTCTATTACCCACCCACCCTCCCACGGCATCCCCTCAGCTCGGCTACCGACAGACGCACGCACACACCCTCCGAGCGTCGGCGCGTCCGCCGCGCCAGAGGGGGCTCCACAGTCCGCGACCGCCGCCGCTGCGGCGCGGGCCACTGGGGAAAAAAAGTTCTACTCAGCCGACCGTTGAGCCTACCGACCGCCGGCCGACCTGTGCACCAAGCCCCTTCTCCTTACCTGGGTCCCGAAGGCCCTGGAGCGCGCCGGTCCGGTCCACACTGCAGCCAGCTTGAAGGAGCCCTCTCCAACCGGCCCGCTCCCTCCCGCCCTTCCCCGCCCCCCACGGGTGTTGGCCCAGCGGCAAAGCAGGCTCTTCCAGGTAAGTATATAAGTTACTGTACTGTGTGGGAGGGTCACGATCTTGGTAATTGCGGCTTTCCGAGCTTAACCCCTGCGTTCCTGCCTTCCTCCAACTTGTTGAGGACTCGTCGGGTAGCGGGAGAGCGAGCGAGCGCGCCGGCCGGGAGGGGGCGGAGAGAGGTGCACCGGGCCGAGAAGGGAGGGCCAGACAGCTAGCGGCGGAGTTCAAAAGTCCCCCTGACCGCGGTTTTCATTGGATAGGTCTTTTCCCCCCACCTCCGTCCCCAGTGGCTTGCCCCCCCCCCGCCCCGCCGTCTCCCTTGTAGGGGACGTCTCCAGGCGAAGTCACGATTCCTTCTCAGTTCGGAATGAACTGTGACTAGAGCCATGACGCAGCCAGCGCGCATTACTCACTTTTTGCAGTCACGACTTGGGAATCCGTGCTGGTTCCAACCAAAATTACACCGCTACCATTGAATTATTTAATAGGATCCAGTTCGAGGGTAAACTTGTGCTTTGTGCCAAGCTATGAGGAGGGGGGACGGGGGGCAGTGAGGACAAGGGGCGTCCTCCCTTCCCCCTTAATGACCCTTGGACCCCCCTTCCCACCACTCCACGTGTTGCAAATGTGTTATTGCGCTGCCATCCCTCCAACACCCCGCCCCCCAGCTCTTGCCTTTGCAAATGTGGCAGAATTTGTAAACACAACCACGCAACTTGTGGGGCTGAGAGGGGCGAGGCTTGGGAAAGGGAATGAGTGGGTCCGGGTGAATGACGAGGAGACCGAGGGGTGGACCGAGAGGCTGCGAGCAGCTTTGGTTTGAGCTGAATTGTCAAGACAAAGTGTGGGTTGCAGTTACTTGTGTTATTCTCCGCAACATCAGTAACAGTCCTTGTTACTATTATGAGTTGACGAATACTCAGTCTCAGCCAGGGAATCTACCCAAAGAGGGACTGCTTCTGAAGTAAAAATAACTCAATCCCCACCTCGCACCTCAGGACTGCGCCTCGGGTGCCCTGAGTGCGGGGTCAGGTCACTAAAGCCATAGGCTGTTAGCGGACTAGGATGGGGCAGAAGGAGCAGAGAGTACTGGGCTCTCCTCTTTCGCTTGAAGGCTACCCCCCGCAGATACTCACCTCACCGTCCTTTTTTTTTTTTTTTAGTTACTATTACAGGTATATAGAAAATATCCCTGCATGTGCACAAGCTTACTGCAGCTCTACAAGACTGCCTCATTCCCCCCCCTCCGACTGTCTACAGCCCACACTTCTGGGCGAGTTTGAGGGTGCATTTTTATTATTTCTCCCCGAGGAGTTAATCAGCATGAATGTCTTTGTGTGCGCGCGTGATGTTCATCCCCCCTCTGGCCTCTGATAACCTTCCTCCCTCATCACCTGTCTGGCTACAGGTTTGGCCAAAGTATCGGGAGCTGACTGCAATGAGTCTCACTCTGGGTCAGCCCCATAACCCCAGGGAGTTGATGGGCTCTCCAATAACATTTGGGAACTTGGAGAAGAACCCCCCCTCCCCAGTTTCCTTTAGAGCCGGTTTTCAGAAACCCTTTGGCTTGTGGCTTTACGGCGCCGTGCGATGTTCCCAAGTCTGGATTTTCTGCGCATCGCACCAGCAACTCCTGTGTTTTGGCTTCTAATTCGTTCGTTCCACCAACTCATTTGGGGCTCCCATGACTAGGACGCGAAGGAGGGGGAATAGTAAGAAAAATGCCATAACGCACAGACACATCCTTACACACCTCCCGGGAACTGCAGAATGTGGGAACGTGGGGGCATGAAGTGGCAGCTACGAGGGTCCGAATAAAGCAACCTATAGCCTCTTATTTTGAAAGTAACCATCACTGGAGAGAAATCTTTCAAACCCACTGGCGGGAAGGTGCGGGCGCCTGGGAATGGAGACCCAGATAGTGCCTGGCCTCTGCGGAGAAAGCCGGTGAACCACCGGCTTGCGGTTTCTGGAGCGCTGGGCCTTGGCTCATCCTCGAATCTAACACTTTGCTCCCCCTCCTTTAAATTTTTTTTCCTTTCCTTCCCACTCACCCCTCCTTTTCCCCCAAAGCTCTCGCCGAAGTCACGACTATCCCCTTTGAACATCCTTAACCCTCTCCTCTCCGTATCCCTCTTCTGCATTCAGGGCGGGGCTGTCCGCAGCTGGCGCCAACCCCGCCCCCTGGCGCTCGGAGCTGAACTCGCCGAGGACCTAGGAATTTTTCAGCACCTGCCTTCCATGGACAGCTACCGCACCCTGGGCCAGCCGGGATCAGCCAGGGTCGCGGTCCTTGGGCTCCCGGACCGGAGCGAGCAGGGAAGTTTGTCAAAGGAATAGGGATTTTTCCTTCTCTTTATCTCCCAGCCCAATCCATGCAATTTTAATCTATATCGTATCGTCTCCATTAATCTCGCAGAGAGATGGCCCATTAAGTCGTATCTGGACACCCTTTAAGACAGAGAAAATGGGGAGGGGAGGGGGGCAGTCGAGAGAACCGGGCTCAACAGCGCCGACCCATAAAGAGAGAGAGAGTTGCAACTATTGATTCAGAGATTGGTCAGGGTGATTCCCGGCTCAGCAAGAATTTCCCCTTTCAGTTCCTTTTCATGCAGCCCCAAATTCATTATGCACAAACACAGCTATACCCCTCGCCCCCTACTCAGTCCCACCCTTCTCTTTAGAAAGGGGTGAAAGGCAGCCAAAAAAGAACCCCAGAGCATGCACAAAGTCAGCCTCAGCTAATACTCACAGTCTGCGGCATGCACATGACATAATATTACTTACCCAAACGGGAACTCCTTAAGAGAGAGAAAGAGAAACATAGGGGGAGGGAAGAGAAAGTGGAGAGAGAGAGGGAGACAGGAGAGAGGAGAGGAAAAATCCAACAATTAATTTCCAGACATAGTTGGGGGCGGGTGGGGGGGAATGCGGCGGTGTCCAGGTTTTCTTCCACCCGCGCTGGCTTTTTATCCCAGTGCAGCCCTCGGTCTATTTCTGGAACACGATCAAACACTGATGCTATTTTTAGCAAGTACTGAAAAAACCTCCACACACAAAGGCACTTCGCTGGAACGTTACGTCCAAAACATTAAATGTGCATTAAGCGCCCCCTCCCCTCCTCAGCACCCGCGTGCGTTACTGCAGGTGATGTTTTTCAAAGCAGAAAAATACTCAAATGTTGCTTATATCCTCCCTCCCTCCCATTAACTCCCATCTGCCTCTGCCTGTTGCAAGCTCCTCGCTGTCTCCCTGAGCAGAAGGCTTTGGAGTGGATGTATTCTTTTAGAGCTGCATGTCTCCATTGACCAGATTCCCTACATGCTGGGGAAAAGGGGGGGAGGTGCTTAGGCCCCTTCCCCAGAAGAGCGTCCCAAGAAAGCTCTAGGGTCTAACGCTGTCCACGCTGGAGATTCCCAAATGAGGAAAGAAAATAAAAATTCCTCCATACCCTTCCCACATTTCCCACCCATGCTTTGCAAAATCGCGCTGTGTTTGCAACACACCGCCTTTGGAAATGTATATTTTGAAGGCTGCGTGTGTGTGTGTGTGTGTGTGTGTGTGTGTATGTATGTATGTGTGTTGCGTTCTAGTAATTCACTACGAAGGGGTTGGAGAAAATAGACTTCATGAAGGCAGCGCGGAGCAGCCGCCTTGAGTCTCCTTTGCCAGTCTGCGTCAGTCATCAGCTACTGACGTCACGTGCAGATTCTCCTCTTTGGTGGGTCTGGTTCAGCCGAGAAGAGGCTTCTGCTCGGAGACAGCGCTTTGTGTTCGGCGCAGCCACTGAGCAAGCGAGGCGGGCGCCACCCGAGGCTTGGGCTGGGCAGCTGCAGAGGAGGCTGCAGCCTGGTGTGCGGGGCCCCGAGGGTTTGCCCAGCAGGACAGCCCCCTCCCCAAACGCCCGGCGCAAACTCGGCTCGGCACAGACGTGGAGTGAGCGTCCTTTCCCCGCCCTTTCGCAGCTGGCCGCTGTAGCGGAGACAGCTATGGCTATAACTCGGATTAATTCTGTGTTTGTCGGGCAGATAGCCCCGGCTCCTCGAGTGACGCAAGTAACAGATTCTAAGGCTCCCGCTCTCTCTCCTGCTCCCTTTTTCTCCCTCCCTCCTTCTTTTCCCTCTTCTGTTTCCTGCGCCCACGCATCCTGCTCGGTCGCCCACGGAATCAGACAGCTACAGCTTCCCAGAGAGCAACCATCCAAGTTACAGACAGACAGACTCCCAGAGCAGGAAAAAATAACCGTGCAATTAAACACACACATACACACAGCCTTTTGCAAATGGCCAGCAGCGTTTAGGGGCTCCCCTGTGTGGGGGAGGGGAAAGCTGATTCACAAATCCACCGGCCTCCAGTCAGTGCTCCAGGCAGGGCGGGGGGAGCGGAGAGCGGACGGAGAGACGACGGACAGGGAGGGCTTGCTGCTGCAGCTTTGCCCTCGCGCCACCACCCGGAAAGGAAACCCACCTCTATAAATGCCCAGATGGCAGGGTATTAGCGAATAAACAACTTTTGTTGAAAGGTAGAAGGAGAAAATTGAACAAAGACTGCAAAGGCTTAGTCTCTAGCGACATTATCAGGACTTTTTAAGACTAGGTGACGCTTTACCCTTTCTACCTCTCACAGACCAGGGGATCTGCTATTTTTCTTCTTAAAATAATGCCCCTGAAAAATGAGCTGAATGGATTAGTGCTATTTTTAAACCAGGTTGAAAGGAGCTTGTTTCATGAGAGTGACGAAGTGTGTGTGTGTGTGTGTGTGTGTGTGTCTGTCTGTCTCAGTGTGTGTTGTATCTGAATCTGAGATTTTCAGCAGAAGACATGCCACATCTCAGCATGACAGAGGGTTTATTGATTGGGGATGTGATGGAGGTGGGAAGAATTCTTGCAGATTGGAAGGTTTGAACAAAATCACATACACAGATCACCCTCCCCAAACATACACAGCATCCCAGATCCACCTCGCATAACTTCTGCCTCGAGAAGTGGGAAAACCGGAAAGCAGAGAGCTATTTACATGGTGCCCTCATGCCCGGTCCATCTCCTTTATCAACGTTGCCTGTCAATGATCTTCCTTATGCCAATAAACAATTTTCCAGAGGTTACCACTAGGATTTGGGGCACAAGGCCTGGGAGAGAGTGGTCATGGGGCTGACCTTTAATCAGTGTGATCTTAGAGATTTTGGTCTAAGCTTAAGCCCGTCCTGTATGCTCAACTCCTGTCTGTGACTTAAGCTTTGCCTACAAGAGGGAGACAGAGGACGGCTGGCTGCTCCGCACGGAGGACACCCTCTGGCAGCCCATCAGCAGCTGTTTATTTTTAGTTCCATGAATGCATGTATGTATGCACGTGAGAATGTCGCTGCAGTGGGGAGGTGGGCAGTCAGAAGAAACATCAATGAGACGGAGTCTGCCGGGGTTCTTGCACTGAACATGGCTTATCACATGGGATCATCAGATGTGGCCGGATGGACAGGAAAGCTTCCCCATCATGTGTTTCAGTGAAGTCTTGTTGGATGAATGAAAGTGTCAGGCCAAGTATGTTTTTAAAGGCACAGAGTAGGTATGTTTTTAGAGATATGAGCATAAACTCATGTGACCATACATTTTCTATGTAGACTACATAAACTATACAGAGAAGAGACACTTTAGCATTGTGTGACCTGCTTTCTGTTTCTATGCTTTGTATGGTGGTTGGGTGCTATGGTGTCTGATGTCGAGGCCAAGGTAGCCTCATTCAAGATCACTTTGGGGGCCCCTAACAGCTTTCGGCAAACCCTGTATGTAACCCTAACAAAAGAGGCAGAGTTGGAAATAGAAGAAATGTGCTCAGACCCTGCATCTCAAAACTTTTGAGAGCGGCAGCCAAAATTACACTAATCCAGCTTTGGCGACCTGCTGGACTCAACGTCTGTGCTCCTTCCCACGTGCCCCCAGAAGGGGACCCCCTCTTTCCTGTCCCTGTCTTGCTACTCTAATCAAGCTGACTGGTTACACTGGGGGCCAGGGGGTGCCTAGGAGGCTCAGCAGAAATATTTACCGAAAGTTAGTCCTCCAAGGAGAGCATCTGCAGTTTCCCTGCACATCAGTCAGGTCTTTTGGTACAGGCCTGGACTGGAGCTGGTGACCTTGGCTTTTCAAGCTGTCCCGCCAGCCTTTGCTAAGGGTTGTGGTGCCCAATTCCTGTCTGAGCAACCAAGCTAAGGACCCAGGGAATTAATAGACTGACATGGAACCTGTCCAAGATGCAAACCGCCTTCTGCACTGCCAACCCGTCCCTGGGCACCCCAAGCATGAGAAGGACTCATTTCCCCTAATGCTCTCCCAGAGGGCCTATGGGGTAGGCTGCTGTCAGAAAGCCCATGAAAAGAACTGAGTCTCCTCTCTTTCAGGGTCAGAGAAGGCAAGAAATGTCCCACCTGTGTCTCTTGTCTCCTCTCTGAGCACCAAGAAAAATGCCAGTAGGTAAAGTACTGGGTTTGCAAGAGGAAAAAAAAAAAAAAAAAAAAAATCCAGCTCTCAGAAAATCAACCAAGGGGAGACTATCAGGGAAGACGTCCAAGAAAGAGATTCCTCTTGGCCTAAAGATGTCTCCATCAGGGAACAGAACTATTTTGGCCTAAGTAAGGGACAGGGTAGGGGGAGAATAAACCAATAGTTTTTGAGCATCTATATGTGCCAGACACTATGCTGGATAGTTTTACATGAATGATCTTATACTTAAAGGGCAATTTTATGGCTATCGTTATAAGAATGTTACCTACCCCATTAGGTTGTTGAGCACATAAATCACTCCCAGAATATTAGTTGTTGTTTTTTTTTTTTCCATTTTAAAGCTAAGGAAACGGAAAGCAGACGATTTAAGCGACTTGTGCAAAAGTCTTAGAGCTTGAAGTTGTAGAATTAGGGATCTCTCTGATCGTATTCATATTTGTGTGGCTCCCATACTCATGCTCACGTCACTCTATCATGTGGCTTCTATTCCAATATCTGGTCTTTTATGTACCAGTTCTAGGCTCCATCATTAGGAATTAGAGATGCCTAGGACTTTCTCAGCAGTGACCTAAATAATGAAATTGATTTATTCCTCCAATATGACACCCCCTCCCACCCTGGCGAGGCTCTCTGCCTATGAAAAGAGACTCCCCACTCTCTACCAACAAAAGCCCCAGCCCGTTCAGCCTCACCAAAACTCAGGGGATTTGTCTGAAGCCAGCCAGTGTGAAGTAGAGATGCAATGAACCTCCTGTCCATCCAGGCCGCTACACCCAACCATGTTTCCCCCCTCCACTGAGGAAGCCCCATGGGTGGTACCAGGAAGGAGTTAGGAACTCCCCGGACCAGTCTCCCAAGAAAGCTGTTTGAAGGTGAGAACAGCAGTAAATCTGCATTTGGATTGGCTAGTCATCCGGGTCCTCCTTCACACCTTTAGAAACTGGCATCCCTGATCATTTTCCTGATTCTGAAAACCTTAGAGGCCAAGCCATCAGCACGGTGGGGGAGATAAGCCACAGCATGCATAATACAAGCTATTCCACCATCCCCTTCCTCTGTTAAGTACACGTTTCATCACTTACCCTGATCAAGAGGTACATTTGGTCTTGGAAAACACTTCTTACAAGCCAGCACATTGGGAGGTTTGAGGGTGATATTTTTAAGGATCACTTGCATGCTGAAAGAAAGTGACTAGAATTCCAGCCGCTCCCTTTCCTTTTGTTGCCATCAGCACTCAAAAGTCTCAACTCTCTATCTACCTGAAAGCCATGGCAGTGTTAAATATCAGAACAGTTAAGACAGTATCTGCTCTTTGCTCTTTCAAATGCCCTCCTCCCCACCCTACGCCACTCTAACTGCTTGGAGAACCAGATGATAGGTTTTCCCCTGTCTCACCGGATGAAAAGCACGTTTGGGAGGATGGGGACCTAGAGGGTCACCCAAGAGTATCTAGAGTGGGTTACATGGTGAGGATCCAAGCAAAGACAAGGAAACCAGAGCAAGCACATGATAGGGGGCTGAGGCTGAAGCAGTTGGGTGGGGTGGGGCTCGGGATACCGGAGTGCTTTAGTTTAGCAGAGGCTAAATAGAAAAGGATCAGAGCTTTGGATCACAGGGAGAAAAGAATCATGTGAGGGGTGCTTCAAGATAGCTGCGTGAGTCTGGCTTTAATCTTGTGGTTGTTGGACCACCCACCTGAATTCAGTGGGCAGAGAGACCTCAATCACAGATTCATTTCGGGGGTGGGGGGTGTCTAGTGGATCTGAATTAGCTGAACTTTTTATCCTTTCACTATTAAAGCAGCCTTAAATTAGCTGCTGGTCTGCTAGACTTGGATCGCTATATCTGATAGTCCAACAGTAAAAAATGGGTATTGCATCTCTAATTCCTTGTCCAATAAATATAGGCAGTAGAACAGTGGAAGAATGGACTAACATGTCTGCTGATTGGCCAGTTTTTTTGTACTTATTGGCAAGGCTATGAGTTAAGTAATGAATTGAGTCTGAATCTTTTCATGAGAAGAGAGACCTTCAGCTCACATGTGAAAACCTGGCATCTTCCATTGGTTCTAGCTTACCCCTAAAAGTGGAAATAAAAGTAGGGAAGAGAAAATATACTTTCTAGGTATAGTGGGTTTTCCAAGAACCACGCTTTTTGAAGTGATTGTGAGAAAGGGAGCACTCTGACCTCAACAAATTCCGATTGGGTTAACCGTGCGGGTCTGTTTTGTTTTGTAGTCCAGATTAACATTGTGAGGCTGGACCAACGTCTGTGTCAGGGCTGGGATCCCCAAAGGGCATTCAGGTCAAAAGGAAGCAATAAATGACAAATCTTAACAAGCCTAACAGGGTAGATCTATTTCATGGGCACTGGGTTTCTGAGATCATTATCAATCATCCTAGACAGGGCTGGCAAATGTCACTTACCTCACCATACAGGAACCTGTGGCTCAGAACCCATGAAGAAAAGCCTTGGATCTCAAATGAAAATGTCTAGAGTGAAGCCATAGCAATGTGGTAGGATGAAATGCAAATTTAACTGGAGAAAAAAAAATCTAGATGATTCCATCCTGTATTCGGGGGGCAATCCAATTCTGAGGGTCTCTTTCTCTCCTCCTTACCCCGCATATTCTCAATCAGTCCTAAGTAAGCTCTTTCACTATATATGACTAGGATTAAGGGATTTCTGGTCTCTCCATCTGGTTTCAATTACATCACTCTCAGATACCTTGGGTACCTTCATTGAGTGTGACTGCTCTGGTAGAGAGTCTTGCAGCTTCATTTCGGAAGAGGTAGGATTTGCTGTGGTTTTCCTGACCTGGGGGCTGAGTGCTGGGCTGATTCTGGCATGAGGCAGGGGGAGGAGAGAGGGAAACTAATGTCAGGCATCTGGGTATCACTCAGAGAGGAACTTGCCAAAGAGAGAGAGAGCAAAGCCACTGCCCCTGTGAGGGGCACCTCAGAGAAACAGCTGGGTGGGCAGTGAATGGAGGAAGGATGGTGATCAGGAAAGGGTGATGATGGCGAGGGTTGATAGGAAGGTGAATGCGAGCAGCAACATTGCAGAAAGCACGAGGCAAAGGATGAGGTGTGTCCTGGGTGTTTGAGGACTGCTTTGAAAACTCATCTGGTCTCCTCTTGGTCGCTGGCGCTCCTACAACAGCAAGAATGAAAGGGAAAGGGTGTCAGCAATCTACATTCCGTCACTCACAGCTCCCTGTGAGCACTCAGTTCCAGGCTCTGCCCTCCTCTCCTTCGGTGGTATCCTTTTAGTTTCTCAGATCATGGCAGGGACACAAGGGCCAGATGCTCAAGGCTACAGTTAGGTAAAGGGATGCTCAGCCTTACCAGCAGGTGGCCAAATAGTTCACTCCAAATTGGCAGATCTGAACCAACTATTCACCAAGAAGTCACATTTCTGGCAAAGCACAGTTTGTGATATTAACAGGTCAAATCAGAGAGAGATGCTTCCATTGGTAGCTGAGGGCCAGGAGGTTACATTATGGACAAATGGGTTTAACCCAACCACCCTGTTTAAGACAGGGACAGCCCAGTTGCTCAGGAGGTGCTGCAGAAAGCCTGCTCTTGTATCTTCTGTGTTACTATCATCAGGTACCATTCTGATCCCGTTATGACATCACTCTGCCTATAGGGAAAGGAGTAGCTAGTAGGACGTCTTGGGACAGGGGTGGGGAAGTAGGTAATATCCCATGTGACCGCCGTCCCACTGTGTAGATTTAGAGACACCGAAGTGAAACTGGAAACCATCACCCAGCCCAAAGAGAAATGGGAATCCTATGACTTACCCATATCTCAAATCCCCAGGAAGAACCAATGTGGAAAAATGTTTTTAAGGTTCTCCTGCATGAAGTGAAAAGGATTACACCTTTGCATGGTACAGGAGAGTTGAAATAATATGTGGGATTCTTCCAGGGACCTAGATACCTTTAAAATGTGGGCTGGTGAGAGACCAACTTTACAAAGATAAGTGGCTTGTGTAATTCCCAATTCTCAAATGACTTTGTATCAAGGGAGCTCAATTATGAACCAACCTGAAACAGGGAAAGGAGTGACTCAGGACAAGATCTGTGTGTAAATCAAGGAGGTGTTTCCACAGTCCTTATTATCTGTAGTTAAAAAGCCCAACTGAGACCTCAATTTCAACCAACACCAACCATAAAGTCAGAACTTAAGCTGGGAGTAAAGATTCTGGTCTTGACTCTGCCATTTGCTCCTAACCGAAATCTGGCCACAGCACTATTTTAAATCCTCAACTTACAAAATGTGCGTACTGCTACCTGCCCTACCTACCTCATAGGATTTTATTTTTAAGAACATAGGTGTGAACATGTTCCACAAATTAAAATGACCTCATCTCCATAATGGAAATTCTTCTTAGGCACTGTGGCAGTTACTCTGTTTTCTTCAGTCTGGGCTTCAGAGAGCACAGATTGGACAAGCATTGCTATGTAAGTAATTGCCTTATGTACTGAATTAAAAAAAAAAAAAACAGGATTGAAATGCTCTAGGATCCAGGAAGTTTATGGAGAAATCTTAGAACCAGATACGACCTATTTAAGTTAGGTGATAAGAACACATTTCACTTCCAATTTCATGTTGTCCCTTGATCCTTGCTTCTCTTGAGTTCTCTCTCTCTCTCTCAGGAAAATTCTAAGAACCATGAAGGTCACTGAGGGGCGGGCGTCTGCTAGTCTCTGGTGATGCCAGGAACTTATTTAATCTTCCCAGGTCTTGGCTTCATGCAGTTGTAGTATTTAATCAGATCAGGCAAGTAAGATGCTTAGCACTGTGTTGGCACCCAGTAAATGTTAAATGAAATTATGAAGGAGGCAGAAGAAACCAGTCTTTGGAGTTTCATGTCCCTTGATGACTCAGGACATCTTATTTTCTCCTTGGTTCAAGGCACCAAGAAGCTGAGATGCCTCAATTTGCTACCCACAGGCCAGGGCAGAATGACTGCTATGGAATTTCTATCAAAGAGCCAGTAGAGGGAGCTCCTCAGTAAAACTACTCTGGTCTACATTTCCTTCATTTCTGTATAAGATAAATCTCTGCCCAGAGGCCCAGGACTTTTTCTCTACCAGAAATCTTTTACTTAGAGAAAACTGGAGCCCTCATCAAAAGACCTGGACCCAGTCCTGCTTTCAGAGAACCCAGGGGTTCTTGTACTTTAGAGACAGCTTGAGTCCCATGCCAAGGTTCAGCTCTTGTGCTACGGTGGCAAGTTGGAATAGAAAGTTCCTATTGGGGCTGGATCCAGAAGATGTGGGGCTGAGACTTTTGAAGCTAACACTTCTCTGGCCCGTGGAATTTTGAGTATGCTCTAGCTTTAATAACCATCCTCTCCCTACAAAAATCTAGACTCACAGTCCCTAAAAGACCTTGTTACAAACTTGTTATAAGGCAGTCGTGGAACCTGGATGCTGTGAAGCAGCAGAGTGAAGGGAATAGTCCTTGTCTGCTCTGAAGAACCTTTAAATGCAAGCATCTGTGAAACTCAATGATGGCCATGAAACCCTTCTCAGATAAAAGACCTAAGATGGCCGCCAAGAGGTGGCAAGACAGACTCTACTGAGGCTCTGAGCCTCAGTTTTCCCACAGTTCCTTCTCTGCTCAGATTCCTCAGGTCAACCAGGGGGCCCACTATCAGGGGACAAACTTTTTTTCCCCACACTTATTTTCTGGTTCACAGTTAATCAGTGTCGTAGTCGGAGCCCCAAGAGACGGTGGGAGATCTTTCCAGTCTGTCTTACAATTAACATTTGCTCACAGTCTGGTTTTGATTAGCAGTGGCCTCCTTTCTTTTAGGGTACCCAAGGGGCTCTGTGCCTCACCTACTTACAGGATGATGCTCAGGAGGAGCCCAGAATAAGATGAAGACTTGCCATTCAGGGAGCTTAAGAACATATGAGCGCTATTCTCCCTCCCCCTGCTGGTACGGTATCAAGAGTAACAACAGCTGAGATTTACTGAGTACTGACAAGCCTCAGGTGCTGTGCTAAGAGGTATGTATACATTATCCCATGTAGTCCTTACAGTAACTCAGTGAAATAGTTCCTTTACAATTTCCATTTTCAAGTTGAAAAGCTGGGCCTTGGCGAGGCTAATAACCTGGCCTAAGCCAGTGTATTAGCTGTATTCTGAAATACAGAGCAGCCCCTCTTTGAGCCCTAGCCAGGTTCTCCAGAACAGACAATAGTGGAGTTCCCTTCAGCCTCAGGGGCTGTTTCCAAGGGTAAGAGGAGCCTGGGCAGTGGCCCACACCTTGTTAAGTCCCACCCAGGCCCAATGGAAACATCTGATGTTCCTTGTCATTCCATTGTCTCATTTCCATAGGGTAAGCGCAACCTGCCTTGGGAGGAAAAAGTTACCACCATGATGAAGCTCTTTACCTCCTTTTCTATCTCTAAGATAATCCCTCTAACACCTGGCCAAGCGACCGAGAACAAAAGGGACTCATTATATCTTTGGAAACTTCATTGGATTCAGAATTTGGGGATGAGCTGGAAGACTGATAGCTGGGGACCTAGTTCAAGAGTAGAATTCTTTAGGCCCTATGCTAGAAAAGAAAAGACTCTTTGGGAACTGCCACTAAGAATAATCTGGGAGCCAGGGGTAGGTAATGGATGTTAGCAGCAGCTCTCAAGCTATGACTCCATCTACCCTGATTTGTAACTTTGCTTGGCTCTGTCCACCCAACTCTGGCTAAGGGTCAGTGTTGGCTCCTTTGACATAGGGGCTTGGACCAGGTAGGAAAAGCAGAGGCTGTACAGCTAACGTCGGAGGAGGCACTTCTCCTTAATCATAGATGATGAAGGCCCTGCCTTCAATCACTCCATGAGCTTGACTCTCCTACTACCCTCCACTCCTGAAGTCAACAGAGGGAAGCTGTCCAGTGAGAAGGTAGGTTTCTGATGACCAGAAGGAGAAAAGCCGATACTGCCTTGAAGAGCCTGAGAACCACGGGCTACAGGAAGAAGGCCCAAGCTTGTCCCAGGTCCCTCCTACCATGTCTTCTCATCCCCTCGTCTCTAGGGCTGACACCAAATGTTTTGACTCATGGAATGACTTGCTGCTCTGGGCCAACAGTATTAGCAAATTGGTTCCAATGGGTTTGAAAAATGTTCAGTTACAAATGAAAACAAAACTTTGGTCTGGATTGTAACAGGAGAATTACTAATGTTTTGACTATATCTGGAGGTCATGCATATGAAGAGTTCATTCTGATTAGGGACTTGTGGCCCAGTTCACTTAAACACGTAGGCACCAAGCCCTCAGCAGGGACCAGCTTTCATCGTGCTGCAGCTTGCTTCCTCTGCATCCTGGTTAGAGCCCTCCAGCGCCAAACGGGTTACAGGGTATTTATGTTTTCCTTGAAATCCCCTTCAAATGCATGACAGTCTCCCAAGGGACCCAAAGGGCTGGGGTATTAGGGACAGAGATGCCTTAAGAAAGGGGGAAACACTAATAATAATAGAAAGCATTCATTGAACACTTGTTATACACCAGGCAGTGTCCTAAAGCACTTCGCACATCTTCATTTACTTCTTGTAGTAAACCTAGGAGGGGGTACTAGTATTATTCCCATCTTATAGATGAGGAAACAGGGAGGTGACTGAACTTGTCCAAGGTCTCAGAGTCTATTAAATAGGCAGGATTTTCATCCAGGCTATCTGGCTCATGCTCTGAGCCCTGTGCTAGATTCTATCCTCTTAATGGAAGGATCTCCAAGGTGCTGGCAGGGGACTAGGCATGTATAGATCCCAAATGAAAAGGGATCCACATTCAGTCTGGTGTTATATTTGCTGTGGATAGTCTGCGGAAGGCCAGACATCACAGGGACTAATGGGCCCAGAGAAACCTGTTGCCTGAGGCCTGAGGAACTCCTGATCCCTCCATTCCAGGGCCATAGAAGAAGACTGTGATAACAGTACCTTTAACACATACATGCCCACTCCTCCAACCACCCGAGGAGCTCCTTAAGGAAAAGAATTATTTAACTTGCTCTGAGCAACAGTCATGAGACTGCATAAATTATAGAGCGGGTGGACTCTGACCCCTTGTTTTAGAGAAGAGGTCAAAAGAGGCCAAGTGGATTACCGACGTCCACTAGGTTAGGCAGCAGAGCCTGGGCTAGAACCGAACTGACTCCTGGTTCAGTCAGGCTTTCTGATCACAGCGTGTCAGATGAGAGAATACAGTGGTTGCTGAAGAAGGAGGCTACTAGTACTCAAGACCCCACCTTCTAGAAAAGAAAAGGAGGTGTTTTTCTAATCTGTGTCGGGAACTAAAGCCGGGAGGGAGAGTCAGCTTGCACCAGCTCACAGGGCAAGTTAGGCAATGAGCTCATTGATTTCTGTTCCCAAATATGCAGCTCACCAGCTACATAGGTGGTGGGTGGTTAGCCTTTAAAAGTCTGAGAGCTTATACATCAGTAGGTTAATGTAGAGCAGGAGAAATCCTATTGTCTTGGAGGAGGTGGCTGAAGAAACGTTTTTAGGGAGGGATAGTGCCTGTTTTGCTCTTTTCTCTTACATCACCTCCCTGAACGATTTCGTTTTCCAAATCTAAGTGAATTCAATATAGAAAAATAAGTAGAAGCAAATCACCCTCGGAGTGAATTGGGATGCTAACTGCTGCCCTAGAGTGAGGGTAGGTGAAGCCACGCCCCTCTCAGACTTGGTCATTCTTAATAGCCAAGACATGGTGGTATGGGTAAGTCCTATAATTCCGGGACCCAAGAACCCTAACAAAATCAGCCTGTGGGCTTGCAATAGGATGAACTGCCATAAAAACCTGGCATCATCCCCCAATACTACCAAATCTCTGGAACTAGAACCTGGATCTTAACGGATGAACTTTTTTCTTTCCACCTGGTACATCCACACCCCTTAACACGCTCATATAAACTCATGGATGAAAGGATTCCTGATATAGTGGGACACAGGACATACAAGTTTGCAACAGGGAAGGGAAGCCTATGGTGGCTTATTGGTCAGGCAAGGGCTTTATAAGTTCATAAGAAATCAGGGTGGGTGTAGGGCTTACTGAAAGAAGAATGTGGGCCGCTAAAGGCCTCTTTCACCTTTTGGACTATTAGTACCATGGTGGCAAGCAGGATCCATGTCTTATCTCTGAATCTGCAGAGACTAGTATATGGCCTGCTATCTAGTGGACCCTTCATGATGTTGATGAGGCCATGGGGACTGGGTAAGTTACTACTTTCTTCTGTTCTCTATTAGAGAATGAGGTCATTGAAAATCAAGACCTGGATGAGGAGTAGATAGTCATACTTGCCCCCAAGGAATCACTGAGGGACTCTCACAATGTCCAAGGAGAACTTGGAACATCTGCCCCAGTGGAGAAGAGGAGACTTGAGTCTTGTCCCTCGGCTCCAGTGAGTCAGACGCAGATGATCTTCTTACACCCATACCCTTGAGGTCCAGACTTGTGCTAAGTATTGACTGGCCCCCTTTCTACTTACCTGGGTGTCTCCAATTTCAGGACTGCGAGCTGCTTGGAGAAAAGGGTTATGGGCTGTGAGCTGAAGGGAAAGGTCCAGGGAAAGCTTCCCAGGCCTCTCCCTTGCTTGGCAGGGTCAATGAGAATAGTTCCCTTGACTTTCAGTAGGGTAAGGAGAGGGGAGGTAGATTTTACCCAGCATCTCCCAAGAGGAGTACCTGAGTATGTGAAAAGGTCTAAGAACAACTCTGCTAGCTTCAGAAAAGGAAGAATCTACCCAGGAAAGAAAGGCATATGGTGGAAATGCCATCCCACAACATGCCATGAGAAGATGCTCCCAAGTCACTTTTCTGTTGCTTCCTTGGGCCCGTCAGTGGCCAGAGGTATAATCATTAAGACAACAATAAAAAATATTAGTAATACATCAGATACTTGGTGTATGCCAGGCACTGTGCCAAGCCCTCTGCAAATAACTCAGTAAATCATTATAAGAACTCTTTGAGGTGGGTACTATTATTACTCTCATTTTAAGTGTCAAGAAACCAAGACTTAGAGAGTTTAAATAACTGGTGAAAAGTTACATAACCAACCAAATACAGGAGTCAAGATTTGAGCCCAGCTATGTTTGGCTGCAAAGCCTGAACTATTCGTCGCCATACTCAGGACGCTGTGAGGGTCTAGCCTATCAGAGACCTATGTCCACCTCTACGGCTGAGTGACGTGAGACAGGAAGGCAGGGTTTTCAAAAATTTAACATCTTCCTCTGTGCACGCACATATGTGCAGACTCATGTATCACCTATGTAGAAGAGTGCTTTTGGATAAGCCACCTCATTTCCCATTTCATTCTCAATAGGCATTATAATGTGAATACTCCCACTTTTTAGGTGAGGTTAGCAGGTCACAAAGAAGCTACATAATTTGCCCGAGATCATACATCCACTTGGTTTTTTGAATCTGTGTGGTTTGATACCAAGTCCCTGGCTCTTTCACTATGACATATTGCCACAATAATGAGACATACTCAGAGTCAGCTAGCATTTATTAAGCACCCACCATGGGTTAAGCACTGTGCTAGGCTCATTCATAAACAGTAAGTAATCATTCATTGATTGGTCTTTCAATCCACTAACTTGGGCTGTCACTGCAGCAGCCTCGAAGTCTAGTCGAGGTTATATGAAAGAATAAATAAGAGTAATGCCTTTTCCTCTTTTCTCTAGGTATTCTCAGTAGCTAAGTCCAAGCTAAATATTTCACAAAAGGGTGTTGCTGTCACCTGAAGGACCAGGAAGAAAGAAAAACTAGATTAAGGTTGAAAAACTCAAGTCTTAAAGTCCCCGATTCAGTGATGGAGGGTCCATAGTGTCTT
Organism: Delphinapterus leucas; assembly: GCF_059928025.1. NCBI lineage: Eukaryota > Metazoa > Chordata > Mammalia > Artiodactyla > Monodontidae > Delphinapterus > Delphinapterus leucas. The sequence continues at coordinate 16,347,640 of NC_143135.1, forward strand.
TGTTCTCCATGTTGGATGCATTTTTAATGCCATCCTATTTCCATTCTAGTCCACCTCACATTTCTGAGGCGCCCTCTAGCTTTGCTCCTTCGAGGGTAAGAAGTAGGGAGGCAGTTGACGATGGAAGAAAACATTCCCTTTCTTCTGGGGTCCATCAGGAATATAGGACTGTCTTCCTCCTGACCCTTTCAGTCTCAAACCCTAATTCTTCCATGTCGACATCAATTGAATGTAGTGCTAAAGTCATTGCTGAGAACCTATCATCCTAGACCAAGAGATCCCTGGGCAGACTTTGGAGCAGTGGTGAGATAAATAACAATTAATAAGTACTAAGTAATTAGCAAAATTATTCACAAAGCAAGCTAAGTATTTTTTGTATTTGTTTGTAGATGGTGAAACCTAAGTACATATCAGGCAGAAGAGCTGCTTGATGGAGCCAAGCTCGAAAGTGGTGGGTGGGGATTGGACAGATGCTTCATTTCCAAGGCCCAGACTCTAATCCAAGGCTTCAGCAGACCAGGGAGAGATCTGCAGATGAACTCTCTCTTCAGAGCTGTGACATCCTCACCCGCAAACGGTGGACTTTTCACCAAGTGAGACTTGGTTAGAGGAGAAGAAAACCCCAATGGATGAAAAATGGAGACTGCTGAAGTTTTTTGCTGCAGATGGGTTATTTGCTTGATGAGGGAAAATGAGCAACAGTCTTCTCAGTCTGGGATCTGGGTTACCTTTCACCTCTTCCTGCCTAGGCTGGCTTCATGGGTGTGCGACATGTGTACTCACATATGGCCCTGTGCTCAGAAGGGCCGAGTGCTTGGTTTAATCCTCTGCTGTCATTGTCTTGAAATTCTTCATAATTTTATCTTTGCACTTGTGTTTTATAAGTAGAGTCTCTGGGACAATGGCGAATGCACGAGTAGAGAAGACACAAGCCATATATGTGTTTACCGTTTCTTGCTGCCCCATTGGGTTGGCAGTACCCCAAGAGCACAGAATTCCAGTGGGAGCCCAGTAAGATGCAAAGCAAGTCAAAGGTAAGTCTATGAGAAAGTGGGGCCATAGACAGCACCAAGAGGTCATGCTGTTGAAACCAGAACTTGCTTAAATGTAGAAAGAAGGCAGTGGGGGTTCTATGAAACACTAATGACCAAGGAACCCTACCCTATCATTTCTTACTCATGTTCCTTCCCTCTATTTGCCAACCACCTATGCTGAAAAGGATGACACGGAAGCAAAGGGCAGCCCATAGTTCCTTCTCCTCTCAGTCCTTCCTTACTCATAAGCAAGGTGAAGTCAGAGATGCTGGTAGAACGTTCACATATTCGAAGTCAGATAAAAGCAATTGAGTTCATTTTGTTCAACGTGTCCATTGTTCTGCTAAGGACTGAATACGTATGCATGTATAACCTATGAAATACAAATTGTGTGATTTTGGTGACTCTGCAAATGAATTAAATGCTCTTACGTTTGCATTTAAAACTAGCATTGCACAATATAAAAATGGATGGTAAAATTCATGCTAATAATTGGGAATTTTTATTTAGCATGGCATTAAACAGCAAATAAAAAACATCATGACAAGATGAGAGAGAGAGACTCAAGGAAAAAAGCTTTATATTTTAGTACCTTTAACATCACTTTTTTCCTGCGTTTTGAACGAGGGGCCCTACATTTGTATTTTATACTGGGCCCCATGAATTATGTAGCTGGCCCTGCTCCTACCCTTATTTTTCTTTTCAGAAACAGAGGCGAAGCACTAGAGCTCATCCAAGGCAATGAAGGGAACACCTGGACTTGATTCTTCTCCTAAGCGGGTGAGCACCTGCTTGCAGTAATGGCCTCCAACGCTGAGCGAAGGGGGAACTGACACTCCTGAATGAATATGAGGAAACCCCAGGCAAATTCAGGTTCACCACATACACTCAGGGACGTCAGATCCACCCCTAAACTGGAAGTGGCATTTCTCCGTTGGCATCTTCACACTTAACAGAGATGAAGAGAGTCCAGTCTTTTGTGTGCTGTTTGTGAGGTCATGTGTGGAGAGAACTCTGCACACACACACACACACACACACGCATGCACATGTGGGTGCTGTTGTGGTCTTGGCACACACATGTGCATGTACATGCACATAAGTGTTTGCATGTGATGTGCGCTTGGGCACCTGGTAGAACCTGAGAGAGGCAGTCTTTACACGGATCTCTGGGACGGGGGTGGGGATAAGGAGGGTTGGCTGACCGACACGAAACACCTTTGAGGCTGGGGTGACGGTGGCATCTTTCTGGAACATGGTCCTCAAGAGACCACAGCTAAGAGTGGAGAGCTATCCTGATGGGTTTGGAGGACTGTGGGGGACACATGGCTCTATTTCCAGGACCAGTTTTTCTTGTAAACACTCTCCTCTCCCTTTATATCAGAAGAAGACAAACACTTGTTGACTTAGGTAAAGAACAGAAACAATTTTGACTTCCTTCTGAAAGGAGTGACACAGTGACCCCACTGCCTCCTAGGCTGTGAAAGACTATTCCCTTCCACTACTGGACAAAAAATGAGGGGAGAGTCTCATGAACGAGGCACTTAAGTGATGTGGACAGTGGATGTCGGGCCTGCTGGCCTGCTTTTACTCCACACCAGCAGGTCCATAAGGATGGAGTCGCCATCCACTCTGCTTTCTTTAGCTTCATACCAACAGCAGGCTCAGTGCCAGTCTGTGCCCCCATCTCACCTCCAACCCCATTTCTTTGCCTTTGGGTTATTCTAGCTCTGGAGCCATGCGGTGACAATGGCATTGCTGATTCTAACTTCCAAGTACCCTCCCCAAATCTCCCATCACCTCTGCTGAACCAGATTCACTTCTCATGTTAATTTGGTAACCCAGCCAGCTCCCCACGAGGAAAAAGCCACTAAGTCACAGCTTCAGAATCACATCCCCATCTGGGTGGTCTTCACCACCACCAGCCCACCAAAGTATCTTTGCCTTTTATCTTTCCCATATTTCCAAGTGCATTTTAATCAGACATTCAAATGGCACCCCAATGTCTATATTTAAAGGCCATGGGGGGAGTGAATTCTCCCCTCTAAAGAGACTTGCGTTCCACCTCCCAGCAGTGGCTGCTCATCGGAGCGGAGTTGATTCCGCTTTCCTAGAAGGTCATTTGCAGGGGAAAACACAGTACTACTGCTAAGCGTGCTGCCTGCTTCCCTAGATTAAAGAAAACCAAAAGAAGCCCTGCTCTCAGACACACGGAATTCCCATCGAGGACGTTTGACCAACACCAGGCGCAGAATTTTTCCCATTAAACTTAAAGCTCAGGATGAAAGATATGGGGGTGGGAGAAGGGGTACCGTTTCAGCATTTTCAACCCTCTGGAGGATTTGAACTCTGGCCCCCAAAGTCAAATGGCTGATGTTCTAAAGTCCCCTCTCTCCGTCCCTCCACCTCTCTTCCCCAAGCTCCCTCCTAACAAAGAATGACTCTCTTTGCTACACACAATAAAGCCCTGGTGGATTTACCCAGATTAGAGAACCGCTTGAAGTCTCTGTCAAAACTAATCTTCTCAGGAGAAACACTTGTTGGTAACCACCCTGCTTTGTGCAGCAGTAGGGAAACCAGGGCTCTGCTGGAGAAACCGGCCTCTGACCCCGCCATCGCCACATGGCACCAGCCACCACCCAATCCCTGACCTCGCAGAACGTCCCCTCCCGCCCCCAGCACTACTACACACGCCCTGCAAGCCCGCGCCCCCATTTATTGACCTTCTCCACTTCAAGCTGGGCCCATCCCAGCACCAGCCCCCCAAAGCAAGGAAGCCAGCACCGTGGCTTCCTAGACTCTGAGAGGCCCCGGCTGCGTGCCAGCCTCTCCCTCCGCCGCCGCCACGATTTAACCCTCCACCCTGCGGAGTTCAGCCTCTCTTGTCTTCAAGCTGCAAAGTTTGCCAGGCGCCTTTTCCGGCGGATTTTCTCCACACAACCGGCCCTAAGAAATCATGCACAGAGATTTCCCTCTACAGGTGGTTGTGAGCTGTAGCAGTTTTTGCTCTTGCAGTAGAAACGTGGTGTGTTTTTGTCTTTAATTTCATTTTACCCGCTATTAAGGGTTTAAAACAATTATTTTCCTTGCACCCACTAAAGACTTAGCATTTCTCCAAATAATGGGAAGAGAGATTAAATTCTCTATGCAAGAAATGTTACCACTAGCATCACCACCACCATGCCCTGACTCTCTTCATCTCCCCTCGCTCCCCCACTTTGCTCTGACTTCACGAAGCCTTTTCAGAACTAAAATTTCATATGCAAAATAATTACAAGAATGAAAACACTTAGTGAATGAGAATCCATCCAAAATACGACAAAGTGGACAAATTGCCCACGACAGAATCCCCCTCCATCCCTCCACCACAAAACAGCAGGGTGGGGGGAGAGAGACAGTATCCCCTCCCTAGTTTGACACCACAGGATTGTCTTCCAGCTGGCATGACTCCTGCAAAAACCACACACACACCCAACCCCAGCAAAGCCTGCTCAAGAAGTCAAGGCGATTTGTACAAATATAATTGTTCAATGAAATAGACAGTAATCATGGCCAGTCATACAGCTCTAGTCCTCCAAACATCCATCAACTGACATCATAAACTTTGCAAAAGCCAAACACAAGACAGTGCACGGTATAACCTACCTTGGCGAGCTCCTTCACTTTTTGTGCAAATGTTTTCCCCTCCGCACGCTTCACAGAGATTTCTAGGGAAATTTGGAAGGACTGGTGAGGGGGTGGGAGAGGTGAGGGAATGAGGGTAATATAAATAAGGAAGCGTTTTAAATGCACCACGCAAAAAAGCTCGGGATTTCACGTTCTGTGTCTGCACTCTTCCCGGAGCAAAGCAAAACAGTTCGCGTTCAGTGCCAGACTTGGAGGGAGAGGGAGAAGAGAGAGGGAGGGGGAGAGAAGGAGAGGGGAGAGGGAGGGGGAGAGTAAGAAAGAGGGTGGGGGAGAATGGAGGAGAGAGGGAGAAGAGAAAGAAAGGAAGTGAGGGAGAGATAGAGGGAGAAGAGAGGGGAGGTAAGCGGGGAGGGAGGGGGAGAGAGAGAAAGAGAAGAAAGGAGGGGGAGAGCCGGAGGAAAGGAGGAGAGAGAGGAGGCAGCCCCCTTCCCACGCTCCCACCCCCATACATTCAGGCACCTCCTGACTAACTGATCAGAGCAAGAACTCATCACCCACGTTCGAAAACCCCGTTTGGGGACCAAGTCCCGATGCACACACTCTCGGGGGCTATATATAGACAGACCCTAATGATATGCATTGCATTCTGAGCGTAAATGTGTGTGTGCGGATTACATACGGTTCCTTTGACAGGTATGCTTTTTTTTAAAATTTTATTTATTTATTTATTTTGCACTGCAGTGCGTCTGATTATATCTGTTTGGATTTTTTTTCCTCTTTTTTTTTCCATCAGGAAAACATGCATCAATTTTGAGGGCGTTCGGTAAAAATGGTGGGGGTCTCAATGCCTACCAAACCCTGGCTTTTTTTCCCCCTGCAAAGCTGGGATATTTGCAGAGTTGGGGCTGTTTGAAAAGGCTCCAGCTCTGGCTCGGTGTAGCACGCCCAGTTCCAGCAGTGTGTGCTATTGACCTGCATTGACGTCAGTGCGTCATTAGGTCTCCCTTAGAAACACTGACTTTCAAAAATAGTATCAAATTAATTCAGCTGGAGCCTGGTGAAGAAAGGCTACTAGCTGGAATCAGCCATAAAACTCCAGAATTTTCAGCCCTAGATCTCTTCTTCTTTTTCTAGGAGCCAAATAGAAATCAGATTGTATGGAAAATGCCATTGATGGGATTTTTTTTTTTCCTTAAGAAAAGAGACTAAATTAGATTGCAAAAACCCAGAACTGCTTCTCTTTTTTTTTTCTTTCCTCCCTTTTTTCTGATCTAAAAATAACCCCTTGCTTGAGCTGACTGCGGTATCTTTTGTGTTGCAGCTCTCTGCTTTTAGCAGTGTGGTCCTGGTGAAGGGTGGAACACAGTGCAGATATCGATCTATTGATATTTGCAAGGCCAGGAATTAATTTCAATAAAACAGGTGCGCCTCAGTGGTGGTGGGTAATAAAGAAGAGGGGGTGCCCAGGGGGAGATTTATGCCATTCGCACTGTACCGTTTCATTTTTTTCCAGTTCACCTTTTTAAGATATAATTCCCATCCCACGTGTCTCACGTGGCCTCTGACCAGCACATGTAACCCCCATTCATACAAACACAGAGCACCAGGGCATTCACACTTAGCAGAGACAGCACATTCATAAGCAAAGGCTCTGGGATCTTCCCTCCTCTCAGGGTTGCTTGGCAGAAAAGGCATAGCAGCCACCCACCGAAACAGGTTGAAGTTTAATTGGGGGGATTTAAATATTCAATCTGATAATTAGATTATATTATTAAAATCTGCATGTATTAAAAATCTGCTTTTTCTAGGGGAACAATCACCCCCCTCACATAGCTCACGATACAGTTCTAATTGGTCTATTTTACAACTATACAGTTTTCAACATACCTATGAAGTATATACAGGGGTATAGAGAGGGCCTCCCCCATAGAAGCAAGGTGGGTGATAGATACCACTCTCAAAACTCTGGGGAGGGGCATATTGGATTTCTCTATTTTCAGAGGAGGCAATTTACAGTAGTTTCATGGAGTCTTCATTGCCCACATTTCTTGCTTCCCAACCCTCTCGCCCTGACCCACTCTCCTCCAATGTGCTGCACTTGTGCCTCTGAGTGAAAAAAGAATTCGGTTTCTCTGACCCATTCAGTCTTTGGCCTCTGCTGAGACTGTTAATGAGGGGACTAATTAGGGCCATTGTGTACAGGGGCCCTCCTGGGAAGCATCTGGATGACAAGGGATGTGGGGGGCCTTGGGTGGAGAAGAAGAAGCTTCCATGATATACTTAAATAACGTGACAAAATTAAGAGGGCCCTCAATTTTTTTTGATACACCCACAAGGTCAGGTTTCCCGTTCATCATCACCCGATCATTTGTGCTTATCACTATGTCCTAAAAGAATGAGGCCGTTCCTTTCATTCCCTGATATCTAGTCGAGAGAGAGAGACGGGGTAAGATCTTGTCATTCTCAACATTTTCAAACGAGGACAGAAAATGCATAATTCTATTATGCCAGGCTAGTAGGTCAGGGGAGTGCAGGGCAGAAAAAAACCAAACCCCATCTGCCCCTCGTCAGCCCCAAGGAGAAGCATTGAGGGCTAGTAGGGCTAGAGTTTATCTAAGGACAGTTTCTGGTTTTTGGAGGAAACTTCAACTGAGGACAGACTGACCATGTGATTTTCCTTGTCTCTTCCCCTCTTTCCTCTCTGAGGGCTCAGGGAGGACAAGACAATTGCCAATGGTTTGTACTGCCGCAGCAGCAGCAGCAGCAGCAGCAAAAGGGAGATGCTGTGAGAAAACCCAGTGTTCCTCTCTCCCCCAACCCAGCACTTACAGACTTTGGTAAAGACACTGATCATGTGGATGCTTCCAGCCAACCAGGCACCTGCAAACCACTACCCCAGCTTGCAAAGGCTCCCAGACGCCCTTCATCACAAATGCACTCATTCACAGAAACTTACAGTCATTCGTGCACCTGCACACAACGACATTCATTCACATTTTAGCCGCAACTGCAGTCACACGTTTGCCTGCAAAGGCTGAGCAAGTGTGCACAGCAGGAACGTGCCTTTAGAGGGCTGCATTCTACCCCTCCCTTCTTGCGCGCACGCACGCGCACACATGCGCGCTCACACACACACATATACACACCGTCACTCCTGGCCCCACTTCCTTCCCTGAAACAAACACATTTCTGCTATTCAGACGGTTGAATCCCCAGCCTGTATAAAGACCTATTGACCTTGGAGGAGATGCCCAAGTGCTGGCAAAGCTGCAATTGCCTAGGTGGATGAGGGGGCCAGTTCTTTTCCTGGCCTGGTTTCCCTCCCTCGGCAGCCTGGTGAACAAAGAGAGGGCCAAGGGAGGGGCTTGCAGTGTGGCCCAAGACTGCACAGTGCCCCACTTGGCCCGTTCAGATCTTGTACTCTGGGGAGAGGTGAGAGTTGTGGAGGGCTGTCAAGTCCTGCAGGAGCCAAGATTTGGCATTCCCAGGCTCTGGGACTCCGTGTTGGTCTGGACACTGAGGTTGGGGAGCTGGGGATTCTCCATTTGGCCCTCCAGAGGCACTTGGCAATTTCTCCCTTCTGTTCTGTGCCCCTGGAGGTTGACCTGCAGGGCCCCCATGGACTCTGGATCTCTGGTTCAACCAATGGGGGGCCCTGCCAGGGAAATCTGAAGACAGAAGGACAGCACCATCTTCCTCCCTGCCAAGCTATGGGTTGTCTGTGGCCGTGTTCCTCTTTGGCAGGGCAAAAGTCCCCGAATCCACTTTCCTCATTGGTTCCTACTGGCTACTGAAAAAATCTCCAGTCGGAATGCTGGGTAAGTAGTGCTTGCTTTATGGACAAAGAAAAGGTGAGCTTTTTCAGTTAAGTTCATTAAATTAAACGACATATGCTGCTGGAGATATTGTAGCATAGCAGTTAAGGAGAGCGCTGAAAGTGGACCATCAGCACAACTGTTCACTGCCTTTGTGATCATGGGCAAGTGGCTTAATTTCTCGAAGCCTCAGTTTCCTCCCCTGTAAAATGGGAATAATAATGATAACAGCATCCTGCCCTTAGAACTGTTATAAGAACTGCATAAGGTAATGTATGTGAAAGTGTGTAACACACTGCCTGGTATAGAGTTAGCCCACAATAAATGTTAGCTATTTAACTATTAAGACTATAAGCATACATTCTACAGATGACCATCTATGGGGCACCTAGAACTTTCAAAGTTTTGGCCCATGGCCAACAGTAAGATTTTCATTTTATATCATAACCTGAAGATAACACACACAAAGCTGAAAGATTATAATACTTAGCCTTACAACTTGCGATGCACTCTGATATTCCTTCATTTGCTCTATTTCATCACATAAACACACACAAAATGTGGGTCCCAACTCATCAGTGGAGAAACAGTGATCTGGTGGGTATTCCGGGGGTCAGTGCTCTGTCCTTAAAGGTGACAGAATAGGTAAAGACCATATCCTCATGTCTTCTAAACAGGTGTAGTCACATTAATGGGGGAAAAAAATCAGTTGGTGATACTCCCTACAGAATCTGAAATTCACTCAATGAGCATTTGAGTGGACTTACATGTACAGAAGCCAGGAGTTGGGGAAGGGGACCCAAGTATAAAACATGGTGCTTGCCCTCAAGGAGCTTATAGTTGAGTACCAGTTAAGATCCATTCACTCATTCATTTAACAAACTGAGCACCTACTATGTGCGAGGAAGCACTGTTCTGCATCAGTGAACAAGACAAGTTCCTGCCTCACCAACCTTATCTTCTCATGATAGTGCCAGACAATAAACAAATAACCGGTGCAGACACTGGTAAAGGCTCTTAAGAAAAGGTAAGAAAAAAAAATAAAAAAAGCAAAGGTAAGGAAATGTAGAGTGACTGATAGGAAGGCCTATCCTAGATAAGGTAGTCAGGGAACACCTCTAAGAAAAAGGTATTTGACCAGAAACACGAAGTGAGGGAGTGAACCCTGTAAATTCTAAAAGAAAGGCACTCCATTAAGAGGGGCCAACAAGAACAAAGGCTCTGAGGCAGAAATGGAATACTCCAGAAACAGGAAGAACAAGGTGGCTAGAAATCAGGGAGCCTATGAAAGGTAGATGGGGCCAGATGACATAGCGTCATGAAGGTCATGTTAATCTTAAATTACATCTGAATGTGATGGGGAACCATTGTAGACATGGGGGCAGGAGAGTAACATGATCTGGTTTATGTTTTAAAAGGATCACACTTGCTGCTGTGTGGAAAACCGACTGAAGAGGGCAAGAGGAAAGCAACTGAACGGGTCAGGAGGCTATCATGGCAGTCAAACAAGAGATGATGGTAGCTTGGATAAGACTGACATTGATGGAGGTGGCAAGAAGTGATGGGATCAGCAGCACCTACTTTGAAAGTCGCTGCCTCTCCATATCCATAATACAACGTAGAACGTGAGGTGCCAAGATAGAGTACACTGTGTTGTGGGAACTCAGATGAAAATTACATCTGGCTGTGGGATGAGCTGGCACTTGAGCTGTGTCTTCAAGGATGAGTGGGTAGAAATGGCAAGGGAGGAGAAGACATTCCAAAGAAAGGGAAAAGCATATGAGTAAAGGCACAAAAGAGGGAAGGCAGAAGGCGTGTTTGAGGACCCGGGGCAGTTCTGTGGATTATGGTAGGCCTGAAAGGGCAGAATGGGAGGTAAGATTGAACAGGTTTGTTGGGGATAAATCACAAAGGGCTCGCAGTGCCATGATAGAGTTTGGGCAATGGAGAGCCATAGCATGTTCCTAATGAGGGTTTTATGTGATCAGAGCTTTAGTGTATTGGGTTAACGAGAGGCTGCAGGGGAACCTGATAGTTTCTGCTTTGGGCCTCTGTAGATTCATTCATTAAGGCAATCTTTGACTTTAATCCTAAATCTTTTGTTCCAGCCAGACCAGCCTTCTCCCTGACCAGTGGGCTGCCCACAACCATCCCTTCCTCCTTGCCTTTACTCATGTAGTTCTCAGCACCTAGGACACCTTCCCCAGCTCCTGTCCATTTATTCAAAACCTCCCCATTCTTCTCTGGCTTCTTGGCCTCTACTGCTCTCCCCCTTCTATCAAAGCACTTGTCTACACCACTCATGCTGGCTCTTAACCTCATATAGTCACTCACATTTCCTTAAGTACATATTTCAAGAACGTAGGTAGGCCTTTCCCTAAGAGATGTAAACTCCTTTCGGTCAAGGACATTACCTGGCATTCCCTTTGGCTTCTCCACAGTGCCTGGCACTCAGTAGCTATTCAATTATATTGACCACCCTCATACCTAATAAAGTGAGTGTTGAGAGCCAAGTGGCCTCCTTAAAAGCCAAGAGTAGAAAGGCAATTGTCCAGATACACTGACATTTAGACACACAGCCCAAGGGGACCTATCTCCTTGTCTCCAAATGTCTTCCATTCCCTGATCATCCCAGAAACGAACACATTAAGAACTGGACACACTTAGGTTTTGCCTTCCATAAAAGAACCGTCCTGGGGAATTACCTCTGCTCTAGAGACTATAATCCACATTCAAGAGAACACACCAAGCCCATGATTTCCCACAGGGAAACAGGGAAGCGGGCCTGGGTCAGATGCAGGTCCTCTCCTCTCCCCCTCACACCTCTGCCCCTCCTCCAGCGCTTGGTGGTTTCCCTGCATCCGGCTCCCACCCTCTGTGCCACATCATCCATCATTTTTCCCTGAGATGGTTTACTTTAGGGATTTCCACTCTAGAGCCACCCTCCCACCCCGTTTCACCGGGCACGGGAACTAGCAAGCAGTGAGACACAAGTTTCAAGATAGCAACAAGCCTGCATGGACTCTCTCAACACCTGACACCCTGCAGGGACATGGGTCACTTAAGGACACCACGCAAAGGCACAGATGATGGGTTTCCTTCTCTGTTGCTGTGGACACTCAATTCGGTGCGTGGCCTGTCCTTGGCCTCCAGCGCTCACTGGTTCTCCCCAGGTGCTTCGTCTGCCATTTCCGGGAGAGGTTTTGGGGCCGGGGGAGTCAGCGAGGTCACCGACCCGGGAAGGATGAAGATTTTAGATTCTCGCCCGTGGGCTGAGCTCGGTGCTCGGCACAGGATCCAGTAAGCCAGGGCACCTGACCCAACCCAGCTCAGAGTCTGGCGGTCAAGACCAACCGAGGCATCTACGCCACAGCGTCGGCACAGTAACGGAGGCCAAAGAGGGCTGCGGGCTCCCCCTCATTTCAAAACCTCTTCTCCCCGCCTCCCTCCCAAGCCAAGCTTAGGTTTAAATCTGGAACCGTCTCTTCCCTTACAAAAGAGTCCCCCTACTCTGCCTCCTTCTTGCATCCCTGAAACTCAGGGGGGTGGGGGTTAAGGAAGGGAGACCTCCTTTCACCGAGTTCCATCCCGTTCCCCCACAACCGGGCTAGCATGGAGCTCAGCAACCCTGGCCGGCAACCCTGGTCTCCAAGTCCAGGACAGAGAAGGGCGGCGGTGCCAGGTCCTCGGGCGGGGACGTGGCTGCACGACGCAGACTTCCCCTCCGCCTGCTCAGGCCGGCCCGCCCCCACCGCGGCGGCCTCCCTCCCACGCGTGGGAGCCGAGCGGCGGCGGCGGCCGGGTGGAGCCTGCCGTTCACGCGGGCGGCACGCGGCGCTGCGCCCCGGGCACGTGAGGGGGCGGGGCCTGCGCCCAGGATCCCCTCTCGCGGCTGCTTGCGTAGGAGCGCGGCGCCCGCCCCCGCCCGCGCCCGCTCCGCCCCGCCCGGCGCCACCGCCCTCGCGCAGCTGAACGCGCCGCCTCCGTCCCGAGAGCTCCCGCGCGTGGGCGAGCCCCGGAGCCGGGGGAGCTGGAGCTGTGCGACTAGGAGCTAGGGGAAGGAGGGGGGGTCGGGGGGGGGGAGGAGAGGGAGGCACGGGGGTAGGGGCTGGCGCCCGGCGCTGCACTAGGCCCTCCGACGGGGCAAGCCCCCTCCCCCAGTCCCTCCAAAGGCTCTCCCGTACCATCCGGGGTTTTCCTACATTTGGGGCGAGGAGAAGTAGGGATGCGGAATACAGCTGCCGGCTGGTGGAGGCGAGGGGTGCGGTCAGATGCGAGGATACCCCCTTAACACCCCGCCCCCCCATCCACCCACGCGCGCGTGTTCTCCCAGCGCTGATGATGCCCTGCCCGCTCCGCTGCTCTCGCTCGGCTCGTGACTCTGCTTCGTGCTGGCAAAATTCCGCAGCGTGCACTTGGGGGCGGGGGCGGGAGGTTGGCTCCCAGCCTTGCCCCTTGAGCTTGCCACCCTCGGGCCTGCCCAACTGCCAGGCACCCCACTTACCTCCCCTCACCCCGCCTCCAATGACTGTGGCTTCCCACACCAGGTCATTGCCAGGCCCAGCCCCCGTGTCCCCGTCCACCCTATGGGACACTCTTGTGTCTCCATCCTGCACCTGGTTGCCCTTGATGGCATTGAAATCTCCCATGTTTTCCTCTGGGCCCCACAGCCCCACCTCCGGAGTCCACATGGTTGCTGGCGGCAGAGGGAGAGTAGGGCGGCCCACAGGCTATCCACACGGCCCCTGTGGTGTACACCCTCTTGGAACAGGGCAGTGGAAAAACAAACAGGAACTCCGCAGGAGGAGATGGATCCTAAACACCAGCTCATTTCCACTCTTTGTTGATCACCCAAGCACGTGTCCCTCCCCCCCTCCCCGGAAGTAAATATTGTGGTTTGGTTCCGTTCCATTCAGCACCGAAGAGTACGCATTCGCTGCCCCTGCTAACTGGGCAGCAAGGCCTAGCCCAGGTTTCTCTCCTCTGGGTTGCAGTGCGTCTGACGCAGGGTCTGAGGTAAGGTGGTGTGTGTTGGACACAGAGGTAGGGTGAGAAATAAATATGAAAGGCGAGAGATACCCAGAAGTCAGGTCCGGCCCTCTCCCAGTTGTTAACACCCTGCCCTGGAAGGTGTGGGCTCGCTCCTCTGAGGCCCGTCCCCTAGCTGGAGGATGATTCTGGATGTTGCCCTAAGAGACAGACCTGGGGCCCTCGCTTCCAGGTGGCGGTTGCCTGGGCTAAAGTTTCACCAAGAGAGAGGCAGCAGGGCTGGGGGTTGCAATTCCAGGTTCCAGTGTTACCTGCTAAGGGCTTGCCCTGGATAGGCTCTTGAAAACTGCCTTGTAAACAAGCTGTTTCAGCCCCAAAAGAGAAGTCTGAGTGGATGGTTCAGTGTCCCCTGGGCCCTCTTCTGCTCCAGTCTACTGGGGTTGTTGAATCCGGTTGCCTTGGACATAAGAAACTTGAGGACGTCCTTCAGAAAGCCCTCTGCGCTCCAGGTCAAGCTCCTCAGGATTCCTGTTGTTCAGGATAGCGGTTCCATACAGTTTAGCAGCAGCTTGTGCTTTGAGTTAATTTTGTCACCTGGTATCACCTTGAAAACAGAGGTTTATGTGCAAGCATGCAAAAGGCCTCAGGAGAGGGCTGCACTCCTGGAGGAAAGGGCACTGCAGAGCTTTAGGATTCTTTGACCATTTATTTACTCGTTCATGTTTCTTGAGGGCTTACTGTGTTCTGTACCTTATGCAAGGCACTGGGGAAACCTAGTTCAAATGACATGGCCTCTGTTGATGAGGAGTATTGGGTCCACTGAGAAGACAGTAAATGATTTTATCACAGTGAAATGATGTAACTGGATTGCTCATGTGATACAATGGTAACATAAGGGGGAAGCTGCTGAAATCTGCACCGGGGAGTGTATCTGTCAGCTTGGGCTACATTATGTTGCAGTAACAATTGACTCCAATGGCTCAAGTAGCTAAACACAATCGAGGTTTTTATTTTCTCACATGCATGTCCACCAGAGGTCTCCTGCGGTTTTGCTGCATGCTCCCTTTGTTCTGGAACCAAAGGTAAAGGTGCTGTCCCTACGTGGGTCTGGCTGGTCTTAATGGCAAAGAGAAAATAGAGATGGCAGAGCCATGTAATGGCTTCTGCTCCAGAGTAGTATATGTCACTCTCACTCATGCCACATTGGCCAAAGCAAGTCATGTGATTAAGTTGGCCATAAATAGAGCAGAAAGTATAATCTTCCTTCACGGTCAGGTGGGGTGGTGAATATCTGGACCAATAATACAATCTACCACAGCTTTCCAGAGGTGGTGATGCTTGGACCGATTGCAAAAGTAAATTAGAACTTGGGCAGGCAAGCAGACAAGGCAGGGAAGGATATTCCTATAGAGAGAACCTCATTGGCCACAGTCATAGAGGCATGAAGCTGCCTGGTACAACAGCCTTTCCCCCTAAGTCTGCACGGTGTGGGGCAGCATTCCTCATCCACTGTCCCTTTCCATGGATGAATCTCTTTTTAGGGGCCTGCCTCCAGCCCTGTTTCAAAGGGTTGTCAGTGGGGGAAAGATGCTGATTGGTTGTTGTATGTCTTCCCAGAGGAAATGGACCCAAGTTACTCCAAAAGCCTCTTGTCCTCCATAAATACTGGAAAACAGAACAGCGACAAAAACAAATCGGCAAATTGCCATGAGATTCTTGTCATCTTGGAGGCTTGATAGTGATGGGTCTGGACAGCCATGCCAGGTGGGGGGTGCTGGGGGCTACCAGAGCGCCCCTGCAGGTGTCAAGCCTTCTAAGATTTCAGCCTTTGTTCATGGAGGAGTTTCAGGGGATGTCTCTAGATGGTTCTTATAGTCACCTGGGTCTCTGCAACCCTGCCTCTGTCTCCTGGTGAGCCCGATCAATAAAAGCCTCATTCCCACCCACTTCTTTCATTTTCTATCTTGATTTAAGTGTTAAAAGAGGAACCTGTTGGACTTCCCCAGTGGCGCAGTGGATAAGAATTCGCCTGCCAATGCAGGGGACATGGGTTCAATCCCTGGTCCGGGAAGATCCCACATGCCGGGGAGCAAATAAGCCCATGGGCCACAGCTACTGAGCCTGTGCCCTGGAGCCCGTGAGCCACAACTACTAAAGCCTGCGTGCCTAGAGCCCATGCTCCACAGCAAGAGAAGCCACCACGAAGAGTAGTCCCCGCTCACCACAACTAGAGAAAGCCTGCGCACAGCAACGAAGGCCCAAGGCAGCCAAAAATAAATAAAATTAAAAAAAAAAAGAGGGATCTGTTGACCAAGGTGCCTAGGTGGCAAACACACCGTAAGATGCTGTTAAGCAAGAACAAATGCATGTTATTGATTTCCAGAAGGATTAGGTAAACCTTTTGTAGTGGTTTGGCTTTTCCTTTATGGTAGTCTAGATGCCTGGAGGGCAGTGCTCATGGCCTGATTCTTTTCCCCTCTGTAACCCCTAGAGCAGTATTTCCCTGAGTACCAGAGCCACCCAAGGGAGATTTGTTTCTGGGTTGATTCGTTGGAAGGCAACCCTCCTAAAGAGAGTCAGGAATATTTCAGTTGCAAGTAACTGAAAATTCAGCCTAACTGGCTTAATTTAAAGTGGATTTTTTATTTTTTTAGTTCACATAACTGGAAAGTACATAGGGCAGTGTCACCCTCAGGCGTGGCTTCACGTAGGGGCTTAAAGCAGACATCTGGTTTCATTCTCTCTCCCTGTCTAGGCTCTGCTTTCTCCTCGGCGGGCTCCTGTCTCAGATAGGCTCCTTCAGGCTCGTTGTAAGATGGCTCCAGAACTTCCAATCTTGCACCTACCTGGATTCACGTCCATTGGGAAAGAATGTCTGTGCCTTTCCCAGCATTCCTGGCACAGGTCTCTCCTAAACCAATCGTGGTTTTGTGATTGTGATGCTCCATTGATAAAGGCCAAAGGCACATATATTTTGGGTGAGTTTCACCCCACTCAAAGCACGGGACTGAGAGATGGAGAGGAATGGTTCTCAGGAGGCATCCAAAGGTGGTGACGAGAGGAAAGGTGAATGGCAGGTGGGTGACAAAAACAGCAGATGTTCAATTCATTAACAGTAGTCTGTATCCGCCAGCTATTGCTACGGTAACGCTGTATAACAAACCACCCCAAAACTCAGTGGTTTACAATATTTAGCATTAACTTTTTTTCTCATTCACAGGGTTGTGGAGTGGTTGGCTCATTTCTGCTTTGGGCTGCAGAATGACTAAGCTTGGCCCCAGGATGTGGACTGGGTTCAGGTTTAGTCTATTTCCTCTCATCTTCCTGGGAACAGGAGCCACCTCGGGTATGTTCTTCTTGTGGTGAGTGGCAGAAACACACCGCGCCTTTTAAGACCTTGGCTCAGAACTGGCACGCCTATTGGCTCTGCCCATATTCCTTTGGCCAAAACAAGTCAGAAGGCCAAGCCCAACATCAGTGGGGCAGAGAAATATACTGAAAAATAATCCAGTTCATCACAGTGTTGGAAAAAGTGAGCTCAGCAATAGGATTAGAATGGGCTGCTCCAAATTTCCCAAACTCCATCCCTGTGGCTTTATTCACAGTTGTCCCATGTTCACATGGACATGTGTGAAAAGTTTCTGCTGAGAAAATCATGTATCAAGTTCTTTTGTCTCCCTAACTTCCCTTTCCCCTGGCCTCAGCCTTCAGTCTGCCTCTAGATTTTCCTGCACCAACTGTCTGTGATTCACTTCACCTCTTTTTGAGGCTGTGAGGGCTGATACAAGAGCTATGGTGGGTGAGTGTCAACAGCAGGTGAGTGCCCACCTGTCTGGAACATTGTGGAAAGAATTCTTGCCGTGAGTGGGAGATTGGATAAGAAGAGATTACTTCTTGAGCCCTTTCCCACACTAAGATACTCTGATTCTGGGTATCCTATGTGTGGGTTTTACCCCACAGGCCTGTAAGTCTTGTAGTTGCCCAGCCTAAAGACTGAAGAAAGAGCCCAGAGACAGTGACAGAGACATCAGGGATTTATTGGACAGAGGCTCTTACACAAAGGGTCCTGGAGTGACACCCCACCGTACATGGCAGATGGTGGGCAGGACATGGCATCAGTCTTCACTACTCATGGGAGAAGGAGGCTACCGTTTATAGGGGGAGTTGACAGCCAGGTGGGCCCATCAGTTACCAGGGACTAATTAAGCCCTAAAATTAAGAGGATTACATAGTCATGTGAGAGAAGCAGGGACTGGTTGAGCAGGGGATGTACAGAGAGCAAGAGAACAGCCATCTTGAATAGCCTAACCATACACTGTGTCAATTTCTGACCTGTGTAGTTGTATTTTAGGATACACGGTTTGACCTGTGAATCTTAGATCTCTTTGCCTCCAGCGTCCTCAGTCTGGGATCCATCAGGGCCTGAGACAATAAGCTCAAGTACCCAGAAGACCATTATTCTGCCTCCTCTTGGGGACCCCATGAGGAAGAGGAATTGGAAGAAGGCAAGTTTCTCAGCAGCCACATTTCTTTATAAAGCTTTTCTTTGCCTCTGGATGGCTTCAGATGGAAGAGCCATCCGGAAACATTAGTCTCTCCCTCTCTCCCTCCCTTCCTTTCTTCCTTCTTTCCTTCCTTACTTTCTTTTAAAAATGGATCTCCAAGAAACAAAGCACAACTTTTTCATTCTGTATGCCAGGGGTGCAAAGGCCTCCACATAAGGAAGTTCTGCAGTGTCTAACTTGATTCTCCATGGCTGGCCATCATTTCTCCCTTCTCGTCTCTTCACATCTTTGCATATGGTGGAATCCATCTCTAACGCTGGTGTTATAGAGACCTGGTTCCAGAAGAAAGAACTAGTATTGTTTTCTTTTATTTCATATCAACAGGCAATTGTTGAACGAGTGTGATTGTCCCCATAAACACTGCAGTGTTAAGGGCATCACCTTTGGAGTCAGACTGTCTGGGTTCCAGTTCTGGCTCTGCCACTTACTAGCTGTATGACCTTGGACAGGTTATTAATCATCACTTGTCCACAGTCTCCTTGTCTGTAAAATGTCTTTATGAGAGTACCTCTCACAGGGTTCTCATGAGGGACAAGAGAGTTAACACACGTAGAGCACTTAGAATAGTGCCTGGCCTATATGTGCTCAGTAAACTTGGGCTGTTATTATCCTTACTTTGAGATGTAAGACTTAGTTGCTGGGGACTTCCCTGGTGGCGCAGTGGTTAAGAATCCACCTGCCAATGCAGGGGACACGGGTTCGATCCCTGGTCCAGGAAGATCCCACATGCCATGGAGCAACTAAGCCCGTGCGCCACAACTACTGAGCCTTTGCTCTAGAGCCCGCGAGCCACAACTACTGTGCCCGTGTGCCACAACTACTGAAGCCCACGCACCTAGAGCCCGTGCTCCGCAACAAGAGAAGCCGGCGCACCACAATGAAGAGTAGCCCCTGCTCACCGCAACTAGAGAAAGCCCACACGCAGCAATGGAGATCCAATGCAGCCAAAAATAAATTAATTAATTAAAAAAAAATAAAGACTTAGTTGCTGTCCTAAAACTCCAGGGAAGAAAACTGCATTGATGACACTGGGGGGGTAGCTGTCCTCTTGTTTAAAATGGCAAGGGGACATAGGTGGTTGTAGGAACAAAGTGAGAGAAAGTTACAAGGAGGTAGATTTTGTAAGATAAGATCTTCCTAACAATAGCATTGGTAAGTAATGAGCTCCCCTGTCATCAGAGGCATTCAGGCAAATCCTGAATAGACATCCAGGTAGATGGTATATGACTTTGCAAATGGGTAGTCCATGGGCTGGATGGATCTCACCTGCAAAGGTGTGTTATTTAGGCGGTCACGTATTTTTAAAAAGTTTCAATGACTCGACCGTTGATTAGGAGAGGATTCCCTGGCAGTCCAGTGGTTAGGACCCCACATTTCCATTGCTGGGGGCACGGGTTTGATCCCTGGTTGGGGAACTAAGATCCCACAAGCTGCGTGGTATGGCCAAATAAAAATTTTAAAAAATTAAAAATAAAAACAAACAAAAAACGATGGATTAGGAGATTTTTGTTAAAAAGTCTAGATTTTCAGCTTGTTTGTGTTTTGCAGATGTTGGAAGATCTGGCAACACTGAATGACAGTCCTGCATATCAGTAATGCAGCTGAGCTGTGGCTACTCCCTTAAGATAAAGCCTATTGTACATATATGTATGTCTTATACCCTCTTTTAGGGCCGCATCTCTCATTTATGGGAGGCAACTGACTCCTGTGTATTTTTTTTTAAATTTTATTATTATTATTATTTTTTTTTTGCGGTACGCGGGCCTCTCACTGTTGTGGCCTCTCCCATTGCGGAGCACAGGCTCCGGACGCACAGGGTCAGCGGCCATGGCTCATGGGCCCAGCTGCTCCACGGCATGTGGGATCTTCCCGGACCAGGGCACGAACCCGTGTCCCCTGCATCGGCAGGCAGACTCTCAACCACTGCACCACCGGGGAAGCCCTCCTGTGTACTTTTAAATTTACAACACCTGTTGCAGAATGTCTGCATAGTGGGTGGGAGGCTAGATCAGATGAGATCACCTTTAGGATGACCTGATCCCAGATGAACTCCCTCCTAATTCTGAGAGCCTCCATTCTGGATGCAAATCTGACCTCTGGCACAGCACCATTCATTAAGCGTGCCCTGCACACCTACTCCTTGCTAAGCCCTATGATTCATACTAGAATACTAAACTGGCCTTCAATGGGTCCTATTTTAAATATTGAAAGGAGAACACTTGTTTTCTTTATTCACTATTCACTGACTACTTCTTACACCAAATGTGGGTGGCTTTTTCCCCATCAAGCAGTTCTTCAACTCTTCAGACATCAGCTGGGTGTCCTACAATTCAAACTCAATTCTGAAAATAATGCCTGTAGTTCGCACAGGCCCCATGGGTTAAGGGCTCAGTTCCATGACTGCCCACCCTCCTCCCTCCCTTAGATGCCAGTCGCCAAGTCCAGGTTGTCACCTGTGCTTCTTACCTTCTGGCTATAAATTAGAGGCTCCCATGACCCCCTCCTTGGGTTTGATAGTTTGCTAGAACATCTCACAGAGCTCAGGAACATCTCACAGAGCACAGTTTACTTACTAGATAATTGGTTTATTATAAAAAGATACAACTCAGAACGGCCAGATCAAAGAGGTGCATAGGGCAAGGCATGTGGGGAGGGATGTGGAGCTTCCAAGCCTTCCTGTATGGTCAGGCCACCCGAGATGGCTGTTCTCTTGCTCTCTGTACATCCCCTGCTCGACCAGTGCCTGCTTCACCTGTACCCTACTCGCATGACTGCCCGTACTACATACTTGCCTCCCACCCCAGCTAGAGATTGTTCTAAACTGACGTCACTGATTGATCCCACCTGACGTCAATTCCCTCTATAATTGATAACCGCCCACTCCCTCCCGGTAGTGAAGATTACCGCCCAGTCCAGCCCGCCTGTCTGCATCGTAGGGTGTTGCTCCAGGATCCTGCTTCAGACGCTTCAGATGTGTAAGCTCCCCCATTTATTAAACCATTGGCGTCTCTGTTGCTGACTCTAGGCTTCTTCTTCGGTCCTGAAGCTGGGCAAGTACAGGCATGGTAGGCCTGGGGGGTGCAGCCCAACAATTGGCGGCGCTTGCCAGGAGACCGAGGAAATTTCCGTGAGTGCAGAGATGTCGGGAGATAAGGAAGGGGAATGGAAAGTTGCGGGGCCATCCACTAATATGTGGGCCTAGGAGATCCCAGGGTGTCTGTCCACTAGTATGTGGGGTCCTGTGGTGGCTGTCCTTGAGGAAGGGGGGCTGCCAAGAGAGTATGGAAAACAGTGGCCCCTAATGGCTCTGCTATTGTGTCAAAGTGAGCCTTTTGTCATTGGGTTGGCTTTTACCTTGGATGTGTGCATGGGCGCCTAGTACGTACGTGAGTCCAAATCCTGTTCTCTCTCTTTGGTCTTTACCTTCGTTAAAAGGCCCTGGTAACTTGAATGCTGATTCATGTTTTTCTGAAGGTGAGGCAAATGAATGTGAGGGAACGATATGTATTATTGTCTACTGCTATTGTTTAAACTGAGTTGGCTATTTAGAAACTGAAAAATAAATTCCTAAAGATGTCCTTTTAGATGTGGACATTCTAAAACTGCTTAAAGGAAGTTAGCTTCCTAGAAGGATTGGTATTTTTCTTGCGCCTTTGAGATGTAAATGACCTGCCTGGGCTCTCAGTAACGTTAATCACCTGGTCCCTGAGAGTGAAGAAGAAAAAAAAAAGAGGCCTTTTAGAACTCTATAGGAATAATTATGTTTTGGGAATGTCTGTCTAAAATTGTTTCTCCAGATTTTGGTAATTTGCAACTAAACTAAGTTAAATGAAGAGAATTCTTCGACAATCTGGGTCATTTCAAATAGGATAAAATATTGGAACATTAATTGCTGGGGAGGTGTAAGTTTACCTACCTTTGCCTTTTTAGGAGAGAAAGACTAAAGCATAAGTTTTCCAATCAAGAAATGCTGGTAGGGCAAAAAGTTCACAATTACTTTCTTCTTGTTTTCTGCCAGAGATTAAGGTTATTAAGGGTTAAGATTATAATCGGTCATAATTCTAGTTACTGTGACCAAGTTTTTTTTTTTTAACATCTTTATTGGGGTATAATTGCTTTACAATGGTGTGTTAGTTTCTGCTTTATGACAAAGTGAATCAGTTATACATATACATATGTTCCCATATCTCTTCCCTCTTGCGTCTCCCTCCGTCCCACCCCTCCAGGCAGTCACAAAACACCGAGCTGATATCCCTGTGCTATGCAGCTGCTTCCCACTAGTGACCAAGTTTCTTTATTGATTATGTTGTAACCAGGTGTTTAACAGTGCCTTTTTAGGTCTTTTGTGATTTATAGGCTTATTGTTGTATTCTGATGCTTTTGCAAAAGTGCTTCATCTTCAAGAAGATTCATAGGAAGGATCTTTTGACAAGTACAGGGCTCTGATAAATTTCAGATCATACCACTGAACTGGGTAAGAAATTAAAGAATCCTAAGGGAAAACCTGATGGCTTCATAAAAAGTTAACAAAAGGATTGGTTACTGAGTGAACTGGTAGATATGGT
This sequence comes from Delphinapterus leucas, assembly GCF_059928025.1. Taxonomy (NCBI): domain Eukaryota; kingdom Metazoa; phylum Chordata; class Mammalia; order Artiodactyla; family Monodontidae; genus Delphinapterus; species Delphinapterus leucas. The sequence goes on from NC_143135.1 coordinate 16,370,234, forward strand.
TGTACTTTTTATGGTTTTTGTCTGGAATATTACTGGCTTTTTTTTTTTTTTTTTTTCGGTACGCGGGCCTCTCACTGTTGAGGCCTCTCCCGTTGCGGAGCACAGGCTCCGGACGCACAGGCCCAGCGGCCATGGCTCACGGGCCCAGCCGCTCCGCGGCATGTGGGATCTTCCCAGACCGGGGCACGAACCCACGTCCCCTGCATCGGCAGGCGGACTCTCAACCACTACGCCACCAGGGAAGCCCTATTACTGGTTTTGATCTGTGTTTCCCAGGTCTGGGGAAGCCCTTCCCCTCAAGTTAGTTACGACTTACAGCAATTTGGTAAACTACACCTGTGGGTAGAATTGAAACATTTCTTCTCTCTGCCTGGTCGCTCCAGAAACTGGAGACTTTTGGGTTCTGAGCAGCCTTATCAAGTGAATGGGAAAGACTGTCTCCTGGCATGTGCAGGCATCTCGATATTTCGGGGACCTCTAGGAGAGAGAAATCCACTGATGTGGAGCCTGATGGCAGGCCCTTGGCATGGCTCTCCTGGCCTTGAGAGGCTTCCTGGGAATTCGGTGTGAGACTCCTGAGGAATTCTACCACAGCCAGTTTGGAGGAGCCTATGTGGTCAACTGACCAGACTTGTTCTGCAAACAAATTAGTTCTGATGTGGCTGTGTTTGGTGGAGATGAGGGTAATTTCAGAGAGAAAAAAGATTGTTTCAATAGATATTAAATTCTAGTTCTGCTAAGTGAGGTCTGTATTTATGAAAGTTACTGTGTTAGCCATACTTTTGCCCTGATGTTCAGGCTGGAAAGAAGATTATCTAGTGAAGTTGTCGCAGAGTATAATTACTCATAGTGTATCACTGCTTGCTTTATGTCTGCCACTAAAAGCACATGTACAATGTTTGTGTAACACTTCGGCATAAGGAAGAAAATGTATAGCCTATAAAATGTTTCCCCATGCCTCTGAGCTTGTTCACAATATCTCATTAGTTTTCCCTCAAAGTGGACAACTCTATAAGCAAATAGAAAGGAGACCTAGCACTGAGGCACATGATCTGGACCCAGGGTAGGCAGCATTCACCCTGGCTCCCAGGAACATATACTTTGGTCTATCTAAAGATTTGCAATCAAAAGGGGAAAATGATGGAAAAATCTTCATATATGGAGGTATGGGGAAGGCATTCTGGCTTATACGTGGTTTAATTTAAACTTTATGGACCAGAGTGGCCTGTTTGGTGGCCTGTCGAGCATGAATTATGCATCTGCTTTGGCCATGTGGAGGGGAATGCATTTGAAAGTGAAAATGGAGTAGCAGTGGTTCAGACACCCAAGGTAAAACTAGGTGGCCATTGTTCAGAACTGTATTGCAGACCAGCACAAAAACCACAGGCAGGTGTGGTATTATCTCAGAATGCAGGTACTGCTTGTATTTTGTTTAATGGTCATGGTCACCCCTGTATTGTACCTGTTAGATGTCTTACATTTCGTCCCTAGCTTGAGCGAAGGGAATCTATTTGAGGACGGAACAGCAATGCTGGCCTCACTGCAAAATGAGTCTAATTGCTGGGTCAACAGCGAGATGCCATTGTCATCTTCCTCTGGACTTCCATGGAAAACTGACCCAGCTAATGTGACCATGTGGGGATGACTGACAATGGGGCAGGGGAAGACTTTCACCATCTTCCTTTCCCACGGGCCAGTACATCAGAAGGACCCCTTCGGTAAATGTAAAAACCAAGGGGGGCCTTACCTTCCTTATAACTGGACAGGGCATTGCTGCCATTGACTCCATCTCCATTGACCTGGTAAGCGCTTGGCTCCAAAATTGGCCCACATCCTGGCAAACGACTGTTCTTAGCATACTAGGTATCTTACTGTTGATACTCTTTAGCCGCTGGTGTCTGTAGTGTATTTGTGGTATCTGGTGGCAGTGCCCCTCTATATACCCAGGGATATCATGGAAGAGGGGTGGACCAAGACTGTAAGGGTCGTGCAGGGTCTGCAGGGGTGGAGTGTAAGGTCAGGCCACCCAGGATGGCTGTTCTCTTGCTCTCTGTACATCCCCTGCTCGACCAGTGCCTGCTTCACCTCTACCCTCCTCACATGACTCGCCTTCCACCATACGTGCCTCTGCCCCCCAGCTAGTGATTGTTCTAACCTTTAGATCAGAACATCTCCACCATGACAGCTTATCAAAGGGGCAGTGAGGGGCATGCCCCTCAGCTGGTTTCCCTGGTAACCGATGAGCCAACCTGATGTCAATTCCCCCTGTAACCTACCCAACTCACTCCCGGCCAGGAGTGAAAACTGCCACCCTGCGTGGCACAGTGTTGCTCCTGGACCTTGCTTCAGACATGGAAGATCCCTCATCCGTTAAACCATTGATATCTCTGTCACTAGCTCTGGACTTTTTGTTCGGTCTTGAAGCTGGGCAAGTACAGGCCTTGTAGGCCTGTGGGGTGCAGCCCAGCACTTACCCAGGCTCACCACCCTCCCAGCACTTCTACATATTCTGCAACCTGGGAGCTCCCAGGACCCCATACTATTGCTTTTTTATGGAGACTTCATTACTTAGGCATGGTTGATCAAATCATTGGCCACTGGTGATTAATTCAACCTCCAGCCCTTCTCCCTTCCCTGGAGGTCAGGTCAGGGGCTGAAAGTTTCAACCCTCTAAATGGTTGGTTCCCCTGGCAACTAGGTGCCATCCTAAGGGGTTTTTCAAAAGTCACCTCATCAACAAACTCAGGTGAGGTTTATAGGGGCTTGTGATGAATAACAAAAGATGCTCCTTTCACCTTTTTTCCTCTTTTAGGGAATTCCAAATGCTTTAGGAGCTATGTGCCTGAAGACCAAATATATATTGTAAATCACAATAGTACATATACATATTTGAATTTTTGTGGTAAAATATACATAACATACATTTATTATTTTAACTCTGTTTAAGTGTACAATGTATTGGCATGAAGAACATTAACAATGTTGTACAACCATCACCACTATCCATTTCCAGAACTTTTTTGCCCCACACAGACTCTGTACCCATTAAAAAATAACTCCCTATTTCCTCCCCCTCCTCAGCCCCTGGTAACCTCCATTCTACTTTCTAAGAATTTGCTTATTCCAGAAATTTCATACAAGAGGAATCATACAAAATGTGGTTTTCTGTGTCTGATTTATTTAATTTAGCATAATGTTTTCAAGGGTTATCCATGTTAAGCCATGGCTATATCAGAATTTCCGTCCCTTTCATGGCTCTCATTGTGCGTACATACATCTCATTTATCCATGGCTCTGTTCATGGACACTTGGGATACATTGTAAATAATGCTGCTGCAAACAGTGGGGTACAATATCTGTTGGAGTTTCTGCTTCCAATTCTTTTCGGCATATATGGTCCTGTTATATTTTAATTCAAATTGAACAACGAACTTCCAGCGCTTTCTTCTTCTTGGTGGTCCGTAAGGCAATAAAGAACCTGGTACTTCCATTTTCCAGATGCAGAAACTGAGCAGGAGATTAAGGCTGCAAACTGGAACTGGAAACTAGATCCTTAGGGTGGAGTCTTTGGCACTAACACCCCCAAAGACAAGGTCTGTGCATCACCGATGCATCCTCAGGACAAGTGGCCAGGAGGCAGTCCACATGGTGAAAGAATGGATGAATGTTTTTTTGTGCTGACACTTTGAAGAGCCTCTCGAATAAGCTCCTGGTGTCTCTAACACTTTTTCCTCCCCCTTCCCAAATCTCGCTCTCCATTTATTAGACACACTCCCCCCCCACCCCCACCCCACCCGCCCCGCCAAGGGACTTGGACAAACCAGCTGGTCCTGGTCCATATCTTAAGTCATAACAACTTCAGTCTCATTCAGGCCTGAGAGAGGTTGCTTTCCAAAGTGTTCTGTCCACAGTCCCAGGTGTATGTCTTTCCCTCCATCCTGTGTGGGGCTTCACTTGAGCTTCACCCCGAGTTCATTGCAATTCCCAAGCAACTGGTTCCTGGCTGCTGTGTGAGACCCACTGGGGGGCCCTCTGGCATAAGGTAGGGGTGGATTTGGATGCTTTCTAGTCAAGTTTTGTCAGAGAATCTCTAGCCTGCTGCATGGTTGCAGGTCCTCTTATCTCACCAAGCTGTCCTGGGGTTTTGGGAATCTCAACCCAAATTCCCTTTTGTTTAAAAATTGAGACAAATGTAATTTTAATGAAGTGGTGAAAATGCTTCTCTTGGTAAACTGTACTGTCGACTTGGCATTTGCTTTAGAAAATGGGGGCTCTAAAAGGATTCCCTGCTCTCTTCTCCTTGGAGGAGCCTGGCTTCAGGCTCTCAGAGGAGGTAAGGGGTGTGGCTTAAATCATCTGGGGTCCTTTGTCCACTTGCTTTCTGCCCACACGACAACAAAAGCTGTCACTAATGGCACAGAGATGGGATGCAGAAGGCGTGTGCCTGTCTCTCGCTATTGGGGAGAGTGTGTGTAAGAAAGAAGGCAAGTGATGGTGAGAAGCACACGCAAGGCATCCATTTCATGCCCCCAAAGTAGTATGGCTAAAGGTTCAGTTTCACCAGGGAAAATTCTCTGTCTGGTGGAGGAAGGAGGCGCTGAGACAAAAGGTTTCGTGGTGAGGGTGGGGTGGAGATGAGCTCGTGCAGGTTTGGCAAAAATAGAGAACTAAATCCATCTATCTATAGCCCGACTACAGGCAAACAACCACCCGTCTCCGCTGAAAGTGGGCGGGGCCGAGGGGAGCAGGGGAGGGAGCGGCTTCACGGACAGCAGAGGGTTAACCGCTCCGGGCGCCCAAGGACGTCAGAGCGGGTTCTTGTCTGCAGCTGGGATTGAGAGCTTTTATTCCTTGTTATTTTTCCTCCCGTCTTTGCTTTTTATTGTGTTAGGATTTCGGGATTTGGCTTTTTATTTTTTTTAATGTTGAAAATATTTGGAAGGGGAGAAAAAAAAATCAATCCCAGTGAAAGGATAGGAAGACAGCAGGCTGGAGGATGGGGCCATTGGGAGTCCGTGGTTCAGATCAAGAGCAGGGCAGCTACCCTTACGTGGCCCCCTCCCATCCCTACATTCCCCTGAACCCCCAAAACCTCAGCCTGGGCAAAGGGGCTTCCTGCTTTGGAGCCATTCATCCACAAGTCAGCTATGAGGCCCGCTGTTATTAACAGGGGCCACTGCCCCATGTGCCCTCCTCCTGGACACAGACGTCCTCCCGCCCAGCAGTCGTAGCCTGTGGTGGGCTGCGAGGTCAGGAGATGTCTCTGCAGGAGACTTTCTCCTCTGCTGACCCAGTGGGGAAGGGCATGGAGAAGGACACAATCTCTCTGAAAGTGAGGGGGGAGAATAGAGGAGATCAGGTTCCAGAAAGGAGGGAAGGAGTGACATGCATTACTCAAGACAATTTAGAGCTGCTTAGATGTTTATAAGATACTTCTTTAGGAAGTAAATATGAAAACTCAGGGAGGCCATATTCAGCCGATGGCCATAGGGGTCAGAATTTTTCGTAGTCTGCAGGTTTCAGGACAGAGTTGTTGGTCTGAGGCAGAAGGTACTGAGCACAAAGGTCAGGTGAGAGAAAGGTAAGGTGGCCTGAGTGTGGCGCCATGAAGCCAGAAATTGAGACAGAGATGTGGAGACAGAACCATTGAGCCCCAGGATCCTAGGGATGGAAAGGATGCCTGAGCATATCTGGGGGACCTGCTCCCCAGAGGAAGAATGATGTTGGCCCACATCCCTGATATGGAAGCCTCCAGTTGGCTTGCATACTTTGGGTCCTAGGGAGACGACCCGGGAATGGGTATAGCTACTTCCCAATGGAACTTTGTCACTTGGTAGCCCTGGGAAGCTGCAGGAATTGCAGGGAGAGAGGTGGAGACTCAAAGGGCAAGACCAAATAACATTTGTCTCTTACTCTTGCTTATAGTCACACTGACAGAGAAAGCAAGCTGTGGGAAATGGTCACCTGGTGTTAAAGATCAGAACTGGGTCTTCTGAACTAAGACTTAACATTATAAAAATGGACTTTCTACCAAGGATAGGGTACATCTGAAGGGGAACATGACAATGGGGGTTGGCAGGAAAATCTCCCACCTGATCCAAATAACTTAAACTGAAACTTTGAGAGAAAGTGGGAGGGATAAATATCCATCTGCAGTGAAAACTGGATATTGTGGAGAGTGAGCCTGGCATCAGTGAAAGATAGAAACAAAGAAGTTCTTGGTTAAGTAACAATGTTCGTGTGGTCTCAGATTGGGGCTGGAGATCTTTACTTTCTCCTCTCCACCCTGTCTTCAACACTCTGCCCTGAGTCCTGGAAGCCTGCCTTTATGGATGCATCAGTGGGCTCTCTGCTGGGTTCAGCCAATAAGAATCAACCAGTGGGAGACTGGAAGATGGGAGGACAGTGAAGTCGGGATATTTATTTTCTGGCTCCCTCCCAGGTGGGTCTCCATGTGCTGGCTGCATCCCTCCTCTAAAAACCTCAGCTCTTGTCAGTGACGTGCGACAGCAGCTCTGTTCAGATTCAGGTACCTACCTTTTCCCTTTGCCCCTCCAGGGCTTGGAATGGTAACAGATCCCCACCATTGTTGGCTCTATTCCTTGCTGGTTTCCCTTAACCCTGCTGACACTACCTAACCAGCCCCTTTATTAAACTCCGAATTACCCCATCTGAGATTGCCAACCACTTCCCACTGGGACCCTACCTAATACAATAATCTAATTAATGACATAAAGTTGAAACTGTAACATGAGGTTGGTATAAGCTCAATGTCACCAGCAACACTTGGTTGGATGAGGCCGAAGATGTGAATTCTATGTTGGTAAGGATCCTATTCACCCAAATAAATTAGCCTCATGGCAGTGGGTCAAGAACTCAGTTCATTTAATTATTTAAATAAATATTTATTGAGTATCTACTGCATGGCATGTACTACAGTAGGGACTGGGGAGTCAGTGATGGGCAAAACAAACATCCAGGTCTCAAGGTGTTTTCAATCTAGTGGGGGAGAAAGATTAATCACACAGTCACAAATATAAATATATAGGTAGAAACTGTGATAAATCCTTGGCAAGATAACATGTTTCTCTGAGAGCATCTAATAGGAGGTTAATAAGGGGTGGAGCATTAGAGAAAGTTCCTCTGAGGAAGTGACACTAAGCTTAGTCAGGCAAAGGGCAAGGGATGGGGAGAGGAGCGTAGTAAGCAGAGGGAATAGCACGTTCAAAGATTCTGAGGCTGGGGCTTCCCTGGCCATCCAGAGGTTGAGCCTCAGCGCTTCCACTGCAGGGGGCCTGTGTTCGATCCCTGGTTGGGGAACTAAGATCCCGCATGTCACATGTGGTGTGGCCAAAAAATAAACTGTCAAAGATCCTGAGGCTGGAAGGGCCTTACAGGTGTTCAGTGAGCCTGGGAGAGGCCTCTACAGCAAGTTGAGAGTTGGCTTTACGTGCAGTGGGGAGGCATCATAGAGTTTTGGGCAGGAGAATAGCATGACTTGATGTCACAAAAACTGGTGATGGTACACCACGGGGAGCACTGGTGGGGATAAAAGGAGAAACAAGTGACGCTGCTATGGGAGGTCCCAACCACTGGCCTGGCTAACAGCGTTGTGATGCTCTCCTTGTCCAGGAAAGCCTCACTTGGAGGCAGTGAACTGGGCTGATGGGCACAACCGTTGGGTGCCTTGTTCTTTCATAAGCATTGCAGTGATGCGGGGAGCTAGTACCTGGGATCTAATTCTGACTAGCAAGGAAGAATTTGTTGGTAAGGTAGAAGTGTCTGGAGGAAAAGGGGAAGTTCTTGGGAGAAAGGGATGGATGATCATATGATGTGTGTGTGTGTGTGTGAGACACAGACTGAGAAACAGAGGTAGAGAGATGTGCTAGAAAAGCAAATCTCTTGGACTCCAGAAAGAAAACAGGAGTTACTAGCTTATGGCTAGAGATTCAGACAAATAAACTAGATTAACAGGCACAGGAAATCCTACTGTATTTATTTGCTTGGACTGCCATAACAAAGTTCCACAGACTGGGTATCTTAAATGACAGAAATTTATCATCATCTCACAGTTCTGGAGGCTAGACATCCAAAATTAAGGTGTCAGCAGAGTTGGTTCCTTCTGAGGATGTGAGGGAAGGAAGGACCTGTTCTAGGCCTCTCTCCTTGGCTTGTAGATGGCCATCACCTGCCTGTCTTTCTTCACATTGTCTTCTCTCTACTTGTGTCTGTCTCTGTGTCCAGATTTCCCCTTTTTATAAGGACATTAGTCCTATTGGATTAGGGCCCACCCTCAAGACCTCACTTTTCCTTGATTATGTCTATAAAGATTCTATCTCCAAATAAGGTCACATTCTGAAGTACTGGGGGTTAGGACTCCAACATATTCTTTTTAGTAGACCCAAGGGACCCATCACAACTACCAAATGAAATTCAAGCAGAACTTACTAATTCATCTATCAAACATGTACCAGATGCTTACTCTATACCAGGTACCTGCTAAGTGTGGGCTTGGCCCCAAAAGTACACTTGGTCTTGTGGTAGAATACGGACATTCAAAATATGTAATGCAGGTTAACAAGAGCTGTGATAAGTATGTTTACTTCTAGGACACACTTGATATATGACACAGTTTAATGTAACATAACAGGGAAGCACAGGGGATACAAAGCATAGTGGTGGCACAAAGAGCAGAGTGGGGACTTCCCTGGTGGCGAGTGGTTAAGAATCCGCCTGCCAATGCAGGGGACACGGGTTCAAGCCCTTGTCCGGAAAGATCCCACATGCCGTGGAGCGACTGAGCCTGAGCGCCACAACTACTGAGCCCGCACTCTAGAGGCCGCGAGCCACAACTACTGAGCCCACGTGCCACGAGTGCTAAAGCCTGCATGCCTAGAGCCTGTGCTCTGCAACAAGAGAAGCCACCGCAATGAGAGGCCCACGCAACACAACAAAGAGTAGTCCCCGCTCGCCACAACTAGAGAAAGCCTGCGCGCAGCAACGAAGACCCAATGCAGCCAAAAATAAATAAATAAAATAAATTTTAAAAAAAAGGAGGATAGTGGTCAGCGCTACTCAGGGGGCTCAGGGAAGGCTTCTTGGAAGAAGTGACATGACCTGAGTCTCTAAGGATGACAAAGGAGTGGCCCAAGGGGAGAAGAAGTGGAAGGGAGTTCCATGTGGAGGGAAATCCATAGAGTGAGTAAGTGCAGGTGGGTGTGGGTGAGAGTATGGCTGCAGGTCAGTGAAGGGAGATGAGGTTAGAGATGCCAGATCATGAAGGGCCTTGGGTCCAGGATAAGGAAAGTGAACTTACACATACGCTTGACAAAGTTTTCAGGATATGTGGGGAACATCATCTGGGGGATTTAAGGACAGAGTGGTATGATTAGATTTGGCTTTTGTGTGGAGGATGGATTGAGGGGGTTGTGAGGGGAGCCAGTGAGACTAGTGAGTGGGCAGAAGCAGAAATAAGAGAGTGAGAGGGAAAGAGAACAGAGGGCTGGACCAAGGCAGTAGGGATGGAGAGGGGAGAAACCATCATGCAGAGTCCTAGGGGTAGAATTGAAATCTGTTAGTGACAACTTAGTCGTGAGGGACAAGGATACTCCCTAGATACCTGGTTTGAGTGTGAGTGGACAGTGGTGGCATTCAGAAGACAGGGGCTTCAGGAGGAAGAGTGGATGTTGGGGGAAGGTTCTGTTTTGGACATGTTGAGATTGAGATGTTTGTGGGAAGTCAGGGAAGAGGTCTGGGTTTGAGATATACAGCTGGGAGCTGGCAGCAGTTGAAGTCATGGACTTAGATGAAGTTAGCTGGAATGAACTTTTTTTTTTTTTGCCGCACCATGTGGCATGTGGGATCTTAGTTCCCCAACAAGGGATCGAACCTACACCCACAGCAGTGGAAGCACAGAGACTTAAACACTGGGCTACCAGGGCAGGGAAGTCCCTAGGATGAACCTTTAGAGTGAAAAAAATGTAGGACTCAGGGACAAAACCTTGAGGAAAAGGAGAATGATAAAGGTCAACCAGATGGTGCTGGAGAAAAGTCTGATGAACATCACAGAGGAGAGAGTTAACACCATTAGATGCCCCTCAGAAATCAGAAAAGAAAAAGGATGAAAGGGAATCTTTGGATTGGCTGTTTGGTGGTCACTGACTACATCAGTGGGTCAGTTTTAGTGGGGTGAGTGCAGCAAAGTTTAAGTTGCATGGACAGAGGAATGAACAAAAGGGGAGGAAGTGGAGATGGATAGTGTGGGTGACTCTCTTAGAAAGCCTGGCAGTGAAGGGAAGGAGAAAAATAGACTGTAGCTAGAGGGGGACAGAGGATTTGGAGTTGGGTTTTTTCCCCCGTGAGAGAGATTTTATGGTGTTTCTATAAAGAATGAGCAGAAGAGCAGGAGGAAGAGGTCAAATATACAGCGAGGAAAGAGAAGACTCCGGAGATGAAAAGGATGGATCCAGAGCAAAGGTGGTTGGGTTATCCTTGTAGGAAAGATGTAGTGGAGGTAGCAGTGGGTCTAGAAACCTTAGATGGATTGGCAGGAATTTAAGAAATTCCTCAATGATGTTGTCTTGTTTTTCCCCTAAAATGTAAGAGATGATTCATCTCTGGGGAGTGAGATGGGAGGTTATTGGATAGTAGAGGTGACGCGGGGAAGAAAAACTTGAAAAGGGTGTATTAGTCAGAGTTCAGTTGCAGTTAACAATCCTTTGTAGCTATTTTAAGAAGAAAAGGACTTAATGCAGTGAATTGGGTGCTTACAAAAATCACTGGAAAGTCTAGAAGGCCAAACTCTAAACTGAGATTCCAGGAATGAATCCAGGGCATCTCATCACTAATCTTCCAGGGGGCCTACCATCTCTACCACAGTCAAGAAATTGGGGAGGGACTTCCCTGGCAGTCCAGTGGTTAAGACTCCATGCTCCCACTGCAGGGGGCACAGGTTTGAAGTAAGATCCCATATGCTGCGCAGCATGGCCAAAAAAAAAAAAAAAGAAAAAAGAAAAGAATAAAAAGAAACTGGGGAGTTTGGAAGCCACTGCTGTTGAGCCTTGGAACACTTAGCTGTCATGCAGGGATCAGGAAGTTGGGACAGCAACTTTGGATACAGGGCCAAGTTCCCAAATTCAAGTCTCATCAAGTGTTACTTATTGGCGGAACCTAAGTCACAATCTAAAATCTAGCTGCAAAGGAGTCTGGGAAGTTTTTGGTTTTTCATTCCATGCAGTATGGGAACGTATACCCTTATCCCCACACTTAAATTCTAATAAACAACAGCAACGTGCTCCCATCTAATATAACTATCCCTTCTTACAAAACACCATCCATCCATCCATGTTCAATTTCAGTTGAAATCAGATGTATGCCTAACATACAATTAAAGGATTTGATAAAGCTAATTAATAACAGTAGAATTTCATCCTTCAATAATATAATTGCCAAGATTCTCCATTTCAGTCTTGAGTATAGAAACCACCTAGTGTTAGCCTCTTCCATCTTTTAAGGCAGGGCACTGAAGTTTGCAGTGCTCTTTCACATATATGATTTCATTTGATTATCACATTTTGTGAACTGGACATTCATAGGGGTTACTGTTTTCATTTTACAGCTGACATAAAAGTCTCTATTGGCATAGTAGCATATAAATTTTAGTTATATTTATATTAACTACAAAGGACTTTCGTATCCAAATGTATTTACAGTTCATCAAAGAGAATAAAGTTATGTATTATATTCACTAATAATGCATGATGAACCGTACAGGTTATAGGTCAATTCAGTTTCATTGGACAGTGTGCTAGTCTGTCTATATAAGACTGGAAGCAATTACCTTGACCTTGTTCATAATTATCATTTTTCTTTTCAGCTTTATTGAGGTACAAGTAACAAATGCGAATGGTATATATTTAAGGTGTACAGCTTGATGTTTTGATTTAAGTATGCATTGTGAGATGCTCACCACAATCAAGCTAATTAACATATCCATCACTGTGTATAGTTGCCTCTTTCTTCCTCCCTCCCTCCCTCCTTTCCCTCCCTCCTTCCCTCCATCCCTTCTTTCCAAATCCCTCCCTCCCTCCTTTCCCTCCCTCCTTCCCTCCATCCCTTCTTTCCAAATCTCAAGTAAATAATGTATTGTTAACAGTAGTCACCATGCTGTACATTAGATCTCTAGAACTTATTCGTCTTGCATAACTGAAAATTTGTACCCTTTGACCAACATCTCCCCATTTCCACCCCACACCTACCCCCACCAACCGCCATTCCTCTCTCTGCTTATAGGAGTTTGACTACTTTAGATTCCACATATAAGTGAGATTATACAGTATTTGTCTTTCTGTGTCTGGCTTATTACACCGTAATGCCCTCCAGGTTCATCCATGTTGTCACAAATGGCAGAATTTCCTTCTTTTTATGGCTGAATAGTAATATTCCATTGTGTGTACCACATTCTCTTCATTCATTATCATCAGGTATTTAGGTTGTATCTTAGCTATTGTGAATAACATGCATTCATCTTCCATCATCCATCCATCCATCCAACCACAGTAGGCATCAGAAGCTGTGTTGATATGGTACGGTGAGTAGAGCAGGTGTAGAACAGCAGGTGCAATAGAAATTACAGTCTTATCTTACATAATCTGTCATCATTCTCCAGTTCCAAGGTACATCTGGTCAAGTCAAGTAAGTAGGTTAAATGAGGATGTGATGGGGATCACCTCTAGTTTGCTGGTAAACTGCCTCTCAGAGAGGACGAAAAAGCCCCGGTTTGTAGCGTGTGCCAATTTCATGGTTTAAGTAGTCTCATCGTGGCCAATTTAAAGCTACCAAAGATGAGGTTTGGAGGTAATGTTAACAATCTTATATAATTCTTACGAATAAATGAGAACAATTCTCACCGATAGGTCACCAACCTTGCATTCTTCAAGTCTTCTCTGGTGATACTGAACTCCGTGATTCCCTAGAAATGTGGCATTGGTTTTGATTTACTATTTTGTTAAGGAGGGGCTCACCAGGAGTTCTCACTTGGTCCTTCCTGTCATGATGGCCCTTAATCCATAGGTCAGGCAGAATCCGCTGGAGATTCTGCCTGTCGCTGAGCATATATATTCCAACTGTACATTCAGGACCTGGAGAAACAACCACAGCGTGGATATGAATCTGTTGGGCCCACTGTGAAATGGTTTGGGCCCAAACTCCATTTATTTCCTGACCTCCATTAATTTCATTTCAACCCATTCAACCCATTAGCTCAGCGCCAGTAATAAGCCCTGAAAAGTCTGCTATTCCTCTTTTCCCAGTGCACACTCACTCTACTAAATGACCACAGTTCCCCTGGAGAAAAATCTGGAGGAAGATGTACAATATAACTTTGTAATGTCATATGGTACAGAGTACACAGTTTTTCTACTCACCTGACTTAGGTCTGGGAATTTAGTGAAAACCTATGACCCTCTGATGTCCGGCGACCTTGTCTGTCAGATCTTTAGAGCTCTAGTTTTAAAAAAAATTCTACAGATCTAGTAAGATGTTAATGCAGTGCTCTATATATTTCATCCCCTGGTATCCATGATCACTTAGCCATCACTAAAGTTCCCTGTGTGTCAGTCTATTCTGACTGTCACTCTGGCCCTGCTGCCTTCTTTTTTTTTTTAGATGTTGGGGGTAGGAGTTTATTCATTTATTTATTTTTGCTGTGTTGGGTCTTCGTTTCTGTGCGAGGGCTTTCTCTACTTGTGGCAAGTGGGGGCCACTCTTCATCACGGTGCGCGGGCCTCTCACTATCGCGGCCTCTCCTGTTGCGGAGCACAGGCTGCAGACGCGCAGGCTCAGTAGTTGTGGCTCACGGGCCTAGTTGCTCCGCGGCATGTGGGATCCTCCCAGACCAGGGCTTGAACCCGTGTCCCCTGCACTAGCAGGCAGACTCTCAACCACTGCGCCACCAGGGAAGCCCCCTTGCTGCCTTCTTTGTCCACCTTGCTTATGGTCACTAAGTGTCACTACAGAGCTGGGGTCTCATTATCACCATTAAAACCCAGGAACGTATTTCAATGGCATGTCTTCCATTATCACCCAGAGCATAGAGAGGACTGCAGCTCTAGCACCTTTGGAGGAAGCTAGTGTTGTCCTCATCAATGAATTTCTTGATGTCTTGGTGAAGCGGGGAGTCCTCTGGTCCCTCTCAGGGGATGTACAGATAGTACCTGACTTATAATGCTCCGAATTTAACAATTTTTTATTTTTATGGTGGTGCAAAAGCAATACATGTTCAGTAGAAACTATACCTCCAATTTTGACATTGGGTCTTTTCCTGTGCTAATGGTATGCTTATGATACTCTCTTGTGATCCTAGGCATGGGTAGTAAGCTGCAGCCCCCAGTCAGCCACGTAATCATAAACAAGAGCGTAAACAGTTGATACACTTAACAACCATTCCAGTTTTTACTTTCAGTACACTATTCAATAAATTATGTGAGATATTAAACACTTTATTATAAAATAGGCTTTGTGTTAGATAATTTTGCCCAACTGTAGGCTAACATAAGTGTTCTGAGCATTTTTTTTTAATTTTCTAATTTTATTTTATTTAGTTTTTATACAGCAGGTTCTTATTAGTCATCAATTTTATACACATCAGTGTATACATGTCAATCCCAATCGCCCAATTCAGCACACCACCATCCCCACCCCCACCACGGCTTTCCCCCTTGGTGTCCATACATTTGTTCTCTACATCTGTGTCTCAACTTCTGCCCCGCAAACCAGTTCATCTGTTGCATTTTTCCAGGTTCCACATACATGCATTAATATATGATATTTGTTTTTCTCTTTCTGACTTAATTCACTCTGTGAAGTGGATCTAGACAGTCTCTAGATTCATCCACACCTCAACAAATGACCCAATTTCGTTCCTTTTTATGGCTGAGTAATATTCCATCATATATATGTACCACAACTTCTTTATCCATTCATCTGTCGATGGGCATTTAGGTTGCTTCCACGACCTGGCTGTTGTAAATAGTGCTGCAATGAACATTGGGGTGCATGTGAACAATAGTGCTGCAATGAACATTGGGGTGCATGTGTCTTTTTGAATTATGGTTTTCTTTGGGTATATGCCCAGTAGAGGGATTGCGGGGTCGTATGGTAGTTCTATTTTTAGTTTTTTAAGGAACCTCCACACTGTTCTCCATAGTGGCTGTATCAATTTACATTCCCACCAACAGTGCAAGAGGGTTCCCTTTTCTCCACACCCTCTCCGGCATTTGTTGTTTGTATATTTTCCGATGATGCTCATTCTAACTGGTGTGAGATGATACCTCATCGTAGTTTTGATTTGCATTTCTCTAATAATTAGTGATGTTGAGCATCTTTTCATGTGCCTCTTGGCCATCTGTATGTCTTCTTTGGAGAAATGTCTATTTAGGTCTTCTGCCCATTTTTAGATTGGGTTGTTTGTTTCTTTAATATTGAGCTGCATGAGCTGTTTATATATTTTGGAGATTAATCCTTTGTCCATTGATTTGTTTTCAAATATTTTCTCCCATTCTGAGGGTTGTCTTTTCGTCTTGTTTATGGATTCCTTTCCTGTGCAAAAGCTTTTAAGTTTCATTAGGTCCCATTTGTTTATTTTTGTTTTTATTTCCATTACTCTAGGATGTGGATAAAAAGACCTTGCTGTGATTTATGTCAAAGAGTGTTCTTCCTATGTTTTCCTCTAAGAGTTTTATAGTGTCCGGTCTTACATTTAGGTCTCTAATCCATTTTGAGTTTATTTTTGTGTATCGTGTTAGGGAGTGTTCTAATTTCATTCTTTTACATGTAGCTGTCCAGTTTTCCCAGCACCACTTATTGAAGAGACTGTCTTTTCTCCACTGTATATCCTTGCCACCTTTGTCATAGATTAGTTGACCATAGGTGCGTGGGTTTATCTCTGGGCTTTCTATCTTGTTCCACTGATCTGTGTTTCTGTTTTTGTGCCAGTACCATATTGCTTTGATTATTGTAGCTTTGTAGTATAATCTGAAGTCAGGGAGTCTGATTCCTCCAGCTCCTTTTTTTTTTTTCCCTCAAGACTGCTTTGGCTATTCGGAGTCTTTTGTGTCTCCATACAAATTTTAAGATTTTTTGTTCTAGTTCTGTAAAAAATGCCATTGGTAATTTGATAGGGATTGCATTGAATTTGTAGATTGCTTGGGGTAGTGTAGTCATTTTCACAATATTGATTCTTCCAATTCAAGGACATGATATATCTCTCCATCTGTTGGTATCATCTTTAATTTCTTTCATCAGTGTCATATAGTTTTCTGCATACCAGTCTTCTGTCTCCCTGGGTAGGTTTATTCCTAGGTATTTTATTCTTTTTGTTGCAATGGTAAATGGGAGTGTTTCCTTAATTTCTCTTTCAGATTTTTCATCATTAGTGTATAGGAATGCAAGAGATTTCTGTGCATTAATTAGCTTTACCAAGATAATTGATTAGCTCTAGTAGTTTTCTGGTGGCATTTTTAGGATTCTCTATGTATAGTATCATGTCATCTGCAAACAGTGACACTTTTACTTCTTCTTTTCCAATTTGTATTCCTTTTATTTCTTTTTCTTTTCTGATTGCCATGGCTAGGACTTCCAAAACTATGTTGAATAATAGTGGTGAGAGTGGACATCCTTATCTTGTTCCTGATCTTAGAGGAAATGCTTTCAGTTTTTCACCATTGAGAATGATGTTTGCTGTGGGTTTGTCCTATATGGCCTTTATTATGTTGAGGTAGGTTCCCTCCATGCCCACTTTCTGGAGAGTTTTTATCATAAATGGGTATTGAATTTTGTCAAAAGCTTTTTCTGCATCTATTGAGATGATCATATGGTTTTTATTCTTCAATTTGTTAATATGGTGTATCACATTGATTGATTTGTGTATATTGAAGAATCCTTGCATCCCTGGGATGAATCCCACTTGATCATGGTGTATGATGCTTTTAATGTGTTGTTGGATTCTGTTTGCTAGTATTTTGTTGAGGATTTTTGCATCTATATTCATCAGCGATATTGGTCTGTAATATTCTTTTTCGTAGTATCTTTGTCTGGTTTTGGTATCAGGGTGATGGTGGCCTCATAAAATGAGTTTGGGAGTGTTTCTTCCTCTGTAACTTTTTGGAAGAGTCTGAGAAGGATGGGTGTTAGCTCTTCTCTAAATGTTTGATAGAATTCACCTGTGAAGCCATCTGGTCCTGGACTTTTGTTTGTTGGAAGATTTTAAATCACAGTTTCAATTTCATTACTTGTGATTGGTCTGTTCATATTTTCTATTTCTTCCTGGTTCAGTCTTGGAAGGTTATACCTTTCTAAGAATTTGTCCATTTCTTCCAGGTTGTCCATTTTTATTGGCATAGAGTTGCTTTAGTAAACTCTTAGGATGCTTTGTATTTCTGTGGTGTCTGTTGTAACTTCTCCTTTTTCATTTCTAATTTTATTGATTTGAGTCCTCTCCCTCTTTTTCTTGATGAGTCTGGCTAATGGTTTATCAATTTTGCTTACCTTCTCAAAGAATCAGCTTTTAGTTTCATTGATCTTTGCTATTGTTTTCTTTGTTTCTATTTCATTTATTTCTGCTCTGATCTTTATGATTTCTTTCCTTGCGCTAACTTTGGGTTTTGTTTGTTCTTCTTTCTCTAGTTCCTTTAGGTGTAAGGTTAGATAGTTTATTTGACATTTTTCTTGTTTCTTGAGGTAGGCTTGCATAGCTATAAACTTCCCTCTTAGAACTGCTTTTGCTGCATCCCATAGGTTTTGGATCATCATGTTTTCATTTGTCTCTAGGTATTTTTTGATTTCCTGTTTGATTTCTTCAGTGATCTCTTGGTTATTTAGTAACGTATTGTTTAGCCTCCATCTGTTTGTGTTTTTTTCCCTGTAATTCATTTCTAATCTCATGGCATTGTGGTCAGAAAAGATGCTTGATATGATTTCAATTTTCTTAAATTTACTGAGGCTTGATTTGTGACCCAAGATGTGATCTATCCTGGACAATGTTCTGTGCGCACTTGGGAAGAAAGTGTAATCTTATGTTTTTGGATGGAATTTCCTATAAATATCAATTAAATGTATCTGGTCTATTGTGTCATTTAAAGCTTTTGTTTCCTTATTTATTTTCATTTTGGATGATCTGTCCATTGGTGTAAGTGAGGTGTTAAAGTCCCCCACTATTATTGTGTTACTGTCGATTTCCTCTTTTATAGCTGTTAGCAGTTGCCTTATGTATTGAGGTGCTCCTATGTTGGGTGCATATACATATATATTTATAATTGTTATATCTTCTTCTTGGATTGATCCCTTGATCATTATGTAGTGTCCTTCCTTGTCTCTTGCAACATTCTTTATTTTAAAGTCTATTTTATCTGAGTATTGCTACTCCAACTTTCTTTTGATTTCCATTTGCATGGAATATCTTTTTCTATCCCCTCACTTTCAGTCTGTATGTGTCCCTAGGTCTGAAGTGGGTCTCTTGTAGACAGCATATATATGGGTCTTGTTTTTGTATCCATTCAGGAAGCCTGTGTCTTTTGTTTGGAGCATCTAATCCATTCACGTTTATCAATATGTATGTTCCTATGACCATTTTCTTAACTGTTTTAGGTTTGCTTTTGTAGGTCCTTTTCTTCTCTTGTGTTTCCTGCCTAGAGAAGTTCCTTTAACATTTGTTGTAGAGCTGGCTTGGTGGTGCTGAATTCTCTGAACTTTTGCTTGTCTGTAAAGCTTTTGATTTCTCCATCAAATCTGAATGAGATCCTTGCTGGGTAGAGTAATCTTGGTTGTAGGTTCTTCCCTTTCATCACTTTAAGTATATCATGCCACTGCCTTCTGGCTTGTAGAGTTTCTGCTGAGAAATCAGCTGTTAACCTTATGGGAGTTCCCTTGTATGTTATTTGTCATTTTTCCCTTGATGCTTTCAGTAATTTTTCTTTCTCTCTAATTTTTGCCAATTTGATTACTATGTGTCTCGGCATGTTTCTCCTTGGTTTTATCCTCTATGGGACTTGCTGCGCTTCCTGGACTTGGGTGGCTATTTCCTTTCCCATGCTAGGGAAGTTTTCGACTATAATTTCTTCAAATATTTTCTCTGGTCCTTTCTCTCTCTCTTCTCCTTCTGGGACCCCTATAGTGTGAATGTTGTTGCGTTTAATGTTGTCCCAGAGGTCTCTTAGGTTGTCTTCATTTCTTTTCATTCTTTTTTCTTTATTCTGTTCTGCAGCAGTGAATTCTACCATTCTGTCTTCCAGGTCACTTATCCATTTTTCTGCCTCAGTTATTCTGCTATTGATTCCTTCTAGTGTATTTTTCATTTCAGTTATTGTATTGTTCATCTCTGTTTGTTTGTTCTTTAATTCTTCTAGGTCTTTGTTAAAAGTTTCTTGCATCTTCTCGATCTTTGCCTCCATTCTTTTTCCGAGGTCCTAGATCATCTTCACTGTCATTATTCTGAATTCTTTTTCTGGAAGGTTGCCTATCTCCACTTCATTTAGTTGCTTTTCTTGGGTTTTATCTTGTTCCTTCATCTGGTACATAGCCCTCTGCCTTTTCTTCTTGTCTCTCTTTCTGTGAATGTGGTTTTTGTTCCACAGGCTGCAGGATTGTAGTTCTTCTTTCTTCTGCTGTCTGCCCTCTGGTGGATGAGGCTATCTAAGAGGCTTGTGCAAGTTTCCTGATGGGAGGGACTGGTGGTTCTTAGAGCTGACTGTTGCTCTGGTGGGCAGAGCTCAGTAAAACTTTAATCCTCTTGACTGCTGATGGGTGGGGCTGAGTTCCCTCCCTGTTGGTTGTTTGGCCTGAGGCAAGCCAACACTGGAGCCTACCTAGGCTCTTTGGTGGGGCTAATGACAGACTCTGGGAGGGCTCCCGTCAAGGAGTACTTCCCAGAACTTCTGCTGCCAGTGTCCTTGTCCCCATGGTGAGCCACAGCCACCCCCCGCCTCTGCAGGAGCCCCTCCAACACTAGCAGGTAGGTCTGGTTCAGTCTCCCCTGGGGTCACTTCTCTTTCCCCTGGGTCCCGATGTGCACACTACTTTGTGTGTGCCCTCCAAGAGTGGAGTCTCTGTTTCCCCCAGTCCTGTCGAAGTCCTGCAATCAAATCCCACTAGGTTTCAGAGTCTGATTCTCTAGGAATTCCTCCTCCCGTTGCCGGACCCCCAGGTTGGGAAGCCTGACGTTGGGCTCAGAACCTTCACTCCCGTGGATGGACTTCTGTGGTATAAGTGTTCTCCAATCTGTGAGTCACCCACCCAGCAGTTATGGGATTTGATTTTACTGTGATTGCGCCCCTCCTACCGTCTCATTGTGGCTTCTCCTTTGTCTTTTGATGTGGGGTGTCTTTTTTGGTGAGTTCCAGTGTCTTCCTGTCCGTGATTGCCCAGCAGCTAGTTGTGATTCTGGTGTTCTCATAAGAGGGAGTGAGAGCACGTCCTTCTACTCTGCCATCTTGGTTCCAGTCCCTGAGCATGTTTAAGATAGGCTAGGGTAATCTATGACGTTTGGTAGGTCAGATGTGTTAGAAGCATTTTCAACATATGATATTGTCAACTTACCATGGGTAAGTCAAGGAAGACCTGCAGTTAAAGCTTAGATAGACCAGTCACATGTGATAAATCCACTTCAACATACGTAGTTCCCTAAGTCTTTGGATTTCTCTTACATTATACCCAGAGACTTTTTGGCATGTCCGTTTCATTTGACTATCAGTGAGTCCAGACTTCAGTTTACCAACTGAAGTAACAATACAGCTTTGATCAGATTCTTGAGCTGGTGCACCAGCTTCAGAATCTCTGGTAAGCAGGACATACATACTGAAAAATTCAGCCAGATTTAAAACTACTCTCTCCTCTCTACTCTAGCATGGTTCAAACCTATTCCTATGAATATTCCCCAGGTTTTCACTGATATATAAATTTGCACATTTTGGCATCTAAGCATCTACTAGGCACACCTTTATAATTGGCTCCCTGGGTACATGCAGATTGTCTTTAGCCATGGATCTGGGACACATGTGAAGCTATGGGGTGGGAGGTGGTCATAGGATCATCAAGCAAGGCAAGACCAGCCTCCTTAGGGTCAGAGGAGTTGTTTCTACTGGTGAGAGAAGCCCGGTGGAGTTATGTTGTCCAGGGTCTTCAGATTTAACTGGATTCTCCTAAATATCACCATTCTAATACTTTGGGACTCTGGTCCTTCCTAATCATTGCCCTAAAATTTCACGTAAGAAATATGGTAGGCTGTGAATCCAGTCTATTGTGTAAATCAGCAACCAATAGGACAAGAATCCACACTTGACTACGCTAGGCTACTCACTGGCTATGAGAGATAGGATGTGATTTAGGGTATTCATAAGACCGTTCTCTCAGGACAGTTATAGGAAGTCCTTGGTTCTCTGACTAATAAGCCATGAATTTAAAGCCCTGGGCTTGATATTCTATTTAAATTCTCTTGGATGGTGAGAAGCAACCAGCCTACCTTTTATTCCTCCTGACCGCCAAACTGTGCTATGGCCTTTGCCATTTGTTCTGTCAAAGCCATATCTTTAAAAATTCACTTTATGATCATAGATGACAAATTAGAACAGAAACTGCTCTATGAAGAGAGACTGAGGACAGAACTCCAGCATGACATTTGGTAGTAAAGGAAATAAGAGAGTTAGGAGATGGCATGACTCATGAAGGACTTTTTGTTTTTTGGCCACACCGCACGGCATGTGGGATCTTTGTTCCCCGACCAGGGATCGAACACTTTCCCCCTGCAGTGGAAGTGCAGAGTCCTAACCACTGGACTGCCAGGGAAGTCCCATGAAGGACTTTTAGAATAGAGATATTTGTAGACTAAGAAAACAGCCTAATGGAAAGGAAGTGATGGAAGATGCAAAGAATATGGCAAGTAACGGAAGGAGCAAGTTCTTAGAGGTGGTCTAAGTTTGAAAAGAAGAGCTCAAGTGAAGGACTGATACTGGTGCACGGTCTGGGGATGGAAGGAAAATATGAAAGCAAAGAGCAAGTTCAGATGGAGTGGGTGGATGATGGCAATGAAAGGCCCGGTCGTTATATAGGAGAGGGATGTCTAGAGCCTGAGACTCAGGGGCTGAGCAGTTGTGAAGGATGACATGGTCCAGATGCAGCCTTGCCTCCGGCTGGCTCAAGTGCAGCGTGGATGAGGCATCAATTCGAGCTGAGGCAGTGCAAGCTGAGAAGTCTTCAGCCTGGTTGTGGAAATCAGTGGAGGTGAGAACAGGGAAAAGTGTGGGGATGGAACCCATGAATGAGCCAGGTGTGCCCATTCTCGGGGAAGGTTGGGGTTGGAAGGGATCCTGCAGGCTGGAAGATAACATGGAGGAAGCGGGGTGGTGGTGGCGACACAAGCGGGTGACCTGGTTTTGTAAGGAGGACATGCTGGCAGAGGGGCCTGGAAGTAGCTATAGGAAACCAAGAAGTACCCCAGTCCTTCTAACCTCCTGCCCTGGGGCAAAAGGTGACCTCGGCTCGTGCGCTTTGTGAGCAAATGATCTCAGCAAGGGATTAAATGAAGATGACTTAGGACAGTGACAAGCACATTGTCAGCACTCAGTAAATGTTGCCTCTGATTATTATTAAAGTCAGGGACCAGTAGAAGAAATAGAAGATGGGCTGATGGGGGTGATAGAGAGAGATGGGGGTGATAGAGAGAGGGGTTAGATCTGACAGTAATAAGGGGACAGGAGGGAATAGCGCTGACAGTTCTTTCTTCATCACCGGTTCATGAAGAACCCCCTCCGCTTCCTCCTCCTCATTCTTTCTCTCTCTCCCCCCACCCATAACAGCTTTATCAAGATATAACCCATATGTTACACGTTCACCCATTTAAATTGCACACTTGATTTTTACTATATTCACATAGTTGTGCAACCAGCACTACAGTCAATTATAGAACTTTTTTTTTTTTTTTTTTTTTTGCGGTACGCGGGCCTCTCACTGCCGTGGCCTCTCCCGTTGCGGAGCACAGACTCCGGACGCGCAGGCTCAGCGGCCATGGCTCACGGGCCCAGCCGCTCCGCGGCACGTGGGATCTTCCCGGACCGGGTCACGAACCCGTGCCCCTGCATCGGCAGGCAGACTCTCAACCACTGCGCCACCAGGGAAGCCCTATAGAACATTTTAATCACCTCAAAACCCATATCGTTTTGCTATCACCCCAATCCCCCATCATTTCTGGCCCTGGGAAAGCCACTCATCTACTTTCTGCCTCTGTGATTCGCCTGTTGTGGACATTTCATATACATGGATCAGAATATGCACAACAAGCAAATCCTCTTAAATTCCTTTTAATTATAAGTTCAAAGGAATGAAGCACTAACAGTGGACTCTCAGGTACTAGCAATAGGTGTGTGTGTGGGGAGGGGGACAGGATTTGGAGACTCAGATCCTCCTTCCTCTGTGCATAAGTCTAGCCCGTTTGTTTTTCCTCTTATAACATGCTTGGAAAGGAAAATGTCAAAAGCCAACCAGCTACAGAATCCAGGAGGAGGCTGGCGAATCACTTCAGTGGCTGGCGCCCTGCTGAGAATTGCACAAAGGAAGGGCTGGGGGGATCTACTCCCTTGGGGAGACCGGCTGATTCTGCGGCGGCACCAGAGG
Source organism: Delphinapterus leucas (assembly GCF_059928025.1). NCBI lineage: Eukaryota > Metazoa > Chordata > Mammalia > Artiodactyla > Monodontidae > Delphinapterus > Delphinapterus leucas. The sequence continues at coordinate 16,393,892 of NC_143135.1, forward strand.
GAACAGACCAGTCGGTGCTGAGGTGGCGGTGGCAGGTGGCGGGGGAGAGAGGGGATGCCATGGTGGAGCCCATAGCATTGCCCAGAGGGCTGCACGGGGAGGTCATCCAGAAGCCCCTACTTTCCATTAGTCCATGCAGCCCCTCCACGGGGACATAGTAACTCGCGCAGGGAGGGGCAGGACCCACCAGTGTGTGTCAAGTGAGGGCATAAATCCATGGTGCCTTAGATGACGTTAGGTGTTTCATGGCCCGCCAGCCCCTAAATAACATTAAATCACCCACTAAGAAGGTTTCTCCCCTTTTAATTCTCTTTCAACCTTTTAAGTCAAAGAGAAGGCATCAACTTGGTGCCCATGTTTCCAACACCCTCACTGACACTTGTGAATGTCCCTTTTAAGAGAGTGGGTCCTAGAATCAGGGTCCCCTGGCAGCAACAATGTCTCCCTAGAATTTAATAACATTGTTTTGTTCACAATGAATTGATTTTCCCATGGTCTTCCATGTCTGGTAGTGATATAAAGTTTCCATCTTACATAATCTTTTTAGAGCTTAATAAGAGAGTCAGTTTAAAGAAAGACATTAGTGAAATAATGGCAAGTGATATGTAGATATGGTAAACATGGTGATGGTGGTACATGAAATGACCAAAGCGTAAGAACTGAACTGGAAGAATTTTATGATCTGTTTCTCTGCCTAGAGGGTCTGCGACTCGGTGATTCAGAAAATGAGAGATGACGTTGCGGTCAGCCTGGCTTCCCCCATTGTAGCTTTCACTCCACTGCATGTAATGGGGAGTTTTTACTTGTCCGCCTCTCTCACCAGACTTGGAACCCGATATGTGTTGTTTCCCTTATGTCAGCAGTGCCCAGCACAGTGCCTGATACACAGAAGTCCTCAGTGTTTATTTACTGAATGAATGTAAATGAATGAATAAATGCGTGAATGAACAGTTGCCCTCAGTACTCTGAGGAGAGTAGTTACTGAGAATCTGTCCATCCGTCCATCCATCCACACGTGCATTCCATACTTACTAAGCAAGACACTGTGTGCAAGATACCCTGCCGTTAACTTCCTTGTAATGGCTTCATTTTTAGTCAATAATCAATCTACGTATTGTGCCCAGGGTAGTCAAGATACTGTCAGTGGTGGGGAGAATGTAATCTCTTCTTCACTTAAAAGCAGCGATATTAGAGCCAGCCGGAGCTGAGATTAAATCCTGTCTCTGACACTTAATATTTGGGGCACTTTGGGCCATTTACCTCTTGGAGTAAGAGTTCTCCTTCTGTAAAGTGGTTTTAATAATATTGAAGTGGCCCTGAGTCAGCCCCAGGGAATGTTGTTGAATGAATGAGATAGAGCGAGTGAATGAGTGAATGGATGCGGACCACAGCCCCCAGCGCAGCCTGGGCGCCAGGACACAGCCTAGCTCCTCTCCCACAGCCCAGGCCCCCGCCTGCCGGTGAAACTTCAGAATGGGTGGGAGAAAGCCTCAGCTCCAAGCTGTGCTTCACTGAGCAAAAATACAGCACACTGGGTGAAAAGCAGAGAGCTAGCGGAGTCTCTCCCGCAGTGGACCCTGAGGCCTATGCTGGGCCAGCAGCAGGGGCCCTTGGCAGGTGACCCAAGGACAGACAAACCACTCCCTAGACTGCTGAATGTCTGAAGGCCCCAGCCCCTCCCCTCCCCCCAGGGATGTGGGCAATGTGTTGTTGGCATGGTGACCAGTCAGCCTGTCCCCCCCTCCTCTGCATCCTGCTGTGACAAAGAGGCCCTGAGGGGTGGAATGGGGCCCTGCGGGCTCCACTGGCTCAAGAACGGTAGGGAGAGCCGGGTCCAGGAGCTTGGGGGGGGCCTGCCTGCTGCCCTCCGGAGGCAGGAACAATGGAGCCGTTGCCCTGGCAACCAGGGGAGGCCTCTCCCTGGGCCTCCAGGCTGAGTCTGGGAGGAGGTGTCCTAAGAAAGGGAGGTTGGGAAGAGGGTGGGTGTGCCTGTTCTCAGAGCTGCCTGTCCCCCAAGGAAGGGCGGCAGGGGCTTCTTTCCAGAGAAGATGATCAGAGTCTCTGTGGACCCATTCTGCAGAGCCTCAGAGGGAGACAGGTGCGAGCAGTTTCCACCACATCAAGGCTGAGCAGGCCACGGACACGTCACTGCAGTATCTCCTGAGCACCTTTCCCTAATGCCCACCTCTCCTCCTCTGAGGCCTCCTGAGGGCTGGTTTAGGGCAGGGACTGTGCAGTCAGGACCAGACGCTGATGGCCTGAGAGGCCCTCTAACCTTGGGGCTGTACTGCAAACTCTGGGATGTGTGTGATGCTGTGGGGGCAGGTGGGGCTTGGGGAGCTGGGCCACATTCTCCGAGCCTGAGGGCAGACCCTTGCCGTGAAAGGCCCCAGGGCTTTGTAAAGGCATCAGCTTCTGGAGCGAGACATCCCAGCTCCAGATCTGGGCTCCAGCAGCACTTCACTGGCTGCGTGACCCAGAGCAAGTGATTTCGTCTGAGTCTCAGTTTCCCTAGCTGTAAAGCAGCACTGGTTAGCATGTGCATATAGAATAGAGGAGACGGCTCCTGGGACGGACGTATGGGGTCACAGGGTGGCTCAGCGGGGATTAGCTTCCTTCCCTCCCCGGCCACGTGCTTCTCCCTCCAGGCACCTGTGGCTCGGAACCCTGGGGGTATCACCGGCTCTCCACAGACCGCTGAGTACCCCATCGACAAATGCACCCCCATTCTCCCTGAAAGGCTCCCCTATTCTTGTTACCCTCCTGAGGGTCCCAGGCAGGATGTACCTCTATCATGGTAACCAGGCTTGTCTTTGAGATGGGCTGGTGTCGGATGTCCTTTGCTTGTCTGAATGTTCTCATTTTCCCCTTTGAGCTTGGGTTGCTTCTGCCATAAAGAAAAGAAAAATTTAAGAGAGGAGGAACCTTATAAAAGGTCTGAGAGCTCAGAGGCATTGGAAGTGGCTGTGTCCATTGCACCCACCTGGGTAGAAGCAGGTCACTGGGGGAGAATCTATCTCAGCCGGTGGCCACCTGCACCCCATGCTCTGTCCTCGCCTGCAGTCAGCACCTAACGCTACCCGGAGCCTGCGTGGGCGTCGGGGGATGAATGTGGGAGTCACGATCCCAGCCAGACGCCTGTCCTTTCAGGACAAATGGCTCCCTCTTGTGGCCACTAGGCCTCATGGCAGGCGTTTCCCGCCCCCGTGCCCTTGGCTGCTCAGAGCACCCTGACAGGTGCCTGAAGGGAGGGGCACCAAGGACACTGAAGCTGGTCTGGCCTGGCCCTTGAGCTCCCAAAGTAAAGCTCATTCCCAGCCTGGACCCCCTGAACCCCTGAGTCTAATTGGAGCAGCAAGGCCCTTTCCTGCTTCTTCCCAAGCAAGAACCTTGTGGAGGCTGAAACAGCCGTTCTGAGAAGGCTCACCACGCTCAGACTGCACTGCCGACCTGACAGGCGCTGAGGGGACAAGCTGACCACAGGGACCTCGCCCACAAAGATGATCTCAGAGTGAAGAAGGGCGTACCAGTAGTTCACATACTATTTCTGGAGAATCTGTTATGTCCTGGGCCTGGCCTGGGCTCACTGTGAGGTGGGTGGGTAGAAACTAAGAAACGAAGGAGACCATACTTGTTGCTCTCTGGTGCCTTCACACTAGTTAGTGTGTTCATTCCAAACAGAAGTTCTTACCTGGGATCATTGGGTTGGCTTCAGGGGGTCCGTGGGCCCCCTGAAATTATATGCATGAAATGGGCATTTTTCTGGAGAGACGGCCTGGAGCTTTCATCAGATTCTCAAAGGATTTAAAAGCATCAGAACCACAGCTAAAGTAAATGAGATGAAAACTTCTCATCCCATGGTGTATGTGGGCCCCTTCAATATAGTCACCTTGGGAGGAGGCTGACTGCTCAGATGACCGTTTTCTTTTCCACCTGGGGCTCCTGTGGGCTGTCCTCAGGGATAGCTTTGAAACTATGGAAAAATATCAGGCTCATTTCTTCTTGATCACTTCTTTTTTTCCCCCCAGAATGACCCAGATTTATCACCCACCTTTGTCACCAGCTTTGGATCTAAATGACTGTCAGCTGTTTCCAAAAATTCCATCCACCTTAACAAGGCAAAGATTTGTCACCCTCAGGAGTATTCAAGCGAACATGACAGCATTACTGCGGGAGTTCCTGAAACTTCCTTCAGAACTCAGGGTGGGGAAAGAGTATAGAAAAGTATAGTCTTTTGAGGTGACTGATTTGAATGCTCTGTCAGTAAAAAGACAGCCATGTGACTCTGTAATGATGAATTGTAAGCATAACAGATTAACCAGCAATAACCAGAAAATGAGATAAAGGGTGAAAATAATGTGTAGAGGAAGACAGAGAAGGGAGGGGTCGTGGTGGCCGTCATTCACTCAGCGTTCAAGGGATGTTTATGGACATCCCTTGATGTCCATAAACATCAAGGGATGTTTATGGACATCCACTCTGGAACCTAGGTGAATAAGACAGGAGCACCCAGTGTATCAGAGGAGACAGACACACAAAGAACCCGCCAGAGAACCATGTGGGGTGTGTTATAACAGAAGGATAACTGCGGAAGTGACACCCCAAAAGCTCACCCCAAGTGGCACTAAGTTTACCCCCAAAGTGACACATCCTTCCAGGGCTGTGTATCGAACAGAGCACAAAGCAAATATTCTGTTTATCTGGCCCCCTGAAGGCAAAACTTGGAAGAAGACTGTGGTAGGTTGTGTTATGGCCTCAATTCTTCACTCCTTGTATCCGTGTGACTTTGAGGGCAAGTTGTAATTCCCTGCCCGGGGACAGTGGATATTAGCAGACGTGACACAAGCAGGATATTTAAATGTGCTTGCATGACTGGGTTTGTTCTCTGGTGCTTCTGCCATTGCCATGAGAATATTCTGGGCTAGCTCGCTGGTCCCAGGAAGAGGATGAGAGACGTGTGGAGCAGAGTTGCCCCAATGAAGGTGCCCAGCCAAGCCCAGCCTAGAGAACTACCCGCAAACCAACCTCTAGATACAGAAGTGACCCCAGTGAAGTCAGCAGACCCCTGAGCCCCATTTGAGCCCAGCCTTGATCAGCCTACTCTTAGTCAACCCAAAGACAGATAAGGTATGATAATAAGTGACTGTTGTTTCAGGCCACTGAGTTTGGGGTGGTTTGTTATGCAGTGATAGCTGACTGATACAAAGGCCCCTTTATCAGCGATTTCTGTAGATTTCCCCTTGCCTAGTTTCCCCTTTCCCCCAGCCCCTGGCAGCCTCTATCTTCCTTTCTGCCTCTATGAATCAGACTATTCTAGATATCTCACATAGGCGGACTCATACGATATTTTTCCTTTTGTGTCTGGCTTATTTCGCTTAGCATAACATCTTCAAGATTCATCCATGTTGTAGCAGGTATCAGAGTTCCATTCCTTTTTTTTTTTTTGGATAATTATATATATATGTATATATTTTTTGTGTGTGTGTGGTACGCGGGCCTCTCACTGTTGTGGCCTCTCCCGTTGCGGAGCACAGGCTCCGGACGCGCAGGCTCAGCGGCCATGGCTCACGGACCCAGCCACTCCACTGCATGTGGGATCTTCCCAGACCGGGGCACGAACCCGTGTCCCCTGCATCGGCAGGCGGACTCTCAACCACCGTGCCACCAGGGAAGCCCCAATAATATATATATTTTTAATTGAAGTATAGTTGGTTTACAGTGTCATGTTAGTTTCAGGTGTACAGCACAGTGATTCAGTTATATATAAATATATTTATTCTTTTTCAAATTCTTTTCCCGTATAGGTTATTAAAAAATACTGAGTGTGGTTCCCTGTGCTATACAGTAGGTCCTTGTTGGTTATCTATTTTATATATAGTAGTGTGTATATTTTAATCCCAAACTCCTAATTTATCCCTCCTCCTCCCCCTTTGTTGACCATAAGTTTATTTTCTATTTTCATTCCTTTTTTAAGGTTGAATAATATTCCATTCTTTGTGTGTACCATATTTTATCATCCATTCATTTGTGAATGGACACTTGGGTTGTTTGCACCTCTTGGCTATTGTGAATAGTGCTGCTATGAACATGGGTGTACAGCTGCTGCTTTTAATTCTTTTGGAAATTTAGTTCTAGAAGTGGAATTGCTGGATCAAATGGTAATTCTCTGTTTCGTTTTTGAAGCTCTGACCCACCTCATTGCAGATGAGGCCGTCAGAGGTTAAAGGCTGGCATTGAGAAGCATCCCATCAGCACTTTCCCATTGCTAGTCCCACTCGCGTCCGTTATGGGGCACGAGCTTTCCCGGTGCCCAGATGCCCTTTAAAAAGAGAGATAAGAGGAGGGGAATGTGATGACACCCTGAATTACTGAGTATTTTTGTTAAAACTGCAGTCAAACTCTGAACTGCACAGTGATTGAGATAATATTTAAATTTATCTGAAAAACGCCTACTAAATTGGACCAACTGGGAGCACATTAGAACAGGGCCTTGAGAGCAAAGATGAATTCAATTAAAAGTTCAGCTGTGGGAAATCAAGTTGGTTTTTCCTTTTGACATCAGGGTTGAAATGTACAAATTTTAAACTCGGCTACAGACACAATGAAGATCATCGTAGCTGGTGGTTAGTGCCATCGATACCAAGGAGCTGGACAAGGTACTGGGGTGGAGAGGATGGAGGGGCCTGTTTTAAATCACATCATGGACACAGGGAGGGCTCCTCAGAGGAGGTGACACTTGGGCTGAACCTTGATGGACAAGTCCACCCAGAGGACAGCCATTGTGAGAGGGTTCCAGTCAGGAGGAAGTGCATGGGGGCCTGGAGGCAGGAAATAGCTCTATATGTTTGAGAAACAAAAGAAATTCCAGAGCGAATACAGGGTAATGATTAAGGAGAGAGCGTGACCTTTCATTCTTGATCATAACCCCCCACTCCTTCAAATTCTTTAACGATGCCTCATATGTTCCAAGGTCAAGTTTAAATCCTGTAGCCCTGAGCCCAGGCGCCTCATAGATCTGGCTTCTCTGGCCTCCCCTTCCGTCACTGTAGTGTGTCCACCTCCCATCAGCCACTTTCTTTTCTCCACTCAGCCTTTCCTTCTGCCTGGGACACCGGCCTCCCTCTTCTCTACCTGTCTAATTCCCTTCCTGTGTTTAAAAAACCCAGCTCCTGCCGCCTCCTCCAAGAACCTTCCCCAGTCGAGGGGATCACCCGCTCCTTTGCGCCTCCACTGCTCTCTGATGATTGTGTGCATTTCTGTCTGAGTGACTGCGTGATCCTTGGGGGCAGGAACCCAGTCTAATTATTCATGTTTGTGTTCCCTGGGTTTACCTGGTAGGCACCTGTATGTACGCTGATGTCTGCCAAACGTTTTCTGCATCCTGGTCCTCTCTCTTGGGCTTTACACCCGTACATCTACCTGCCTATTAGATAAGTTCATGCAGTTGGCCTCGAGCAGTGGCTCTGGGCCCACAGGTGCACCTCAGAACCCCCTGGAGCCAGTTCATACTGCCTGGGGGTGACAACTGCTGCATCTCTTCCCAGCTCTGTGTGGGAGTGATGTCAGACAGGTGGCTTGAAATCGGCCATGGTGGGATTATTTCCACCGTTAGAATTGGCGAATACTAAAATCAGGAATTCCTTCTCCCCAGGAGTGAGTTGTTAAACATTTCTCAGCACGCCACTACTTGGAGGGCTAGAGGGTTTATTAAAGCCCAGATTGCTGGGCCCACCCACCGAGTCCCTGATTTAGTAGGTCTGGGGTAGGGCCTGAGAAATTGCATTTCTAAAAGTTCCAGGGATGCTGAGGCTACTGGTCTCAGAGAATCAGAGGCCTACAGGCACCTCAGAGTCATGTCCAAAACAAAAGTCATCATCTTTCCCTCAAACCCACGCCTCCTGTGTTGTTTGTAGGGAATGGCAGCAGTATCCACCGAGTTTCCTCAGCCAGGAATCTGGGATCATCTCCCTCGGCTTCCGGGGCTCAGTGATCACCAGGTCCCGGCAACCCTCCTTCATCAGCTCTCCTCTGACCCTTCACCTTCTGCCTGTCCCTGGGGCCTGGGCCCTGCCTGATTCACGCCCCGTCCCTCCTTGTCTGTTCCCACACCAGCCTCCTGGGTGGGCACCCTGCTTCCATCCTCATCCACTCTGTCCTTTCTCCACATCACCTTCAGCGTGATGAGATGCCAATCCCATCACATGATCCCCAGCGTGAAAGGTGTCAACGTTTCCCCATTCATGTCTTCAGGAGCGCTTCTGTCTAGAGTTCTCCTTCCTCCCTCGGCCTTCAGCACTCACCTTAACTCCCCCCCCACCCCATCCAGGCTGGGCTGCTGTCTCTCCCCAGGGAATCCCTGCCCCCTCTCCTGCCCCATTACAGTGCCGTTCACGCCACCATCTCCCAATTGCCTCTTCACCCTCCGGCTTCACCCATGTCACTGCAAGCTTATGAGGAAGGAACTGAATTTGTTTTATCAAATCTCTTTTCCTCTGTGCTTACCACTGAGTCTGGCACACGGTAGGCCCTTTTCTCGGCTTGGCTTGCGGGAAGGAGACTCTGAGAATTTTAGTGCAAGTCGTTTATTTGGGAAGTGATCTGAGGAAGCACCAGTAGGGAGTGAGGGGCAGGAGGGGGTGTCGGAAAGCCAGTAAAAGGCGTCTCTTCAGGCCAGTTGCCCCTGGGGACCCCACTGAAGCTCAGTCCTCTGGGGATTCTGGGAGCAAGTGTAGAAAAGGCCTCAGAGTCATCTTACTCAAGGGGTATCTATCCACCAACACCCCATCTGTTGGGGCATTAACTCTCCAGCACTGCCTGCCCGTGCAAGGGCCAAATGGCTCCCATAGCCAGGACAGTCCCCAGGCAGTAGCTGTGGGCACGTTGAAGCAGTGCTGAGGGCATATGGGCAGATACCGACAGCCCCGGCACAGTGCTCACTGTTTGGTACATAGACGTGAAGAAGAGAGCATCCCAGCATCCCGGGGAGAGGTGACAGCATGTTCAAAGGCACTGAGGCCTGAAGGAGCCTAAACCATCCCAGCTTAAGGAGGAAAAATTATTTTCCAAGAAGAAAGGAGGGGGAGCTGGATGAAGATGGTCAAAAGTTACAAACTTCCAGTTTTAAGATAAAAATGTACTGAGGATGTAACGTACCACACAGTGGCTATAGCTAACACTGCTGTATGGTGTATCTGAAACTTGTTAAGAGGGTAGAGCCTAAGAGGTCTCATCACAGGAAAAAACACGTTTTTTCTTTTTGTATCTATGTGAGGTGATGGATATTCACTAAACTTACTGTGGTAATTAATTCACAATATATGTAAGTCAAGTTGTTAAGCTGTACACTTTAGACTTATATAGTGCTGTATGCCAGTTGTATCTCGATAAAACTGGAAAGGAATAAAAGAAGGAGGTGAGGAGGGGTCTGCGTTAAGGGACCCACTCTGGGGCCTTCTGAATGGACGTTCTCTGGGGGTGATGCAGACTTGTCTGGTGTCTGGGTGTTACACACTTGGGTGGGTTGGAGCTCATTGTCTGGGGCAGCACTCCCCCTGGGACTCTGCTGATGGAGATGTTTCATATCTGTGCTGTCCAATACAGAAGACCCATGTGGCTGCTGAGCATTTGAAAATGTGGCTGGTGCAACCGAGGAATTGAATCTTTAATTTTATCCCATTGTGATGAATTTAAATGTCAGTGTCAGTGGGCAGGTTGGTTACTGGCTACCGTCGTGGACAGTGCAGGTCCTCCACCACACTGTTGCCTCTCCATCCTCTGCAGCTAGGGCTCTGAGCTGCCCTGATCAAGAGCACCCCTGCGCCTGGAGTGCCACGTGGTCCCCCCTTCGTTTGGTCCTCAGATCCTCAGCCTTGTGTCCGGCTGCCACCTGCAGGATTTGGAGAGCAATGGGCAGAAGCTGGCCTGGTCCCTTATCAGGCCTGGGTCCCCTGATTTTCACTAGCCTCACCCCAAGGCATGTGACTATAGAGAGAAGGCCTGGTGAGAATGACTCTGGACACATTCTCAGAACTCTTAGAGAGGCCTTAGTGGAGAAGTTCCAGGTTCCCGTCTGCCATCTTTATGAAGTTAGCATGTGGTAAGGGTCTGGCTGGGCCTTACTTTCACTACTGGTCCGGGCTTGTTTTCAAATTATAAAAGGTACCTCCCTAATGCAGCTGGGCATTTTCAGAGAGGCTGGGCTTTCTGTGATAGGCCCTTGCAGAGATTTTGGGGTTGGAGGGCATGGAGGAGGTCAACTCTAGACAAAATGGGAGTCTGCTCTGAAGCCAGCGTGTCTGGATGCCCTTTCTGTTTCATCCTGCATGAAGGATAAAATTCATGTCTTTCTGTAGCAATGCTTCTCACACAGGGATTCGTGTGCCCCAGGGGAAGGTTCCAGGTTTCTTGGAGGTAAGGTCATATGTAGTGTAGAGCTGGCCTCTCCAAACGTCCAGCCGTGTTGGCCTATGGAACACACACACTGGAATCCTGCACCTCCAACTCCAGCGCATACAAAGGCACGATATGATATTTTAGAATATTGAGCAAACTCAAAATCAAGAAATTACCAGGTGCCAATGATGGAGTGGGAACTGGCACTGAGAATTCCTACAGGCCTGAAGAACTGTGGTCTTGGTTCCCCCGCAGGGACAGGCATAAGCCCTCATGGACAGTTGATTGATGGAACTGGACTCTGTCTAAGGCCAGGAGCAGGGACAAGACCCAGATCAGACAGCCCCTGTCCACCAGGTAAAACTATTAGGACCTTGAGCCTCCTACCTGTGGGAAGGTAGGGTCCTAATTCACACTCTCCATACAGTGTGGAAACCCCAACTTCAGAAGCTAACAAACGTGTTGACCTTATGGGGTTTCCAGTAGAGGCCACTTCAAAAACTTCTGCGGAGGGAGGTGCCTTCAATCCCAGGTACTTGTGGGATTACCTCGAATGTTAACTCCTGCTAAATAAAGACAAAAAATATAAAATATATGAGGAAGTCTAGCATCACTCACTCGTTCATTCATCCATCCATCCATTCAGCAGTTTCCTCTGGACACCTACTCTGTACCAGGGGCTAGAGACACATCAGGGTACAAAACAGAGACAAGGGCTTCCCTGGTGGCGCAGTGGTTGGGAGTCCGCCTGCCGATGCAGGGGACATGGGTTCGTGCCCCGGTCCGGGAAGATCCCACATGCCGCGGAGTGGCTACGCCCATGACCCATGGCCGCTGAGCCTGCGTGTCCGGAGCCTGTGCTCCTCAACGGGAGAGGCCACAACAGTGAGAGGCCCACGTACAGAATAAAAAAAAAACAAAAACAGAGACAAATCTTGCATCGTTAGAACATATGTGTGGGAGTGACAGACAACAAATAACTTACACAGTAGGCTCAATAATGGTAAGAGTTACTGGGAAAAGTAAAGCAGGAAAGGGGATTAGGAAATCGTGGAGGTAGATGTCACAATTTAAAATATCACGATTAGAGAAGCCTCCCAGGGAAGGTGGTGAGCCAAGTGGATATTTGGGGGAATTCAAGGTACGAAATTTCCATCACCCCGAAAGACTCCCTCACTCTGCCCCTTCGTACTCAAACACCACCCTTAACCCTTGGCAACTGTTAATCCGTTCTCCCTATGGTTTTTCCTTTTCCATAATGTCATGTAAACGGAATTATACAGTCTATAGCTTTTTGAATCTGACTGCTTTCATTTACCATAGTGAACTTGAAATTCATCCATGTTGTTGCATGAATCTGTAGTCCGTTACTCTTTTTTTTTAAGATTTTATATTGGAGTATAGTTGATTTACAATGTGTGTTAGTTTCAGGTGTACAGCAAAGTGATTCAGTTATACGTATACATGTATCAATTCTTTTTCAGATTCTTTTCCCATAAAGGTTATAATAGAATATTGAGTAGAGTTCCCTGTGCAATACAGTATGTCCTTGTTGACTATTTTATATAGAGTAGTTTGAAACTGCTAATCCCAACCTCCTAATTTATCCTCCCCCGACCTTTCCTCTTTGGTAACCATAGTTTGTTTTCTATGTCCGTGAGTCTGTTTTGTAAATATGTTCATTTATATCTTTTTTTTTTAGATTCCACATATAAGTGATATCATACGATATTTGTCTTTCTCTATCCAACTTACTTCACTTAGTCTGGTAATCTCTAGGTCCATCCATGTTGCTGTAAATGGCATTATTTCATTCTTTTTTATGGCTGAGTAATATTCTGTTGTATAAATATACCATATCTTCTTTGTTCATTCATGTGTCGATGGACATTTAGGTTGCTTCCATGTCTTGGCTATTGTAAATAGTGCTGCAGTGAACATTGGGGTGCATGTATCTTTTGGAATTGTGGATTTCTCTGGATATACGCCCTGGAGTGGGATTGCTGGATCATATGGAAACTAGTTTTTTAAGGAACCTCCATACTGTTCTCCATAGTGGCTGTACCAATTTACATTCCCATAATCCATTACTCTTTATTGCTGAGTAGTATTTCATCATTTATTCACCTGTTGGAGGACATTGGGATGTTTCTAGCTTTTGGAGATTATAAGTAAAGCTGCAATAGACATTCACATATTGATTTTTGTGTGCAGATAGGTTTTAATTTCTCTTGTGAAAATAATTCAGCAGTTGTTTTCCTGTTGTAAATGTATGTGTTGAGTTCTTGGTATGTTCCAAGATTATTCTAAAAGCTTCCCACTGGATAAAACTCATTGAAGCCTCACATCAACCCCACAGTGTAGGAGCTGTTGTTATTCCGATTTTAAGAATGGGAAAACCATAACTGAGATTAAGTGACTTGCCCAAGACGACAGCAGGGAAGCGTTGGAGTTGAGATCTGAGCCCAAGTAGCCTCGTTCTAGAGCCAGCACTGCCAAACACCATGGTATGTACATCCATTATCCCATTTAATCCTCCCAGCTACAAAATGAGATAGATGATGTTATCCCCATTTTACAGATGAGAGAACCAAGGCTCACAGGTGAAGTAACTGGTTCATAATCACACATATGTGGTAGAGTTCAGATTCAAACCAAGCTCAGATTTACCTAAATTAATATACCAAGTTAGTGCTCTTAGCTGCTCTCCTACACTTCTTCCACATATAAATTATTTCTAGTAAGTACTTCATCCTTAACTGTTCTCTAGTTGCTTTCAGGTGTGTTGATCTTGTCTCTTCCATATGCGTTTTCCTTTGTGTGTCACATGTCTGTGCCTCCTAGCACTGAATGCAGCACCCAGTATGTAGTAAATACTTAGTAAATGCTGAATGAATGACAAACAGTGCAATTGGTGTGTTCCTCTCTTTCCTGCTGTTGGAGTTTGGAGGGCTTTCCACCCATATCTCATGATTTTTTAGGAAACCAATTCTAAGCGAAACAAAATATCTTGCTTCTCAGCAATGGAACTTGCAACACACACACACACACACACACACACACACACGCCTCAGACTCCCTACTCTCAATTTGGCTACTAGGCTGATAGAGGAAACCCAGTCTATTTCACTGCCCAAGAGCCCTGCACCACTAGTTAAGGAGAATGGGGCCAGTCTGGTGGGGCCAGCTTTGTGTGGATAATTCCCCTTTCCTGGATCCAGCGACTCTACTCAAGTCTATGCCTGTTGTTATCTTTCAAGCAGTGGATGAGCCAGCAGCAGGGGAGACTGGCTTCTAACTTCAGCTTTTGTGGTTCTCCTAACGGTCAGATCTAATCCCATGTTCTCCTTTTCTGTGGAGATGCAAACAGGCAAGTCCAGCTTTACCGACGAACATTTAATTCAGCACCTATTGATGTTAAACACTGTAAATGAGACATTATACATGGCTTCTTCCCTCAAGGAGTCACAGTCTAGTTAGAGATAAGACTGAGAGAATTAGGGGACACAAAGTCTACTCCTGAATGTTGAAGACCCAGAAACAGAGGTCTCTGATGGATTCACTGTCCGAGTCCCCTAGGGTGGTGTAGCCTCTTCCAGGTGTACAAACCTTGGTTTGGACCCTCCAAGCAGAGGCCCCCTGCCTGCCTTTCCATACTTTCCTTCTGCAACTCATTTTATATTCCACAAACATGTACTGAATACTTCCTATGTGCCAGGCACCGTGCTGGCCACTGCAGGTGATCCCACATGGTGGGAGGATAGAGTGTGGGTGGGGAAGGTGGTGAGAGATGAGGCAGGGTCCAGATCGTGAAAGTCATCATAAGCAGAGCCACGAACTTTGGGCTTTTTCCTGGTGGAAATGGAGAGCCACTCCCCAGCTTGCACTTGAAGCTACAACCTAGTGTTTCCCACATGCACAAAACTTCCCCATTTCCATGTCTGGGATTATGCTGCTGCCACTACCTGGATGCCAACTCCTCCCACTTCTCCCCCTTTTTTTCACTTAATTCCACTGATTTTCAGAGGCACTGTCCATGCGTCACAGGATGCCATGTTCCTACAGCACCTGTGATAACCCCTTTGGTGACACTCATCGCCTGTAGGGAAATGAGCTGACCATGTTTCTTTTTAAAAAAATTGAAGTAGGGGCTGCCCTGGTGGCGCAGTGGTTGAGAGTCCGCCTGCCGATGCAGGGGACACGGGTTCGTGCCCCGGTCCGGGAAGATCCCACATGCCGCGGAGCAGCTGGGCCCGTGAGCCACGGCCACCGAGCCTGCGCGTCCAGAGCCTGTGCTCCACAACGGAAGAGGCCACAACAGTGAGAGGCCCGAGTATCGCAAAAAAAAAAAAAATTGAAGTAGAGTTGATTTACAATGTATTATTTCTGGCGTACAGCAGGGTGATATATGTATTCAGTTATATATACATATATGTATTCTTTTTCTGGTTCTTTTCCATTATAGGTTATTATAAGATATTGAATATAGTTCCCTGTGCTATACCGTAGGACGTTGTTGTTTATCTATTTTAAAAATAGTGGTTCATATCTGCTAATCCCAAGCTCCTAATTTATCCCTCCCCTCCTCTTTCCCCTTTGGTTACCATAAGTTTGTTTTCTATGTCTGTGAGTCTGTTTCTGTTTTGTAAATAAGTTCATTTGTGTCACTTTTTAGATTCCACATATAAGAGATATGATATTCGTCTGACTTCACTTAGTATGGTAATCTCTAGGTCCATCCATGTTGCTGCAAATGGCATTATTTCATTCTTTTTTATGGCTGAGTAATATTCCGTTGTATATATGTACCACATCTTCTTTATCCATTCATCTGTCAATGGACTTTTACGCTACTCCATGTCTTGGCTATTGTAAATAGTGCTGCAGTGAACACTGGGGTGCATGTATCTTTTTGAATTATGGTTTTCTCCAGATATATGTCCAGCAGTGGGATTGCTGGATCACATGGTAACTCTAGTTTTAGTTTTTTAAGGAACCTCCATACTATTTTCCATAGTGGCTGCACCAATTTACATTCCCACCAACAGTGTAGGAGGGTTCCCTTTTCTCCACACCCTCTCCTTTATCATTTGTAAACTTTTTAATGATGGCCATTCTGACCAGTGTGAGGTGATACCCCATTGTAGTTTTGATTTGCATTTCTCTAATAATTAGTGATTTTGAGCAACGTTTCACGTGCCTATTGGCCATCTGTATGTCTTCTTTGGAGAAATGTCTATTTAGGTCTTCTGCCATTTTTTGATTTTTTAATTTTTTTTGAGTTCTATGAGCTGATTGTATATCTTGGATATTAAGCCCTTGTTGATTGCATCATTTGCAAATACTTTCTCCCAGTCCCTAGGCTGTCTTTTTGTTTTGTTTATGGTTTCCTTTGCTGTGCAAAAGCTTATAAGTTTGAGTAAGTCCCATTTATTTTTGCTTTTATTTCTATTGCCTTGGGAGAGTGACGTAAGAAAACATTGCTACAATTTATATCAGAGAATGTTTTGCCTATGTTCTCTTCTAGTTTCATGGTGTCATGTCTTATATTTAAGTATTTAAGCCATTTTGTGTTCTTTTTGTGCATATGGTGAGGGTGTGTTCTATCTTTGTTGATTTGCGTGTAGCTAGCTGTCCAGCTTTCCCAACACCATTTGCTGAAGAGACTACCCTTTCTCCTTTCTCCATTGTATTCTTGCCTCCTTTGTTGAAGATTAATTGACCATAGGTGTGTGGGTTTATTTCTGGGCTCTCTACTCTGTTCCATTGATCCATATGTCTGTTTTTGTGCCAATACCATGCTGTTTTGGTTGCTGTAGCTTTGTAGTATTGTCTGAAGTTTGGAAGGGTGATGTCTCCAGCTTTGTTCTTTTTTCTTAGGATTGCTACGGCAACTCTCGGTCTGCTGACCACGTATCTTGTCTCCAATCAGATGCTTAGCTCCATGTCTAATAAATGTCTATATCCCCTGCTCTTTCAACATATGGACCTGGTGCAAAACAGTTGCTTGATTAAAAAAAAAAAAGTTACTGAACTATTGAATTAATAATGGTGGACAGACCCAGCAATACCCTAAAGCTATAGAAGCATCAGGGAGAAGAGACTGGAAATTGAAAGAGAGAGGGAAGACTAAATCAGGGACAGCTCCAGAGGACACGTGAAGCTGTTCTCACTTAATCTACAGAGGTACAGTCTGGTCTCTCAGCTCTGCCCGAGTCACCCATTGCTCCTGATCCATGTAAAACACTTTGAACAGGGACAGGCACACACCATGCAACCGATAGATGTTAGTTCTTCTTATTAGCAGAGGTCTTCAATCCTGTCACCAACTCTTTTCCCAGTTCTAGAAATAAATTAAGAGTTGTATTCTGTTTCTGGACCCTGATTCAAAAGCTTGACTGCTTAAGAAAGTGAGTTCTAGCCTGGAAAGTGAGGAGTTTGCCCTATGAGAGCATTTAATACAAATATTTGAGGAAAAGTTTGTCCTTCTGTTTTTATGCTTTGGTGGATTTCTTTCATTCTATCTTACAAGTCACTAACTCTCTCTTCAGCTGTGTCTAGTCTGTTTAACCTATCCATTGAGATTTTTATTTCAATAATATTTTTCACTTGTAGGAGTCCTATGTGGTTCTTTTTCACCATATCTACCTGCTCGTGTTTCTTTCTTTTTTTTGGCTGCCTTGGGTCTTCGTTGTTGCGCATGGGCTTTCTTTAGTTGCGGCGAGTGGGGGCTACTCTTTGTTGTGGTGCGTGGGCTTCTCATTGCAGTGGCTTCTCTTGTTGTGGAGCATGGGCTCTAGGCATGCAAGCTTCAGTAGTTGCAGCACACGGGCTCAGTAGTTGCAGCATGCAGGCCCTCGAGCATGCGGGCTTCAGTAGTTGTGTCTCGCGGGCTCTAGAGTACAGGCTCAATAGTTGGGGCACACGGGCTTAGTTGCTAAGCGGCATGTGGGATCTTCCTGGACCAGGGATTGAACCCGTGTCCCCTGCATTGGCAGGTGGATTCTTAACCACTGTGGCCCCAGGGAAGTCCCTAACCTGCTCATGTTCCATAATCTCTGTTATGTGGATGATAGTCTTTTAACTACTTGAACATTTTCAGCATTCTTACTTTTCAAATTGCTCTATTATTTCTTGTACATTAGGAATGAATTCTGTTGTTGGGCATGTGAACTCTTTGACCCCATAACACTGGAATTCCCCAGTTCTGCCTTTAAATCTGTGCTCTTGTCTATATTCTCTCATGTCCTTAGTGATCTCATCCAGTCTCATGGGTTCAAATACTATCCCCATGCCTGTGACATCCAAATTTATATCTCCAGCATAGATATCCTCTATTAACCCTAATTTATCCAACTGTCTACCCAATATCTTCACATAGTCTGTACAAAACTGAATTCCTTAATCTTCCCCACAAAACTCTTGTCTAACTTTGGTCTTCCCATCTGAGTTAATAGCAACTCCCTCCTTCTAATTGCTCAGGTCAAAAAATCCTAGAGTAATCCTGACTCCTGTTAAAACAGGTCAGATCATGTTATTTCTCTGCTTAAAACCAGTGACTTGCAGTGACATATAAAGCCCCACAACAAAAATAAACAAAACAAACACCCAAAAAGCTACACAATCTGGTTCCCCTCTCTGGCTTCATCTCCTATTATTCTTCCTCTTGCTTACACCTCTTCAGCCAAAGCGGTCTCCTGTGTTTTGAAACTTTCAGTGTGCTTCTGCCTTAGGGCATCTACCGTTGCTGTTCCATAATGCCATGTAAATAGAACCATATAGTACATAGCCTTTGGAGTCTGACTTCTTTCATTTACCATATGGAGGAAAAGGAAAAACTATAGAAAGAACAGATCAGAGGTGGCCAAGGGTTAAGGGTGGTGTTTGACTACAAAGGAGCAGAGTGAGGGAGTCTTTTGGGGGTGATGAAAGTTTTTTACCTTGATTGTTGTGGTGGCTGTATGACTCTATGCATTTGTCAACATTCACGGAACTGTACACTGAAGAATGAATTTCACTGTATGTAAATTTTAAAAAAAGCAAAACAAAATCACAGAAAACGGTTGCAAGTTTCAGGAAAAACTAAATGCAACATTGTGGAGAGGTGGGGAGGCAGGAAATACAATCAGACACACACAAGGATTCTCAGTGAAAAGAGGTTCACTTTATCCAGCAATGAATGAGCTGCTTCTCAAAATACATCTGACATAAAACTGTTTGAAATTAGCTGGACTCTAGCTGCATAAAAGACAGAAGGAGAGTTGACAGGCATGTGTGACTGCTCACCTGCTTCTAAGAAATTACAGTCTCTGCTAGAGCCAAATGCTCCAGGTTTAGGGACCCAGTATTTGAGATGACTGGTGTCTGATAATGTTCTAGGAAACCCTGTGTTCAGTGGAGTCCTGTCCCAAAGGGAATGCTCAGTTTCACACTGGGACAACTCTCACCAAAGCTCCACGAAGCTTACTTCGACGAACTTTAGGATCAGTGCTCACCGGAGGGCTGACTTTGTGGTTTAGATTATTCTTCCTTTCCCAGGAAGGTCAATTATCAACTCTGAACATCTGCTGACTGTGCATCTTTCCTGGTCAAATGTATTGTGTTAATGAAGTTCATCAACCATAAAACCTAGTGATGGATTGTTTCTCCCCACACCTTGCTGTGGTGGAAAGAAAGAAAGAAAGATAAAGACAACCTAGGACTTGAGAAGATCTGACCCAGAGTTATAGTT
Organism: Delphinapterus leucas; assembly: GCF_059928025.1. Taxonomy (NCBI): domain Eukaryota; kingdom Metazoa; phylum Chordata; class Mammalia; order Artiodactyla; family Monodontidae; genus Delphinapterus; species Delphinapterus leucas. Next base: position 16,413,015 of record NC_143135.1, read on the forward strand.
AGGCTTCAGAGCTGTCCAAATGAGCCTGGTTCTATAAAGAAGAACCACACCACAGACCTATTCTCATAAACAACTTTTATTTTTGTCCTCAGTATGTGCCCTTGAAGACTCCCAAATGCCTGGAGTTTCTGACTCTCCTTGGACCAGAGGCATAAGCATTGTACGGAACACTCAACCTTGGCTCTTCACTCTCCTGAGGGGCTAAGTCTGAAGGCCTCAGAGAGAGGGAGCTGACACTCATGCCTCATCCCAAGATGGGTAACACAGTGAACAAAGAATTAGTAAAACATAGACTCAGTCTGTAGAGGGCTTCAAATATACATATTCTCTATATATAAACCTGTTTATATATATAGGATTTCAACTTATTGGTTTCCTTGTGATTTGTAATTAAAGTACAAATGATATCGATGTTGTACACTGCTGATTTCCCCTTCTCAGCCCCCCTCCCTCCCCAACATAAATAACATCACAAAGGTCAGGTGATCCTAAGAGTTTTTGTTGTAAATATTTTGTTTTTAAAATCATTTCCCCTTCCTCCCCCGCAAACTACCTGTGAGAGTTTGGATCGGAGCAGCATGGAACGGACAAGGCTGGGGGCAGCATGGAGATCTAGTGGGGAGAGCGCGGAACATTGCTTCTCACTGACTGGCACCAGATGGGCTTCTGCATTTCCACTGACAAAAGAGGCTACGACGGGAAGCAGAGAATGTGCGATGCGGTTTCGCCCTCCTCCGAATTGGAGGAGGCTGGCTGGACCACTGAGAAAAGCCCTAAAGGCATCGAGGTTTTGGAGACAGAGCACAGCTCCAGAAATGTCTTGGCTCAGTATTTACACAATATCTTTAGGCTGCATTTTCCTTTTAAGAAATTTATGTTTCTGAGGTTGGCTGGGGGAAAGAAGGAACTTAAAAACCAAAACAAACCAATTCCCACATATGTAAAAGTCCTGTTATATGTCTTACTCAGTTATTGTCATAAACATCATTAAAAGGAGATACTGACAATGATTGGTTTCTTATTCCTTTTCTGAAGAGCATGAGAAAAGAGAGACAGAAGGGAGGAGTGAGCTAAGGAGAGCGCCGGCCCTTCTTCAGAATTAAGTGACACTGGATGGTCTGGATTCGGTTCTTGGCCGGGACAAACTCGGGCTGCAGCTTCAGTGTAGATTCGTACCACACCAGTGCTTTTTCAAACTCTTCCTGTGAGGGGCAGAGGGACAAAAGTGAGAGGGGTACTACCACCAGGCTAAATATATATGGTGACTTCTTTTTCTGTGAAAAGCACATCTGTGGTAGTGACGATCCTGCAGTATTTTCTCAGTGGATCTAAATCTCTGAGGAAAACTCTAAGGTCTGGAGGAAACAACTACCTCCATCCCCAAGGTATGAAATAACAAAGAAAATTATGGCAGAGCCCAAGAACCAGAGGGAAAGGGGAGATCAAGTTTATAGAGGTTTGGCCCAACAAAAGGAGTAACTGTGGTGGCAACAGTAAGAACCAACATTACTGAGTACCTGCTGCGTGCCAGGCACAGTGCTAGGTGCTTTATGGAATCCCTTCCTTTAATCCTCACAGAAACCTCTAGAACTATGTCTGGCAAAAGCTTGCTGTGCATCTGCCTGAATTTTCTACTGTTAACTGGAAAGATGGAAGTCATGTCAGGTATCTCAATTAGACTTGGAAATTCTGAAACAGTTTCTTATTCTCCCTAACACTTGAAAATAAGAACACGGTTTGGAAATGATCACTGCCATGGTGAAGGCGTTAATCTTTTACTTAGACTAATACTCGCAAAGAAGAGCCCAAATCTCCTGCTTAAATGGCTCCTTCTGGCCAAATGAGAGGCAGAATTCCTCATTCACAGCAGCACATTTTGCATTTACTGGGGATGAAAATAGATTCTTCAATTTTAAGAAGCAGAGAGGGAAATCTGCACATGCAGCAAGACCTACCTGTGGCCAAGATTATATCTCCTGCCTTGGAGGTCACGGGTAACACATAAAACTTGGAGCCTGAAGCTGCTCATTCTATTACCCTTCACTGAGGGTACCGTGGGAAGAGCCCCATGTGGGACCCCAAGCTTTGGACGAAAGTGCATGGCACAATTCTTGTTAAATTCGGCTATGACAGCTTCTGGGGGACCCCTGGGACTTTAAGTTCTGAAATTGGTCCTTGTTCTGAACAAGATGGCTTTGCCATTTTATCTGTAAATGGTATCCCATGAAACTAGTGGCATTCCATCATTCATCAAAGCTTTGGTGAGCACCTACTATGTGCCAAACCCTGTGAAGTGCTAGGAACAGGGAGCTGAAGAGGAGTCTCTTTCTAAGGAGCTCCTGGTCTAGGGGGAGAGACTAATACTTGAAACAGAAATTATAAAACAAGGTGAAAGTACAAGAGAAATCTGCACAGGGCATCATGAGTGCAACCATAGGGACCTAGCCCAACCTTGCAGTAAGAAAGCACGAGAGTGTGTCCGTCCATGTGGAGGGTTAGGTAAGGTTTTCTGGAACAGGTGACGTCTCTAGAAAACTGCAGGTAAATCTGACTCTATTACTGTTAAAAACTTAAGGTGCGGAACTACATAGTTGCAAATACGTGGATGAATTTCCTGTATTACTTTAAAAACTCACAAACCCCTTACCTATAAAATATACCTTTGGTGGAGAGCTAACAATTTTAGACGCAAAACTTACAGGAAACTGGAGGACACTGACACAGTCAAAGAGGGTTTGAAATCAAAGAAGATGTGCCCGAGAGAAGGTGGCAGAGCTGGTGTGCTCCGCTCACAGGCCAACCTCACCATCGCCACGTAGACGTTGCCCAGTGTGAAGTGGTTCACAGCAAAGTGTGGCGCGATCTCCACTGCCATGGTGGCCACGATGACGGCGTCGTTCCAGAGCTTGGCGTTGTGCAGGATGTTGGCTAGGCTAATGAGGGGTACGTCCTGGGGGAGGAAGGAGAAGGCGAGAAGGGAAGAGCTTTCATTCTCGGCTCTGGTGATCGTAAGTAACGTGGTCAGCGTTTCCTGGTGAATGGCAGAGTCGTGCAGCTCAGCGCGGGAGGCTGCCGTTTGCTACGGGTCTGTGATAGGGAAGGAGCGCGCACCAGCCTACCCATGCAGTACTTCTTTCATTGAGTGAGACTTGCCTCAAAAAACAAACAAACACGTCAGCTGCGTAAAAACCTGCTGAGTGCGGTTGTTGGCTTCCATCCTGGTGCAAGCTCCTGGCTGCGCTGCAGCTAGGTAAGGGAAGTCGGTGGCCCGATGCTCTGCACAGCCCACACTCTGGGGCATGCCGTCACAGAGCCAAGGGGTTTTCTGCAAGGACCGCTGCACTGCCTGAGGCAGGGGCTGGCAAGCTGTGGCCCACAGGCCAGTCCAGCCTGCTGCCTGCTTTTGTAACTTTTTATTGGACCACACCATTCCCATTCCCTTAGGTATTTCTGTGGCTGTTTTCATGCTATCATGGCAGAACTGAGTGGCTGCAAGAGAGCCTGTCTGGCCTCAGACCCTAATTTTGTACCACCTGGCCCTTTACAGAAAAAGTTCCCTGACCCCTGATCCAGAGTCTTCGCCCTTCCCTATCACCTAGTAGTACAGAGCACAGAATGATGGGTTGATCAAGTAAAAGTATTATTATCACAAATATTTATTAATATCACAAATATTTATTCCCTTTAAATGTGTTACCTGAGCAACTGCTATCTATATTGCATTGTTCTACATCACTGGGTTCTTCTATAGGAGATACAGAAGAAACAGAACAAATGACCCATCTTTGTCCTTGCTGGACACTCACAGAGTGCATGTCATTAATAGGGTCACAGAGGTTTAAGAATTTGCCTAAGATCACAAACCTAGTGAGAGGCAGAGCTGCATTTAGAACTCGGTAATGCCTGCGCCTGATATAATGTTTTACAGTGATCCTGAAGCCCTTCCTTGATGTTCCATCTTGTTGAGGTAGGGAAGGCGCAATAGTGGGTGTAATTCACAGGCTTGTGGTGGCACAAGTGGGGTCATAAGTTTTTCCGCCCTATCTTAGCCTTTTGCCATTTTCTTATAGGCTGAGCATGAGGGAGGTTGTTGAAACCTCAGAATAAACCACTGGGCAAAGGAAAGGACTGAGAGATGGAAATTCCCACCTCTGAGTTCCACTCACCTTCATTTGGTGTGGAGCATAGTGCAGGGCTTGGCGTAGGCAGTCGATCGCCTTCTTTCCTTGGCCTTTCACTCTCCAGTAGAGGGCTGCCATGCTGGAAAGGACCCAGGACGTCTGGTTCTACAAAGGAATGGTCAGCTAAGGCTGATGCTTCGTAAATAACACACTAATTTACCACCAAGATTAAGAACAGTAACACAAGTAACACAAGTTAATGACCATTTAACTGAGCACTTACCTGGTCCTGGCGGTCTGCTATACACTCATGTTCATCCTCTTATTAATCCTAATAGCAACCCTATAAGCTTGATTCTACTATTACAGTCTTTTTATAGATAAGAAAACTATGATCCAAAGAGGTTAAATATCTTGTCCAAATCCACTCAATTACTAAGTAGCAGAACTATATTTCACGCCCATGTTCTTTTATATTTAAATTTACTTAGCTTTTTGAACAGGTAATTCATTCACGTTTCAAAAACCAGAAATTATATAAGTTATATATATATAATATATAAGTTATATTATATAAGTTAATATATATATTATATATATATATATTATATATTATATATATATATTATATATATATATATTATATAAGTTACATATCATAAGAACGGCCTGTTCTTATATTGTTATATAAGTTATACAATGAAAAACCTCCCTGCCATCCTTGTCACTATTATATACAAGTAAACACTATTTTTGGTTTCTTATGTAACCTTCTAGGATTTCTTTATGCTGTATCTAAGCAAATGCGAATACAGGCTTATCTCTCCTGCTTTAGAAGCCTATTACTTATATAAGAGCTAACGTTCATCCGCACTTTGCTTTTTTCACTAAACAGTACACCTCAGAGATCTTTCTGCATCAGTGTGTAGAAAGCCTCTTCATTCCTTTGTTATCAGCTGCATAGTATTTCATTGTTTGGAAGCACCATTATTTATTTAACTAGGTCCTTATTAATGAATATTCCTCTCTCCTCCAATTCTTCACTATTAAAAACAATGCTGCAAACATGACTTTGTATAGGTGTAATTTTGTGTCTGTGCAGCGCATCTGTAGGATACATTTCCAGTGTGGACATGCTATATCAAGGGGACACACAGGTTAGTTTGATAGAAATTACCACACTGCCTTCCATAGGACTGTAGCAATTTAATATCCCACCAGAAATATACACATGTCCCTGTTTCTTTATTGCCTCACCAAGGAGTCTTATTAAATAAACTCTGGGATCTTTGATAGGTGAAAATGCGGTTTAAATCTACATTTCCCTTCTTATGAATGGAGCTGACCATCCTTTCATGTTTGACAGCCTTTTGTATTTCTTTTCTGTGAACGGCCTGTTCTTATATTGTTAATTTTTCTGTGAGGTCTTTAGCTTATCTATATGAGAAAGCTCTTTAGGTATAAGGGAGATTAGTCCCTTGCCTGTATATGAATTACAGATACATTCCCCCAGGCTTCTCAAGTCTGCCTCTGGACTTATGGTGCTTTGTGTGATATAAAGGTTTTAATTTCTGCATAGTTCAGTTCATTAATCTATTTCTGATGGCTTCTGGATTTTCAGTTAGGAAGGTCTTGTTTACTCCAAGGTTATTAAGAATTTTTACCATGTTTTTTTCCCCAGAACATTTGTAGTTTCATTTTTCACATTTTAACCTTTGATCCACTTAAAATTTAACTTGCTGTAAAGTAAAAGATATGGCCCCAATTTAATTTTTTTTTCCAGATGGCTACTAAGTTGTCTCAATAATAGTTAATGAGTAATTCCTCTCTCCCCCACTGTGATGCTACCTTTATCATATACAAAACTTTAGTACTTAATTTAGGTCGAATATTGGGTTAATTTAGGTTCAATTTTGCATTTTCCTGTCTATTTCATTCTGATGGGTGGTCTCTAACTCCCAGCCATTACAGATGAGGCAATCAGAAAACTTACCCTGCTTCCTATCTTCTTTCTGTCTTCCAATCTATTTTTTTGGTGATTTTATCATTTTTCATTGTCAGGGCACATAGCATTTATATTCTGTTCTATCACCCAATTTCCTGCCTTTGTTTTTGTATTGGTTCTACAGTTAAATACAGTCCTTGATCACTGACATTACTTTTGTGCGGCTTCCCTAGTCATCTCCTGGTTGGCTGAAGTTTATCTTCTAGTAGTTTTCTTAAGACGGGCTGATGGGAAAATTATTCTCTGAGATTGTTGTTATGGGCTGAACTATGTCCCCCCAAATTCATATGTTGAAGTCTCAAATCTCTAGTTCCTCAGAATGTAACTATTTAGAAATAAAGTATTTAAAGGGCTGATTAAGTTAAAATGAGGCCATTATTGTGGGGCCCTAATCTAATATAACTGGATTTATGTGAAGGATTTATAGAAGAGGAAGAGATACATCAGGGTCGTGTGTGCAGAGGGATGAAGGCGACAGGTGCCAACAGGGTGGCCAACTGCAAACCTAGGAGCGAGGCCTCAGAGGAAAACAACCCTGCCGGCACCTGGATCCCCGACTTGTAGCCTCCAGAACTGTGAGAAAATAAATTTCTATTGTTTAAGCCACGCCGTCTATAGTATTTTGTTATGGCACCCCTAGCAAACAAATACAATCATATAAGTTCAAAACTTTCTGTCTCTAGCCTTTATGCCTGAAGCACAGCTGGCTGGATATAAAACCATGGCTCATTCTTTCTTTCCTTGAACAATTTGCTGGTATTGCTCCATTGCCTCTTGGTTTGAATGGGGGCTGCACAGAAATCTGAAGCTAGCCTGATGTGTTCCTCCTTCTTTATGACTTGATTCTTCTGACTGGCTTCCCAAAAGGATCCTTTTTTTAAGAAAATAAAATTACCTTTCTTTAATGCCAATATCTGACACATACTGAAGAACATATTTATATATATACACATACAACAAATATGTAATTATATAAAATATACATGTATGCTGTAAAGCATAAAATAATGAATATTCCAGAAACCGCTACCCTACTAAAGAATGAACCTGCTTCTCCTGTATGTTCTTAACACTATGCCATCCTCTTGTCTTTTCTCCAGAGGCACACGCTATCCCAAGTGTTGTGTTTATTATTCCATTGCTCTTTTTTTTTTTTTTTTTTTTTTTTGTGCGGTACGCGGGCCTCTCACTGCTGTGGCCTCTCCCGTTGCGGAGCACAGGCTCCAGATGCGCAGGCCCAGCGGCCACGGCTCACGGGCGCAGCCGCTCCGCGGCATGTGGGATCTTCCCGGACAGGGGCACGAACCCGCGTCCCCTGCATCGGCAGGCGGACTCTCAACCACTGCGCCACCAGGGAAGCCCTCCATTGCTCTTTTTAAACACCGTTCTATCACTTACGCACACATATTTGCTCCAACAACACAATACTTGTTTGCGTCTTCCTGTGCCTTGGAAACATGGTGTAATCACCCTTCTGGGGCTTGGTGCTCTTATTCGGCCCTCTAAGATCCATCCATGTTGCTGCATGTAGTTTCAGTTCATTAAATTTCCTTGCTGCACAGTTAAATGTCCATTAAGTGAATATACTATAACGTATTTATACGTTTTCTGTAAATGGGAGGGTTTGAGTTATTTCCTGTTTTTAAGTTAGCTTCCCGTTGCCAATAGATGTACAAAGAGGTTCTCTAGTCTAGATACCTAGGGGTGGCACTGCTGGGTCAGAGGATGCGCAAATGTCCAACATAACAAGAGAAAGCCAAATTGCTTCCTAAAGGTGTTATGACAAGTTTCAGTGCTATCAGAAATGTTTAAAAGTGCCTCTTGCTCTATATCCTTTCTAACTCTTGGTATTATTAGTAGGGATAAAACAGCATCTTACTGTGGCCTTTATTTGCATTTCCTGATTATTAGTGAGATTGAGAATTGTTTCTTGTGTTTATTGGTCATACATATCTTTTTTCTGTGAAATGTCTGTTAATATCGTTTATACATTTTTCTATTTTATTATCTATCTTTCTCATCACTTTATTTACATGCTCTGCATATTAATCCTTGTAGGTTAAATGTGTTAAATGGATTTTCTCTCACTCTGGCTACTTTAATTTAAAAAATGTCTTTAATTAAAAACTTTTAACCTTTAATATACTTGAACTTAATAACGTTCTCTTCTCTAGCTTATGCTTGTATATCTTCTTTACGAAATCTTTTTGTACTTCAAGGCCAGAGAGATCATCACCCACAGTTTATTTTAATTTTTAAAGTTTTGTTTTTGATACTTGAGTCCTTAATTCACATGGAGTTCATTTTTTGTGTATGATGTGAGGTGAGGATTGAAATTAACTAATTGCCCCAGCAAGCTTTCTGAATAGTCCCGTCTCCCCATTGATCTTCCACAGCTCTGGGTACACTAGAGACTTTCTGGGCTTCCTATTTAGTCCCCCTCATTACTTTTGCTTATTCCTTGAGCAAATGGCATAATGTCTTGTAATTTTTCATAAAAGTAAGGCAATTCTCACAACCTATCTTCTTTTCAAGAGTGTTATGTCTGTTCTTTACCCTTCCATATTAATGTAAAGATCTGCTTTTTAAGTGCCATAAAAAAAACCCTGTTGTTATTTTGATTACAGTAGGATTGACTCTATAAATCTAATTGGGGAAAACTGACATGTTTATGGTGTGTGTCTTCTTATCCATGAACATTACATATCTTTGTTTATTTAGGTCTTTTAAAATGTCTTTCAATAAAGTTTTATCACTTTCTGCACCTAAGTCTCACGACTTTTTTGTTAGATTTAGTACTGGGAACTTTATATTTTTGTAACAAAGTAAATACATGTTAAAAATTATGTTTTCTAATATTTATTGCTGCTGTATAGAAATGCAACTTATTTTTATTTATTGACTTTACAGGCAGCCACCTCGATAGAAACATTGTTATTTCTAAATATTTGTCTGTAGATTCTTTTAGGTTTGCTATGTAGATAAGCACATCATTTCTGAATAACATCTTTTTTCTTCCTAATACTTATGCCATTACTTTCTTTTTCTTGATTTACTATACTTGTTAGGACTTTTAGTACAATGCTGAAAAGAAGTGGTAGTGGTGGGCATTCTTTTTCCTGATTTCAAAGAATTATTTTAAATATTTCCCCCATTAACAATTATCTTTGATGAAGATGTTTTGTTGATTCTTCTCATCAGATTAAGGAAATACTTTTCTATTCTCAATTTGCATTAGGTTTATATCATGAATGTACTGAATTTTATCAGATGCAATCTACTAAAATGATTTCATAATTTTTCTCCTTTAATTTGGCTGATGAAATTTAAGATTTTCCTAAAGTTAGACTGTTTACATTTGTATTTCTGGGATAAACCCAACTGGTCAAGGTGCATCTTTTATATATATATAATAAGATATAAAAAATTCAAAATTACAGCTGTAGATTTCAACACACCTCTCAATAATTGATAGAAGTAGACAAAAAAAATCGGTAAATATAAAGAATATAGAGAGAGTATTATCAACCAACTTGACTTAAATGACATTTCTAGAACAGTCTAACAACAGCAGAAGATGCATTCTTTTCTGGTGCTTATGGAACATTTATCAAAACAGATCATATTCTGGGGCATAAAACAAGTCTGAATAAGTTTAAAATAATTCAAATCATACAAAGTATACAGATTTACCACAGTGTAATTAAATTAGAAATCAATTAAAGCAAGACATCTGGAAAATACCCAATAGTTTGAAACCACATAACACACTTCTAAATAATTTATGGGTCAAAGAGATTAGAAGGAAAATTATAAATCATTTTAAACTGAATGAAAATGAAAATATGACAAATAAAACATGTGATATGCAGCTGACACAGAATTTAGAGGGAACTTTTAGCACTAAACCCCTACATTAGAAAAGCAAGGGATCAAATTAGTAACCTAAACTTCCATACTGAGAAACTAAAAACAAAACAAACAAAAAACTTATCAAATTAAATCCTAAGCAAGCAGAATGCAGGAGGTAACAAAGATAAGAGCAGATACCAATGAAAGAGAAAACAGAAAAACAATAGAGAAAAATCCATGGATCCAAAAACTCATTCTTTGGGAAGCTCAATAAAAACTGATAAACTTTTATTAGTCAATGTGACTAGGGGGAAAAAAAGAGAAAAGATACAAAGTCCCAAGATAAGAATTGAGAAGGTACATTACTACAAATCCTACAGATATTAATGGAATGATAAGGAACTATTATGAAAAACTTTATGGCAATAAATTCAATGACTTAGGTAAACTAGACAAATTAAAGACACAAGTAACAAAGCTCACTCAAGAAGAAAGGGCTTCCCTGGTGGTGCAGTGGTTGAGAGTTCGCCTGCCGATGCAGGGGACACGGGTTTGTGCCCCGGTCCGGGAAGATCCCACATGCCACGGAGCGGCTGGGCCCGTGAGCCATGGCCGCTGAGCCTGCGCGTCCGGAGCCTGTGCTCCGCAACAGGAGAGGCCACAACAGTGAGAGGCCCGTGTACCGCAAAAAAAAAAAAAAAAAAAAAAAAAAAGAAAGACAATTTGAATACTCTCATTAAAGAAATTGAGTTTATAGTTAAAAATCTCTCACAAAGAAAACTCCCTGTTCAGATGGCCTCAAAGGTGAATTTTCTATCAAACATTTAAGGAAGATATAATACCAATCCTCTACAATCTTTTCCAGAAAAATAAGGGTAGGGAACACTTCCCAACACATTACACACAGTCATTATTATCCTGATACCAAAACTAGACAAAATATTACAAGAAAATCACAGACTAATATACTTATGGATATAAATTCAGACAGACTGAATGGCTTATCAGCGGTAGAGAAAGGTGTGTGTGTTGGTTTGTCAATTTCTCATTAAATCAATCATTTTCTGCTTTATATATTTTGAGGTTATTTTTATTGCATCTGTATAAGGTTAGAAGCAGTATATATTGTTTTTCTGGTGAATTAAAGCTTTATCATTATGTGCTCATTCTCTCTGACCCTAATAATTTTTTCTGCTTTGAAATATATATTTCCAGGTAATTAATGTAACTATAGCTACTTCCTTTTGATAGTATAGTCCTTTTTGATTAGTATTTTCCCATTAACATTTCTACTATGCTTTAGGTATGACTTAAAAACATGTAGCTCCTTTAAAAAGTTTCCAATTTGACATTATTGTGACTGTTATATTACAGATTTGTTTAAAGACTGTTTTATTTCTTGGTTTCTTTTTATCCTGATTCTTGAATACATTTTTTCCTCCTTTTTTTTTTTGGTGCCATTTCTTGGATTGATTTCTTTTTTGGATTGTTTTCTTTTTTTTTGGTCCTCCTGTTCTTACTTCATTATTATACCCTCAGAGGTTTGGGAGTTGCACATTTTTTTAAAGGTTACCCTTAAATCTCTACTTAATATTTAAGTTAACAAAGTCCAAGTAATATATTAACTCACTCCTCCTGAACACTAAAAGGGCATTTGAATACCTTAACTATGATCATCCCACTCTCAAATGTACATTTCTCCAGTATTTCGGTTTAGCCACTCCTGAGACTGAACCAGAAAAAGATAGAAAACATAAACAGACCAATCACAAGCACTGAAATTAAGACTGTGATTAAAACTCTTCCAACAAACAAAAGCCCAGGACCAGATGGCTTCACAGGCGAATGCCATTAAACACTTAGAGAAGAGCTAACAACTATCCTTCTCAAACTCTTCCAAAATATAGCAGAGGGAGGAACACTCCCAAACTCATTCTACGAGGCCACCATCACCCTGATACCAAAAGCAGACAAAGATATCACAAAGAAAGAAAACTACAGGCCAATATCACTGATGAACACAGATGCAAAAATCCTCAACAAAATACTAGCAAACAGAATCCAGCAGCACATTAAAAGGATCATACACCATGATCAAGTGGGGTTTACCCCAGAAATGCAAGGATTCTTCAGTGTACGCAAATCAATCAATGTGATACACCATATTAACAAATTGAAATATAAAAACCATATGATCATCTCAATAGATGCAGAAAAAGCTTTTGACAAAATTCAACACCCATTTATGATAAAAACTCTCCAGAAAGTAGGCATAGAGGGAACTTACCTCAACATAATAAAGGCCATATATGACAAACCCACAGCCAACAAGGTTCTCAATGGTGAAAAACGGAAACCATTTCCTCTAAGATCAGGAAAAACAAAAGGTTGTCCACTCTCACCACTATTATTCAACACAGTTTTGGAAGTTTTAACCACAGCAATGAGAGAAGAAAAAGAAATAAAAGGAATCCAAATTGGAAAAGAAGTAAAAGTGTCACTGTTTGCAGATGACATGATACTATACATAGAGAATCCTAAAGATGCTACCAGAAAACTACTAGAGCTAATCAATGAATTTGGTAAAGTAGCAGGAGAGAAAATTAATGCACAGAAATCTGTTGCATTCCTATACTCTAATGATGAAAAATCTGAAAGAGAAATTAAGGAAACACTCCCATTTACCACTGCAACAAGAAGAATAAAATACCTAGGAATAAACCTACCTAAGGAGACAAAAGACCTGTATGCAGAAAACTGTAAGACACTGATGAAAGAAATGAAAGATGATACAGACAGATGGAGAGATATACCATGTTCTTGGATTGGAAGAATCAATATTGTGAAAATGACTATACTACCCAAAGCAATCTACAGATTCAGTGCAATCCTATCAAACTTTCAATGGCATTTTTCCCAGAACTAAAACAAAAAATTTCACCAATTGTAAGGAAACACAAAAGACCCCGAATAACCAAAGCAATCTTGAGAAAGAAAAACAGAGCTGGAGGAATCAGGCTCCCGGACTTCAGACTATACTACAAAGCTACAGTAATCAAGACAGTATGGTGCTGGCACAAGAACAGAATTATAGATAAATGGAACAGTACAGAAAGCCCAGAGATAATCTCACGCACGTATGGTCACCTTATATTAGATAAAGGAGGCAAGAATATACAATGGAGAAAAGACAGCCTCTTCAATAAGTGGTGCTGGGAAAACCGGACAGCTACATGTAAAGAAATGAAATTAAAACACTTCCTAACACCACACACAAAAATAAACTCAAAATGGATTGAAGACCTAAATGTAAGGCCAGACACTAGAGGAAAACACAGGCAGAACACTCTGTGACATACATCACAGCAAGACCTTTTTTGACCCACCTCCTAGAGAAATGGAGATAAAAACAGAAATAAACAAATGGGACCTAATGAAGCTTAAAAGCTTTTGCACAGAAAAGGAAACCATAAGACAAAAAGACAACCCTCAGAATGGGAGAAAATATTAGCAAATGAAGTAACAAAGGATTAATCTCCAAAATTTTACAAGCAGCTCATGCAGCTCAATATCAAACAGAAAAACAACCCAATCCAAAAATGGGCAGAAGACCTAAATAGACATTTCTCCAAAGAAGATATACAGATGGCCAAGAGGCACATGAAAAGATGCTCAACATCACTAATCATTAGAGAAATGCAAATCAAAACTACAATGAGGTATCATCTCACACCAGTCAGAATGGCCATCATCAAAAAACCTACAAACAATAATGCTGAAGAGGGTGTGGAGAAAAGAGAACCCTCTTGCACTGTTGGTTGGAATGTAAATTGATACAGCCACTATGGAGAACAGTATGGCGGTTCCTTAAGAACTAAAAGTAGAGCTACCATATGACCCAGCAATCCCACTACTGGGCATATACCCTGAGAAAACCGTAATTCAAAAAGAGTCGTGTACCACAATGTTCACTGCAGCACCGTTTACAATAGCCAGGACATGGAAGCAACCTAAGTGTCCATCGACAGATGAATGGATAAAGAAGATGTGGCACATATATACAATGGAATATAACTCAGGCATAAAAGGAAACGAAATTGAGTTACTTGTAGTGAGGTGGATGGACCTAGAGTCTGTCATACAGAGTGAAGTAAGTCAGAAAGAGAAAAACAAATACCATATGCTAACACATATATATGGAATCTAAAAAAAAAAGGTTCTGAAGAACCTAGGGACAGGACAGGAATAAAGCCACAGACGTACAGAATGGACTGGAGGACACGGGGAGGGCGAAGGGTAAGCTGGGACAAAGTGAGAAAGTGGCATGGACATATACACACTACCAAATGTAAAACAGACAGCTAGTGGGAGGCAGCCACATAGCACAGGGAGATCAGCTCGGTGCTTTGTGACCACCTAGCGGGGTGGGATAGGGAGGGTGGGAGGGAGACACAAGATGGGGGAGATATGGGAATATATGTATATGTATAGCTGATACACTTTGTTATAAAGCAGAAACTAACACACCATTGTAAAGCAATTATACTCCAATAAAGATGTTAAAAAAATAAAACATTAACAATAAATAAATTTTAAAAACCCACAAATTGTTTTCTACAGACAGTGTTTGTTTGGGTTTGTATACCTGTATAATTTTATTTGCTTAGTGAATCTTCCTTTGTCTCAGACAATCCTTCTCTAGCTATCATATAGAAAAGTTCCTTTAGGATGGGGCTCTTGGTAAACTTTTTCCAGTTCTTTATCTTTAAGTGCCTTTATTCTTCCCTCCTTGTAGGGTGCAGAATTCTAGCGGGCCCAGTATACTTCCAAAACTGTCATCTGGCTTAGATAGCTGCTATGAAAAACAGGCTGTCATTTGAGTCATCTCTTCTCTATAGGTGATCTGTCCTTTCTGTCCCCATGAGGGCAGAGATCTGGGTCTAAAGTTTTCTTCACTGATTGATGCCAAGCACCTGAAAAGTATTTGGCACAATACTTTGCTACATATTTGTTGAATGAATGAATAAACGAATGAAAGGCTGCTGTCATATTTCTTAAGCTATTTTCTCTCAGATGCAAATCCAAAATTCTATAATCTGCTTTGTGATACTGTGGCTGGAACTCTGCAAACCACATTTCCCCTTTGCTAGCTGGCTCCTTGTCAGGTTCTGCAAACATATGTGCTAGGGGATTGGAAGGTAAGAGGGAAAGGGACTTTTTCTGCCCGTTTGCATGCTGCTCCTGTCACTGTCATTGTGGCAACAGCACTTTGTGGGCAGCACTCTGGTCTCCAGCTTCTTCCAGCACTCCCAAACCCAGCAGCCAGCCCATGCTCCCTCCTCAGAAGCAGGAAGTCTAGCTCGCTCAGAGCTCTCTCCTGTGGACTCTAGATTTTGAAAATCTCAAATGCTTACCTTCTCATTCCCTACAATTAATATCTCTGGTTTACCTGTTTCCTTTTTTCTTTTTCAGCCCTCCACCACAAGGTACTGTCATGCCTCAGAGATACTGCGGGTTCAGTTACACACTACCACAATAAAGGGAATATTGCAATAAAGTGAGTCACACCAACTTTTTGGTTTCCCAGTGCATATAAAAGTTATGTTTACACTATACTGTAGTCTGTCAAGTGTGCAATAATAGCATTATGTCTAAAAAACAATGTACATATCTTTATTAAAAATACTTTCTTGCTAAAAAATGCTAACAATCACCTGAGTCTTCAGTGAGTGGCAGCAGTAACGTCAAAGATCACTGGCGACAGAATCACCGTAACACAAATGATAATAATGAAAAAGTTCGAAATATTGTGAGAATTACCAAAATGTGACACAAAGAGACGAAGTGAGCAAATACTACTGGAAAAATGGCGCCAACAGACGTGCTCAAGACAGGGTTGCTGCAAACCTTCAATTTGCAAAAAATGCAGCATCTGCCAAGCGCAATAAAGCGAAGCACAATAAAACTAGGTATGCCTGTAATCGATTCTCTAAATTCAGTGTGCTCTTCTGAAATACCTAGTGTTGTTTCTGTTTTCCTGACAGTACCCTGACTGAAACAGATGCTTTTAAGATATCTTTGTCTTTGTTATAATGTATCTTGGCGTGGATTTCTTTTTATTTACCCAGCTTGGGATACATGGTACTTCCTGAATCTGTTGATTCCTTTACCTCCTTGTCTCTATAATACTCCAGGTAATTTTTTACACAAAGCTTGCAATTCACTAATTATTTAACTGTGTCTGAATCTATCTAACTCATCCACGGGGTATCTGACTTAATTACTTAAAGAAATATATTTTTAGTTTAAGACATATCAATTAAAAAAATTTACCTACTCTTTTTCTATGTCATTTCTTTGCTCACTTTTGTGATTACATCTCTAAGGTATTTCATAATGAAAAATTTCAAATACATATACAAATAAAGGGAACAGTATAATGAACTCCATGTGCTCATCACCTAGATTCAACATTTATCAACAACTCATGGCCAATCTTATTTCATCTAAACCCTCATCCATGCTGATCTGAAGCAAATCCCAGACTCTCTGTAATTTCACAAGTAAGTTTTTCAGTGTTACCTCTAAAAGATACAACCTCATGTTTAAAAGATAAACTTGAAAAACTTTGGCCTAAAATATTGAAAATTATTCTTTAATACCATCAAGTATTCGTCTGGTGTGCCTATTTCCCCCAACTGTCTTATAAAACTTTGCTTTGCTTTTACAGTTTTAATCATAATCTAACTACAGTTCATACATTGCAAATGGCTAATGTATTCCTTAAGTCTCTTTTGATCTCTAGAGTCCACCACCTAATTTTTAAAATTTATTTCTGTACTAGAAACACAGGGTATTTATCCTGTAGTTTCACACTGACTGGACTCTGCTTACTGCCTCCTCATGGAACCATCTGACATGTTCCTCTGTCCCCTGTATTTCCCGCAAGTTGGTAGTTAGGCGCTTGACTGGATTCAGGATTGACTTTTTTGGGGAGGAGTGGGGGCAAAACTATTTCATAGGTGGTAGTGAGAGCTTCCCAGAGTACACACATACTGTCTCTCTATTTGTGATGGTAGCAGCCAGTGGTAATCACTGCCATAACTTAATTAGGGGCTGCAATGATCATTCCTAGTTTATTAGTTGGAATACTCCTATAAAGAGACTTTTCTCATCAATTATTTATCCTAAAGTACTGTTCATTTAGAAAGGAAGGATACATGTTTATTACCATCTTCGTCTTTCCTAGAAGGATCTAGAAGGTCATTTATAAAAATTGTAGTATAGAGGTCAACCCTTCAACCCTTTACTCTGTGGTAAACTGCACAAAGGTTTTGGCAAGGATATATGAGATCAAGATCCATTCCATATGGGAACAGAGTCAAGGAAGGACACTCGAATTAAATAAATAAATCAAGCCTAAAGCCTGGAAAGGAGGCAGAGTCAAGACGGCAGACTAGGAGGATGAGGAATTTGTGTCTCCGCACAACTAGGGCACCTACCAGGCACTGGTGGGGGACCATGGACACCTAAAGGGACGGGAGGAACCCCCAGCGACCGGGTAGAAAGTGGGGTGTGGGGGAGGGAGGGGGGAGAAGAACTGGAGGCGGGACAAGACTGGCGCCCCTGAGGGGTGGCTGGGGGAGGGGAAGTGATCCTACACCCGAAGGGGGAAACTGGGAGACAACTGGGAGGACAGAGAACCAGAAGGGAGAGTGGCCAGGTTTCCCCTGCCCACGTGGGCGCCGGGGAGCCTGCTGAGATTCGGGCCTGATCCTCTGCCCATCGAGGCCCCCTCCAGCCATGCGGGTCCTGAGGGAGTGGGAGGGAGGGAAGGGGGAGCAAAAGTAAAGGCTGGATCTATGGGACCGGCCTCCCTGAGGGGCGGCTGGGGTAGGGGAGGACTTCCTACACCCAGCGGGACCCACCCACGGTTAGGGGTCCAGTGGGGATGGGGGAGACCCTGGGGGAGACGGCGGGGGGCGGGGCACAGAGGAATGGAGAGGAACGCAGCCAGCACTTTCCCTGTCCACTTAAGCACCAGAGAGCCTATTGGGCTCTGGGGCCTAATCCTCTGCCCTTGGAGTCTCCCTCCTGCCACGCAGAGCCCAAGCCCCACCCCTACACCCAGGGCCCTACCTCTATAGTGGGAGACCACCTCCAACCGTCCTGGGCGAAAACCCCACCCATACACCCTCACCCAGGGACTTACCTCCAAACTCTGGAACTCCATACTCCAGAGGCACCCCTTTGGACGTGCTGCCTCTGCTTCTGGGCAGGTCCTAAGCAGAGGCTCCGCCCCACACTTGAATGTCGACTCCCCCCACCACACACACTTAGGGCCTGCCCCCAAGGCCTTTTCTGCCTGCGAGGGTCCTGAACCAGGTGCGGGTCCTGGACCAGGCCTTGTCCCATGCTCAAACATCACCTGCACCCCCACCCCCCTGCATAGGTCTCGCCCCACCCTAAACCTGGCCCCTGCGTAAGTTCCACCTCCACCTAAACTCTCGCCACCACAGACAAGGCTTTTCTGTTTTCCTCTTGGGGTTCTGTTTTACCTTGTTGTTGAGTGGCAGGACAAATTTAAAATGATGAAAGGGAAAAAGCTACAATCAAGATTACTCTACGCTACAAGGATATCATTCAGATTCGATGGAGAAATCAAAAGCTTTACAGACAAGCAAAATCTACAAGAATTCAACAACACCAAACCAGCTTTACAACAAATGCAAAAGGAACTTCTCTAAGTGGAAAACACAAGAGAAGAAAAAGACCCATAGAAACAAAATCAATTAAGAAAATGATAATAGGAACATACATATCAATAATCACCTTGAAGGTAAATAGATTAAATGCTCCAACCAAAAGACAAAGACTGGCTGAATGGATACAAAAACAAGACCCATATATATGCTGTCTATAAGAAACCCACTTCAGAACTAGGGACATATACAGACTGAAAGTGAGGGGATGGAAATAAATATTCCGCGCAAATGGCAATCACAAGAAAGCTGGAGTAGCAATTCTCATACTAGATAAAATGGACTTTAAAATAAAGACAGTTACAAAAGAAAAGGAAGGACACTACATAATGATCAAGGGATCAATCCAAGAAGAAAACATTAACTATCATAAATATTTATGCACCCAACATAGGAGCACCTCAATACATAAGACAAATGCTAACAGCTATGAAAGGAGAAATCAACAGTAACACAATAATAGTGGGGGACTTTAACAGCCCACTTACACCAATAGATAATCCAGAGAGAAAATAAATAAGGAAACATAAGCTTTAAATGACACAATAGACCAAATCAACTTAATTGATATTTTTAGGATTCCAGCCAAAGCAGAAGAACTGGAGGCGGGACAGGACTGGCGCCCCTGAGGGGTGGCTGGGGGAGAGGAAGTGATCCTACACTTTCTTCTCAAGTGCACATGGAACATTCTCCAGAATAGATCACATCTTGGGTCACAAATCAAGCCTTGGAGGACTTCCCTGGTGGCACAGTGGTTAAGAATCTGCCTGCCAATGCAGGGGACACGGGTTCCAGCCCTGGTCCAGGAAGATCCCACATGCTGCAGAGCAACTAAGCCCGTGCACCACAACTACTGAGCCTGTGCTCTTGAGCCTGAGAGTCACAACTACTGAGCCTGCATGCCACAATTCCTGAAGCCCACGTGCCTAGAGACCCATGCTCTGAAACAACAGAAGCCACTGCAGTGAGAAGCCCGCGCACCGCAACAAAGAGTAGCCCCCGCTCACTGCAACGAGAGAAAGCCCACGCACAGCAACGAAGACCCAACGCAGCCAAAAATAAATATAAATAAAATAATAAATGTATATAAAAAAACAAATCAAGCCTTGGAAAATTTAAGAAAACTGAAATCGTATCAAGCATCTTCCGACCACAATGCTATGAGATTAGAAATCAGTTACAGGAGAAAACAGTAAAAAACACAAACACATGGAGGCTAAACAGTGCACTGCTAAATAACCAAGAGATCACTGAAGAAATCAAAGAGGAAATAAAAAAATACCTAGAAACAAATGACAACGGAAATACCAGGATCCAAAACCTGTGGGATGCAGCAAATCAGTTCTAAGAGGGAAGTTTATAGCAATACAATCCTACCTCAAGAAACAAGACAAATCTCAAATAAACAATCTAAACTTACACTTAAACTAGAAAAAGAAGAAGAAAACCCAAAGTTAGTAGAAGGAAAGAAATCATAAAGATCAGAGCAGAAATAAATGAAATAGAAACAAAGAAAGATGTTAAAAAAAAGATGTTAAAAATCTTCCAAAAAATAAAAGTCCAGGACCAGATGGCTTCACAGGTGAATTCTATCAAACATTTAGAGAAGAGTTAACATCTATCCTTCTTAAACTCTTCCAAAATTGGAGAGGGAGGAACACACCCAAACTTGTTCTACAAGGCCACCATCACCCTGACACTAAACCGGACAAAGATATCACAAAAAAAGAAAATTATAGACCAATATCACTAATGAACATAGATGCAAAAATCCTCAACAAAATACTAGCAAACAGAATCCAACAATGCATTAAAAGGATCATACACCATGATCAAGTGGGATTTATCCCAGGGATGCTAGGATTCTTCAATATACGTAAAACAATCAATGTGACACGCCATATTAACAAACTGAAAAATAAAAAACATATGATCATCTCAATAGGTGAGGAAAAAGCTTTTGACAAAATTCAACACCCATTTATGATAAAAACTCTCCAGAAAGTGGGCACCAAGGGAAACTACCTCAACATAATAAAAGCCATATATGACCAACCCACAGCAAACACCACTCTCAATGGTGAAAAACTGAATGCATTTCCTCTAAGATCAGGAACAAGATAAGGATGTCCACTCTCGTCACTATTACTCAACAGAGTATTGGAAGTCCTAGCCACATCAATCAGAGAAGAAAAAGAAATAAAAGGAATACAAATTGGGAAAGAAGAAGTAAAACTGTCACTCTTTGCAGATGACATGATACTATACATAGAGAATCCTAAAGATGCCACCAGAAGACTACTGGAACTAATCAACGAATTTGGTAAGGTTGCAGGATACAAAATTAATGCACTGAAATCTCTTGCATTCCTATACACTAACAACGAAAGATCAGAAAGAGAAATTAAGGAAACAATCCCATTTACCATCGTAACAAAAAGAATAAAATACCTAGGAATAAACCTACCTAAAGAGGCAAAAGACCTGTACTCAGAAAACTATAAAACACTGATGAAATAAATCAAAGATAACATAAACAGATGGAGTGATATACCATGCTCCTGGATTAGAAGAATCAGTATTGTGTAAATGACTATACTACCCAAAGCCATCTACAGGTTCAATGCAATCCCTATCTAATTACCAATGGCATTTTTCACAGAACTAGAACAAGAAATTTTACAATTTGTATGGAGACAGAAAAGACCCCAAATAGCCAATCTTAGGAAATGAAAACAGAGCTGGAGGAATCATGCTCCCTGATTTCAGACTATACTACAAAGCTACAGTTATCAAGGCAGTATGGTACTGGCACAAAAATAGAAATATAGATCAATGGAACAGGATAGAAAGCCCAGAGATAAACCCACGTACATATGGTCACCTTATCTTTAACAAAGGAGGCAAAAATATACAACAGAGAAAAGACAGTCTCTTCAATAAGTGATGCTGGGAAAACTGGAGAGCTACATGTAAAAGAATGAAATTAGAACACACCCTACCACCATATACAAAAATGAAGTAAATGGATTAAAGATCTAAATGTAAGGTCAGACACCATAAAACTCTTAGAGGAAAACACAGGCAGAACACTCTATGACATACATTACATCAAGATCCTTTTTGACCCACCTCCTATAGTAAGGGAAATAAAAAAAAAAATAAACAAATGGGACTTAATGAAACTTCAAAGCTTTTGCACAGCAAAGGAACCCATAAATAAGATGAAAAGACAACCCTCAGAATGGGAGAAAATATTTGCAAACAAAGCAAATGACAAAGGATTAATCTCCAAAATATACAAGCAGCTCATGCAGCTCAATATCAGAAAAACAAACAACCCAATCCAAAAATGGGTAGAAGACCTAAATAGACATTTCTCCAAAGAAGATATACAGATTGCCAACAAACACATGAAAGGATGCTCAACATCATTAATCATTAGAGAAATGCAAATCAAAACTACAATGAGGCATCATCTCACACCAGTCAGAGTGGTCATCATCAAAAAATCTACAAACAATAATGCTGGAGAGGGTGTGGAGAAAAGAGAACCCTCTTGCACTGTTGGTGGGAATGTCAATTGATACAGCCACTATGGAGAACAGTATGGAGGTTCCTTAAAAAACTAAAAATAGAACTATCATACGACCCAGCAATCCCACTACTGGGCATATACCCTGAGAAAACCGTAATTCAAAAAGAGTCGTGTACCACAATGTTCACTGCAGCACCGTTTACAATAGCCAGGACATGGAAGCAACCTAAATGTCCATCAACAGATGAATGGATAAAGAAGATGTGGCACATATATACAACGGAATATTACTCAGCCATAGAAAGGAACGAAATTGAGTTATGTGTAGTGAGGTGGATGGACCTAGAATCTGTCATACAGAGTGAAGTAAGTTAGAAAGAGAAAAACAAATACTGTATGCTAACGCATACATATAGATTTTAAAAAGCGGCACTGATGAACCTAGTGGCAGGGCAGGAATAAAGACGCAGACGTAGAGCATGGACTTGAGGGCATGGTGGGGAAGGGGAAGCTGGGATGAAGTGAGAGAGTAGCACTGACATATATACACTACCAAATGTAAAATGGATGGCTAGTGGGAAGCTGCTGCAGAGCACAGGGAGATCAGTTCGGTGCTTTGTGATGAGCTAGAGGGATGGGATAGGGAGGGTGGGAGGGAGGCGATACAGGGATATATGTATACGTATAGCTGATTCACTCTGTTGTACAGTAGAAACTAACACAACTTTGTAAAGCATTTATACTCCAATAAAGATGTGAAAAAAAAAACACTACAGAAAAAAGCTGACAGCTTTTAATAGAGCTGTTATGGTCATATTCCATGGGTTTCCTCATGGTTCAACTTGCTGCAATGTAGTAAAAATCAGTTAAGACATAAAATTAAAGCATTATTTCTCAGAAAAAGAAAAAAAAATTGAAGTACAGTTGATTTACAATGTTATATTAGTTTCAGATATACAACATAGTGATTAGATGTTTTTACAGATCACACTCTATTTAAAGTTACTGGGGGACTTCCCTGGTGGCGCAATGGTTAAGAATTCGCCTGCCAATGCAGGGGACATGGGTTTGAGCCCTGGTCCAGGAAGATCCCACATGCCACAGAGCAACTAAGCCCGTGCGCCACAACTACTGAGGCTGAGGTCCAGAACCCACGAGCCACAACTACTGAGCTCGCGTGCCACAACTACTGAAGCCTGCAAGCCTAGAGCCTGTGCTCCGTAACGAGAAGCCACCACGGTGAGAAGCCTGCGCACCGCAATGAAGAGCAGCTCTCACTTGCCGCAACTAGAGAAAGCCCGCACAGCAACGAAGACCCAACACAGCCATAAATAAATAAACAAACAAAAAGAAATATAGTTATTCAGTTGGCCAAAATGTTTGTTCAGTTTTTTCCGTACATGGCTTTAGCAGCACTTAGTTGCCTTTAACCTCATTCGAAACAATTTTGTTAGACTGTATTGTGACAGCTGTCATATCAGCGTGCATTTTTAAAAAACTTATCAAAATTGGTGAATTTTTGTGTAGCCATTTTAATACTGAAGATGGAAGAAAAAAGCAACATTTCTGGCCTATTATGCTTTTTAAAAAATAAATTTATTTATTTATTTACTTATTTATTTTTGGCTGCATTGGGTCTTTGTTGCTGCGTGTGGGCTTTTCTCTAGTTGTGGCAAGCAGGGGCTACTCTTCCTTGCGATGCGTGGGCTTCTCATTGCGGTGGCTTCTCTTGTTGTGGGGCACGGGCCCTAGTGTGCATGGGCTTCAGTAAGTTGTGGCACGCGGGCTCCGTAGTGGTGGCTCGTAGGCTCTAGAGCGCAGGCTCAGTGGTTGTGGCACACAGGCTTAGTTGCACCACGGCATGCGGGATCTTCCCAGACCAGGGTTCGAACCCGTGTTCCCTGCATTGGCAGGTGGATTCTTAACCACTGCACCACCAGGAAAGTCCCAATTATGCTTTATTATTTCCAGAAAGGTAAAAATGCAACTGAAATGCAAAAAAAGATTTGTGCAGTGTATGGAGAAGGTGCTGTGACTGGCTGAACATGTCAAAAGTGGTTTGCGAAGTTTTGTGCTGGAGATTTTTCGCTGGACGATGCTCCATTGTTGTGTAGACCAGTTGAAGTTATAGCGATCAAATTGAGACATTAATTGAGAAAAATCAAAGTTATCATACAGGAGATAGCCGACAAACTCAAAATATCCAAATCAAGTGCTGAAAATCATTTGCACCAGCTTGGTTATTTAATCGCTTTGATGTTTGGGTTCCACGTAAGTTAAGCGCAAAAAACCTTCTTGACCATGCAATTCTCTACTTAAATGTAACAAAACATTCTGTTTTTAAAACAAATTGTGACGGGTGATGAAAAGTGGATACTGTACAATAATGTGGAATGGAAGAGATCGTGGGGCAAATGAAATATACCACCACCAACCACACCAAAGGCCGGTCTTCATCCAAAGAAGGTGATGTTGTGTATATGGTGGGATTGGAAGGGAGTCCTTTATTATGAGTTCCTTCCGAAAAACCATACGATTAATTCCAACAAGTACTGCTCCCAATTAGACCAACTGAAAGAAGCACCTGATGAAAAGCGACCAAAATTAGTCAACAGAAAATGCATCATCTCCCATCAGGATACCGCAAGACCGTATGTTTCCTTGATGACCAGGCAAAAACTGTTACAGCTTGGCTGGGAAGTTCTGATTCATCCGCTGTATTCACCAGACATTGCACATTCGGACTCCCATTCATTTTGGTCTTTACAAAATTCTCTTAGTGGAAAAAATTTCAATTCCCTGGAAGACTGTAAAAGGCACCTGGAACAGTTCTTCGCTCAAAAAGATAAACAGTTTTGGGAAGATGGAATTATGAAGTTGCCTGAAAAATGGCAGAAGGTAGTGGAACAAAAGGGTGAATATGTTGTTCAATAAAGTTCTTGGTGAAAATGAAAAATGTGTCTTTTATTTGTACTTAAAAAACGAAGGAACTTTTTGGCCAACCCAATATTATAAAATATTGGCTATATTCCTTGTGCTGTACATTAAAATGTCGTATCTTATTTATTTTATACCTAGTAGTCTGTACCTCTTAATCCCCTTCCTCGTGCTGCCCCTCTGCCCACCCCTCACCTCCCTGGTAACCACTAGTTGGTTCTTTGTATCTATGCAACTGTTTCTGTTTTGTTATATTCATTCACTTATTTTTTTAGATTCCACATATAAGTGAAAACATGCAGTATTTGTCTTTCTCTGATTTATGACACTAAGTATAATACCCTCCAAGTCCATCCATGTTGTTGCAAATGGCAAAATTTCATTCTTTTTTATGACCGAGTAATATTCCATCGTGTGTGTGTGTGTGTGTGTGTGTGTGTGTCTTCTTTAACCATTCATCTGTTGATAGACACTTAGGTTGCTTCCACATCTTGAATTAGTGTTTCCATTTTCTTTGGATATATACCCAGGAGTAGAATTGCTGGATCATATGGTAGTTCTACTTCTAATTTTTTGAGGAACCTCTATAATGTTTTCCATGACGGCTGTGCCAATTTACATTCCCACCAACAGTGAACTAGGGTTTCCCCTTTCTCCACATCCTTGCCAACACTTATTTGTTAACTTTTTGTAGATAGCCAGGTGTGAGGTGATAGCTCATTGTGGTTCTGATTTGTATTTCCCTGATGATTAATGATGTTGAGCATCTTTACATATGCCTGTTGGCCATTTGTATGTCTTCTTTGGAAAAATGCCTATTCAGATCTTCTGCCCATTTTTAAATAAGGTTATTTGTTTTTCTAATATTGAGTTGAATGAGCTTTTTATAAATTTTGGATATTAACCCCTTATCAGACATATCATTTGCAAATACATTTTCCCATTCAGTAGGTTGCCTTTTTGTTTTGTTGATGGTTTCCTTTGTTGTGCAAAAGTTTTAAAGTTTATTTAGGCCTCATTTGTTTAGTTTTGCTTTTGTTTTCCTTGCCTGAGAAGACAGATCCAAAAATATATTGCTAAGAATTATGTCGTAGAATATACTGCCTGTGTTTTCTTCTAGGAGTTTTATGGTTTCCAATTTTCCATTTAGATCTTTAATCCATTGAGTTATTTTTATATATGATGTGATAATATGTTCTAATTTCATTCTTTTCATGTAGCTGTCCAGTTTTCCCAACATCACTTACTGAAGAGACTGTCTTTTCCCCATTGTGTATATCTGCCTCCTTTGTCATAAATTGACAGTATGTGTGTGGGTTTATTTCCAGGCTCTCTATTCTATTCCATTGATCTATGTGTCTGTTTTTGTGCCAGTACCATACTGTTTTGATGACTATAGCTTTGTAGTATAGTCTGAAGTCAGGGAACATGATACCTCCAGCTTTGCTCTTTTTTCTCAAGATTGCTTTGGCAATTTGGGGTCTTTTGTGGTTCCATACAAAATTTAGAACTGTTTGTTCTAGTTCTGTGAAAAACGTCATGGATATTTTGATAAGGGTTACACTAAATCTCTAGATTGCTTTAAGTAGTATAGACATTTTAACAATATTAATTCTTCCAAAGCATGAACATGGGATATCTTTCCATTTATTTGTATCATCTTCAATTTTGTTCATCAGCATCTTATAGTTTTCAGAGTATAGGTCTTTCATTTCCTTGGTTAAAATTATTATTTTATTATTTTTGATGCAACTGTTTCCTTGCTTCCTCTTTCTGATAGTTACTAGTGTATAGAAAAGCAACAGATTTCTGTATATTAATCTTGTATCCTGCAACTTTACTGAATTCATTCGCTAGTTCTAATAGTTTTTTGGTGGAGACTTCAGGGTTTTCTATATGTAGTATCATGTCATCTGCAGATAGTGACCATTTTACTTCATCCTTTCCAATTTGGATGCCTTTTCTGTTTCTTGTCTGATTGCTATGGCCAGGTCTCCTAATACTATGTTAAATAGAAATGGTGAGAGTGGACATCCTTGTCTTATTCCAATTTTAAATGAAAAGCTTTCAGTTTTTCACCACTGAGTATGATGTTAGCTGGGTTTGTCATAAATGGCCTTTATTATGTTGAGATCTGTTCCCTCTGTACCAACTTTGTTGAGAATATTTATCATGAATGGGTGTTGAATTTTGTTAAATTCATTTTCTGCATCTATTGAGATGATTGTGTGATTTTTATCCTTTGTTTTGTTAATGTGGTGTATCACATTGATTGATTTGCAGATACTGAACGATTCTTACATCTCTGGAATAAATCTCACTTGATCACAGTGTATGACCTTTTTGTATATTGTTGAATCTGACTTGCTAATATATATATATATATATATATTTAAATATTTATTTAGGCTGTGCCACATCTTTTCTTTTTAAATTAACATCTTTATTGGAGTATAATTGCTTTACAATGGTGTGTTAGTTTCTGGACTTGCTAATATTTCATTGAGGTTCTTTGCATTTGTATTCATCACAGATATTAGCCTGTAATTTTCTTTTTCTTTGTAGTATCTTTGTCTGATTTGGGTATCAGGATAATGATGGTCCCACAGAATGAATTTGGGAATACTGCCTTCTCTTCAAGTTTTTGTCATAGTTTGAGAGGGGTAAGTATTAACTTTTCTTTATATGTTTGGTAGAATTCCCCCGTGAAGCCATCCAGTCCTGGACTTCTGTTTGTTGGGCGTTTTTTGATTACTGATTTAATTTTAGTAAAAGTATCTGGTCTGTTCAGATTATCTATTTCTTCCTGATTCAGTGTTAGAAGATTGTATGTTTCTGGAAATTTATCCATTTCTTGTAGTTTGTCCAATTTGTTGGCATATAACTGTTCATAGTATTCTCTTATGACTGTATTTCTGTGATATGTTTCAATTTCTCCTCTTTCATTTCTTTAAAAAATATTTATTTATTTGGCTGTGCCAGGTCTTTAGTTGTGGCATGCAGGATCTTTATTTACAGCATGCAGAATCTTTAGTTGCAGCATGCAAACTCTTAGTCACGGCATATGGGATCTAGTTCCCTGACCAGGGATTGCATCCAGGCCCCCTACACTGGGAGTGTGGAGTCTTAGCCACTGGACCACCAGAGAGGTCCCTTTCCTCTTTCATTTCTTATTTTATTTGGGTCCTCTCTCTTTCGTTCTTAATGAGCCTGACTAAAGTCTTATCAATTCTGTTTATCTTTTCAAAAAACCAGCTCTTGGTTTCACTGATCTTTTCTACTGTTTTGTTTTGTCTTGTTTGGTCTCTATTTTACTTCCTTTCATATCTTTACTATTTCCTAACTTCTAATTTTAAGCTTTATTTTTCTTTTTCTAATTCCTTTAGGGGGTAGGTTAGGTTATTTGAGATTTTTCTTGTTACTTGAGGTATGCCTGAATTGCTACCAACTTCCCTCTTAGAACTGTTTTTGCTGTGCCCTATAGATTTTGGAAAGATTTTTGTTTTCATTTGTCTCAAGGTATTTTCTGATTTTGTCTTTGACTTTTTCATTGACGCATTGGTTTTTAAGCTTCATGTTGTTTAGTCTCCACGTGTTTGTGTTCTTCCCATTTTTCTTTTGTAACTGATCTCTAGTTTCATACTGTTGTGGTCGGAAAAGATGCTTGATGTAATTTCTGTCCTCTTAAATTTATTGGGAGTTGTTTTGTGGCCTAGCATGTGATCTATCTGAAAAGAACGTGTATTCTGCTGTTTTTGGATGGAACGTCCTGTAGACATCTATTAAGGCCAAGTGGTCTAACATGTCATTTAAGACCACTGTTTCCTTATTGATTTTCTGTCTGGATGATTTGTCCACTGATGTAACTGGGGTATTAAAGTCCCCTACTATTATTGTATTACTGTCAACCTTTAGGTCTTTTAATATTTGCTTTATATATTTAAGTGCTCCTGTATTAGGTGCATATATGTTTATTAATGCTATATCCTCTTCTTGTGTTGATCCTTTTATCATTATATAATGCCCTTCTTTGTCTTTTATTACAGACTTTGTTTTAAAGTGGAAAACAGTATCTAAAGATCACAATCTGGGTACTAAGGGTGCCGACTAATAGTGGGCTAGTCATAGATTCTAGTCTTTTCAGTAAAATAAAGCTAGGAGATGTGTAAATATATCAATAAAATAGTTCAAGAATTCTTACTAATACTTCCAATTCAAGACTAGAGATGTTTACTTATCATCATTCTCACATCTCTATGTCCTTTCACCCATACTCAAAATTCCAGTTCTCAACATCACCAACAAAATTACTCATTTATTTTGCAATACATACACCTACAATCTCAAAAGAATAACATCAATATTATTAATACAATAGTATTACTGAAAACAGTATAAGGTTTTCTTTTGTTCTTAGGGTAAATTCCATTAGGGATGTACAGCCAAATAACTGTGTTTTAAAGTCACTTGGAATTCTTCCTCTTGATGTGGTTATACTACCAATGGAGTGCAAAGTTAGGCTCATTTAATTTTACTTTTAATTAGGAATTCTCTTATTTAAAAATTCTTTGTAATTATGCAAAATATTTATTTGGTTCCAAAGTCAAACAACAAAAAAACCCAATGTAGATTCAAGGAAATCTAGCTTCATTCTGTGCCTTTTCTATCCTATTTCTGTCTTCCTTCCATGGGACACCATTTAAATTTTTTTTTTTCAAATTTAGTCTTTCATTTTAAAATATCTATTTCTCTCTACATATAATTCCTCTCCCCACAAGTTGCTATTTTAAAGAGATAAAGAGTAACCTAAGACATAATATTTTTCTACTGTTCTTTTTTTTATTTGCTATATCCTGGAGATTATTCCATATAAGTTTATAGAGATGGTCCTCATTCATTTTGACAGCTTCAGAAGTCTCCATTGTGTGGATGTTCACACACAATGAGCAGCCACATGGGACTTTTTATTCAATCAATCCCCTACTACTGGGCATTTGGATTGTTTTAGTTTACTATTACAAATCAGGCTATAATCAACAGCCTTATTCACAGGTATTTGTGTCAGGTAATTTTTTTTGCCATTGTATTTACAGGAAAGATTCCTAAAAGCAGGATTGCTGGCTGGATGGGTAAATGAATGTATAATTTTGCTAGATATTGTCAATTTTCTCTCCATAGAGATTATTCCATTTTGCATTTCTACCAGCAGTGTATGACACTGCCAGTTTTCCCATGGTCTCACCAAGGGTATCCTATCCTATCAAACTTCTACATTTTTGCCAATGATATGGGCGGGAAATATCTCAGTGTAATTTTGTTCTTTTTTTCAGCTTTTTGAGGTAGAAGCACAGATCACTACGTTTCAGTCATTTTTTTTTTTAAACTAACATATCCATTTAGGGCTATAAACTTCCCTCAAGCATTGCTTTAGTTGCATCCCATAAGTTTTGATATGCCAAATCTTTATTGTCATTCGTTTCAAAATATTTTCTAATTTTGCTTTCTTCACTGAACACTGAGTCATTCAGAGGTGTAGTATAATCTCATCAAAATCACTGGGAATTTTCTATCCTTTTTTTTCTGATTTTTTTTCTAGGTTAATTCCACCATCGTCAGAAAGTAAACTCTAAATTGCTTCAGTGGTTTAATATTTAATTGAGGTTTAATTTATGATTCAGCTTATGATCAATACGGTAAATGTTCCATATGCATTTTAAAAATAAGAATATCCTCACAGTTGAATGTGGCATTATATAAATATCAGTTGTGTCAAGTTTATTAGTAAGATCTTCTATATCTTAATTTTTTGTCTGCTTAGTTCTATCACCTATTAAGAGGTATGTTAAAGTCTATTTTGGTTGTGGATTCATCTATTTCTCCTTTTACATGTCAATGTTTTTTTTTTTTTTTTTGCAGTACACGGGCCTCTCACTGTTGTGGCCTCCCCCGTTGCGGAGCACAGGCTCCGGATGCGCAGGCTCAGCGGCCATGGCTCACGGGCCCAGCCGCTCTGCGGCATGTGGGATCTTCCCGGACCGGGGCACGAACCCGTGTCCCCTGCATCGGCAGGCGGACTCTCAGCCACTGCGCCAACAGGGAAGCCCTACATGTCAATCTTTAATGCTTATCTATATAATGTGAAACTATGGCATTGGTTCCATATAGATTTACAACTTTCAATATCCTGGTGGACTGACCACTTTATCATTATGAATTGTCTTTATCTGTAGTAATGCTTCTTGCCTTAAATTCCACATTGTCTGATATTAGTATAGTTACACCAGGTTCTTTTGATTAATGTTTGTATGATGTATCTTTTTTCCATCAGTTTAATTTCGACTGTTTTGTATCTTATATTAAGATGTGTTACTTTAAACAGCACATAATTGGGTTCAAGATTTTAACCTAGTCTGATAATGTTAGCACTCTAATTGGGGTACCTAGTCCTTTTATATTTATTGTGATTACTGATATATTGGGTTTATCACTATTATCTTACCATTTGTATTCTATTTCACCCACCTGTTTTATAATCCTTTGTCTTCCTTGCCTCCTTTATGAAGTAATCAAATGTTTTTTATTATTCCATTTTCCCTTAATTATACTTTAACTGTTCTTTTAGTGGTTAGCCTAAAAGTATAACATGCATCTTTGAATTATTACAGACAAAAAATATAAATTATTACTTTAATTTTATTACTTTCCTGAAATGTTAAAGCCTAACACTTTGTCTATGTGTATTCCTGGGAAATTAATCTCATGTTAA
Organism: Delphinapterus leucas; assembly: GCF_059928025.1. Taxonomy (NCBI): domain Eukaryota; kingdom Metazoa; phylum Chordata; class Mammalia; order Artiodactyla; family Monodontidae; genus Delphinapterus; species Delphinapterus leucas. Next base: position 16,444,996 of record NC_143135.1, read on the forward strand.
CTTTTCAGCTAAGTTGCCCTGGAAACATAATAAAGGTAGAATGTCACCCACATTACTAGGCAACATTGTTTATGGTAAAGATGACCTGACTGTAAACTGCTAGTGGGCTGTGATGATCTGGTAGGAAGCCACAGCTCTGAGCTTTCCCCAGTGTGATGTTTCTTGTCCCTTGTTGGAACTCTTGGGCTCTAGGTCCACAGGACTGGTAAAGAGGCACTGGTTCTTGCATGGAACTTGAGGCTTCCAGGCCAGGGTGGTTCCCACACTCATCCATGTGGTCTTGATCCCTTATCCCTGAGCTATCCATTGGGTGGCTGGAGCAGAGAACAGTCCCCAAGACTGCTGCCAGAGAGCTATGGGGACTCCTGGAGAAATACATGAAAAGCTTCCCTGCTGGCCTGCGGTATGTCCTGTTCTATATCCTCCTCAGTGAAGGCAAGAAAGGCGCCCTACTGAGGTGTGCAAGTATGAAATATCTATCGAGCTGCTCTTAAAACCACAAACAGTGGGCACTGCAGAGCAGCAGTAGCGATGAAAGAGACTTTCATATCCTTGGTTCAATATGGCCAAGGCACCAGGACACAAAGGGAATGGAGAGGAAGATGCTGATAAGACTGAAGCCTCAGTGGGGGCCAACTTTCCCACAGTCTGATGGCAGAAGCTTGACACTGTGTGACAGGGGATAAAGCTTCCCCTTGTAGGAATGGATGAAAGCTGGAGACAAACTTATGCCGAGAGAAAATGCCCCACTGTCCATGAAATGGAGCTGACCAGAAACCTAGTTACAAATGGGCTGACTGGCAAGAATGATATTGCCTTGGTGTAGTTGATGCATTTGAGCCAAAGTAGGCATTGATGCCTGACAGGGGGCGGGGAGGAGACAAGCACACGAGCTTAAGACTCCATGTTTGTAACTAGGTCTGGATCAGAAAAGGAGGTGGAGCAGCTTGGTTCTGACCCAAGTTGGGTTGGCTGTAGGTCTAACCAGCACGAAGTAGTGCCCACAAGCCACCACCTGAAGACCTGGGGAGACAAAAATGGGAGAACTATTTCTGCACTAGCCCACAAGGTCACACAGGACAACGTGGCAACCTGGCATACAAACCGGCTGCGGGGTCAATGGTGGCAGCATGGTGTGCATCTGGGGCCAGAGGTGAGACCTCTGCAGAGGCTACCACGTGTGGAGAGTAACCTCAGCTGCAACCTGGGCAGCTTTCTGAGGGTTCTGATAGTGCATAATGATTTACCCTAAAATGGAGCCTGACCAATGTCATCTGCTGACACTTACTGATAATTATGGTAATGCAAACTAAAAACTCCCTAAAGAGACAACTACAGATGGGCTCTTCAAGAAATAATAAAGGATAACGACTATTTTAAAAGTTGGAGCAGAGAGGATATGGAGATCCTTGTTCTTTTCTGAAAGGTAAATGGGAAAGGGGTGCTTCTGCTTTGTTATCACTGCCATTTTCTAAGTGTGGTCCTCAGATCAGCAGCATCACTCAGTATCAGCTGTGAACTTACTAGAAATGCAAATTCTCAAGCCCGGCCCTAGACCTACTAAATCTGTAAGTCCTGTCATAGAAGCCTAGCAATCTGTTTTAACAAGTCCTCCAGGTGATTGTGGTGTACCCTAAAGTCTGAGAACTACTGTACTAAAGTTAATAACTCAAGGTCATGGAGGTCAGTCTGTGAGCCTACAATGGAAACTGATGTTGGATTACCTTCTAGCCCTATTTCCCTGAAGACCTAATAAAGGGGGAATGTTAGCTGTCACTAGGCAAGACAACTTACAGTAAAAATGGCCTTGGATGGTAAACTGTATCTGGACTGATAAGACTGGGAAAAAACTATAAACACCAGGTAGGAAGCTTGGGGCCTCTAAGTGCCATGGTTCTTGTAGCTAGCCATGTCCCTTTCTAGCACTCTATGCCCATGTGGCTATTACAAAAGATACTGGTTCTCATATGGAACTTGGAGCATCTAAGCCAGGGTAGTTCCCACACTTAATCATTTGATTTGTTCCCGAGCATGTGAACAGGCACTTGGCAGGAAAGAAGGGTGGGCAGAGAATGGTCCCTGGCCTAAGTGAGTGCTCATTCTGGAGGTATATGACTGATGCTGCTGTGGTGTCCTAGCCCCTTATCCTTCTGGGTGAAGCCCACTCTAAGTGAGGCCAATTACATGAGTGTGAAATGTCTAATTGGACCTGAGACCATCTACAGTGATCAGTGCAATTCCTTTCTGCCTTTTGTGTTGCTGTTGTCATGACCTGTAACCTCAGAAGACACTACTTATTATTTTGTACTGTCATACTCATTTACATATACTCTAATATTTTCTCTTTCTGTTGCTCTTCACTCTTTCTTGTATTTCTGAGTTTCTACCTGGAATAGTTTTCCTTCTGCCTGAAAAAAATCCCTTTAGTGATTTTTAATCCAAGTCTGTTGATAACATATATCTTTCAGTTTCTTGTGGTCTAAAACCGTTATCTAAACTTCATTTTAAAAAAAATCAAGGTATAATTTAAATAGAGAAACGCTCAGACCTCAGGTATAACATTCCGTTTTGACTATTGCTTAAAGACACAGAAAACTTCCAACACTCCAGAAAGTCCTTTCAAGTTGCTTCCCAGTCAACCGCTTCCCCCCACAAAGCAATCACTGTTCTGATTTCTATCACCATAGGTTAGTTTTGCCTGTTCTAGAATTTCATATAGTTGAGATCATGCACTATACACTTTTTTTGTGTCCAACGACTTTTATTAGCAATAATATTTTTGAGATTCATCAATATGGATATAGGGTCCTTCTTGCAGAATAGTATCCAGTGTATAAATATAACACTGTTTATCCCTTCTTCTACTGATGGACATCTTACTGTTTCCAGATTTTTGGATGTTACGAATAAATCTGCTGTGAACATTTTTTAACAAGTATTTTGTGGACATAGTTTTCATGTCTCTTTGATAAATACCTAGCAGTAAAATTACTGGGTCATATATGCTTAACTTTTTAATAGACTACCAGACTGTCTTCCAAAATGACCTTTACCATTTTATACTCTCACCAGCAATGTATCAGAGTTCTGGTTTCTCCATATCATCTTGAACATCTGTATCATCAATCTTTTTCATTTTAGCCCTTCTCTCATAATATTTCTTGCTTCAAAGTTGTTTTTTTTTTAAAAAAGAGTGTAGCCATATCTGCCTTTTTTATTGTTTGCATGGTATATTATTTTCCATCTTTGTACTTTCAACCCTTCTGTATCCTAATATTTGAAGAATTTCTCTTATAAGCAGCATATAGTTGGATTTTAAAAAAATCCATTCCATACAAAATGCTTAAATTATAAATCTTTTTTGTAGTTAACTACTGATATACTTTATTTACTATTTTACTATTTGTGTTCTATTTTTATGTGACTCTACCTTTCTCGATTTTCTTTGGATTAATCAAATGTTTCACATTACTCCGTTTTCTTTCCACTGAATTATATTGTAAAACCATTTTTAGTAGTTAGCCTAGAGCTTAAAACATACATTCTTACTTATTACAGTCCAATGCAAATTATTTCTTTTACTACTTGGCTGATACCAATTAAACCTTAGAACTTTTAAACTCCATTTATTTCCCTCCCATTGTTTATGTTACTGTTACCATGAATTTTAGTTATATATAAAGGTGAAGCTCCTCAGGGCAGTACAGTTATCATTTTGTACAATTACTCTTCATTTATATGTTCTTTCCAGTGTTCTTCTTTCCCTCTGGCATGTCCATATTTCTATCTGGGATCGTTTTTCTGAAGAACTCCCTTTAATTTTTATTTCAGTGCAGGCCTACTGATGCCTAAGTCTCTGAATTTTATTGGTTTAAACACATCTTTACTTCACCTTAATTTTTGAACAGTATTTTTGCTGTATAGAATTTTAGGCTTGCAGTTTTCTTCTTTAGTACTTTAAAGATGTCATTACATTGGCTTCTAGTTTCCATCATTTCCACTGAGAAGCTGTCAGTTTTATTGTTGCTCCTTTTAAAGGCACTGCGGTAGATAAAAGATAGGCCATGGTCTTTGCACTGCCAGCAGGCGGAGGATAGTTCCCCTGCCCTGGGACTTTGCTTTGACAGATAGAAGGGGTGAAAAGTGGTGCTGTTCCACCTCTGTGCATGGACTCTAAGCTTCTGCTTTCACCCTCTTGGAGCCCTGAGCCACCAGGTAAAAAGGTCCAGCTTCTCTGCTAGAGAGAATACTTGGAGAGAGACGATATCCAACTGTGTCCCAGCTATTCCAATTGCTCCAGCCTTCTTTGGCGGCCAGCCCCACTTAGGTCTCCACATGTCTATAGTTGCATGAATGATTCCAAGTCAGATCAGAAGACGGTCCAGCTCAGGTTGTAGAATCTTGAGCAAATAATAGTTTTGTTTTAAGCCAGTAAATCCTGGCATGATTTATTAGGCAAATAGATAACTGGAAATAGTATTTGGCATCAAGAATGGAGTGTGGCCGCAACAGAAACTTAAAGCATGTGACATAAGTCTGGGGAACGGGTTGAGGACACTTGACGAAGGAGCAGCAACGAGACCATTAATGAAGGTTGGAAGAGCACTGGGGATACTGCTACTGGACCCTGGAGAAGCGGCATTATAATCTATTGGCAAAACAAATAGTGAGGCTGTATCTTGGAATATAGGAAAATACCTAACGCTGTGGATCTGGCCAGGAAGACCTCTAGGAAGAGCGCTAAAAGTGACAAATGGTTTTTAAAAAATCACCTATAATTTTTTTAGGTATTAAAAGAGAGAGGAGACCTAAACAAGGAACTATGCAGTTTTCAAGCAGAATTTAGAGAAAATGCTTCCAACCTGGGACTTGCAGGGTTAGAGAATGAAACTTTCTCAATTGTCAGCTTCTCTAGTCAGCACAAGGTTTTGACAAAAAGTCAAGTCCAGGTGCTACCAGTAAAACTATGGCCTCAGGATTAAGATCAAATCAAAAGCACGGCAGTAAGACACTTTGTTACTACCACCTCAGAAAGATCTGAGTCTAGATTTAAGCCTCAGAGACTCTCTGTTAGACCAAAGGTGTCTAAGAATCTTAAAGGTATTGCCCTGGACTCACGTTCAAAGGAGACAGGGGCCTTCTTGAAGAGATCTGTGGGTGTGGCTTTTGTCTGATGGGACGGCTTATAATTTGAAAGTCCACAAAGCTTTTCTAAGAAGTTGTGCCAAGGATAGAGACAGGCAGCAAGTTGAGTAAGCTATTCAGCTACAAATACAGGACACTCCTAAGGAAAAGGAAAGACAGCTCAGAGAGAAGAGCTGAAAGCTGAGAAACAGATGAGGAAACCAACCCCAGGGAACCAAAACAGGCCCTATTCAAGGAATATATCCTTGGGCTTCCCTGGTGGCGCAGTGGTTAAGAATCTGCCTGCCAATGCAGGGGACACAGGTTAGAGCCCTGGTCTGGGAATATCCCACATGCCGCGGAGCAACTAAGCCCGTGTGCCATAACTACTGAGCCTGCGCTCTAGAGCCCGCGAGTCACAACTACTGAAGCCTGCGTGCCTAGAGCCCGTGCTCTGCAACAAGAGAAGCCACCACAATGAAAAGCCCACGCACTGCAATGAAGAGTAGCCCCCGCTTGCTGCAACTAGAGAAAACCTCTCACAGCAACGAAGACCCAATGAAGCAATAAATAAATAAATTAATTAATTAAAAAGGAATATATCCTACCCTGGAATTGGGGGAACCGGTGACACATGGCCAGATGAATTTCAGAATTCCCATGGAATAGTGATTGCTGAGTGCCTTCCACTTCCTCTCTTTTAAACTGATGCGATTATCCTATCCCTACCTACTAGAAATGGAGTCGACCCTTTTAATCACTATTTTATGTTACCTCTTCAATATCATTATAATAATAAAGTGGAGAGATTCTTAACCATAAAATAATTAAATTAAAATTTAAAAACTTCCTCTTTATACAAATATCACACAGAGGCAGATGAACCGTCTTGGAGACTCTTAATTATATTTTCTGTAGGCTGTATGAAAATATAGTTTTGCAAATATTTTTCATGATTTCAAAGAAAAAAAGATATTTCAAGATGTGATTCCCACCCACCATCCAAAATACCAAATATTCTTTATCACCAAAAAAGGAACACCTGACTTATTTCCCATACCTAGATTCCATAGTTCACAGTGGCATCACCTGAATATATCCACGCTGGACTAAAAAAGAGAAAACTGACCATGTAAAGTTTAAGCACAGAAGGTCAACAAAGCAGCAAAAAAGAATACTAACCAACTGATGGAAAAAGTAATGGAAAAGTGATTGAAACATTTCACGTCATCCCTTCGGTACCGAGTATTAAGTAACTAACAGAACAGGTCAGAGCCACATAGTGGCAAATAATCGGGAAAAGTCAGAAAGTGGGCAATAGTTTAGAGCTTTCCTACAGAGTGACTTACCTTTTCCAAAACTTTGGCAATTCGGGTGCCAATTTGTTCAAGTGACTGTTGTGGATATTGGTCTTTGCCAAGATTTTGCAATACCTGGTACAGGGAAAAAGATGGTAGATTAGAGGAATGAAAATGAGGTGAGGTCTGGTGACACTGCTGATGCTGAGTTGGGCACTGTACCACAGGTGCAGACTGCTTCTCTGGGGTACCTGCTGTGGTCCTGTTGGTAAAGCATTTTGTGGAAGATACACTGAAGGCCATTTTACCATCCCCTCAGCCTTCTCTCACTTAACAAAAATTATGGACATGTAAAACACATTCATTATAGTATTACAGAATATAGAGTAAATAAAATAAAAAGCACTTGTAATCCTGTCACCCAGACACAACCACTGTTGATATCGCTTATGTATCTTTCAGATATTTTTCTATGTACACATATATTATTTCTCTCACAGACTGTATACCATGGGATCACACTGTAAACTATTACCTACATTTTCACATAATATATTCTAAAAGTTTCTTCATGCCAATACATATATTTCTACTACATCTTTCTTAATGGCTCTTATTGTATACTATCTCACATCTATACCAAAACTTATTTAACAAATCCTCTACTTACTTAACATGCCTCTACTGTGGCATGTTTTCCAATTATTCTTCTATGTATATGCTGGGTCTGTCCTCTTTCCCTTCCTTCTTAAGAATGTCAATAGGAGGATTAACTGCCCCAAATATTTCTCACGAAGAGCCTCTGTCTGATGGCAAGCAGAATGCTACCCACCTCAAGGAATAAATCAGAATTAAAATTTCCTGGTCATAAAAAGAAGCATAAGCTCAGTCACAGGGCCTGAAAGAAATTAGGCTTGGCCTAAGCCACCTAGATGACAGCCATCTGAAAATAGGCAAAAAAATATGGCCTGGCTGCTTGTGCTTTCTGCTATCAGTTGCATCATGACCGTGGGGCTAAAAACTACAGAGAGGCTGAATAAAGCCAAGCACTCACCTCTGTTAACTGGCTCTCGCCCGTGTAATGTAGGCTGGCTCGGTTGGAAACCCCCTGCAAGTGGTCCAGGGTGTGCATGCTCGTGGGGAGGTTGCCATTGCAAACAGGTTCCATCGCTGGCTGCTGTATTGGAGTGGCAAAGTCTATGTGCTCTGTGACGCTGAAAAATGGAGAGGACCACCTTAGCCATGGAAAAAGTGAGCGGGTGGGGGAAAGAGTATTAATACTCAGCCGACCGCAACGTCAACAAATTATTAGAAGTGTCTGGAACCACAGAGTCTCACAATGGAAGAGACTTCAGAAGTTATTTAGTCTGATCTCTCATTTTACAGGTACAAGGACTCCAGTGCCTGGTAATGACCATCTGTTGAATGTATGAATAGATATCGTAGCCTGGGTCAAAGCAGCAGTGTTGGGATCTGAGTCTTGAACTCAGTATTTTCTCAGTCTCCTCAAGCTGCCTCCTTTCTATGCACCGTGATGTCTGATTTCCTTACTGCTGCTGGGCCACTTTTTCTCACTGGGGAGGTTTTAAACCAGGTGGGTTTTCTTCTAGGACTTCTTCTTCCAGGGTACAGATAGTGGTAAATACCCACAGGTGGTTCCTATCTTTTACTTTCCCTCTATGCACAGAAGTACACTTGTCCCCACAGAAAAAGTTACCTAAAGTTTAGACAGTAAATGTTATACAGATCCAGCTATTCACTGTATCTATGTATAAGATATAAGTACTTCCCTTCATGGTTCCAAAGGGGTCATTTTCCTGCTATAGACAGGCTAAATGTTATACCCTATCATATATATATCATATATACTGATGTGGCAAATTGGCACTGCCAAATTTTGTTATAGCTACTTAAAAAGTTTAACACATATTATGCAAACATTCATTCATTCACTATTTATTCACAGCCTATTACATGTCAGATATCAGGGTTTAATAATTAACAAAACATACCCAGTTCCCACAGTTATGATGCTCACAGTCTTGTGATAGTCGGTTATTACAGGTGTGATGAATTGTAAAAGATAAAAACACAGTGCAATGTTAGTTTACTACAGGAGGGTGTATATTTCCTCCACGCTGATGGAGGAAGGAGGTGGTTAATGAAGGACTTCCTGCGGAAGAGATTTACGTGGAGACCAGAAGGAGGAGTATGAATTAACCAGGGAGGGAGAAGGCGCTGAGAGCACCAGCACAGGCAAAGGAGATACTACATGTGAAGGGAGGGAGGGGGAGGGCAGAGCTGAAGATGGAAAGACACGCAGGGAGCAAATCATGAAGGGCTCCGTGGGCCACTGTGAACAGCGATATTTATAAGTTATTAGAGTAGTTTAAGAATTATTTGACTTATATTTGAGGAATAATGCTGAGTACTGTGGACAGAATGGACTGAAGAGATGCAAGAATGAATAAACCAAAAGGACCAGCTAGGAGGCTACTGAATGAATCTAAGTGGAGATGACGGTATTCTGGTTTAAGGAGGCTGCAATGGGGATGAAGAAAAGCAGGTGGTTTTGAAAAATATTCAAAAGTTCTGGGAGTAGAGCAGTCTGACTAGGAGTGATTGTAAAATAAGAAGGTTTAGTGGTGAATCTTGGGGAACTCCAATGCTTAAAAGGTAGAAAAGGGGCCAACAAAAGAGACTGAGCATCCAAGGAGGAAAAAGCAGCTATAAGAGAGGCAACCTTGCTCGCCTGTGTCCCGGTAGGTGCTTGTAAATCTGGATTTGCTCTGGCTCCCTTTGTAAGCACACCATGTCAGGGAAGTTTTGTGCTTTGATTGAGAGAGATCCAGTCTTTAATTCAAACTAAGTAAGTTAGCTGTGACTTCTAGATAGCTTAGAAAGTATGGGTGAAGGCACTGAGAAGGGGGCACATCGACTGTTTCAGTACAATGGGCTGAGTCCAACTGTGATATCCTCTGAACCACCAACCCTAGAGAGGACGACTCTTCTAGTAGCTGTTGACAAAGAAGGGCAGCCATGAGGTCAGCGGGGGCCCAGTGGGATCACTGGTCACAAATGCCATGAAGGAGGGAGAGGTTTAAGATACTCACTCAATATTTTTTGAAGAAACTGCAAGCCAGGTACTCACGATGGCCGTCAGCTCTACCCAGCGGAGTTTGAGGCACTCGTCCGGGCTGGGCCATCCCAGACTCTGGTAGTCACGCTTTTTTCCTGGAAGGAAAGTATGTCATCAATTGACACGACTGCAAAGGAACAGAATGTATAGTGTCTTATGCCCTGGTGATTACTTCATCCAGATTGGTGTATTAGAGGTGCCAGTCATTCTTCTAGTCTAGAATTTCTACCACCTAGAGAACTAACTAAAATCCTGTCATTCACAGCTATGGGAATAACAATCATCTTTGAGTAAAGCTTGTTTTCAAAGACAGATGATGAAGTAAACATAAATGTGCCCTTCACTGGATTTAAGACTGAGATAAGGGTCAAAATACTGTTCAATGTTAGCATTTTACCAAACTTAATTTTTACCTTTCTATTGCTTTCTATTCAAAATCAATACATTTTGATTTTATAGAGACAACTCTAAGTCAGGAGAAACATATATCTCTAAAGCAGGGTTTCTTAAGCTGGTACTACTGTGCACTGGAGGATGTTTGGCAGCATCCCTGGCATCTACCCAACAGATGTCAGCAGCACCCTCCCTGACATATGACAACCCAAAATGCCTCCAGATACTGTCAAATGTTCCCTGGGAGGGCGACGTCACTCCTGGTAGAGAACCCCTGCTGTAAAGAAAAGCAGTAGGTTAGAGAATAATGATGATAATGAAAGGTTATCATTTATTTCCAGAGCACTTACCATTGTTCAGGTCCTGTGCTAAGGGCTTTATATCTGTAACCTCATGAGGCAGATTTTAATCCTTATTTCTCAGATGAGAAAACAGAGGCTCAGAGAAATCAAGTGACTTGCCCAGGGTCACCTGCCTACTAGGTGGCAGAAATGGGATTCAGATCCAGGTCTGTTTGACTCTAACGTGCACATTCCCAATCATGCTATTTAAGGCTTTACTGGGCTTTGAAAGCTCTCTTTATGGTACCCTTCAAAGGTACTACCTTTTGGGTGTAGGCCCTTTACTTAAATCAAGTCCCCAAGAAAAGAGCAGAATTAAGTCCTATCTAGGAAGGATTCTTCTGTAGAAATTCGACTGGAATGGACAGGAAGGAGAACTTTGGTTCTGTATAGCTCTTTTTATACTGTAGGAATTTACCAATGATAGAAAACTGTTTAAGACACAGGCAGGGCTTTAGATTTAGATTTTAATAGAATAGAAAAAAACAGTTTGAAAGAGTTTCAAATGAACCCTGTTTAAATGAATAAGTTAAAGAGTTGAACCATAGGTTTCACAATAAGGATTATTTTTCTTTTATGTTTAAGAAATTCACTTGAAAAATGTTTATTGAGCATCTGTTATAAGAGACTGGGAACTGTGTTAAGACACTAGGGATACAGAGAGGTATAATAAAAGGGCCTGCCCTTGAGCTCACAGTCTACTGAGGAAGGTAAACAAACAAATTATTAGAACACAATAGGGTTAAGTGCTAGAGTGAAGGTACAGAACAGCTGCATAGAGGAGACAGCAACTAATGTTGCCTGAAGGTACCAAGGAAGAGATGGCATTGGAGTTTGAAGTGTAAAGATGAGTGACATTTTAGCACCGCTGAGGTGGCAGAAGGGCATTCCAGGCAGAGGGAACAGCATGTGCAAAGACAAGGAGGTAAAACAAGAGCAGGGTTGGTTCAGAGAATGGTACTGAAGGGGAGAGAAAGGCTGGGCTGTAAACAGTCTTGTGCACCACACTAGAAAGTTTGGCCTTTATGCTGCAGGCACTGGGGAGTCTTTGAGCGTACCACCCTCCACCTTGTTCACAAGGATATCATAAGACACTCTGTTAAATGCTTTGCTTTAATCTAGTTACATTATGTCTATGACACTTTCCTGGCCTTCCAGTCTACTAGCCCTCACCAAAGTAGGAAATGAAATTAGTTGTGCATTATTAATTTTATTAATTCTTAGAAAATCTACAATGGCCCTTAATGATCCCTACTCTTCCCCCATGGGCTCACAAAGTACTGGTTTAATAATTTGCTTTAGAACTTTGTCAGAATTTATCACAAACTCCTTATCACTTGGTAGTGGACAGAATCCATACTTATTTGAAAATTGGGATACTGAACCTCTCCAGTCTTCTCTTGCTTCAGAACTTTTCACTTTAGTGACAGTGACGCTTTAGTTCCATGATCTCATTTGCAAGTATATTCAGTGCCCTACACAGGCCCACCTCCTTGAATCCATTTAAAATTGTCTACGTGCTCTCCTATCATCTCAATCACCCTGAGCTTTAATTTTCACTTTTACAAGAAATTTTTAGTTTTTGTTTGTTAAAGTAATATAGGCTTATTATAAAATATTTAGAAAACGGAAAAGAATGTAGAAGAAAACAGAAAATCACCTGCAGCCCTATGAGCACCCAGTGATGATAATTTATGACATTTTAGAGTATTCTCTCCTACACTCGTTTCTATATGCTTGTTTATTTTAGCATATTTCATCAAATCTAAGATGTCATCAACTGTAAGGTACACATTATTTTACATGATTTAAGAAAGAAAAATGTTGCCAATTATTAGTTAAGATACTATCAATTGTAAGAGGATCTCAATTTCAGAGATACTGAAATGTGAAAAAAAGTGTCAAAATATAGTATATTTACTATTTTACAAAAATTGAAGTATTCTCTATATATGCTATTCTATAAACTGCGTTTGTTCACCTACTAAATTATAAACATCTTGGCTGCACAGTCATGGCAAGAACATGCCGTCATTTATTTAGGCAACTATCACCATGTAGGTATTTTTCAAATTTTTATTATGATAAGCAGCACGATGATCAATCTCTGTACTTCTATCTTTCACACTTGTAAGATAATTTATTTAGGGTAAGTTACTAGAAGTAGAACTGCTGGCATTTTTTAAAATTTTCTGATACATCTAGTCAAACTATCCCCAAATTCACTTTATTAACTCTCACTGTGTATTACACAAATAATTTGACAAGCAAAACTGGCAGATCACACTTTACGTTTGCACTTCCTTGACTGCTAGTGAGGCTGAACATTTTATCACGTTTAGTGGCTGTGTGTGTGTGTATGTGTGAGTGTGTATGTGGTGAATTGCCTATGTACTTTGTACATATTTTATTGAAATGCTGTATTTTTTTCTATCAATTTGTAGGTGTTCTTTAAATGATGTTGATATCCTTTGCTTATCATATATTCTGTAAATATATATAAACATTCTGCAAAAATACTGTTTCAATCCTTTGTCTTTCTATTTTGTAGTGTTTTCTGATGCCAGAATTATTTTATTTTTCTTCTTCTCTCTGCTTTAGAAAGTCCTTTTTCACCTTAAAAGTATATAAATATCCATTTGAATTTTCCTCTTTTATGTTTTTATTACATTTACTACTTAATCCATTGGAAGTTTCATTGCTATAATCATGTTTTACAGTTTGAATATCTTTTTCCTTGCTACTGCAGACGGACCTACTAGAGGAAGTGTTGCTTTCTTTCCATAACATGTTAGCACATGCTCTTTTTCTTAAACAGTTAAGCTACTTCATACTTTCAACTCTAGTCATGACAAAGTATCCTTTTTGGTGTCCTTAGTACTTTTCTCAAATCACAGATCATTCTGGGATTTAGCCAAGTTGACCTCATTCTTTACATTTTATTATGTGTCCTTTGCTTTCAGCTTTGGTAAATACAACTTAAATAAGACACATTTTCATGAACTTACCTTGAATTTTTGAAGTCTAAGACAGTGAAAATATCCTTTTAAAAAAGGAGACTTCTTTTAAAAAAAGAAATTCTATCACCACTATTTCACTGTTGGAAAAGAAAGTCAACTGGACTCATGGCAATGGCCCGGAACCTGGAGTCCAAAGATAGACTTCGGGACCACTATGAACCCTGAAAGTACATGCCAAATTTTGATGTAAATGCATTTTTTTTTTCTGGGGAGTAGTTCCAAAGCATTTATCCAATACTTAAAGAGACATCTGACAAACAAAATGTTACTAAATAGTTAATACTTATTGAGTCCTATGTGCCCAGTTCATTTAAAGCACTTTACATGTATAAACTCATATAATACTCACAAACACCCTATAAGACAGATGCAATTATCGCCATTTTATAGATAAGGAAAATGAGGCACAGAGAACTAAATGGCAAAACTGGTGTGTGAAACCAGGGAGTCTGTCTCAAACTTACAGTTTTACATATTAAACTAGACTGTTAGGAATTAATAGGATATTTAAGTTCAAGATGGTAAGATTGTAAGTCAAATGGCCAATGGTAAAAAAAAAATCAAGTATATGTCAAACAAAACTTTATATCGATGACTGATTTCTTGCTCACTTGGTTCAATTACGTTCACATCTGATTTACTTCAAGCTGCAAACACACCCTTTGTGAGAACTAAGACAGTGAAATCTGAAAGAAGAAACTGGCATATTAAATATTCAAATTTACCTTGTGGCCCAGGAGATGCCACCTTTGGGCCAGTGATCTCCAGGTTTGCTTGGTTACGATGTACATTTTCTGCCTGATTCGATTCTACCTTTTTCCCAGGAGTTTTCTTATGATCTCCTTTGGGTTTCTTTACACGTTTGACTTGGAATGTGATCTGGGAAACGAAAACATGTTAGGGACAAATGAGACCAGTTATCACTTCTGTCCATGGCTGTGGGTATTGGTGGTTTTAAGAATAATCAGTCTTGTGCTAGGGTTAAGTTCTTTCCTTCAGTTTAATTCTTAAAGATCTAGATGAAAAATGTTTAGTGAAATAAATAAAATAAACTAGCCTTGAAGGGTATAGAGGAAACTGAAAAGTAAGATGTCTGAACTGGGCTGTTCCCAAGTCTGCGGGCTTTGAGTATGGTTTCACACCCATCCCACTTCCTTTGCCTCCTGGAAGAGCCAGCAATACCTAAGTAACATGAAATGCTTCTGGCAGTACAATTCCCATGTGAAGGCTGACTGGAACGTGGAGTAAAGTAGAGCCACTCACCCAATAGAACCCTTACACTTTGCAAACTAGGAGCACCTCCCATACCCCCAAAGACCTGGACTACAATTTGATAAGAATTGAGTTAGCAAACACTTACCCACTCTGTTGCTTCATCATCTTCACTTCTGCAGTCTCCATAGCAAGAGCTTCTGGCCACTCCATCCTGGGGGCCTTTCTTCAGTACTCGTATCCCCTGTAAGTCCAGACGCCGTCCTTTCATCTCTAGTGCTCCCCCAAAGCCTTCCAGAGGCCATGCCTGTTGAAATTCATCCACCAAAGCTAAAATCTCTTCTGACATTTTTGTTTCATCTGAATTCTCCATCTCATCAGAACCATTGCTTTCCTCAACCACTGTACCTGCAATTCAAGTGCCAGCATGTTATTAAAAATTACAATCATTCAAGTACTTGAGGGACTCCAACCATGCTTTCTGAGAAAAGTTCTGGCTCTGTTTAGAGGCACTTCTATAGTCCATCTTCATAAAAATACCATTCAACATCTTCAAAATTCATAATATAATATCATCTTTGTCATCTAGCTTTTGTAAAAAACCTGGCTGAGCACAATGGCAGCAGCTAGATGGCAGGAGGTCATAGATTATGTCACTAGTGAGCATGAAGATGGCCATTTTATTTTTTAAAATTATTTTTAAAATAAATTTATTTATTTATTTGGGCTGTGTTGGGTCTTCATTGCTGCACGCAGGCTTTCTCTAGTTGTAGCGAGCGGGGGCTACTCTTCGTTGTGGTGCGTGGGCTTCTTGTTGAGGTGGCTTTCCTTGTTGCAGAGCACAGGCTCTAGGTGCGTGGCCTTCAGTAGTTGTGGCACATGGGCTCAGTAGTTGTGGCTCGGGGGCTCTAGAGTGCAGGCTCAGTAGTTGTGGCGCATGGGCTTAGCTGCTCCGCAACATGTGGGGTCTTCCCGGACCAGGGCTTGCACCCGTGTCCCCTGCGTTGGCAGGCAGATTCCTAACCAATGCGCCACCAGGGAAGTCCTGAAGATGGCTATTTTATATGTGTATTTTTTAGGGAAAAAAACCCAACTTGCTCTAGACATGAGACAGAGATGGCAAAGATGAAGTTTATTATGAAATATTATTTACTTAATATATATACAGGATTCTTCAAGCTTTATTCAAATAGCATATGAAATATCATAGCTGTTCAGACCGTACAGTCTGCCTTAACTGAACAATGATTTGTTTAGTGGAAAATTATCCTAATTCCACACGAAGGCTCCCATTTTCACTAATGGCTAATATAAGAAATAGCAATATACTAGTGTAATTTTTTTCTAAAATGGTTATCAAGATATTTATTACGTTGCTCATGTTTCTTATATAAAGACTCTCATGGATGTTTCTCAGTGCAATGGCCTAGTAAAAATTCTCTCTTGAGAAGTCAGTATGTTTCCATTATTATACACTGCAGGTTACACAACTTTACAAGTTCCTCTCTATGCTTACCTAGAAAGCTTAAGGCAAAAATTAGTCTAAGTTTCTTAATAGAATGCCTTCCTTTCTTAAAAAAATTCTTTACTATTTAACTTTTGCTATTTTGAATTAATGGCTCAATCTTATATTGTGTGTTCTGTGAAAGTTATCTTCAATCCTTTTTGGAAGTGTACAGGGTACAAAAATGAACAACAAAATGGAATGCCTCCTTTTGTAATATGTACCCACTGGACAACCTGAGAGCTTGGGGTTGATTGTTCACAAAATGCCAGTCTGCGTTATCCCAATAATCTTCAATTGGTAATTCTGGCTTGTTAAGTGATTTAGAACATGGCATTAATAAGGCCAACGTCAGGAATCTCATAACCATATCACCATACCTATAGCCATAGTGAGTAACCCATTTTAGAAATGCATAGTTTTAGTTTCTGAGAAGGCTTGGGGTAAGAAAGATGGCTGATTACCATGGCTAAAAACAAAGCTTTGAGCCCCTCTCACAGAAGGTCTGCAGCGTCACCCTTAGCTCTCT
This sequence comes from Delphinapterus leucas, assembly GCF_059928025.1. Lineage (NCBI taxonomy): Eukaryota > Metazoa > Chordata > Mammalia > Artiodactyla > Monodontidae > Delphinapterus > Delphinapterus leucas. The sequence continues at coordinate 16,461,556 of NC_143135.1, forward strand.
GGTGGCATCTCTTATCTCCTATCCCACTTTCTATTCCAGAATGTCGGAAGGTCATTGCCAGGCTGAGAGTACTGCCAGGCTGAGAGTACTGCAAGAAATCTCTTGTCATTCTTGAAAAAGCTATAGGGCTCTTCCGTTTGTTAACAGGTGACTACAAAATGTACTGCTGCCCTTTCAAGTAAGTTTCTTTTAGGTTTTCTGAGCCAATCTGCTAGATTCTATTGCTTAACATTGTCATTAATGTTCTGAAACAAGAATAAAGTAAAATAGGGGTTTGTAAAGTCTTTTTCTTTAGGGTATTTGGATAAAAATGTTTGGTTACTTGCCAAAATTATGTGGCCAGTAGTATAAGTAGGCTGGACAAAGAGTTTTTATTTTTAGTTTGTATCTTGTTTGCTACTATATTCCAAATGTCCAACATTGCACCTGGCACACAGCAGGCACAAATAGCTGTAGAATCAATTAATGGGAACTCAGGAATACTTTGCTTTGTGAGATCCTTGAGGATCTGCTGTTCCTCTTTCTGCCCTGTCCTGCTGGAAATTCAAGACTTTTTAAACTCTAAAAAGTGTCATCTGTTAAAGTACTGTCAACCCAGAGGAACGGTAAGCAAACAGAAAGGCAGGCACCATGTTTTCAGCATAGTGTCTGGCATACTACGTGACTTACAAACGTCTCAGTAGCTAATCCCGGAAAGCAGCTGAAAAGGATTGCTATAGGGATCCCAAAAAGGAACTTAATTAGAATTGCCTGGCAACAGAGCTACCTCTAAGTACTCCTCATGTTATTTTAGCTTCTTCTCCTTCTTTCTCCTATGGCCATGGGGTTCCTTGCACCTGGTCCTGAGACAGAAGAGGATTTTTGATAGATTTGGCCATAGCCAAGAATACGGGTTTAAAGAAAAGTGGCTTTTGGTCAAAGGTAGACAGCCGGTAACTAATTCCCCAGTGTATAGTTAGAGCTGCATAGGGATGCTGTGTGTGGAAGCCTTATTTCCATTCAGTAACTACTACTATCTAGAAAGCATTCATGTTTTTTAGTTGCAAAGAGTTCTGCAAGCCCAGGTCCCAAAGGTTGATACTTCCCCGTGCCCTTACCATATGGTAATAGATATCATTATCAAAAAGTTCTTAGAGAAGGGGCCTTTCATTGATGAAAATCAGTATTCAATTGAGAGACTATGGAACTTGCTGCGGTCTGCTGCGGCTGGCAGCCATTCGGCCTTTTCCAAGGCTGCTGGGGTTGGGGTGATAGCAATTCTTAGAGAACACCACCAAATAAAGGTGAGGAATGGGGAGATCATAAATGTGCTACGAGTGAGAAAACATAAACCAATCTTTATTTATTTAGACCCTATTACATGCCCATCTCCATGCTGGGAGCAAAAGGAATCTGGTCCCAAGGAATTAAAGATAATCAAGTTGGAGACACAAAACTATACATCAATACATTAAACAATGAGAGAACAATTACATTAAATTTTTTTTTCTAAAGGAAAAACACAATTGAATGTGGTCACAAAATGCTTCTTACAGGAGAGTAGACTACCTGAGGCAGGATTCAGACAGAATAGAGGTTCAGGGAGGGCACTCCCCGAGTGATGAAACTAAAAAAGCAGGTATGTATATACTCACATACCCATATACACCCATATAGATACAGGCATAAGGAAGGTATATGTGAAGGCGCTACTAATTTTAAATTAACTAGAACAAAAAACATATACAGAGTATATCAGCCAGTAAGATATTTGGGGAAGGTGGGTGACACTGAGAGTATCTGGGAAAGTCAGGAAGAAGATTCATTGTAAAGGGAGCCTCTAGTATGTTAAGCAAAGAATAACAAGATGAGAGCCACAATATTTATAACGATTAGATTAGTAAATCAGCTGGTGATTTAGGAGTTAGGGGGTGGAGAACAGAAGGAAGACAGAACACAGGACAATTATAAAGGTGCTTCAACAATCTCTATAGGAGTTATATAAAGAGAAGGTGACAGGCTGGGGGTAAATGGGAGATTTTAGAAAGGGAGGGAAAGAGGTATGAAGAAATTTCAATGAAGAAAAATTAATAGAATTTGGTAATTATATGGATATAATGGCTAACAGAATAAATCCAAAGATGATGTCAAGATTTTTTTTACTATGTGAAATTTTAGCATCTGTGAATATGAAAACATAATGTTATTTACAAAGATGATGGAACTGGTAGAGGACAATAGGATAGTGTTGGGATTTCAGAAGCTTATTCATTCATTAATTCATTTAAACACCTGTTGTTATGTGCTTAAGAATATGCTGAGGGCTCAGGATATAACAACCCATGGAGCTATGGTCTAGGCTAGAATGGATGGAGGAACATATCTCCAGACATTGTGCAATAAGCAGCTGGAAATACAGAAGTCAGGTCTGGAGAAAGGTCTGGACTAGAGAGGGATCTCAGAAGATTTTAAGTTATACTTGAAGTAGGAAGAAAAAGTAAATATTAGACTGCTGCTTGCGGGGCAGATGCTATGATGAAAACTGGAAACAGAGAGACTGAGACCCATATCTTTATTTTTTCTTTATCTTCTTCAACATGTACTATTTTCAAACTGGAAAAAGGAGAATAAATATTGTGAAGTGAAGAGACTGAGCACCTGCAGTGAGGCTTGTATGAGTTCATGTTTTTTCACTTTGATGAATCTTATCTCAGGGTACTGGGAAAACTCACAGCTGAGTCTGTGAGGTAATCTGGCAAGAATCACAGGGACAAGGAGAAGTGTTGAGAGATGGAGAGAAGCGTATGTAGTTCTGATTAGAAAAAGAAAAAAACAAACAAAAAACAGAGAGAAAAAAGAAAGAAAAAAAAAAAAGGAAGAAAAAAAGAAGTCCAGGGCTTCCCTGGTGGCGCAGTGGTTGAGAGTCCGCCTGCCGATGCAGGGGACATGGGTTCATGCCCCGGTCCGGGAAAATCCCACATGCCGTGGAGCGGCTGGGCCCGTGAGCCATGGCCGCTGAGCCTGCGCGCCCAGAGCCTGTGCTCCACAACGGGAGAGGCCACAACAGTGAGAGGCCCGCGTACTGCAAAAAAAAAAAGTCCACTATAACTCTGCAACATTCCAGACACACCTGGAAATTCATGGTCTGGGTACCACAGTTTAAGAGATTTTCAAAGTGGACCATATTCATAGAAAAGTGACTTGGTGAAAGTACTCAAAACCATGTTAAATGAAGAAGGACTGAAGAAATCAAGGGTGATCCCGTAGTAGGAAGAGTAGCTGATATACTGCACGCATGTGCGCGCACGCACGCGCACACACACACACACGCAAGCACAATCAGACTTGAAAAATATTTTGCTGGAAAGATTAAAAAAAAAATTCCAGAGTGAGTACTTCAAGGATGCTGAAGGGACTAAAAACTATAATAAAGAGAAATTATTGAAGAAAGTGCGGACATTTAGCTAAAAGAAACAAACACATGGGGGGTGGGTAGACAGGAACAATACTCATCTTCAAATATCTAAGGAAATGTGACATTAGTGAGAGGCAAGACTTTGTTAGCCTCAGAGGGCAGGACTAGAAACGAGAAGTCATATTTTAGCTCAATATTAGGAAAGACTTATGAATGGTCAGAACTGGAATGGGCTACCCAGGGAGAGCCTGAGCTGCCCATGCCTGGAGGAGAAGCAGAAGCCAGACTATGCTGGGAACACTACTGAGAGGGAGAGGACCCTCAGAAGGTGATTAAAAAAGGTGACTGTGTTTGATAAGAAGCAGTATTAATAATCTCGGAAGAAAGGTTTCAAGAAGAGTTTTAGGGAGTAGAGTCTGAAAAGGTAAGTGCTACATTCAAAATGAAACAGATCGAGAATAAACAGAGGTAAAGGTCACACCTTCAAAGAAATGACCAGCAAGACAAAATCCTTCCTTCAAAGTTTGGACTCAAAACATCTCCTCCAGAAAGTCTTACATGATTAATATCCATTTACTATTAGACTGTGGTTTCTGAAGGCAAGCAGGCACATTCTACCTTTAAGGATATGTTCCTTTGTCTCACAAAATAAAAAGTATACTATGGAATTAGACAAAGTTGGTTTCAAATTAGGACTCCACCACCATAGGACCTTGGACAATTCTGCCTGGAGTTCTAGTGCCTTCTCTGCAGCAACATGGATAGACGTGGAGGGCATTATGCTAAGTGAAATAAGTCAGACAGAAAAGGCAAATATTGTATGATATCAGTTATATATGGAATCTAAAAAATATAACCAACTAGTGAATATAACAAAAAAGAAGCAGACTCACAGATATAGAGAACATACTAGAGGTTACCAGCGGGGAGAGGGAAGGAGGGAGGGGCAATATAGGAGTAGGGGATTAAGAGGTACAAACTATTAAGTATAAAATAAGCTACAAGGATATATTGTACAACACGGAGAATGGCCAATATTTTATAACAACTATAAATGGAGGATAACCTTTAAGAATCACTATATCGTACATCTGTAACATATAACATTGTACAGCAACTATACTTCAATTAAAAAAAAGGCAGTTATCTCTTCTTTGAAGTCAGAGTATAAACCTGTGGACTGAAGACTTAATGCATAAACAATGGCATAAAATTTCAAGCCAGTAATCAGAAGGCACAAAAGGCTTAGATTAAATTACTCAGACTAAGGTAGGCAGGGAAATGATTCACTTCTGAGAAGAAAACAACAATCATGAGTTTTCATTTGCACCAGTGGTGCTCTTCCTTCTTTTATCTGGGTTAGGATAGTTAAGAGAAGACAGAATTTGGAGAAAATAACCTAGAAAAGCAAATAGGGAATTGTTCCTGTAATAACTCTTGAGCAAAGATGTCAGGGCCCCCTTTACTGACGTTCATTGAGCAGATACTGTGTGTATGTATTTGTGAGGACTTTAGCTCACAAGCAGCCTCTAGGTCGGGAAGCAGCAGAGTCACACCTGTGTTTGCATTGATAGAAATGAACATTTCCTGAGTTCCATCTGTGTGCTAGTCCATCTCTGTACTGGTAGAAATGTTTCCCTAAGTTATTTCATTTAAATATTCAAGAGCACTCTGAGGCTTTTTTTTTTTTTTGAGGTAAGGAAGGCTCAGCTTGCCCAAGATTTAACAACTAAGTAGGTGGCGGAGCCAGGACATGATAACAATATCTCTGACTACAAAACCTACGCTCCACAGATCAGGTTTCTGGGGCAGAAATTCTGGAGTATATGATGAGCTATTAAAGCAGTGGTTTTTAAAATGTTAATCAGTTACATGATTTTCACCAATCCTTAGCGAAGTGAGAAGCAAAACAAGAACATATATCTAAAATTATAATACACACACACAACTTATGTCCATCCAGATACACACTTGTTGGTGTAAAGTTGCCAACTGTCCATTTTTGAGAAAGACTGACCTTTATTCTAAGATTACCTTTGTACTTTTTTGATATTAAAATGTTGTTTTATAAAATAATGGTAATAGCAGATGCTGGTTTTCTTTAAAAATGACCTTACAAATTAAAAAATAAAGTTCTAATCTATCAAACCCCTATTTCTTTTTTAAAAAATTTTACTTTATTTTTTTATACAGCAGGTTCTTATTAGTTATCCATTTTACACATATTAGTGTATTTATGTCAATCCCAATCGTCCAATTCATCACACCACCACCACCAACCCCCGCCAATTTCCCCTCTTAGTGTCCATACGTTTGTTCTCTACATCTGTGTCTCTATTTCTGCCCTGCAAACTGGTTCATCTGTACCATTTTTCTAGGTTCCACATATATACATTAGATACGATATTTGTTTTTCTCTTTCTCACTTACTTCACTCTGTATGACAGTCTCTAGATCCATCCATATCTCTGCAAATGACCCAATTTCGTTCCTTTTTGTGGCTGAGTAATATTCCATTGTATATATGTACCACATCTTCTTTATCCATTCGTCTGTCGATGGGCATTCAGGTTGCTTCCATGACCTGGCTATTGAAAATAGTGCTGCAATGAACAATGTGGTGCATGTGTCTTTTTGAATTATGGTTTTCTCAGGGTATATGCCCAGTAGTGGGATTCCTGGGTCATATGGTAAATCTATTTTTAGTTTTTTAAGGGATTTCCATACTGTTCTACATAGTGGCTGTATCAATTTACATTCCCACCAACAGTGCAAGTGGGTTCCCTTTTCTTCGCACCCTCTCCAGAATTTGCTGTTTGTAGATTTTCTGATGCCCGTTCTAACTGGTGTGAGGTGATACCTCATTGTAGTTTTGATTTCTGTTTCTCTAATAATTAGTGATGCTGAGCAGTTCTTCATGTGCTTCTTGGCCATCTGTATGTCTTCTTTGGAGAAACGTCTATTTACATCTTCTGCCCATTTTTTGATTGGGTTGTTTGTTTTTTTAATATTGAGCTGCATGAGCTGTTTATATATTTTGGAGATTAATCCTTTGTCCGTTGCTTCATTTGCACATATATTCTCCCATTCTGAGGGCTGTCTTTTTGTCTTGTTTGTAGTTTCCTTTGCTTTGCAAAAGCTTTTAAGTATCATTAGGTCCCATTTGTTTATTTTTATTTCCATTACTCTAGGAGGTGGATCAAAAAAGATCTTGCTGTGATTTATGTCAAAGCGTGTTCTTCCTATGTTTACCTCTAAGAGTTTTATAGTGTCTGGTCTTACATTTAGGTCTCTAATCCATTTTGAGTTTATTTTTATGTATGGTGTTAGGGAGTGTTCTAATTTTATTCTTTTACATGTAGCTGTCCAGTTTTCCCAGAACCACTTATTGAGACTCTTTTCTCCACTGTATATCCTTGCCTCCTTTGTCATAGATTAGTTGATCATAGGTGCGTGGACTTATCTCTGGGCTTTCTATCCTGTTCCATTGATCTATATTTCTGTTTTTGTGCCAGTACCATATTGTCTTGATTACTTTAGCTTTGTAGTATATAGTCTGAAGTCAGGGAGTCTGATTCCTCCCGCTCCAGTGTTCTCCCTCAAGACTGCTTTGGCTATTCGGGGTCTTTTGTGTCTCCCTCTAGTTCTGTAAAAAATGCCATTGGTAATTTGACAGGGATTGCATTGAATCTGTAGCTTGCTTTGGGTAGTATAGTCATTTTCACAATATTGATTCTTCCAATCCAAGAACATGGTATATCTCTCCACCTGTTTGTATCATCTTTAATTTCTTTCATCAGTGTCTTATAGTTTTTTGCATACAGGTCTTTTGTCTCCCTAAGTAGGTTTATTCCTAGGTATTTTATACTTTCTGTTGCAATGGTAAATGGGAGTGTTTCCTTAATTTATCTTTCAGATTTTTCATCATTAGTGTATAGGAATGCAAGATATTTCTGTGCATTTTGTATCCTGCAACTTTACCAAATTCATTGATTAGCTCTAGTAGTTTGCTGGTGGCATCTTTCAGATTCTCTATGTATATAGTATCATGTCATCTGCAAACAGTGACAATTTATATTCCTCTTATTTCTGTTTCTTCTCTGAATGCCGTGGCTAGGACTTCCAAAACTATGCTGAATAATAGTGGCGAGAGTGGACATCCTTGTCTTGTCCCTGATCCAGAGGAAATGGTTTCACTTTTTCACCAATGAGAATGATGTTGCCTGTGGGTTTGTCGTATATGGCCTTTATTATCTTGAGGTAGGTTCCCTCTATGCCCACTTTCTGGAGAGTTTTTATCATAAATGGGTGTTGAATTTTGTCTAAAGCCTTTTCTGCATCTATTGAGATGATCACATAGTTTTTATTCTTCAATTTGTTAGTATGGTGTATCACATTGATTGATTTGCATATCTTGAAGAATCCTTGCATCCCTGGAGTAAACCCCACCTGATCATGGTGTATGATCCTTTTAATGTGTTGTTGGATTTTGTTTGCTAGTATTTTGTTGAGGATTTTTGCATCTATATTCATCAGTGATATTGGTCTGTAATTTTCTTTTTTGGTATTATCTCTGTCTGATTTTGGTATCAGGGTGATGGTGGCCTCACAGAATGTGTTTGGGAGTGTTCCTTCCTCTGCAATTTTTTGGAAGAGTTTGAGAAGGACGGGTGTTAGGTCTTCTCTAAATGTTTGATAGAATTCACCTGTGAAGCCATCTGGTCCTGGACTTTTGTTTGTTGGAAGATTTTTAATCACAGTTTCAATTTCATTACTTGTGACTGGTCTCTTCATATTTTCTATTTCTTCCTGGTTCAGTCTTGGAAGGTTATATCTTTCTAAGAATTTTTCCATTTCTTCCAGGTTGTCAATTTTATTGGCATAGAGTTGCTTGTAGTAGTCTCTTAGGATGCTTTGTATTTCTGTGGTGTCTGTTGTAACTTCTCCTTTTTCTTTTCTAATTTTATTGATTTGAGTCCTCTCCCTGTTTCTTGATGAGTCTGGCTAATGGCTTATCAATTTTGTTTATCTTCTCAAAGAACCAGCTCTTAGTTTTATTGATCTTTGCTATTGTTTTTCTTTGTTTCTATTTTATTTATTTCTGCTCCGATCTTTATGATTTCTTTCCTTCTACTAGTTTTTGGTTTTGTTTGTTCTTCTTTCTCTAGTTCCTTTAAGTGTAAGGTTAGATTGTTTATTTGAGATTTTTCTTGTTTCTTGAGGTAGGCTTGTATTGCTATAAACTTCCCTCTTAGAACTGCTTTTGCTGCATCCCATAGGTCAAACCCCTATTTCTGAGAACCACAGGCAAATGACACACAGTGTATGGAAGCTGAAGGCCTGAGGATGAGTTTTAGTTATACGTCACCTACTAAAGATGTTAGGCAAGGTACCTAACTACTCTGAGTCTCAATTTTCTCAGCTACAAGATGGGGTTAATATCTATTTCACAACGTTAATACACAATTCATAACTTTGTAAGGTATAAAGTACCACAAAAGGTAGTGATTATCATAATAATTTATGGTTACTGGAGCGGGCTTAACTATTTGTATTTCTTTAAAATTTCCTACAAAAATAGAGTTTTTAAAAATTCTTTAATGTCTATGCTTGACTTTTATTATACCATACTCTTTATATTAAAAAACAGAGTCTTTCTGACTCCTAACCACATACCATGACTGTGGTCCCTGTGGACTTGTCAGTATCCCAGAATTTACACGCAGTAAAAGAAAAAAAAAAAAAGTTAGTAGCTAAGAGTAAAACTAGTAAGAGTCATCATTATACTATAATTAAATTAGCAATGTGAAAAGGAATGCACCCTAAGAGACAATTTGCATAATGTTGAAGGGACTTGGCAAACACCTAGCCCTAGCCAGGGCAACCATTCAGTGTTCCCAGTATGAGGATGGAATGGAACTACGTGGGAAACATGAAACTAAAGAAACTTAAACACTAGGTTATCTGCCTCAAGCAATGATGTATTTGGAAAACGAAGAGACAAAGAATAAGATTTTGGTTGGGTTTTATTCTGAATTGTCGTAGGAAAAGACTCTAATTTGGTAGTCATGAGTATTCCACTCATTAAGGAGTTGTATTGGAATAGGAAGTTTCTGTAAACTGAAAAAAATACCCCAGGACTTCCCTGGTGGTCCAGTGGTTAAGACTCCATGCTTCCACTGCAGGGGCCATGGGTCTGATCCCTGGTCGAGGGGCTAAGATCCCGCATGCCCTGTGGCGTGGCCAAAAAAAAAAAAACCAAACCAAAAAACCCCAAAACCCCTTAACATTACTCAGTATCAACCTCCCTTATGATGTTCATTTGGTTGTATGGGTACCTGATGTCAGTAAGAGACATGAGGCTGCCAGGCACTAGAGAGGAGTAGACCCACTGTGAATGAACAAAGTGGCCATCTGGTTTAAAAGTCAATTTCTTTTGAGTTGGTAAATGGAAAATTAATTTCCTTAAAGCCCAATGATTTCTGGTAGAACTGATGAAACTAATTCCCTAAACCTGCAAAAGTGAAGGTCACAACTTCCTCCTTTGAGGTCTAGCTTTCTTCTCTTAGACATTGTTTTTCATACACAATACCACTTAGAAGGAAACACAAAATTTTGTAATTGCTAAATATGTTAATCCAATCTACACAGGAGGGCGAAGGACACATTTCATTACTCTAACAAATATTTACTATACACAGGAATATAACGTTATAAAGGACACAATATATAAGAAGCTCACAGTCTGATGCAACATAAGACATACAAGCAATTAATATTGTATAAAATATGCCTTGACAAAAAGTAGGAACAAGACAGCAAATGGAGCAACTAAATGCTTGGAGACCTTTGTGAATGCTTCACAGAGGAGATGACATTTGAGCTGGATCTTGGAGATGCATGGGAGTTGTCTATAAAAAGCACAGAACATGCAGGGGTCCTTCTCAGACTATGCAAAGACACGGAGGCTCAAAGCAGCATGGCACGTGAGGGAAATAGTGAAAGGTCTGTACTTCCTGCTATGCAGAGTACTAGTAGATGGTACAGTTCAGCTGGAGACAGAATCAAGGGCTAAACTGCCTCATATTCCACATTAAGACATTTGGACTCTTCCGATAGGTAATAGCTACTGAAAACTTTAAATGTAGGCAACTTACCAGATCAGGTCTGATTTCAGAAACAACTCTTTGGACACACAAGAAAGTGGTAACAGGGGTTGTTTCTGCTTTGTAAATTGTATACCAATTTCTATGTATTATCTCTCTCTTTCTCCCCTACACACATACACACCCCCTGCCTCTCTTGCACTCTCCATACATAGACTGAAGTAAAGGACTAGATATAGGGAAGCCAATCGTGAACCTACTACAACAGCCCTGGCAGAAATGAAGAAAGTCTAAATTCAGACAGTGCCACAAAGAATAGATTAGATGAAGAGATGATATATTTAACAGGTCTTAGGGATTGATTGGACATAGTGATGACTGGATGAGTTGTGCCATTAACAGGGAGCAGGAATATAGGAACTAGAAACAGTTCAGGAAGTAGGGCAAAATGAGGACAAGTTCAATTTTAGATATGTTAAGTTTGAAATGGCTGTGGCATGTCCAGATAAAGAGACCACTAAAAAGGTAGAAATAAGATCTGGAGTCACAAAGAATGTCTTAGCTGAAAATACAGACTTAGAGTCATTGGTATACTCCAAAGTATCTGAAACACCAAGAGATAACACATGGATGACTAAGAAAAGAAGACCAAGGTTAAGATCCTGGGTAAAAAAAATAAAGGGCAAAGTAAAGAATAAGTGAATGAAATTGAAAAAAGATATTCTGAGGACAAGGAAAAGAACCAAGAACAAGTGATATCCCAGAAGCCAAGAGGAGAAGAAGGAGAAAGTTTCAAGCGAGGAGTCGTGCACAGTTCCAAAGGCAGAAAAGAGGTTAAGCAGGATGAGTACTTAAAAGAAGTCACTGGGCTTCCCTGGTGGCGCAGTGGTTGAGAGTCCGCCTGCCGACACAGGGGACATGGGTTCGTGCCCCGGTCCGGGAAGATCCCACATGCCGGCTAGGCCCGTGAGCCATGGCTGCTGAGCCTGCGCGTCCGGAGCCTGTGCTCCGCAATGGGAGAGGCCCGCGTACCGCAAAAAAACAAACAAACAAAAAATAGAAGTCACTCATTTTGGCAATTATAAATTGATAATCTTAAAACTTTTTAGAACAGCATAGCTCAAAATGTGGTCATAAAATGGAATTTTAGGAAAGGGCCTGGTAGGCATGCCCGTTATTTCAAATCTTTAAATTTTATTGGGTTAGTATAAATACAACTTGCTTTTTTTTTCAATGACTTACTCAACAGACTAATGACATTAAGAAGAAAGACTAGTACATAAATCAAATTTGTTCTAGCAAATGAAGATGTTGAGGTGGAGAAAACAGAAAGAAGTGTGCAGAGCATTTTCACTTTATAGCTTGCCTTCTGCCTCCCAATCTTGAGGGTCACCTTCATGATCTACAATATAGTAAGTGACTGTTAAAAGAAAGAACAAACGCTTGAGAGTAGAGAAAGCCTAAGCTTCAAGTCTGAGAGTTGATTTTACTCCAGAAGCACAGCTCAGGTCAAATCAACTTACTTTCAAGTCTAAGGACATCTGAGTCCCTCCCTGAATTCTCAACAGAGAGCACAGGGTCTTCCTCTGTTCCTGTCTCAGAGGGCTCTTCTTCAGCAGCATCCAGTGACTGTGAGTTGTCAAAATATTTCTGTTTGTCATGGCTGTTGTCCAGGGTTTTCGCATGACAATTACCTCAATGACAAGAGACACAGATAGAGCACATTAGAAACCTCTCTTGTGTAGTCCCATAGCTCAAGGTCCCCAACTATCAAGAAGAGCAAAAAGGTGACTGTCGGTTTTTCTCCAGCAGAACATGCACAAATCAGTGAGGTGGAGTGCCCAAAGGCAGACCATAATTGTGATTCAAGATTTTGCACTGAAGTTCAAGTTTCACCTGTTAGGCTATTTTAAGTATTTGGGGAAAAAACTATAACAACAAAGATCAAGTCCCAAGATCTCCTTCCATTCATAATGAATGATTGTGAAACACTTCTCTGAAAGTCAGAAACATCATAAAAAAGTGGTTTTCCTTCTATTTGCCTTTTGAAGGTGAGAAATAACAGATTAGTACCTGAATAAGTCTGGAGATAGATGAATTATAGCTGAAAAATATACCATTCTTGCATCATAGTTTAAAATGAAAGATATACCAAAAGGTAAAGGATTATAAATTAAAAACCAAGGACTTAGAGGGGGATAGTGGTGGCAGAGAATCCACATTTAAGACTGTCAGATCACACAGGTGCCTATTTTTTTCTTTTGAAAAACAAGTTCTGATCACGTAATAAAGATTTACCTAAGCATAAAATGTCACATCTTGAATGTAATCATAGCACTCTGTGATACCTTCTGATATGTATAGTGAGCATGACCTTTTGCTACAGTTTTGGCCAGGAGTCGAAGAGCTTCGACCTTATTAGGGATTGTATGTTAACAGGGATAAAGAGCCACTATCCAGCTCCACCTGACGGACATTCTCTGGGTAGGAGAATGTGTTACTAGGCTGTTGCGTATGCTGTAGTGGGAATCTGGCTGGCTGAACAGGTCTCCTCATGTTCCATGTGCGTTGCTACTGAAGGTGCATGGTCAGTGGAAGCCTACATGCATATTATAGGACAATTCTCTGGGTAAGAGTGTAAAAGTAACTTTCCTCCTTTATCAGAACGTCCAAACATTCTCTACAAGTTTTTTTATTTTTTAAGAGAATGTTGCCCCAAAGAGATGTATGTACCCAATCAGGCTGTCTCTGCGGCAATGGAAATACAAGAAGTCTCTTTCTGGATCTGATGACTCCCTTTCAGATTCCACAATTTTGGAAAGCATTTCTCGGGCCATTTTCCTTATTGTGCCAAGAAAACATAATGGACTCAAAACCTTTCCCAACTTCCTAGGTGAGAGAAAGGGGACTGCCTACTTAGGGATTCACTTCCCATTTTCCAGTTCTAGACTACCACACATCTGAGGCTACCATTTTCAACAAGGCTATGTCAGAAGCTTTAGCTCTCAAGAAGCTTACAAGACAATGAATGCAAGACAACAAACAATAATGAGGTAGTCTTCTGTGCCAAGTAAGTGCTTCAGAGAATAAGTTTTGAGTAGGTAGAACTTCAATTTTGAAGAATACGTAGGATTTAAAAACACAGAACTTCAAAAGGGGGAATTACAAGGAAGGGAATCAATATTTATTGAGTACTTCTGTATGTTTTCTTCCACTTGCTCCTCAAAAACACCTTGTGAAATATTATTAATTTCACAGATAAGGAAACTGATTATCAGTGAAACTAAGTAACTTGCCTGTGGTCAAACAATAAGTAATGGTAGATCTGGGACTTGAATTAATTCTATTTTACCACAAAGCTTCTTGGCTTTCCCCTAGTCAATACTACCTCTTTAGCAGAGAAAGTAGAGAAGGTGGCATTCTAGGCAGGGAGAAATAATGTGTTGAGCAAAGCAACAGGAACAGGAATTCTCATTTGTGTTTGGGAGACAATGAGAAGTACGATTTGATACAGACGGAAGGTGTGGAGTGTGTGGGCCCTGGAGGGCTAAGAAAAGAAGCCATGAGCAATGGTAGTTGCTTTCTTTCTCCAGATTCTCCTGAGAGGACAGACAGAGGTTGCAGATTTGCCTCTAATTCTGTCTTCACCACCTAGTACGTGCAATTAGGTACGGGGAAACCAAGCATGAGAGCATTAAAATAAAACAGAGCAATGACAACTACTACTCTACACACCCGACTGACTAAAATTCACTATGAAGAACAGCATGCTTTTCAGAGGCAATTCTTAACTGGGAAATAAATAAGCATAACTCTTAAAGGCAGAGAGGAAAAAAAGATGACAACGATACTGATAATTTTAAACATGTTTTCCTAGTGAATATTCTCTCTGCCTTCAGCTTTGGTGAATTTGCCTCTAAAGCATGTTTTATCTTGACACAGGTCAAGTAAAGCAAAAAGATAAACCTTTAACACTGGAACCCAGTGAGATTCTAGCTGTGTTTCCTGCAGTTGATTTCCTCCTCCAACCTTTGCCATCTCTTATTTTTCTCTCCCACCCTCTTTCTATTATAAAAATTTAATTGGTTTCATCTTTTAAAATGTCTGCAATATTTTAAAATGCTTCATAGGTAATTTATAAGATACGATGTGCATAAGATCCAGAAGCTAAAATTAGTCCTCTTGCATGACCTCAAGCCCAGACACCCTCTTGAAGCAAGCCTTCTGCATTCTAAGAATGTCTTGCCCTCCAACTCAGGAAATTGGGGCCAATACCTCTGAGGGAGAGGGCAGGAAAGGGGATCAAGGAGAACTGGGGGAATTAAAGGAAGCATAAGAAGTTTATGTTAGGATATTCCTTGGAAATAGACAGGGTCAAAATGATCATGTAAAAACTACATGCTTTAAAATGAGAACTATTAATATGAATTTTCTTAGGTTGACAGTTAAAAAGAGACTGGTTTAGCATTCTGGTGTGATTTCCATGATTATCTAGGCTAATCATAGAAAGTCATACTGCCTAATTTTTGAATTACTCCTTCCAGTTGCCTGAGGGAGAACTGAAGAATTTCAGAAAAAATAAGTTTCTATTCTTTGGACTATAGTATAGGTCCAGGGCTTCCCTGGTGGCGCAGTGGTTGAGAGTCCGCCTGCCGATGCAGGGGACACGGGTTCGTGCCCCGGTCTGGGAAGATCCCACATGCCACGGAGCGGCTGGGCCCGTGAGCCATGGCCGCTGAGCCTGCACGTCGGAGCCTGTGCTCTGCAACGGGAGAGGCCACAACAGTGAGAGGCCCGCGTACCACAAAAAAAAAAAAAAAGCACGTATAGTATAGGTCTACTCTAGCTCAAAGGGGAACTAAAAAAAAAGTTGCCTATGTAGAAAAATATTGCTTGTCTTCCCAGCAAAGGCAGAGATGATGTTCTTATTAAAGAAACACAAGAAAATGGAGAAGGAAAAATGGAAAGACACCTAAAAAGTAAAAAGTCATCTTCCGTGCATAAGGGTATTATTTTTTGTTAATGCAAAAATGAGGAGATTCTATGGCTTGGACTAACCTTGAGAGGTATGTTTTTGTTGTTGTTATTGTTTTTGGAACTACATGATTTAAATGAAATGCTTTAGACAACAAGGTTCCAGGTGAAAATGGAAACACTTTTCTCTGCTTAATGCTCTATACTTGCTTGCAAAGCATTTAGCAATTCAAATCCTGGCAGTCTGATTTTTCTTAGAAGTAAGAGAGTACAAGGCAAAACCAACTGAGCATGAAACTCCAAAGAGGGTATTTCTGATTCTGGAACTGCTATGAGATCTTAGACATATCAACATCCTTTTCTGTGGTTAGAGTATTGACTGCATAAGTTGGGTTATTAATATTAACCTCCCCTACAAGGGTGTTCTGGAAAACAACTAAATATTTAATATACCTTGTCAAAGCATAAGTCTCCTAAGGGAGAAAGGCACAATTATTCTGTGGCTAAACAGATTTTCAGAGTAAACTAAGTTCCCAGGAACTCCTACCATGACTAAGGTTAAAGAAATCTCCTATCTTCTCATATAAATCCTGTTTACAAAGGTCCTAGAAGGATATTTGTTTTCTAACTGGAGTTGGGTAACCACTTACTTGTTAAAAAGAATTATTCTCTTCTTTTTTTAAGAATTCTTCTCTTCTGAATCTCATAAGTTGGTAAGAAATTCCTGGTTGGGTTAGGAATCCTTTAGGGTTAGTTATAAGAAAGAAATGCCACAAAATTGAGAGGCCTCAGAACTTTGTAAGAGCCAAGCAACTAATTTCATATTTATTTCTCTAGTAGGATATGTATCTTTTAGGAAAAATAGTGATATAAATTGTGAAGTGAACAAAAGTGTATCTTTCAGTTGTGCACCATTGTTATGCAAGATTGCTTTAAATTATTAAGAGGAAACTTTAACTGTGGGTGGCATGTGGGGCCTAGTACTACACAGAGAAATAGGTGTACGTGAAGCAGTAAGAAACCTCACTGGGAACAGATTCCTTTATGATTTCCACCTCCACCGGCTGTGACAAAGTCTTGTAGACCTTGTTCTAAGAGGAGCATTCCATGGTATGAATTCAAATTCTGCCTTAGCTGCAGCCTTACCATATGAACCTCGGCAAATTAATTCCCTTCTCTGTGTCTAGGTTCTTTATCTGAAATGGAGAGAGAAGCTACTGTCCTACAGTAAGAGGAGCTGTAGGAAACACTATTGCTGAAACCACTGTGAACATAAGCATACAGAACTCCTTGAATCTAGGTGAACCTAAGTTGCTGATGGCTGCACCTGAGACAAGGGAAACTGCCTCACTTCCTCTGTCCTGTGCTGTCCTCCACTTAGACGAGAGAAGTCATTTTGATGGAAGTAACGGCTCAGACTTGTTCTCATTCAGCAATTACTGCTGAATGGAATTCTTTGCAGGAGGTTTAAAAGTAATGGTTATGTACTGGCTGACCTTAAAAGTACGGCAATGCCAGATAGAAAACACCATATTAGAGACTTGAAATCAGCAACCTCAGGATTATACAGGTATTCCCTCATGGTGAGGTGAATGAGTCACAAGTGAGCTTAAAAAGGAAAAACTAAGAAAGAAAAGTGTGTGACCTCAAAAGAAAAGAGAGAGAGAGAGAGAGGGAGGGAGGGGGAGAGAGAGAGAGGGATTGATTCCCTTTTACTACATATTCTAGAGTTAAATTCTATCCTGGGTAACACTCTCTTCACACATGGTGGGGGAACGTGATTTGCCCAAGAGTTCAGAGGTGCATTGGTTTCTATAGACCTGTACTCCCTGCCTTCTTTTAGAGAAGAAAAAAGAGAAACACCAATAAATCTGGCCTCTTTGTCTTGCCATGTGGCCATCACTTAAGTGACTAAAGCACAGGGAGCAAAGTCAGCACCAGTTGAGACACAGACACCATGACATGGAGACTGTGGAAGACATGACTCCAGTGATGGAATTCAAGCTCTCCACAGCTGTAACTTTCTCCAGAAATGTGAAAGATCAGGCTAGATGTCTAAACAAGAGAATTTAAACATTTACTGGAAGTTTACTAGGAAAGATTTTCCCATGTAGAAACAATATTGAGAAAGAAAGAAAATTAACTGCCATAGCTGCTGTTGAATATTTTGTTATTATTGTTATTGTTATTATTAAATTTAAATCTCTGTCTTACTTCAGCCTAGGGAAATTTGTTTCAAGCAAGAATGTTGGGGAAACAAATCCAATAGATTCTCACACTTACTGATTTACCCATAAATGTCAGTTTTTCAATGAGGGTCAACAAGGACATTTGTAACTTTCATTAAAAACAGTGCAGACAGGAGAAAATACAGGCTATCTATTAGATGTGTCATCTTCTAGTGGACACAACATGTGCCTTCAAATGAGATAATTCCTTTTCTATTCCCCCTCCTATTGTGCGGGAGCTGCAGACCTCAAAAGAAGGTCTATATCTATATATGTATGTCGAGTGGGGGTCTGGTATAAAGAATTCTGGATAAACAGCGGGTGGGTATGAGTTAATTACCCTCTATTACTAGGTATTTTCAGTAGTTCAAACCTGAAATGCCATTAGCTAATTTGCAGTTTAAGTACATTCTATGGGCTAAATATTGGGAGGATGGTGTGGAATGCATAGTGGGCCACGGTATGAAGATGAAAAAAGGATTGGTCCCTGCTCTCAATGAGCTAGAGAAGTCCTGTAGGATAGTAGTGTCTTGTACACAAGTAACTGTAATGGCAAGTCACAGGAGCTGAAGGAGAGGCGCAGGTGGCATGACTGGTTATGCATTACTTATAATTAAGGGATCAGTAAGGCATATAGCAGAAGTGGGCCTTGAAGGATGGGCAAGATTAGAATTTTTGTGTGGGGGGAGGGCAGGAGGGAGGGTTATGGGGAAGAGCTACTGAAAACAATATAAGCCGACACAAGGAACCAGGAAAGCAGGGTGTATGTGGTAAAGAAAACAAGTATTCCACAATAGCATCATCGTATGTCATGGTTTGGTATAATTTCCATTGACTTTGCAAAAGACAGAATGATATTAAAGTCCTTATGTGGTCAGTGAGCTTAAATTAAGCATGTCTATTCGCATCAACCACATATTCTTGCAGTGAGTTGGCTTCATTCAATTCTTAATACCTAGAATAAGCATATAAACAGAGGGTTGGGATGAGGGAACAGGGGAGGGCTTAGACTTCCTAGCTACTCACCACCTCTGGAGTTTATATTTACCTCTCCTTTCTGTTGCTGCAAGTGACTGGTCACCTGCTGATGTCAAGGAAAAAAATCTGGTAGAAAAATCAATAGATTTAACTCTGCTCCCCCTCCTCAAGCTATAAATGGAGGCCCAGAGATATGCATAATGGGGAAGGGACCTTCCATCAGAAGCATTTACTGCCATTAGGCTTGCGCTTTTTCCAAAATGCAATTTCCTAATGCAAGGCCAAGGCTAATAAAACGTCAAAGGCTACTTGGTCTTTTTCACTCCTCAGACTAAGTGGATCATAAGAACAGTATCTTTAAATGAGAGCACAAGAGCCTAGTTATTCCATGATTGTTAAGGACTTGAGCCCAGTAATATCTCATAGGACTTAGATATGAGGACAAAGAGGGTTAGGCATTGTCCTTTACACTGGTTTGGGTAATAAGTATGATATTTAAACAAAGGTTAACAAAAAAGGCCACTGAAGTCCCTCTACCACAGAACGTTTTGAGCAAGGCCTTGTGGCTTTCAGTAAGAAAGTTCCCTAGCTGCCTGATATCAGACCCACTTTAGGGGTTTGGGATTAAGACAGGAACTTTGATTTGAGTATATCTACCTAAATCTAAGTACATATTATCAGTGCACTAAATCAAGTGAAAAGCATAGAAAAACAAATGATAGTATCATACTGTTTCCTTTTGCTTTATATCACCAAAGTTGCCTGGAGGCATTCACCTCAGTGGCCACTTTGCACGTAATAAATAACACGGTTTCTTGCTCTCTCCCAGTTTTTAACATTTATGGTACTTAGGCAGTGTACGGTGAGGGAGGTGGTGAGTTGTTTTGTTCATGTTAGGTTTTCCTCTAGCTGTATTTCACATCATCAAGGGAAATTGGCCATATTACTACAGGTATACCAGGGCTCAGAAGACTTGATCAACACCACATACCCTTTCAGCTGCTACTGACCTCTAGTTCCTTCTCCTGAAATTTGCTTGTTTTATTATTTTTTTAAATAATTATCATTTTAGATACTTGTGATTTGACTGGGTTATGAAGTAATGCCTGACAGCTAAAGCAGTTTAAACTGCTTTCAGAGTGGCAAATTTTGAATGGCAAATTTAGATTTGTTGTTATATCAATAAAAATAAACTAAATGAGAAGAGAAATCCGAAGCTGTGTTCTTTTCAACAGCTATGAAATATGATTTAAATTTCTCCTGTATTTTCAAGATCCTAACTAAATAAACTTTGGTGGTTAAGAAAAAGTAACAGACTACTGAGATTTTCTTGGTCAAAGATCACAATAGTTTAGTATGAAATAAATCCGACTATTGTTAACAACCAACACTGAAAGAAAAAAGGGGGGGAAAACCCAAAACCAGCATATACATGGACACATAGATACATGCCAGGTATCCTCAGTCATATGTATTTTAAATCTCACCAATGCTCTTTTCTACTGATTATCAGGCTCAACTGCTTTATTTCCATCAGCCCATGGAACTGAGTTAAAAAAAAAAATCATTCAATGATTAAATTTTTAAAGGGGTTGAAATACTTGGTGCTCACTGTTTTTTGTTTTTCTTTAATAAATTTATTTATTTTACTTATTTATTTTTGGCTAAGTTGGGTCTTCATTGCTGCGTGCGGGCTTTTAGTTGCGGCGAGCAGGGGCTACTCTTTCGCTGAGGTGCGTGGGCTTCTCATCGCGGTGGCTTCTCTTGTTGCAGAGCATGGGCTCTAAGGGTGTGGGCTTCAGTAGTTGTGGCACATGGGCTCAGTAGTTGTGGATCACTGGCTCTAGAGCACAGGCTCAGTAGTTGTGGTGCATAGGCTTATTTGCTCTGGGGCATGTGGGATCGTCCTGGACCTGGGATCGAACCCGTGTCCCCTGCATTGGCAGGCGGATTCTTAACCACTGCACCACCAGGGAAGCCCCTATTTTTTTGGTTTGTTTTCTGTTTATTTTGGCCGCACCTTGCAGCTTGTGGGATTTTAGATCCCTGACCAGGGACTGAAGCTGGGCCCACGGCAGTGAAAGCACCGCGTCCTAACCACTGGACTGCCAGGGAACTGCCGGTACTCACTGTTTCAAACAAGAACTCCAAAACTGGGAATTCATTTCAACTAGTTGGTTTGCAGTGCACGTAAAGAATTTTCTGAGGCATAGGTCACTTAAAAAAGAGCCCACTCTAATGTAGCATGGATTTGTGTGTGTGTGTGTGTGTGTGTGTGTGTGTGTGTGTGAGAGAGAGAGAGAGAGAGAGAGAGAGAGAGAGGAGAGAGAGAAAGAGACCGAGAGAGAGGGAGGGAGAGAGAGAGGGAGGGAGGGAGGGAGGGAGGAAGAGAGAGTTCTGCCAATTAGAATAATCTTTTTGAATGGGGAGGAGTCATGCAAATGCTTGCTATATGAGATAGCAAAGCTTAACATCACAAACTGAAATATCTCCAAAAACATCTGCAACAATGAATGGAAACTGAAGATGTAAAAAGATAGCATCCAATGAACTTGCCTAACTTACTACACACAAAGTATTTATAACTAGAAGTTAGCCCCCTTCAGTTCCTATCAGGAGACATGTACTACTGCAGTGACAAACCATATTAAAAATATCTTGCTCAATAATTAGTGGGGGCTAGATAAAACAGACCCCATCTTGCTCATCCTTCATTTTTCTTGCTGGTGTGTACAATCACTGGGACCTCAGTGATGTGAATGCAGGAAACCACAGTAAGTTCCTGACGCAGAATGGCGCCTATACACAAAGAAAGATGTCTCAGTATAACTTTCCAACCCTATCTGTAGGTAAGTGTTCACAAAATATGATTAACGATGCCTTCCAGTTGGTGTCCCCGCACTACATACAGAGCATAAAGGAAGCAGAACCATGATCTTAATTTACAAACTCAAAAGTATAACTCACTTCCTACTGGAGACTCAAGATAGTAACCCTAACACTGGCAAAGACCATTCACACACCTCAAGTGTTAAGCTCTGTAACTCAGATTATAAATTTGCAACTTCTTCTTTTTAAGGTAATGAACAAAAGAATTCCATAACTGAGTAACAAGCTGCAGTGCTAACCTCCTAGCTGACTTCAAGAAGTGCTACTCAAATATCTAGAGTGACTGCTTAGTTGCTGCCCTTGGACACAGTCCTCTTGGAGCATCACAACCAAGCTGCAGTGGCTCAGTTCCAAGAGTCCCAGAGACAGAATAAAACCACTTGCTCTGTGTGTATTACATGCTGGGCCTAATAAATGCCTTACTTCTTCACTCAGCTGCCAAATTTTTCTACTATTTTATTCCAAACACAAATTACTTTTTCATGTTTCTAATAAGTGAATTTTTTTAAAGTCTTCCTTATTTGTGTCCTATTATATATTATCTAAAGAATGATTCCTGGTATCATTAACTATTTGCTTTAAAGTTATTTTAGTTACACAGTGACAGGATGAAACAAAAGTTATAGTTTAGAATCTATGCCAGTAACTCTAAAAGTAATTCAACTATACATAGAGAGCTCACTTTAATATTTCTATTTTCCTAAAATTTATTCTTGTTTTAGTATAGATATTTCCCCATCTTACAGAAAATACTTTTGATAAAATGAGGTCACCAAATGATTTTCTAAACTGTTAAACCCAGAGCTTCCCACACTATTCATTCGTCCACTACTGTCGTGATTTTCCCATAGGTACCAGTACCATTATTTATGCAATGTTCTTCTTTAAATAGAGTCACTGTTTAATCTTACATTAATTTATGTTAAAAGGGAAAATCAGTACCACTTTTCATGAATTACAGGTTTGATGTGCTGGTTATTTATTTCTTCTAATGCCCATCAGAATAAGCCACAAATACTAAAATCAAAAAATGTTACTCTAAGTACCACCTAAAAGCTTGTGTGCCTCTGGTGATATCTGTACCCTACTTTAGGAACCAATATAGGACACGCTACTGTTGATTTCTTTTTCCTTCTCAAACTCTCTGTTCTTCTGACCTTCAGGACCCAGCTCCCTCTTGGTTCTCCCAATACCTCTCTTTACTCACTTTCACTGCCTCTGCTCCTTAAATGCTAGTATTTTCTAAGATTCCATTCTAGGACTTTTCTTCTCACCCTGAACAATCTGAGGGAACCAGTGGCATCTCTATATGAACATGTCTATCACTGAACTTATTTTCCAGCCACACATGAAGGCATAGATAATTTCTTTTCCATATTCCTTCTCTAAATTAATGACATTGACATGATCCAGTTACCAAAATTAGAAACTTCTCTAGTCAATTCACCTTCTGAGTCCATTGTTTTCAGCCCTTTCTCTCTCATTGTATTTCTAACCTCCTCTGCCCCTCTTCACACTCATCTGACAACTGGCCTCTTACTTCACTGAGAAGTAATCAAAAGTCGCACCAACATACCTACATCTATACCTATAAATTGTACCTTCTCCTATTCAAGGACAACCTCTACACTACACTTGTGCCTCGGAGCCCATCCCCTTCTGTTTATTCAAGAGTTTTGCTTCTACAATTTTTTCTGCATCTTCAATTTCTTCCTCTTTACTGGATATTTCCTACAGGAACACACTGCAATACCTCTTATTTTTAGAACAATAAAGCCAAAACCAAATATCTTCAATCCCACATTCCCCCACAACTACAATCCCATTTTTCTGCTCCTCACTACAGCAAAACTCCTTGAAAGAGCTGCTGGCCATCTCCACTTCACCTACTTCACAAGCCATTTAATACAAACTTTTAGAAGACTGCCAACAACCTCCATGTTCAGAAATCCGATGCTTTATTCTCTGTCCTCATCCAACTCAAGCTCTTAGGATATATCCACGTAGCGTAAGAATAACGATATAACTGACCACTCCTTGGAACACTTTCTTCGCTTGGCTTCTGGAACAGAACACTTGCCTGGTTTCCCTACTGTCTTACTGGCTACTCCTGTAATGTTCTTCCTCTTCCCAATCACTAAATGTTGGCTGGAATGCCCTAGTAATTAATCGCTGACCTCTTTTCTTTTTATACTAATCACTGAGGTAAGTTCATCCAATTTTGTGATTTTAAAAGACATTCATATGTCCATGGTTCACAAATTTTCATCTCTAGCCTGGGGCTCTTCCTTGACCATAATGACATTCATATATACCCAACTGCCTACCCAATACCATCACTTAAACATTTAGAAGGCAACTGAAACTTGTTTAAAACCAAACTTGTTTTTCTCCCTAAATCTGTTCCTTCCTCAGACTTTATCTCATTAAATAGCACCACAGGTTATTAAAAATCTCATTAAATAGCACCTAGTTGATTAGGTCCCATATTTAGGAGTCACCCTGACCCCTGCTTCTTTCATTTCCCATACTTCCTCTGGTAGTGTCTTATTGGTTCCACCTTCAAAAATATACCCCAAATATGATGATCACTTCTCCCCTTCTCCCCTCTCACCCCACTGGTCCAAGGCAACATCATCCGTCACCTACATTTTGTGTGTGTGTGTGTGTGTGTGTGTGTGTGTGTTATGCGGGCCTCTCACTGTTGTGGCCTCTCCCGTTGCGGAGCACAGGCTCCAGATGCGCAGGCTCAGCAGCCATGGCTCACGGGCCCAGCCACTCCGCGGCACGTGGGATCTTCCCGGACCGGAGCACGAACCCATGTCCCCTGCTTCGGCAGGCGGACTCTCAACCACTGTGCCACCAGGGAAGCCCCACCTACATTTTTGCAACAGCATCCTAACTGGTCTTCCTGCTTGTGCCATTACCTGACTACAATCTATCTTCAACGGAGCAGCCAGAAGAATCCTGTTAAAATGTAAATCAGATCATTTTCCTCTAATGCTCAAAACCTTCCAAATCATACATCTTTCTCTTAGAATAAAAGCCCAAATTATTAGAATGGTCTGCAAGGCAGTAAAGATGCGGTTCTACCCTCCTCCTGTTCGTCTCTGCTTTCATTTCCTCCAACACCACCAAACCACAGAAAAGCTCTCCTTGCATAAGCTTTTGCAACAACTATTTTCTCTGCCTGAAATGCTCTTATGCTGTATGTCTGCATGGTCCAACCCTTTACCTCCTTCAAAGCTTTGCTCAAGTGTCACTTTCTCAATGGGGCCTCCCTTAACAATCTAATTTAAATATCACACCAACCCTCCTGCTCTATTTATTTTTCCCCAGAGCACTTATTTGCTAACATACTAAATAACCTCTTTCGTATGTTTATCATCTACTCTGTTTCTCTTTACTAGAATGGAGCTCCGTAAGACTTGGAGTTTTTTGTTTTTTGCTTGCTTGTTTGGTTTCTAGTTCCTAGAATAGTAGACATTAGTTGAATAAATGAATGAATAAATAAGCCATACTCAGGTCCCTTTGCTTGAAAGAAAATACTCTATTGCTTTTGAAGGTTATATCCACTCTCAAATTTCATTTTTCTTAAATATTATTTGGCCAGGTTAACAATCTATAATGACTGGAGGACAACTGTAGAAAGATCTTAAGCAGGGCCCAACAGGCTCATTCCTCAAAAGAAAACAATTTTTTTTGCATGCTGGACAAAAAATTCATGTTAAAAACCAAGAAGTATTTATATACATATTAAATGTCTTTCGGAGGCTGAAGTGTAAAACCACTGGTTAACAAAACCTGCCTAAATGTCTTAACTTCTTATGAAAACAAAAGGTAACCATTTTGCTCATGAAACCAAAATGCTGGGAATCCCAAAAGACAAATATTACCTACTGAGCGAATATTACAAGTATGGCTACCAGATCTTCTGTGTAAAATCCAATGCTTTACAGCAATCTAATGATGCAAAATACAGAAGAGATCAAAGTGACACGCTAAACTGAAAGGGACCATTTTAGGTGTGCTTTTAGGGTTTATTATGACTGTCCCCCATAATATAGTTCAGAGCCATGTTTTATATAGGGATGTATGTATCTCTTTTGAGGGATGATATACGAAGTGCAGTGATTATACTACTTTCATAAAATGGCTCAAGAATCTACAAATATGAATTCTTTCAGTCTTGGCAGTGGAATAGTTTATGGCTTGAGAATAAAAGAATTACGCATGAGAGCCACACTGGCCTTAGAAGACAGAGGACTCAGATTTCAGTCTCTGTGCTACCAATGACTGACTCTGTGACTTGAGTAAATCATAACTTTTGCTTCTAGATTCATAAAAAAGGCACTTTTCTTATCCCTTCTCTCACCGTCATATAGATGCTTATCAAAGGATTGTTTGTTAACCAAATAATTAAAGCCCTTTAAGAAGTATAAAAATTTATACATATTACATATAGAGAGGTACATCTAGCTTTGTTGCAAGATGCACCTGCACCTACAGGATTCTGAGCCTGTAAAAAGTTAACCAGTTTTCATTCTTCCAACAAAAATAAATGGAGGTAAGCTAACTAGTAGCATATTAAAAATGCTATAAAAACTGTGTCTTTCAGACTGTATTTTCTTTCTTTTTGTTTTTGCGGTACGTGGGCCTCTCACTATTGTGGCCTCTCCCGCTGCGGAGCACAGGCTCCGGATGCACAGGCTCAGCGGCCATGGCTCACGGGCCCAGCCACTCCGCGGCATGTGGGATCCTCCCAGACCGGGGCACGAACCCGCGTCCCCTGCATTGGCAGGCGGACTCTCAACCACTGCGCCACCAGGGAAGCCCTCTTTCTTTTTTTGTAAAGCAGATATCTTCACTAATTCTCATCAAGAATGTGATAAAGCAGGTCCTTAACTGCAGGTAGAATGTGTTGGATATTCCACAGGAGGGCAGCAAAATGCAGGATTTCTTTTCCTTCAAAATCTGAACTCCATGTAAAATTGCTTTAAGCTACAAGTTATAAATCTACAGAAATTTGGGTGGAAGAACACAGACTAAAACCACAGGCAAGAAACAAGTTATAAAACGAGATAAGATTTAGGTAAATAGTACGTAGATGCTATAAATACAGAAACATTATAAAGACAACACAGGGGCTTCCCTGGTGGTGCAGTGGTTGGGAGTCCGCCTGCCCATGCAGGGGACACGGGTTCATGCCCCGGTCCGGGAGGATCCCACATGCCACGGAGCAGCTGGGCCCGTGAGACATGGCCGCTGGGCCTGCGCGTCCGGAGCCTGTGCTCCGCAACGGGAGAGGCCACAGCAGTGAGAGGCCCGTGTACCACAAAAAACAACAACAACAAAAAAAAACAAAAAACAAAAAAAAGACAACACAGAATAATTCTTCTGCACATTGGAACAGATATTAAAGCTCATGTATGTGATTTGGAAATTCTATTTTTTTCTATGGTGGTGAAAGCTTTGAAATACACTTTATAGAGAAATGTATATAAAATTCTAACCATACCTAGTCATTAAAGTCTGAGTTCTGTATAACATTTATTCATAATTTCTAAAGATCTGGGCCAATAATTTTAAGTGGGTAGGTGTCTCAGCGGATGAAGAAAAGACCAATGTTCAGCGATTGTGGGGCTGATGCTTAATTATACTCAGTTAATAACAATGCCATTGTTAGCAGCATACCTATACACATGTAATGAAGTCTAACGAATATAACCTTCCGTTGGTCTTATGTTTTCTAATGTAAGAAAAGTAATACTGAGTGAAGAATACTAAAAGTAAAATTATGCATATCAGAGACATAATAATGGAACAACGTATATTGCTTAAGTAGTAGAAAGCATCTTTTTTAGATGTAACTTTTTAATTTTCAAATCAGTGAAACTGAAGAATGAAAGTATGTAGAAAATACTCTTAAGTAATAAACACTTGGAAAATCCACTATCATGAATATTACAGATTTAATATCCACATTTTGCTTATTATAAATTATTTTCCATTTTTCATCATTAGAGAATATAATCATTATTGCTTCATGAAATTCCATTTTCTGTGACACCTTTTTATTTTCAATTTTAAAAAAGTCCTTTTTTAGCGCTGAGCACTCAAGAGACCTTACTTATACTCAAAAGCATTGTAAGTTTATTTAACAGGTTCCATTTTACTTTAAAAAAGGCCAAGTATGTTGTTATTGAAAAATGAGTTTGTTCAAGTGGCCAATTCAGTTCTATTTAAGTTGAATTGTAAAATAACAAGTCAATAAATGTGGACAAAAAATATGTATTTAAAAACTGCCAAAATAAAATGTTTAATCAAAACTTGAAGCACTAGCTTCTCTTTCACAGTCAACTTGAGAGCTGGCAATTAAAAAATCTATTATGTTTTCCTTCCCAGCATCCTTGAAACTGTAATGCTGATATAAAAATACCTATAAAAGAAAAGAATTTATTAAGTACTATTCAAAGGAGAGAGAGAGATGATGATAAGCAGTTTCTGTAAGAACAAATGCAACTAATAAATGGCAGTAAATAAGAGGATTATCTAGATTAATCAAAGTTTGGGAAAACTGTCAGATAAATGATTCTGCACTAATTGACACATTTTTAGCTATAAAGTCTTTCAAGTAAGAAAAGTTTGTGAGCATAATGATTATGTACTTCTAAGCTGAATGAATCAGTATTCAAAGCTAAATACATTACCTGTGCATATACTCCAAGAAACATAAACTAAAAATCTGTGTGAAAAATTTCCAAGATTATATATGAAAAGCAATACTTACTGATGTTAAAAGACTACTGATAATTTTACTATTCAGTTCATACTACCCAAGACATTACACTATATTACAGTTGCTATAAAAACAGTGTCTAATGTGGATCTTTAAAGAAAATAATTTAGGGAAGATTAACAATAGTGGTCAGAAAAGTTGTTTTTAAAATGTTTTCCAAGAGTATTTAACTATTTTTGATCTTGAAAAGCTTACCTGAAAAGCTTTTAAATTGGTAGCTTTTCAAACAGGCTTTCATAAGAGAATTTTTTAGGTTGGAAAAAGGGTGTATAAGGGCAGCTTAAATCTTGTCCAAAAAAACCCAATTACAATATTAATTCCTTAAAATATCACTCAGCCATAAAAAAGGAACAAAATTGGGTCATTTGTAGAGATGTGGACGGACCTAGAGACTGTCATACAGAGTGAAGTAAGTCAGAAAGAGAAAAACAAATATCGCATATTAATGTATATATGGTAGAATCTGAAAAAATTGGTATAGACAATCTTATTTACAAAGCAGAAATAGAGACACAGACATAGAGAACAAATGTATGGATACCAAGGGGGAAAGGGGGCACTGGGATGAACTGGGAGATTGGGACTGACATATATACACTATTGATACTGTGTATAAAATAGATAACTAATGAGAACCTACTGTACAGCATAGGGAACTCTACTCAATGCTCTGTGGTGACCTAAATGTGAAGGAAATCCAAAAAAGAGGGCACATATGTATATGTATAGCTCATTCACTTTGCTGTACAGCAGAAACTAACACAACACTGTAAAGCAATTATACTCCAATAAAAATTAAAAAAAAAAAAAAAGACCCTCTGGACACCAAAGGCTGGGGTGTGCTCCCTTGGTTGGCAATACTCCACGTGTACTGTCACACATCATAGCTGGGAGGAGGTAATGTTGTCCATGACTCCATGGGAAGAGGACAACCGGAGGTTCTGTATTTGTACCCCTCAAGGACTCTACCTTGGCTGATTTTAACTAGTATCTTTTCCCTGTAATAAACTGTAACTATGAGTATTACAAAAAAAATATGAATTCTTTGATTATTGGAAATAGAATCACAAGCCTTGCTTCTTGAAACCTTTCTAAAGTCATAATAAAAACTTTAGAAAGATATGTCAAACAAGATAACTTATGAAGCTTCTTTCAATATTGCAAAAATGAAAAAGTAAAGGGCAGAGAGAATCATCTGAAGGTACAGAAATGCTAATCATTACTCAGAGGTTTTGTCTCCTTTTTCATCAACCGTTTAGTAAAGCTCAGAGATAACTGGAGTAAAGGCAACTGTTAGGTTTTAAAATGTAGGAAGTTCATGGTTTTGACAGAGGTGTCTGCTTCTTTCAAATTTCAGCTTTTCAAAGCTGGAACTCAGCAAAACAACTGTCAATAAATAGGATTATTGTGGAAACAAGTAATGCAAAAACACTGTTAAAGAAAAATTTAATACTGAAATTAGTTCAGTATTATCAATGAGTTTTTAAACCTAGAAAATGCATATATTTCCATTAGGGGTAACTATTTATTTAGGAGTTAGCAGACGTTGGATTCTTTTCTAAACTAATTAATTACAATGTAAAAAGGGATAATGTTTTTTGTTTGTTTTTTTATACTGCAGGTTCTTATTAGTCATCAATTTTATACACATCAGTGTATACATGTCAATCCCAATCACCCAATTCAGCAAACCACCATCACCACCCCACCACACTTTTCCCCCCTTGGTGTCCATATGTCTGTTCTCTACATCTATGTCTCAATTTCTGCCCTGCAAACTGGCTCATCTGTACCATTTTTCTAGGTTCCACATACATGTGTTAATATACGATATTTGTTTCTCTCTTTCTGACTTACTTAACCTCTGTATGACAGTCTTTAGATCCATCCATGTCTCAGCAAATGACCCACTTCCATTCCTTTTTATGGCTGAGTAATAATATTCCATTGTATATATGTACCACAATTTCTTTATCCATTTGTCTGTCGATGGGCATTTAGGTTGCTTCCATGACCTGGCTATTGTAAACAGTGCTGCAACGAACACTGGGGTGCATGTGTCTTTTTGAATTATGGTTTTCTCTGGGTATATGCCCAGTAGTGGGATTGCTGGGTCATATGGTAAATCTATTTTTAGTTTTTGAAGGAACCTCCATACTGTTCTCCATAGTGGCTGTATCAATTTACATTCCCACCAACAGTGCAAGAGGGTTCCCTTTTCTCCACATCCTCTCCAGCATTTGTTGTAAGTAGATTTTCTGATGATGCCCATTCTAACTGGTGTGAGGTGATACCTCATTACAGTTGTGATTTGCATTTCTCTAATAATTAGTGATGTTGAAGAGCTTTTCATGTGCTTCTTGGCCATCTGTCTTCTTTGGAGAAATGTCTACTTAGGTCTTCTGCCCATTTTTGGATTGGGTTGTTTGTTTCTTTGAGCTGCATGAGCTGTTTATGTATTTCGGAGATTAATCCTTTATCTGTTGATTTGTTTGCAAATATTTTGTCCTATTCTGAGTGTTCTCTTTTCGTCTTGTTTAAAGTTTCCTTTGCTGTGCAAAAGCTCTGAAGTTTCATTAGGTCTCATTTGTTTATTTTTGTTTTTATTTCCATTACTCTAGGAGGTGGATCAAAAAGATCTTGCTGTGATTTATGTCAAGAGTGTTCTTCCTATGTTTCCTCTAAGAGTTTTATAGTGTCCAGTCTTACATTTAGGTCTCGAATCCATTTTGAGTTTATTTTTGTGTATGGTGTTATTTTGTGTATGGTGTTATTTCAGTATTCTAATTTCATTCCTTTACATGTAGCTGTCCGGTTTTCCCAGCACCACTTACTGAAGAGACTGTCTTTTCTCCATTGTATATCTTCGCTTCCTTTGTCATAGATTAGTTGACCATAGGTGCGTGGGTTTATCTCTGGGCTTTCGATCTTGTTCCATTGATCTATGTTTCTGTTTTTGTGCCAACACCATATTGTCTTGATTACTGTAGCTTTGTAGTATAGTCTGAAGTCAGGGAGTCTGATTTCTCCAGCTCCATTTTTTCCCCCTCAAGACTGCTTTGGCTTTTTGGGGTCTTTTGTGTCTCCATACAAATTTTAAGATGATTTGTTCTAGTTCCATAAAATATGCCATGGGTAATTTGACAGGGATTGCACTGAATCTGTAGATTGCTTTGGGTAGTATAGTCATTTTCACAATATTGATTCTTCCAATCCCAAAACATGGTATATCTCTCCATCTGTTGGTATCATCTTTAATTTCTTTCATCAGTGTCTTATAGTTTTCTGCATACAGGTCTTTTGTCTCCCTAGGTAGGTTTATTCCTAGGTATTTTATTCTTTTTGTTGCAATGGTAAATGGGAGTGTTTCCATAATTTCTTTTCAGATTTTCATCATTAGTGTATAGGAATGCAAGAGATTTCTGTGCATTAATTTTATATCCTGCCACTTTACCAAATTCATTGATTAGCTCTAGTAGTTTTCTGGTGGCATTTTTAGGATTCTCTATGTATAGTATCATGTCATCTGCAAACAGTGACACTTTTACTTCTTCTTTTCCAATTTGTATTCCTTTTATTTCTTTTTCTTCTCTGATTGCCATGGCTAGGACTTTCAAAACTATGTTGAATAATAGTGGGGAGAGTGGACATCCTTGTCTCGCTCCTGATCTTAGAGGAAATGCTATCAGTTTTCATCATTGAGAATGATGTTTGCTGTGGGTTTGTCGTGTATGGCCTTTATTATGTTGAGGTAGGTCCCCTCTATGCCCACTTTCTGGAGAGTTTTTATCATAAATGGGTGTTGAATTTTGTCAAAAGCTTTTTCTGCATCTGTTGAATGATCATATGGTTTTTATTCTTCAATTTGTTAATATGGTGTATCACATTGATTGATTTGCATATCTTGAAGAATCCTTGCATCCCTGGGATAAATCCCACTTGATCATGGTGTATGATCCTTTTAATGTGTTGTTGGATTTTGTTTGCTAGTATTTTGTTGAGGATTTTTGCCTCTATATTCATCAGTGATATTGATCTGTAAGTTTCTTTTTTTTATAGTATCTTTGTCTGGTTTTGGTATCAGGGTGATGGTGGCCTCATAGAATGAGCTTGGGAGTGTTCCTTCCTCTGCAATTTTTTGGAAGAGTTTGAGAAGGATGGGTGTTAGCTCTTCTCTAAATGTTTCAAAGAATTTACCTGTGAAGCCATCTGGTCCTGGACTTTTGTTTGTTGGAAGATTTTTAATCACAGTTTCAGTTTCAATGCTTGTGATTGGTCTGTTCATATTTTCTGTTTCTTCCTGGTTCAGTCTTGGAAGGTTGTGCTTTTCTAAGAATTTGTCCATTTCTTCCAGGTTGTCCATTTTATTGGCATAGAGTTGCCTGTATTAATCTCTCATGACTCTTTGCATTTCTGCAGTGTCAGCTGTTACTTCTCCTTTTTCATATCTAATTCTATTGATTTGAGTCTTCTCCCTTTTTTTCTTGATGAGTCTGGCTAATGGTTTATCAATTTTGTTTATCTTCTCAAAGAACCAGCTTTTAGTTTTATTGTTCTTTGTTATTGTTTTCTTTGTTTCTATTTCATTTATTTCTGCTCTGATCTTTATGATTTCTTTCCTTCTGCTAACCCTGGGTTTTGTTTGTTCTTCTTCCTCTAGTTACTTTAGGTGTAATGTTAGGTTGTTTACTTGAGATTTTTCTTGTTTCTTGAGGTAGGCTTGTATTGCTATAAACTTCCCTCTTAGGACTGCTTTTGCTGCATCCCATAGGTTTTGGATCGTCATGTTTTCATTGTCATTTGTCTCTAGGTATTTTTTGATTTCCTCTTTGATTTCTTCAGTTATCTCTTGGTTATTTAGTAACGTATTGTTTAGCGTCCATGTGTTTGTGTTTTTTACGTTTTTTTCCCTGTAATTCATTTCTAATCTCATAGTGTTATGGTCCGAAAAGATGCTTGATAAGATTTCAATATTCTTAAATTTACTGACGTTGGATTCTTTTCTAAACTAATTAATTACAATGTAAAAAGGGCTAATGTTTTTTCATTAAAAAAAAAATTTTAAAAATGAGCTCTCTGAAAGAACCAAAAATGGTATTCCCTCTTCCCAAGTCAAATTATTTTCTTTTATAGTTATTGTATCAGATTCAATAATATTCTTGGGGACTTCCCTGGTGGCGCAGTGGTTAAGAGTCTGCCTGCCAATGCAGGGGACACGGGTTCTAGCCCTGGTCCGGGAAGATCCCACATGCCACAGAGCAACTAAGCATGCGAGCCACAACTACTGAAGCCCGCGTGCCTAGAGCCCGTGCTGTGCAACAGGAGAAGCCACCGTAATGAGAAGCCCACACTCTGCAACGAAGGGTAGCCCCCACTCGCTGCAACTAGAGAAAGCCTGTGCGCAGCAATGAAGACCCAATGCGGCCAAAAATTTTTAAATTATTAAAAAAAAAAAAGAAGTGAGCAGAAAAAAAATAGCAATTAAAAAAATATTCTTGGAATAACCTGGACTATCAGATACTACAATTTTGAGAAAGATTTGTTTCAAGTTAATAGTTCCCTGGGCTAGCTGAGATTATGTTCCAGGGGAAAAAGAGCTTAAGACAACTGAATTTCCTCTCTCAACATCAGTGACATAAAATAACAATAAATTTCAAGAAACTAAAATACTAAGCAAAAGCATGTAAAACAAATACAAGAGAAAAGGCTTTTAGAAAAGGATCACTATATACATACAAAACCCTTCTTCCCAATAACAGAAAAGAAGAGAAGTGAGGGAGATGATAGTCAGTAAAGAAAATAAGAAATTCTATTAATATAAACAGCTCATTGAAAAAAAATGAAATCCTGTTTATAAGGCTGTCCTTAGATATAACCTACAAAACTTTAAAGACCACAACATATTTTCTAGTATTATGTAAGAAGATAAAGATCCTTAACCTTTAGAGTCATATTCTGTATTCATTATGAATTTCTAATGGCTTACTTTTACATAACACCTACTCTGTGACAATAATCTCATTTAATCCTCCCAAAAAGTATATGAAATTTTACTGTCTTTCATTTTATAGATTAGGACACAAATTACTTTAATGGGAACAGAAAGACAGTAATGGCAAAGCCAGGGCTCAAACATGAATCTGTATGACTCTAGAACTAGCCACCCCACTATACTGCCTTGCTAAAAAAACACTGTTAGGCCTTCAGCATTCATGTACAAATTCTAGTTTAGATGCTGCTCAACAATGATCTACAACTGAGCTATAGAGTCTGAGAGATTTTTCGTTTCTTCACTAAAAAAAGGGCTCTGATATTTAAAATGACTTCCTGCCTTCCATTAAAATCCTAAGGCAGTCTGGTATAGTGAATCAGTTTGGGTGCCAAATGTAGTAATTACTGATG
The DNA here is from genome assembly GCF_059928025.1 of Delphinapterus leucas. Classification (NCBI taxonomy): domain Eukaryota; kingdom Metazoa; phylum Chordata; class Mammalia; order Artiodactyla; family Monodontidae; genus Delphinapterus; species Delphinapterus leucas. The sequence continues at coordinate 16,496,326 of NC_143135.1, forward strand.
TCTTTTAGACAAGTCACTTAATGAAGTGTGTATCACTTTTTTTCTTCTTCTAAATACCTGAAGTGAAGGAGCTGAGCTAGTCCTCTGGTTGAATATTATAATCTAATTTGAACATTAAACACAGCATCTACTGTGTGCTCTACAAAAGCAAGGTACTGAGGATTCACATGTATATAAACTGAACCACTTATAATTCAAGTTAAACTCATTTTTTTTCTTCCAGTGAAGGTTAAATAATAATCAAATATCGTGGAACTACTATATTCAATATCCTATGATAAACCATAAATAAAAAAATATAAAAAAAGAATGTATTCCTTATATTCAATGTGCTCATACAATGTGTTCCTTTAAAAGCTAAAAATAAAATTACCATATGACCCAGCAATCCCACTACTGGGCATATACCCAGAGAAAACCATAATTCAAAAAGACACATGCACCCCAATGCTCACTGCAGCACTATTTACAATAGCCAGGTCATGGAAGCAACCTAAATGCCCACCAACAGACGAATGGATAAAGAAGATGTGGAACATATATAAAATGGAATATTACTCAGCCATAAAAAGGAACGAAATTGGGTCATTTGTAGAGACATGGATGGATCTAGAGACTGTCATACAGAGTGAAGTAAGTCAGAAAGAGAAAAACAAATATCGTATATTAACTCATATATGTGGCATCTAGAAAAATGGTATAGATGAACCAGTTTGCAGGGCAGAAATTGAGCCACAGATGTAGAGAACAAACGTATGGACACCAAGGAGGGAAAGTGACGGGGGGTGGGGTGGGGGTGAGGATGTGATGAATTGGGTGATTGGGATTGACATGTATACACTGATGTGTATAAAATTGATGACTAACAAGAACCTGCTGTATAAAAAAATAAAAATTCAAAGAAAAAGAATGTATAAATATGTACAACTGAATCACTTTGCTGTACAGCAGAAATTAATACAACACTATAAATCAACTATACGTCAATAAAAAAATATTGAAGAAAAAATATCATGGAACTCTTAGAAATTTACAATAGTTGAGACATTAACTCAAGTAGCTCTGACCCAGGTGGACACACTGCTGCACACGTGTGTATGTATACACATATGTACACATGCATGGTGCCTGTGGGAGGAAGCGGAAGAATGCAAAGTAGATAGCCGCTTCACGTCGGACGACTGCCTGAAAGGTGCGGTGAAGGTCCACACCACCTCCACTCAAAGACAAGGGGCTGTACTTCGGTGAATGAGGATAGAAACACTGCTTCAAATCTCATTACACCGTTTGAATTTGTGGCAGAAAAAAATATCTTTTACCATAAATAGCAGTTGTTGTAGAACATCAGAGATTTGGGGGAGAGAAAAAAATCTCACAGCTTATCAATCCCAGTCGAATATACTTTGATCAGCCTTTCTCAAACTAGGGCTCTGGGAGAGAATTAAGCCTAATGCTCCAAGGCATGTACACAGCAAGTTATTAATTAATTTCTTTCCTATGTATCTAGAATTACACTGGTTATGTAAAAACCTTCGAAAAATAAAATCATTTTCTGTGTTCTGTTGATCAAAACAGGAATCCTGATTGAACTCATTATTTTGCCAGCATTTAACAGCTGCTTACCACTGCAAACAGAAGAGGTGATGTTGTACAGAAAAGGATAAAACTGCATACAGCGAATCAACTTCAGGCTGTTTTCACACTCTGGGCATTTGGTAGTTAATTTCAAAGCCTGTCTAAAGGCCTCAAGTGCCCCACTGATATTCTTCAAAGCAAGGTAAGCATTTCCCAGGCTCAAAAAGGTCAGGGGCTGAAAAGAAAGAAAAAAAAAATCAGAAAATGTTAATGAATTAATATTTTCTGAGAGTTACAAAACCTTTACAGTATATGTCTTTTGGCTTTTTTTAGGTTACCTCATAAAAGTTACCCCAACTGTCCATTTTATTTACATCAGCTAAACTGTTTAATATAAATTTATTTTTTACCTTTTTACTAAGATAAAAAATACATAAAGTATGTAACATGCACTAGTCTTAAGCGTACAGCTCAATGAGTTTTTATGTATGTATATACCCCTGTAACCACCACTCATCTAAAGATACAAAACATTTGGAACATTTCTGGTGCCCCAAGAGGTTCCCCTGGGCAACCCAACCCCAACCCCAGAGGTAACCACTTGATGTGATGTTGTGACTATCACCATAGATCAGCTCTGCCTTGCCTGTTCTTGAACTCCATATAAATGGAATCAAACAGTATGTTCTCTTACGTGTATAATATGTACCCTTTCGTACCTGCTTTCACTCAACACAACATCTAATATTCAAGAAACCAGATGTTTTTTGTGTACTATTTGTTCATTCTTCTTAAAAAAAATTGATGTGTAATGTTTCATCATGTGAATACACCACAATTTATTCATCCATTCTCCTACTGATAGGGAGTTTTTGGATTGTTTGCAGTTTTGGGTTACTATAAGTAAAGCTACTATGAACAGTCATGTAAATGTCTTTTGATAGACATATGCACTCATTTTCCTTGGGTATACACTTAGTAGTGGTTCTTAAGGTAGGCATACATTTAGTTTTATGAGATACAACGAAACCATTTCCCATTGAACATACAGACTTGCACTCCTACCAACAACTGTGAGAATTCACTGACTTGTTATTGTCAGTTTTTTAAATTTAGCTGTTTTAGTGAGATGCTTAAGTGGCATCTCACTGTGATTTTAATGTGCATTTCCTTGATTAGTAATAATGTTGAATATTTTTTCATGTGCTTACTGGCCCTTTGGGTACCCTTATTGCTGAAGTGCTGTTGTTTTCCCCATTAAAAAAAAATTGGGTTGCCTTTTTCTTATTGATTTGAAGGAGTTCTTTATATATATACTAGACATGAGACCTTTGCTGGAAATATTTATTGCAAATATCTTCTCCAAGTCTGTTGTCTGCCTTTTTATTCTCTTAATGGTATCTTCTGATAAACAGAAATTCTTAATTTTAATGAAGTTCAGTTATATATTTTTTTCTTTTATAGTTAGTGCTTTTTGAAATCTTTGCCAGCTATAAGGTAACAAAGACTTCCTCCTATGTTTTCATCAAGAAGCTTTATTGTTTTATCTTTCACATTTTGGTACATGATCCACCTCAAATTAATCTTGTGTATGATATGGAGTAGGAGTCAGGGTTCATTTCTTTTTCCATAGGGGATATCCAAGTACTCCATTACTACCTACTGAAAAACCAAAAGCTCCCACACACACTGAACTAGTGTGCCTTTGTCATAAAATCAGGTGACCATATATGCAGGGGCCTATTTTTAATTTCTCTATTGTGTTCCATTGATATATTTAAGTATCTTTGTGCCAGTACCATACTGATTTAATTACAGTTAAGTCTTGAAATCTGGTAATATAAACCTTCCAACTCTGTTTTTTTCTTCCCCTCACACCCCAATTTTTGAGCTATTCTAGATCCATTTTTATGTAGATTTTTGACTCTCCTTATCAATTTACACACACATATACATGCAATTGCTGGGAGTTTGGGATTGAATTGAATCTATAAATCAATCTGAAGAGAACTTACATCTTAACAATATTGAATCTTTCAATCCATGAACATGATGTATATCACCATTTATTTAGGTTTTCTTTCTCTTAGCAATGTTTTGTAATCACGATAGAAATCTTGTGCATCTTCCTTTAGATTTACTTCTAGATGTCTGATTTTTTGGATGCTATTGTAAATAGTCTTAAAATTCTATTTTCCAATTGTTTGTTGAGACTTTGTTTTTATACACAGCCCAAAGTATTCAGTTTAGGTCATTTTAGCAGAAATATACCTATGCTTAGTATTTGCTGCATACAAACCATTTATTCTACAAACCATCTATTTACTTTATCATTAAAAATATTTTAAAAGATCTAAGAATGTTTTATTCTCAAATTGCACAGTATATCCCCGTGAAAAGCAATTATCCCCTATAATTTATCAGCTACTTGCTTTTGATTCAGGCTGTTAGGTCATCAGAAATATCTCACTATAACCAAACCAAGGTGTACAAAATATTCCAGATTAAAGAGGCCTAATCTAGGTAGTGCTCAGGTTACATTTAAAGTATTACTTAGTGGTTCACACTAAGATATACAATTAAATTCCATACATAGATTTCAAAAATGTCTTTATATTTTCCATAAGGAAATGAAGTATCATAATTATCCTTACAACTAGAATGAAGGAAACGAAGTATCATGATTATCCCTATGACTACAATGATAGTTGTGCAAATATCTTGTATTGAGACGAACTGGTTAGCATTTTGGAAAAAAAGAATAATTTTCGTGAATTCATTCTGAAAATAATTACTGAGTGTTTACCATGTTTCAAATACTGATTTTGACACTGGGGATACAGCAGAAAATAAGAAAGATAAATCTTTGCCTTAGTGGATCTTATAGTCTCGTGTCACACAATTGTGAGTAAAATGTGATGAAGGACAGCAGGGAAGAGACATAAATAGTACTAAGCATAGGGAAGAGAGTGCCATTACAAACAGAGTAGTAAGGGAAAGACTCCCTGAGAAGTTAGTATTTGTAAAAGATTTTAAGGAGATGAGGAGCAAGCTATGAAGAATCTTAGTGGGATGAAGCATTCCAAGCAGAGAGAATAGAAAATGCAAAGGTCCTGAGGAGGGAGCACAGCTAGCATGTTCAAGGAACTGCAAGGCGGCAAGTGAGGCTAGAATAGAATGACCAAAGGAACGATCTCATGGAGATAAGGTCAGAAAAGTAACAAGGTCATGTAGGACCTTCTACATCATTAAATTCTTGTTTCTTACTGTGAGTTACATGGAGAGTCACCGCAGAGATTTGAACAAATAACAACATCTGACATTTAAAAAAAAATTACTAACTTTGTTTCTTGTATTTTTTCAATGTAGAAGGTAATTTTTCAACTCTGGCTATGGGATGGAGAGAATTTAGGTGAAAGGAGAGGGGAAGCGGCTCCCTTTAAGCAATACTCTACAGCTTCCTAAAGCTAAGGAACAGCATATAAGTTTAGCATATGTTGAGCACTACTGGCATTGTATTTATTCATAACGCAATTTCTTTCTTTCTTTTTTTTTTTGGCTGCGCTGCGCAGCACGTGGGATCTTAGTTCCCTAACCAGGGATTGAACCCGTGCCCCTGCAGTGGAAGTGTGGAGTCTTAACCACTGGACCAACAGGGAAGTCCCTGACAACATCTGACTTTTAATAAGAATTTCATTGACTGCTGTACTGTGAACAGAGTGTAGGGTGACAAAGGCAGAAAGCCAAGAAGCTAGTTAGGAGGCTACTGAAATAATCTAGATAAAAGACAATGATGGTGTGGATAAGATAGCAGTGGAGATGATGGTAAATAGTGAAATTCTGGGTATATTTTAAAAACAGAATCAGCAAGATTACTTAATAGATTGAATCTGCCCTGAGAGAAGGAGAAAGGTACGAAGGATGGCTCTAAGTTTTTGTCCTGAGATACTGGCTTTACTGTTTCCTGAAATGGGAAGACTGAGAACAAATTAGAACAATGTTAAGGAGCTTAGTTTTGGCCTGTAGTTTTAGACCGTGTTTTAGACATTCAAGTGGAGGTGTAATGTTAGCTGTTGGATAAAGGAGTCTGGAGTTCAGAGCAAAGGTGATAAGTGACTCAATAAGGAAAGTGTAGTGTTCTTGAGATATGCTCCTGGAACAATCAGATATCCGTTTGGATATGAACTTTGATGAATGAACGTTGATCCCTACCTCACATTGCAAAGAAAATTTAACTTGAAACGGATCATAGGCCTAAATGTGAAACCTGAAACTGTAAAACATCTAGAAGACAACATAGGAAAAGGCCTTTGTATATCTGAGAGTCAACTATTTAAAGACAAACCAGAGAAAACAAAATAGAACTATTTTTTTTTCAGACTTCTTATGAGGACACCTTAAATCTAACAATAGAAATCAAAAGGGAAAAGATGGAAAATTAAGGTAAGTTTTAAAAGCTAAGATAAAAAGGCAAAGAGAGAAAATATTTTTAACATATGATAGATGGAGTTAAAGACTTTATTGTATAAAGAGTTCATGTAAAATTAAAAAAAAAACAAATTCTAACAAAATGAGCAAAATGCCTACATAAACTTTTACTTTAAAAATACAATAAAATAGAGGACTTTCCTGGTGGCACAGTGGTTAAGAATTCACCTGCCAATGCAGGGGACATGGGTTTGAGCCCTGGCCTGGGAAGATCCCACATGCCATGGAGCAACCAAGCCCGTGCACCACAACTACTGAGCCTGCGCTCCAGAGCCTGCGAGCCAAAACTACTGAGCCCACACGCTGCAACTACTGAAGCCCATGTGCCTAGAGCCTGTGCTCCGCAACAAGAGAAGCCACTGCAATGAGAAGCCCGCGCACAGCAACGAAGACCGAACGCAGCCAGAAACACAAACAAACAAACAATAAAACAGGGACTTCCCTGGGGGTCCAGTGGTTAAGGCTTTGAGCTCCCAATGCAGAAAGCCCGGGTTCAATCCCTGGTCAGGGAACTAGATCCCACATGCCGCAACTAAGAGCCTGCATGCCGCAACTAAAGATCTCACATACCCCACCTAAAAAGTAAAAAATAAAAAGATCCTGCATGCTGCAACTAAAAAAAAAAATCCCACATGCTGCGAAGATCCTGTGTGCCGCAACTAAGACCCGGCGTAGCCAAATAAATAAATAAACATTTTAAAAAAATACAATATCCTTAAAATAAGATAAAGAAATTTATGTTACAACAGAGAAATGAAATTTTTTAAAGTAAATCTATTTTACAAATGTTAATACAGAAGCAGTGTGACTTGACTATAAAGGTGTGAACTCTAATGGTCACTCTCCCTGAGTTCAAATCCAAGCTCTATGACTTTCTGTAAATCCCTTTGGCATTCTTTTTCTATCAAATGGGTAAATCTTATCTCATAGGGTTGTTTTGAGGATTAAATGAGTTATTACATGTAAAGTGCTTGGTATGATGCCTGGCTCTAGTAAACAATCAATAAAAGTTAGCAGTTACTTCAACTGATTCTGGTGATAACACAAGCAAAATGAATATTTATAGATCTTGATTATGGCAATATATATTGGCCCAAATCTTTTTGTGGATTGTTTGGTATTTTGTATCAAAGCCATCAAAATATTCATTCTCTTACTGACTTAGTAATTTCACTGCTACTAGCAGTCTTTCCTAAGAAAATTATCTGGAAAACAGAAAAGGTCATATCCAGAAAATCATTACTGATATTAGCAACCTAAACATCCAGCAACAGAGGAGTAAGTTCTAACATATCAATTCATCAAACCTTTATACAACCATTTAAATTGATGGCTATAAAAACTAGGTAGTAAAAATTTTTTTTTATGTAAGTTTTAAAGATCACCAGTACAGTAAAGTTGCAACACTATGAAATATTTACATAGAAGGAAAGCTTATAAGGAAATATTTCCAAATGTTGACAGCTGGGGGTAGGGTCTGATTAAGGTGTATTTTGGGGTATCTACCCTGATTCACTGATTTGTATTTTTATTCTTGTTGCAGTACTACAGTATTTAGCTAAAATTTTAGTATAATTTTCAAATATGAAAAGGCAGGGCTTCCCCGGTGGCGCAGTGGTTGAGAGTCTGCCTGCCGATGCAGGGGACCTGGGTTCGTGCCCCGGTCCGGGAAGATCCCACATGCCACGGAGCAGCTAGGCCCGTGAGCCATGGCCATTGAGCCTGCGCATCCGGAGCCTGTGCTCCACAACGGGAGAGGCCACAACAGTGAGAGGCCCGCGTACCGCAAAAAAAAAAAAAAAAAAAGAAAAGGCAGCTAATCTCTAAAGGAGTTTTTTTTTTTTTTTTTCCCAGAAGAAAACTGCCTAATTGCCTTGGCTGGTGGCAGAAAAAAGTGAACCATGAGAAGTATCAAGGGAATACAGCTGTGCTGAACCTTCCATTTGGGTGTTCATTTTATCACATCTCATATAGACCATCTGTTCTACTATAGCCACACCTGGCACACAGTAAACATTTGATTAATATTTGATGTACTTCTCTGGCAACTTGGCCTGTTGTATAACAGTGATTATAAAGTTTTACTTAAAATCCAGTTGTGAATTGGTGTATTTCAAAGGAAACTCTTAACAGGCAACATTCTCTTCTAGTACTGAAAAAATCAGTTTTGGGACAACTCGAATAAACCTAGGCCATTCATGCACACTTCTAAAAGTTTCTTTGCATATAAAACTCAGAAACATTTAGACGCTAAGTATAAAAGCAATTTAACTGTACATTTATTATAACTGCATTCATCAAACCTAAGATGTCATCAATTATAACATGCATCCTTATTTCAGAGATGTTAAAATATGAAAAAAAAAAAGTAAGTGGTACTTTAGAAACAATGAAATAAAGTATTGAACTACAAAGCAGTGACACAACTCCATGGATTGCATGTGGGAGGTTCAGGGCATGAATATCAACCTGCTTATCTATGCTTATCAAAACAACCTTTAAACTGTGCTCTGGCTTGGTTGGTATAAAGGTATCTATAAATTAAAGCTATAAAACAGTATAACATTATGCAATGTGCATGCTGTAATGAGCAGGATAAAGTGAGAAGCAGATGTTTCAGACATAAAGATGTGGCAGTATATTTTTAGCAGCTATGTCATTCTTATGTAAATGTAAGTTTCTAAAAAAATAACTGTATAATTTATAAACTTCATTCATTTAAAATAGATGAACACATCAAAAATAAAACAAAGCCCTCTTACAATATGCAAATTCTACTAAAAAATAAAACGAGTTTTTTTTATGCCCTCTCTATAAAAACACATATTATACTCTGAATTTGAGTTATCACTACTTAGTATATATTGCTACAAAGAAACATAAAACCTCACCTCAGAGCTATTGATGGCCAAAGCTTGAAGCAGCAGTTTAGTGGCATCAAGATGAAGGCCATAGTGAATCAAAAGGTTGGCCAAGTTCACAAGAGGAACATCCTGGTATTGAAGCGGAGCCAAATTCAAAGCCCTCTGAAGACAAGCAATAGCAAAGGTGCTATTTCCTACTGCTCTCCAGTAGAGTCCAGCTTCATTGAGTATCAGCCAGACAGGAGCATTTGGCTGAAAAACCCCAAATACTTCAGTTAACACAAGAATACAGTACTCATTCTAAAAAGGATTTTTTAATACATGCATTTTAACTTTTAATTACAATTACTAAGCATTTAAATTTCAGATATCTGAAGTAGGCAACTCACCTTGTTAATAGCATGAAATAAGAAAGACCCAATTTCTTCTTCTGGGATAGTATAGTTATTAATACGGGAAAGCAAAATCTGAAAACATCAAAAGGAAGATTGAATCAATTGAAAATAACAGGGAAGACATTTGAAAAGAATTTCTATAGACAATAGTCTTGAGCTCCTCAGGAACAGCTAACTTGAAGAGATATTTATAATTATATACATAACATGCAGTCATTGACATTACAACAGGTGTTACCCTGCTCATGTATGCCTTAGTTTCCTTTAATTAAAAAAAGTTAAAAGACATATACACCACATACATATTAAGGTGATCTATCATTCCCCCATTCAAGTCAACCTAAGTGTCCAGAACCAAATGAGAAATTATTCAGAGAGCAAAGCATGCAACACCTGATGCAATGAAAATCTGCTACCCTTCCTAGCTGGAAAAGCACCAGATCCTCAATTAATCTACTTTATATTCTTGCAGCATTTATATAACTGTAAGCAACTCTAAGTTAGGGATCATGGTCTATTTTTCTTTGTATTCCTAGCACTCCAAACTGTGCCTGGAACATAATGTTTTTTGCCTCAGTAAATGCTGAATGTAAGTAGTAACTGCTCATAGTTTTAAAATTAAGTTAAAAAAAGGTCATGGTGATGGTCTGTTATCTCTGTAAAAAGTAAATTTTTTCATTTGTACCTATGGAATGGTAACTAATATAGGATTTATATTCAGTAATAAAACATTCCTAGTTATACATAGCTAATAGGAACTAAAGAAAACAGCGTAACAAAACATATTTATAATGTTTGCAAAGTAGTTATCAAATTCATACAAATTCCTAAGGACCTCATATGAGCACAAAGCAGGGTTGATAAGGCCAAGGAAAGAGAATCTTCAAGCTTTCAATTTATACAAACTTCTGGAAGCTTGGAGAATGTAAAGCTAAACTGCAGTGGTCAGAATGGCCTCCCCTAGGTAAACAGAGTTCTGTGTTACTCATCTTTGCAGCCCTCTTAGAGGAACACTGCTTGGGTGGTCTATGTATATAGCAACCCAGGGGAACACTTTACTGGCATTCCTTCAATAGCATGACTGACTTCTTAATTATTTCACCAAATCTTTAACTCTATCTTTCAGTTTTATAAACTTAAAGCTCAACAACTGCCTTCTATCAAATTTTTGCTCCACCTATGAGGCTTGTGAAGTCAACCAGAATGGACGGCAATAAACACCAGCCTAAGTGAGCCTTACTTTTCGTGCATGGTCATCTGGCATTTTGGCTTTCAGATCCATGCGGACCTCTAATTCTTTGACTAAGTAGGACAGAGTCTGGCTTTTTCTGATGTCAGTTATGGAACAGTCAGGGGTTTGGGCCTCTTCTTCTGAAGCATAATCATCACTGTTGAGTTCGTGGATCCTGGCACAAGAAAAAGGAACAAAATTCATATTTTCAAAGTTTGGGTGACTTCAAAATAAAGACTTAACCTTTCAAGTCCAAGGCTGGTGCTCTCAAAGAACCGCCAGATGATAATCATGCAGAATCAAGTGCTTTGCCAAATCCATCAGCACTTGCCTGAGTCCTTTGTTTTCCGGAGGCAGAAAATACGTTGGCAATTCCCCGCCAACAGGGACTCTAGGATAGCTTTCTGCACAATCTGCTCTTTTAGGCCACAGAATATGCTGTTTGTCCTAATAAAAAAGAAAGTTTCTCATAAATTTCTTCAGATTCAATGCTTCAATATGATAAATGAACTTTTAAAAGAACATAAATATACTAGGATAACCGACAAACAGTTTAGTATTTTAAGATCTAGACCTTGTGGCAGGCTCTATAATGTTCTTTCTACTGCAGATTATTAGTCTAAGTCAGTAATTCTACCTGCTTTACCACAGGCTGGTTCAGGGTTGGGCAGGCCTAACTCAGCCGAGCCACTAAGACACAAGGAGAGGTCTGCCTGGGGCTTCCAAGAAAGAAAAGCCAGTCTTAGTCTCTTATGCCCCATAGGAGCAAATACCATGTTGCTCCAGCTACTGTTGGCTGTCGTCTCAGTACCATGAGGAAGACAGGCTTTAGGATGGAACCAATACAGTGGATGGCAAATTAAAGAAAAGGAAAGAAATGGGTCACTGGGCCACTGAATCAACCAAAGCCAAAGTTTGCTCTATCTCTGGATTTCCCATAATATGAGGTGAATTTTCTTTCGTTTAAGTCAATTTGAGGTGGAGTTTGTGACTTTTACCTAGAAGCATATATGCACTTAAAAAACTGGCACAGAAAACTATTTTTCCCTTAACTAAGACTTTTCTTTGCCAATGCTAAAGTTTAACAATTATTATTTTATTTGTAAAATTTCATCTTTCTAAATATAAATAACATGTACCAGAGGTTTACTAAACTTATAGCCTGAAGCTTTCAAACTTGGGAATTTATATTAGACATAATTAAATAATAAATGGCCGTATTAATTTTGTTAGAATAAAAACACAATTAAATTCTGAAAATTTAATGTTGAATAAAAAATACATGGTTTCTGTCTTCATATGTTGGTATCCCCATTGGCTAACACACAATTATTTCTTAGGTAGGTTAGAAATACATATTTACTTGTTTATTATCTGTATCTTCTGCTAGAATGTGAGCTCCAGCAGAGCAAGGAACTTGTGTACTATATTCATAGTATCAGCCTGGTATACAGTTGGAAGCTCAATAAAAGAATGCTGATTAAATAAGTGAAGTACATACAAGCACGCACTTAGGTCAAGTTTAGAAACTTGTGAGGGTTGGTGATTATACTCAGAGCTTTGAACTGAAATCAGGGTGTCCATCTGCCCCACCTGACTGCCAAGAACTCAAGACAGACCCTGTGTCTTACCACCTAACAGAATGCCTTCCATTTAATATAAGCTTAACAAATGCTTGCTGAACTAAGCTGAACAGTGACTGGGGCCATATTATCAGTGGGGTTGAGGGCCACTGCTTTAAGAAATCTTGTCTGTTAGAGAAAACTCCTTAATCACCCTCTACTAACTTACCCTATATGCATCAGAGTCCCTGCCCCAGATCCAGAGAACAGAATGGGCTATGGGAGAAGACTTGACCAAATCACTGATATCACTCTGATTTGCTTGAACATCAAAGTTCACAGACATCATACTGGAGGTTGATGAATCCTCACCAAACTAGAAAATGAAAAGAAAAGTTCAATCAAATTGAAAGCAGAAAAGGAGTTGTAAATAAGATTTAACTCAACCCAAAAATGTTAATGAATACTCAAAATTAGAAGAAAATCACAAAGTAGGTCAGTTAAAAGGCAATCAGATCTTTAATTTTCAGAACTATGCCCCAACAGTATTCTCTCACAGATAATGCATAGCTAGCAACTTTCAATCAACTATGCCATTGATGTGTGAGAAAACTAGTGTGGGTTGTTTTCCTGTCCCACTACTTCCTTTCTATGATTTAGTCTCTTATAGGTTTAGTGATTAGCTGATTTAGATGTTTGATTCATTATTCCTCTCCCCTACCTAGACTAAAATGATCACTATTCTATAAAATTAGTGTGCTTAAGGGTTCTTAAGAGTTTAATATAGCTATCATTTAGGCATTAAAAACCACTGGACAGTCAATTTCAAATATGTATAGCCTTCAATGGTGAAAAATTAAAACGATTTCCTCTAAGATCATGAACAAGGCAAGGTTGCCCACTCTCACCACTCTTATTCAACATAGTTTTGGAAGTTTTAGCCACAGCAATCAGAGAAGAAAAATAAATAAAAGGAATACAAATTGGAAAAGAAGTAAAACTGTCACTGTTTGCAGATGACATGATACTATACATACAGAATCCTAAAGATGCTACCAGAAAACTACTAGAGCTAATCAATGAATTTGGTAAAGTAGCAGAATACAAAATTAATTCACAGAAATCTCTTGCATTCCTATACACTAACAATGAAAAATCTGAAAGAGAAATTAAGGAGACACTCTCATTTACCATTACAACAAAAAAGAATAAAATACCTAGGAAAAAATCTACCTAAGGAGACAAAAGACCTGTATGCAGAAAACTATAAGACACTGATGAAAGAAATTAAAGACAATACAAACTGATGAAGAGATATACCATGTTCTTGGATTGGAAGAATCAACACTGTGAAAATGACTATACTACCCAAAGCAATCTACAGATTCAATGCAATACCTATCCAACTACCAATGGCATTTTTCACAGAATTAGAACAGAAAATTTTACAATTTGTATGGAAACACAAAAGACCCAGAATAGCCAAAGAAATCTTAAGAAAGAAAAACGGAGCTGGAGGAATCAGGCTCCCTGACTAGACTATAATACAAAGCTACAGTAATCAAGATAGTATGGTACTGGCCCCAAAACAGAACTATAGGTCATGGAACAGGATAGAAAGCCCAGAGATAAACCACACACATATCGTCACCTTATCTTTGAAAAGGAGGCAAGAATATACGATGGAGAAAAGACAGCCTCTTCAGTAAATGGTGCTGGGAAAACTGGACAGCTACATGTAAAAGAATGAAATTAGAACACTTCCTAACACATACACAAAAATAAACTCAAAATGGATTAAAGACCTAAATGTAAGGCCAGACACTAAAAAACTCTTAGAGGAAAACATAGGCGGAACACTCTGTGACATAAATCCCAGCAAGATCCTTTTTGACCCACCTCCTAGAGAAACGGAAATAAAAATGAAAATAAACAAATGGGACCTAATGGAACTTAAAAAGTTTTTGCACATCAAAGGAAACCATAAACAAAATGAAAAGGCAACCCTCAGAATGGGAGAAAATATTTGCAAATGACAAAGGATTAATCTCCGAAATATATAAGCGGCACATGCAGCTCAATATCAAAAAAACAAACAGCCCAATCCAAAAATGGGTGGAAGACCTAAATAGACATTTCTCCAAAGAAGACATACAGATTACCAACAAACACGTGAAAGGATGCTCCACATCACTAATCATTACAGCAATGCAAATCAAAACCACAATGAGGTATCACTTCACACCAGTCAGAATGGCCATCATCAAAACTCTACAAACAATAAATGCTGGAGAGCGTATGGAGAAAAGGGAACCCTCTTGCACTGTTGGTGGGAATGTAAATTGGTACAGCCACTATGGAGAACAGTATGGAGGTTCCTTAGAAAACTAAAAATAGAACTACCATATGACCCAGCAATCCCACTACTGGGCATATACCCTGAGAAATCCATAATTCAAAAAGGGTCATGTACCACAATGTTCACTGCAGCACTATCTATAATAGCCAGGACATGGAAGCAACCTAAGTGTCTATCAACAGATGAATGGATAAAGAAGATGTGGCTCATATATTCAATGGAATATTACTCAGTCATAAAAAGAAATGAAATTGATTTATTTGTAGTGAGGTAAATGGATTTAGAGTCTGTCATACAGAGTGAAGTAAGTCAGAAAGATAAAAACAAATACTGTATGCTAACACATATATATGGAATCTAAAAAAAAAAAAAAAAAAGGTTCTGATGAACCTAGGGGCAGGACAGGAATAAAGACGTAAACAAAGAGAATGGACTTGAGGACACAGGGTGGGGGAAAGGGTAAGCTGGAACAAAGTGAGAGAGTAGCACAGACATATATACACTACCAAATGTAAAATAGATAGCTAGTGGGAAGCAGCTGCATTGCACAGGAAGATCAGCTCAGTGCTTTGTGACCACCTGCAGGGGGGATAGGCAGGGTGGGAGGGAGATGTAAGAGGGAGGGGATATGGGGACATATGTATACATATAGCTGATTCACTATGTTATACAGCAGAAACTAACACAACATTGTAAAGCAATTATACTCCAATAAAGATGTTAAAAAATATATAGGTATAGCCTACCTCCAAACCAAGGTACAACAATATTTGATATTCTCACAAGATACCATATAGTTCCTGTGTATTTCTGAAACCTTGTTAGATAAGAGAATGGGACTAGGATGGGATGGAGTAGGAAAGAGATGAGAAAAAGGAATGAATATGATGAATTTGTAACTCTATGCCTTTAATAACAGGAACAGATTCTTTCACTATATAGTGGTGATGAAATTTATGGATATATAATGTTGGAAGCTACACTCGCACATGGCAGTCTTCCAAATGGTCTGTCTTGAGACCATTATGATATCTAAAAGTTACACTGGGTTTCGGTATATTTCATTTCTAAATATTCCCTTTTTCCCATTAAAATGCTTGGATTTAAGACAGGGAGCTAGAGTCCCAGAGGGTGTAAGTCTGTTCTTCCTTTACTACTCTTGAAAACCAAACATGGGATATTGCTAGGAGCTGGCTCACAAAAATCATAGGAAGCTTTTGGTCTCTAGTATTACTTCTCCTCCTAAATGGCCTCTTAATTTTTATTTCTTACTCTTTCCCAATGTAGTCTGGGTTTTTCTAAATTAAAGAGTTCTAATTTTCCATGGTTTGTCTTCCTATAGAAGTTTTCCTGATCTCTTATTTTAACTGCTTATTGCTAGAAATTTCTGTATCTATGATTAAGGAACATGATGGGTTTTCTATGGGACAGGATAAATGTTATTTTATTTCCAGTATCCTTTTGGATGAAAATTGGACTCTGATTGTGTTTACTGTCTGTATCAGCATCAGTTACATGCCATCTGGTATCATTATATTTATGTATTATTTCTTCCCAACTAGATAGGCTAGGATTTTATGTATGTGTATGAGTGCGTGTATGTGTATGTACCTGTGTGGACATATACAGAGACAGAAAGAAAGAAAAAACATGCACACAGCAATGTGCTTAATAAACGTTTTTTTGTAGATGATCATTTTGATGACGTTTTTGGTTGAAGCAACATAACTGGACTGATGACTTCAGGAAAGAGCATGGCTAATCTTTCCCAAATTTTAAATTATAGGTCTTACTAAAGTAAGTTAAAAGGGGAGGTAAAGGCTTTAATTCTAGCTCTCTTGGTAAAGAAGAAAAGAATTAAACACATATGAAAAGAAAATACAGCCAGTACTTTGGGAAACAAAAATGTCATTCATGGAGTAACTGAGTACTCTCTATAAAATCTGACTTCATAAACAGATACTCAACACCTTAAATGATGGTCACACATTTTAGAGATCAATTATATAAGGAATTAAGGGGGGGGAAGTGATATTACTCTTAGATATGTGCAAGTTTATAAGAACTAGAAGAGACTAAGAAAAAGACCTGAACATAGTCCACATTTTCAAAGATATCACCACGATGGTAGCGCACAGGTTGGTCCCACTGGCAATGTAAACTATGCTGCTGGTTGACCAGACGGCATATCTGATGATTTCCTGGAATAAGAAAGGAAATTTAAATTGATGAAAAAGATCAGCAATGCCAACATGATTTTCTTAGTCTAAGTCAGGTACTATCAACCCTGTACTCTTCAGAGCCTGGCAGAGTACTTACAGAGGGGATACTTATCCAGGGGAAATCTCATTAACGGTTAATTAAATTAAATCATTCTAAAGAAGCCTGTTTCTCCACCTATAAAACAAATGGGCTCCACTAAATAATCACTGAGGTTCCTGCTGGCAATTGCATTCTATGACTGTAAAATCTATTGATTAAATTGTTTTAAGACTTTGCCCATCTCTCTGGAGAGAATTTGCTTTATATACTTCATGACTCTTTTTCAAATATATAAATATATATATATAAGTGTTCTGGTTGCACTTCAGTACAGATTGAGCAACAAATAATCCCAAGGACTGAACATACTCTTTACACTCAAAATAGCAAAGAAGGGCTTCCCCGGTGGCGCAGTGGTTGAGAGTCCACCTGCCGATGCAAGGGATATGGGTTCGTGCCCCGGTCCGGGAAGATCCCACATGCCGCGGAGCGGCTAGGCCCGTGACCCATGGCCGCTGAGCCTGCGCGTCTGGAGCCTGTGCTCCGCAAAAAAAAAAAAGCAAAGAAAACTTGTCAGGTGGATTGTAAAATGGACTGTAAATGTTCACAGCTAAGGGTCAAAGATCAAGAGGCTGTACAGACCAATATATTTACCAAGGGAGAAGGATGTAATATAAGGGATTCTATTCATTTATTCTTTGGTGTCAAGTTGTCATATCTGCTCCCACAGGGTTTAATCAGAAATGAAACATTCTGGATACAATCAAATCACTGATATCCTGTCAACCCAAGTTCCTTTAGACCAGTGGTTCTACTTTGGGGTCACAGACTGTAAAAGATTTAATAAGAGCTACATACCGTTTTACCAGGAAAAAAAAAAAGTGCATATACACAATACTGTGTATAATTTTGGGGAGGATTTCAGAACCCCCGAAAGTATTCCATTGATTACTTTCCTATTTGAGACAAAGTCTAGTCTAAAATCTTACTTCTAAAATAAAACATTTGTTTTTAATGGGGCAAAAAAAAGAGGAGAACATTTAGCCTTATTGCCACTGTTGGCTGAAAAGTGTGGATGTTTTGATTCTAGGGTGTGTCTAGCTTGCGTTAAATTGGTGTAGGGCCATGTTACAGTGTGTTTTCAGACTAGCAACAACAGGCATCAAATAGGAGCTTGTTAGAATAACAGAATCTCAGGCCCCAACCCAGACCTACTGAATCAGAATCTGCATTTTAACAAGATCTCCATTTTAACAAGAGATTGTTAGAGAAGCATCAATGTAGGCCATAGAGGACAAACAAACTGTTAAGACTCTTAGGATACAAAAGATTTGGTTTTTACTTTAAAATTTGGTTTTTAGTTTAAAAATTTGGTTTTTGCTTTTTATTAAAAAAAAAAGTTAGAAGGATCAAACCAGCTCCTCAGGCCTGCTGGTATACCCGTAGTAACGATTTCATTTTAAGACTGAGAGAAGTCATAAGCACAATTTTATACTGCTTTATGGCTACATGAAAGTTATGAAAGTAAAGCACACTAGAAGTGAATTTCCTAACCTGTCTTCAATTACTTGGAATCAGTACTTACCTAATTGTGCCTCTTTTGCCATCTGTGTCTCATGGATGATATTTCTTAAGATTTGCTCTTCCTGAATCAGCTTATGTTTTTCTAGGATCTCCTGCTGTCTCAGGTAGTGGTCATGTTGCTTTTGATATTCTTTCAACTCATTCAGTGTTCGCTGGAGGGATCTTAACATTTTTTAATAACAGGAAAAAGTTACAGAGCTTTAAAATTATGGATTTTTAAACCCACTTAAATACATAGATTTTCTGGTTCTCAGCAAAAATTGCTAGATTTTGACTTTTAACATACAATCATTGTATCACAAGTTCAAGAACAATGGGGCTAAATAAATACTATTGTTTTATTAAAATTTGGGGGAAAAAAGATGGATGTGAAATTCTTCCCATAAACACAACAATTAATGACATTAAAAGGTGTATTAGACTCTTCAGGTGCCAGAAAAGATACGTAGCAATAAATACTACTATAAAGCTTTATACATTTAACAAGTCTATTTCCCTCCACAAAGATTGTCAGTTCCATGGACATTCAAAGCCTTTCTAGAATCTTCCTTTTCACCTTTTCCTTTGATTCTACCTAAAGACAAGGTTAAGAGAAGAGGCCACAATGCCTTGCTCTTGCACTGTAGCTTCTTGGTTTACAGATTTTGGGAAAAAAAACCACAGAAACTGCTTATAAAGGAATATTCCCTACCACCTGGTATCAATAAATCAGCTGCTTGATTATATTTAGTCACAAAAATCTTATTGCCTATTATACTGTTAACATATGGAGGTTTAATAGCTGCATAGATTGTATAAGAAGAGCATAATATTGGAAGAAACTCAGCCAGGGCAAGTTCTGATCAGGTATAACAAAGCCAGGCATAAACAAACTGTCATTCTTTCCTTTTTACTACATTAGGCTTTTAAACAGATTGGAAAATAGGCAAAAGTTTAATGAAATCCAAATCCCCACTTAATTCTATAATAAAGTACACTCAAAACATTAAGGCTAATTCTATAAGAGGTGAACAATTCACTTCTGAGTTATGTCAAGTTCCTTTACTGGCCCTATTATTTACAGAATTAAATACAGGATATTTTTTAAGTATACTACAAGGATCAAGTACAACAGAATTCCATTACTGTACAACTTACACAAATCTGATTAAAATGTGGGCCAAATAATCTCTCTCAACATCACTTAACCAACATAACAATAGCCCAACCTTAGAAGTCAAAGAAGAGAAAGCTCAAATGTAGCATGAGCAAGTGATTTTACTGACAGTGTATTCTATGGAAATAAAAATGTAATCAATAGAATTACTGAGCATCTGGCAGCACCCCCTCCTCCATCTGACTTCATACAAGTAACTGATTGTCAATATTGTTAAGATTTAGATGATGGCATTTACTGTAAATATTCTCTAGTTCCTGGAATCCTTTATACAACCACTGACTTGTGCTAAACCTCCTGATTGGAGAAAAAGGACAGGACTAGCATTAGTGAAAAGGTGTTTTTCTTAATTCTAATGAACAAATTAACACTGATATCACCCTACACAAGTCTAACCTAAGGTTCTACAGTGTGGTGCTTCAGTAATTTTTTCTCCTAGTTACCTATGTTGAGCTTCCAGTTTCTGCTCGAGTTTTTGCTGACACAGGACAGCATGCTTCCTCTTTATAGCTTGCTCAAACCCAGGTTTAGCCTGTAAAGCATGGTCATAACAGAGCACTGAGTGGTTATACTCCCCAAGCATCTGAAGAGACAAAAACAAACACACACACATACACAAACAAAGGGGGGGAAATGGTTAGCCTGGTTGTATCCGTCCAAATCCCCTTATGATTTATGAGATCACACTAAATCTCATACAGTGAATATTATTTCGATCAGTACTCAAATCTCCATAACATGAAGCAATGCTATACAGGACGGTTCAATTGGAAGTACTGCTATTTTAAGAAGAGTATGCTAAAGGAAAATAATATTCGTATCAATTTGATTATTTTCTTTTTTGTGAAGAGGCTAAAACACTTATGATTCATTATTGCTATGAAGTTTTTTTCTCTTAATTTCTTCCTTTCTATCCCCTTGTTTGGACCAAAAGAAGGGAAAAGGGTATTTTTTATTGGAAAAAAAGAAAGAAAGAAAGAAAGAAAGAAAACAGCAACTGGATTGGTTCATGTAAAAAAAAGTTGTATTTACTGCATATATATTTCCTAAAGTGTAATAGCTAGTGAAGAAGTCACTGTCGTCCAGAGCTGCGTGGACCACGACAGCAGCATCAGCAGAGAAGTGTGCTCTGTGCAGAACATTCGCCAAGTTGACCAGGGCAATGTCTTTATTGTGCCTAAAAGAGAAGGGAAGATGTAATTAGATGTCAGGAAAGAAGCATGTGCTCCACAATTGCCTATAACTACCTGACAAGAGCAAATTACATTCAAAGTTATTGAGCTTAGGAAAATAACTTTGAGTTTACTTACAGATGGGGAAAACAATTTAAGAAAATCCTAATGTTTAATTGTACATAATTGACGGTGCTTACTCAATCTGATAACTACAAATTTTGCCACAAAAATAAGGTCTGGCAGAGAGTTTATGCTTTTAAATTGTATTTAGGGCTTATATTTGCTTTAAGAATAATTTAATTTCTGATAGTTCCTCCAACCAATTTCCCTAGTTTCAAGTCTCAAGTGAATCAGAGGGCATCTACATTATATATTTTTCCTTAACAGAAATCAGAAGTATGTTATGCTATCATCACTTTGAACTCTTTGACATCTAACATTTTTGTGATGGGACTAATTGCAACAGGGAGGGAGGAGAATGCAAGTACAACACAATGCTTCCTCTTCTTGTTTTTTATGTATTTTAACAGTCCTGAGCTGCATGGAAAATCAGGAGGTCCAGAAGAGGAGGAATCCTACCTGGATGAGAAGTGAAGGGCTCGCATGGCACATTCCACTACTTGATACGGCTCATTCTTTATTCTCCAGTAAAATGAAGCCATGTTATATAGTACCCACGAGGAAGAGTTCTAGAAATTAAACAAATAAAATGACAACCAAATATAACTCAAGATAGTTTCTTCAATTCAGAATGTTCAAAATGAGCACCTTTACACTCTGTCTGGTCTGAAACTGATGAAGAAAATCAAGACTTATTACAGTAGCGACAAAGCAGAGGACAAAGTACAGACAAACTATCCCTGTCAAGACAGCATTCTGATCATTAGTTGATCAGGTGTATTAAGGTGTGATCTAAACAGAGGGACTGTCCAACCCCAGGCTATCTTCCAAAGAGGAAATAAAGCCAAAAAATCCCACCAAGTGGTCACAACTTGGGCCCTGTTTCAGGACTTTAGAAGTCAGGATCTAACCTACTTTAGAAATGCTAGTTGTTCTAACATGAAATTCCTGAAATTAACATATTGCAAAGTTTCCTATTTATTTAACATCTGAATGAAGGTATGTATGTAAACAAATGAAAGGCTTATGATTTGTGAAAGGTAAACTTTTGTCATTTCCTCGTGTGTGTTCAGAAACTAATTCAGACCTTTACACTGCTAAAAGGTAAGTCTTTAGTATGTAATAATAAGTGCATTATTTAGTCAAATTAAACAGAAGTTCAGATAGGTTTTCTTCTTTTGTGGCTTGGATTTTTTGTCCCCTAACATATACTAAATTTCAACCACATAGAGGTCATAAGACTAAACTGAATCATGTCAAAAACTCAATGTAAGTTTAAACCCAAGAAAGAAATATCAAATTCAGCATGGAAAAAAAGTCATAAAGTTTAAGATAAAATGGTAAAAACATATGACAGCCAACACTTAATGTGTAGCTACCTCATAAAAAATCTAAACAGAGAAACCAAAAGAACAAGGGCCAAAAACATGGACAATTCAAAAATATGAAACAATGACTACTTAGCAGGCGAAAAGATATAAAACTTAACAACAACAACAAAGGAAATAAAGAGCTACAAGTTTTCCTTTTAAAAATTGGCAAAGGTTAGAAAGAATGCCAGTATTCACTATTGGCTACAGTGTATACTAACTTCCGATATTAAGTGTAGAAATATTAGGTTAGTACAGCATCGCTGGGGGACAATTTGACAATATGTATTTGAAAAGCCTTAAAAATGTGATTATCCTTTCATCCCAAAATTTCACTAAAAAAATTTATCCTATGAGAATAAAGTTTTAACTATACAGATATGTAAAAATAAGACTCCAAAAATATATAAAACAGCAATTATCTCTGACTTTTTAAATTATAATTTTTAATTTCCTTTTACATTTTTATATAGTCTTTTTTTTTTTTACAAGGACCAATTATTTTATTTTAAAAAGTTATCTTTAAGACTAAAACTAGTATGGGATTCCCTGGTGGTGCAGTGGATAAGACGCTGAGGTCCCAATGCAGGGGGCCTGGGTTCGATCCCTGGTCAGGGAACTAGATCCCACATGCATGCCGCAACTAAGACTTTGTATGCCACAATTAAGAAGCCCTGGAGCCACAACTAAGGAGCCCTGGGGCCGCAACTAAGGAGCCCACCTGCTGCAACTAAGACCTGGCACAACCAAATAAATAAATATTAAGAAAAAAGATTAAAACTAGTATAATTCTTTACTAATCATCCTTAAGTATTCTATCTTCAAGGAAAAAATATGATTCTTGAGTGCTGCAAAGAAAGATTTTAGCACTAAGTGTAGCTGGTTACGGAATACTATATTCTTTCACACTTGACTTATGACTTAGGCTTCAGTCGCCTTTTTAGTAGTCTTTTGAGAAAGTTTTCCTTTAAATCAACAAATGATTTTTAATCTCTTATTTTTAAACCTTATATTGTGAATTGGGACAAAAAGATCAATTAAAAATTCGACATGATCCACCTGCCAATGCAGGGGGCACAGGTTCGACCCGTGGTCTGGGAAGATCCCACATGCTTCAGAGCAACTAAGCCCGTGTGCCACAACGACTGAGCATGCACTCTAGAGCCTGCAAGCTACAACTACTGAAGCCTGCGTGCCTAGAGCCTGTGTTCCACAACAAAGAGAAGCCACTGCAATAAGAAGCCCAGGCGCTGCACTGAAGAGTAGCTCCCACTCGCCGCAACTAGAGAAAGCGCATGCGCAGCAACGAAGACCCAACGCAGCTAAAAATAAATAAATAAATAATTTTATTTTAAAAAATACATATATAAAAATTAAAAATTCCACATGAACTACTAAAAGCATCATGATAAGCAGAATACTCTACTCATCATAGTATATTCAAAGAGAAAAATAAATCTTTAAATAAAAATCTATAAGATTTCTTGCCCCTGGACCAGGGATCAAACCTGTGTCCCCTGCCTTGGAAGATGGATTCTTAAGTACTGCACCACCAGGGAAGTCCCTAGATTAATTTAAAGAGAGGGCAGACAGCAGAAGCAAGAAGAACTACAATTCTGTAGCCTGTGGAAGGAAAACCACATTCACAGAAGGATAGACAGAATGAAAAGACAGAGGACTTTGTACCAGATGAAGGAACAAGATAAAACCATAGAAAAAAAAACTAAATGAAGTGGAGATAGGCAACCTTCCAGAAAAAGAATTCAGAATAATGATAGTGAAAATGATCGAGGATCTCTAAAAAGAATGGAGGCAAAGATCGAGAAGATGCAAGAAATGTTTAACGAAGACTACAAGAATTAAAGAAGAAACACCTAGAAGAATTAAAGAACAAACAAATAGAAATGAACAATACAATAACTGAAATGAAAAATACACTAGAAGATATCAATAGCAGAATAACTGAGGCAGAAGAACGGAGGAGTGACCTGGAAGACAGAATGGTGGAATTCACTGATGCGGAACAGAATAAAGAAAAAAGAATGAAAAGAAATGAAGACAGCCTAAGAGATCTTGGGGACAACATTAAACGCAACAACTCGCATTATAGGGGTCTCAGAAGGAGAAGAGAGAAAGAACCGAGAAAATATCTGAAGAGATTATAGTTGAAAACTTCCCTAACATGAGAAAAGAAATAGATACCCAAGTCCAGGAAGCACAGAGAGCCCCAGACAGGTTAAACCCAAGGAGAAACACACCGGGACACACAGTAATCAAACTAACAAAATTTAAAGACAAAGAAAAATTATTGAAAGCCACAAGGGAAAAATGACAAATAACATACAAAGGAACTCCCGTAAGGTTAACAGCTGATTTCTCAGGAGAAACTCTACAAGCCAGAAGGGAGTGGCATGACTTATTTAAAGTGATGAAAGGGAAGAACCTAAAACCAAGGTTACTCTCCCCAGCAAGGATCTCATTCAGATTCAACGGAGAAATGAAAAGCTCTACAGACAAGGAGAAGCTACGAGAATTCAACACCAACAAACCAGCTCAACAACAAACGCTAAAGGAACTTCTCTAAGTGGGAAACACAAGAGAAGAAAAGGACATACAAAAACAAACCCATAACAATTAAGAAAATGGTAACAGGAACAATCATATTGATAATTACCTTAAACGTGAATGGATTAAATGCTCCAATCAAAAGACACAGGCTCGCTTAACGGATACAAAAACAAGACCCATATATACACTGTCTACAAGAGACCCATGTCAGACCTAGGGACACATACAGACTGAAAGTGAGGGGATAGAAAAAGATATTCCATGCAAATGGAAATCAAAAGAAAGCTGGAGTAGCAATACTCATATCAGGTAAAATAGACTTTAAAAAAAAGATTGTCACAAGAGACAAGGAAGGACACTACATAATGATCAAGGGATCAATCCAAGAAGAAGATATAATGATTATAAATATATATGCACCCAACATGGTAGCACCTCAATACATAAGGCAACTGCTAACAGCTATAAAAAAGGAAATCGACAGTAACACAATAATAGTGGGGGATTTTAAAACCTCACTTACACCAATGGACAGATCAACCAGACAAAAAATTAATAAGGAAACACAAGCTTTAAATGACACAATGGAACAGATATATTTAATTGATATTTACAGGACTTTCCATCCAAAAACAGCAGATTACACTTTCTTCTCAAGTGCACATGGAACATTCTCCAGGATAGATCACATCTTGGGTCACAAATCAAGCCTCGGTAAATTTAAGAAAACTGAAATCATATCAAGCATCTTTTCTGACAACAACGCTATGAAATTAGAAATCAGTTACAGGGGAAAAAAACGTAAAAAACACAAACACATGGAAGCTAAACAATACGTTACTAAATAACCAAGAGATCACTGAAGAGATCAAAGAGGAAACCAAAAAATACCTAAAGACAAGTGACAATGAAAGCACGAAGATCCAAAATCTATGGGATGCAGTAAAAGCAGTTCTAAGAGGGAAGTTTATAGCAATACAAGCCTACCTCAAGAAACAAGAAAAATCTCAAACAAAGAATCTAACGTTACACCCAAAGGAACTAGAGAAAGAAGAACAAACAAAACCAAAAGCTAGTAGAAGGAAAGAAATCATAAAGATCAGAGCAGAAATAAATGAAATAGAAACAAAGAAAACAATAGCAAAGATCAATAAAACTAAAAGCTGGTTCTTTCAGAAGATAAACAGAATTGATAAGCCATTATCCAGACTCATCAAGAAAAATCGGGAGAGGACTCAAATCAATAAAATTAGAAATGAAAAAAGAGGAGTTACAACAGACACCACAAAAATACAAACCATCCTAAGAGACTACTACAAGCAACTCTATGCCAATAAAATGGACAACCTGGAAGAAATGGACAAATTCTTAGAAAGGTATAACCTTCCAAGACTGAATCAGGAAGAAACAGAAAATATGAAGAGACCAGTCACAAGTAATGAAATTGAAACTGTGATTAAAAATCTTCCAACAAACAAAAGTCCAGGACCAGATGGCTTCACAGGTGAATTCTATGAAACATTTAGAGAAGAGCTAACACCCATCCTTCTCAAACTCTTCCAAAAAATTGCAGAGGAAGGAACACTCCCAAACACATTCTATGAGGCCACCATCACCCTGATACCAAAATCAGACAGAGATACTACCAAAAAAGAAACTTACAGACCAATATCACTGATGAATATAGATGCAAAAATCCTCAACAAAATACTAGCAAACAGAATCCAAGAACACATTAAAAGGATCATACACCATGATCAAGTGGGATTTATCCCAGGGATGCAAGGATTCTTCAATATACGCAAATCAATCAATGTGATACACTGTATTAACAAATTGAAGAATAAGAACCATATGATCATATTAATAGATGCAGAAAAAGCTTATGACAAAATTCAGCACCTATTTATCATAAAAACTCTCCAGAAAGTGGGCACAAAGGGAACCTACCTCAACATAATAAAGGCCATATACGACAAACCCACAGCAAACATCATTCTCAATGGTGAAAAACTGAAAGCATTTCCTCTAAGATCAGGAACAAGACATGGATGTCCACTCTCGCCACTATTATTCAACATAGTTTTGGAAGTCCTAGCCATGGCAATCAGAGAAGAAAAAGAAATAAATGGAATACAAATTGGGAATGAAGTAAAACTGTCATTGTTTGCAGATGACATGATGCTATACATAGAGAGTCCTAAAGATGCCACCAGAAAACTACTAGAGCTAATCAATGAACTTGGTAAAGTTGCAGGATACATAATTAATGCACAGAAATCTCTTGCATTCCTATACACTAACAACAAAAGATCAGAAAGAGGAATTAAGGAAACAATTCCAATCACCACTGCAAGAAAAAGAATAAAATACCAGGACTAAACCTACCTAAGGAGGTAAAAGAACTGTACTCAGAAAACTATAAGACACTGATGAAAGAAATCAACGATGACACAAACAGATGGAGAGATATACCATGGTCTTGAATTGGAAAACTCAATATTGTGAATATGACTATACTACCCAAAGCAACCTACAGATTCAATGCAATCCCTATCAAATTACCAGTGGTATTTTTTACAGAACTAGAAAAAAAAACCCTTAAAATTTGTATGGAGGAACAAAAGACCCTGAATAGCCAAAGCAGTCTTGAGGGAAAAAAATGGAGCTGGAGGAATCAGACTCTCTGACGAGAGACAATACTACAAAGCTACAGTAATCAAGATAATATGGTGCTGGTACAAAAATAGAAATATAGATCAATGGAACAGGATAGAATGCCCAGAGATAAACCCATACACCTATGGTCAACTAATCTATGACAAAGGAGGCAAGGATACACAATGGAGAAAAGACAGTCTCTTCAGTAAGTGGTGCTGGGAAAACTGGACAACTACATGTAAAGGAATGAAATTAGAACACTCCCTAACACCATACACATAGATAAACTCAAAATGGATTAGAGATCTAAATGTAAGACCAGACACTATAAAACTCTTAGAGGAAAACATAGGAAGAACACTCTTTGACATAAATCACAGCAAGATCTTTTTTGATCCACCTCCTAGAGTAATGGAAATAAAAACAAAAATAAACAAATGGGACCTAACAAAACTTCAAAGCTTTTGCAAAGCAAAGGAAGCTACAAACAAGACGAAAAGACAACCCTCAGAATGGGAGAAAATATTTGCAAACGAATCAACGGACAAAGAATTAAGCTCCAAAATATATAAACAGCTCATGCAGCTCAATATTAAAAAAACAAACAACCCAATCCAAAAATGGGCAGAAGACCTAAACAGACATTTCTCCAAAGAAGACATACAGATGGCCAAGAAGCACATGAAAAGCTGCTCAACATCACTAATTATTAGAGAAATGCATATGAAAACTACAATGAGGTATCACCTCACACCAGTTAGAATGGGCATCATCAGAAAATCTACAAACAACAAATGCTGGAGAGGGTGCAGAGAAAAGGGAACCCTCTTGCACTGCTGGTGGCAATGTAAATTGATACAGCCACTGTGGAGAACAGTATGGAGGTTCCTTAAAAAACTAAAAATAAAATTACCATATGATCCAGCGATCCCACTACTGGGCATATACCCAGAGAAAACCATAATTCAAAAAGACACATGCAACCCAATGTTCCTTGCAGCACTATTTACAATAGCCACGTCATGGAAGCAAGCTAAATGCCCATCGACAGATGAATGGATAAAGAAATTGTGGTACATATATACAATGGAATATTACTCAGCCATAAAAAGGAACGTAATTGGGTCATCCCTAGAGACGTGGATGGATCTAGAGACTATCATACAGAGTAAAGTAAGTCAGAAAGAGAAAAACAAATATCATATATTAACGCATATATGTGGAACCTAGAAAAATGGTCCAGATGAACCGGTTTGCACGGCAGAAACTGAAACACAGATGTGAAGAACAAACGTATGGACACTCAGGGGGGGAAGCAGCGGCGGGGGTGGGGGTGTGATGAACTGGGTGATTGGGGTTGACATGTATACACTGATGTGTATAAAATTGATGACTAATAAGGACCTGCTGTATAAAAAAATAAAATTAAGTTAAAAAAAAAAGAAAGATTGTAAAGGGCTTCAAGAGGTCATATTGTCCATCACCCTACCTCAGCTATGGTGTACATACTGTAACAGAATTAGAAATTTAAGATGACCTCCTTTATACCTGACCAATCTGTTAATTATTTTTAACACACTGACTCCTATTTTCAATTGATGTTTGATTTGTATTATATTCAGTACTTTTCAATTTTTCTCTCCTATTGGTTTAGATAACTTTTAAAAAAGCTGCACAAACACAGCCATTTTATTATGTTAAAGGTTTTAATGTTTTGATTTCCAACTGTCATCAGCAAAGTTTTAATATATTTCACAGACAAAAAACTAAAAAACAAAAAAACAAAAAGATACATGCACCCCAATGTTCACTGCAGCACTATTTACAATAGCCAGGTCATGGAAGCAACCTAAATGCCCATCAACAGATGAATGGATAAAGAAGATGTGGTACATATATACAATGGAATATTACTCAGCCATAAAATGAACGAAATTGGGTCATTTGTAGAGACGTGGATGGATCTAGAGACTGTCATATAGAGTGACGTAAGTCAGAAAGAGAAAAACAAGTATCATATATTAATTAACGCATATATGTGGCACCTAGAAAAATGGTACACGTGAACCGGTATGCAGGGCTGAAACAGAGACACAGACGTAGAGAACAAACATATGTACACCAAGGGGGGAAAGTGGCGGTGCGGGTGGTGGTGTGATGAATTGGGAGATTGAGATTGACATGTATACACTAATATGTATAAAATAGATAACTAATAAGAACCTGCTGTATAAAAAAAATAAATAAAATAAAATTCAAAATAAAAAAAAGATTTCTCATAAAATCTCCACTCTAACCTATAAATGTTCAAATGTCACTATTAATTATTCTCTCTCTTTTGAACACATTTTTTCCCTTGGCTCTTAGGATATCACATCCTTCTGGACATCCTTTGGATCTTTTCTGCTGGCCCTTCACCCTCTGCTTGATAGATAATGTAGGAGGACCCAGGACTTCTTCTCAAACTTCACTCTTCTCCAGATGACCATATGTAATCCCATGGCTACAAATACTCCCTACTTAACAATTATTCTCTATCTACATACCCAGCTCTGACCTCTACTGGAATTCCAGACTCATATAGGTATTTCAGATTTAACTTGACCAAAACAGAAGTCTATCTCATCTTCTCTCACCCCAACCCTGCTCCTCCAAGTTACTCAAGCCAAAAATTAAGGAATTACCCTTGATTCCTCTTTTTCTCTCATTCCCCATATCTAATTAATCAGCTTCTAAACTTCTAAACATTTCCTGAAATAGTTTAACTTCCTCCATTTCCACTACCAATCCTTCTAGTCCAAACCATCTTCATCTCTCTCTTGAGTTACTGCACTAGCCTTCTAATGGTCTATTTCAAATTTTGGCCTCCTTTAGTCCTTTCTCCATATAAGTTTGAGAGTGTACCTTAAAAAGTACTAATTAAATTATGTTACTCTTCTGCTCCAGCTTCTCAGCACACTGGTAATAAAATTCAAAGTCCTAACTTTGGCTTTCAGAGCCCCACATAGCCTGGCCCTGGCCTACTTTTTTGGCTTCATTCCCTATCATCCTCCCTTTTGCTCACCAAGCTCCAGCCATACTGACCTGAATTTAATTACATAACACTTGTTATATACTGAATGTGTCTCTAACCATTCATATATGGACGCCCTAACCCTCAATGTGACTATATGTGAAGATAGGGCCTCTGAAGAGGTGATAAAGGTTAAAAATCCAATAGGAAAAAAAAAAAATCCAATAGGGCCAGTCCCCTTATAAGAGGAAGATTTATCTCTATATCTCTCCCTCCCTCCCTCCCCATGTACACACTTCTCGAAGCCATGTGAGGACACAGCCAGAAGGTGAGTCCTCACCAGGAACCAAATCAGCCAGCAACATGATCTTGGACTTTCCAGCCTCCAGACTGTGAGAAATAGATTTCTGTTGTTTAAGCCACACAGTCTGTGGTATTTTGTGACGGCAGCCTGAGCTAACTAATATACTACCAAGCTCATTAAGGCTTCAGGGCCTTTGTTCATTCTTCAGCCTAGAATGTTCTTCCTTGATCTTTGACTTTTAGTTCCTTCTTGTCATTCTAGTATCAGCTTAAATTTCATCTTTCCAGAGAGGATAACCCCAACTGCTCAACCTAAAGAAGCCACTCAATTACCCTCTATTTTAATTTTCTATAGAGCATTTACCACGATGATCTACTTTCAACTAACAATTCTCTGAATGACATCTTAAATCCCAGGCCAGTTTTTCCTTATTACTTATCAATTCTGGGGATGCAATATTTTACATTACCTTCAGAAAAACAATATGAAGAAGGTAACTTAGCTACAAAAATAATCCTATAATATATAATGCATTTGAATAAACATATAAATATATATTTGAGTAAACTGTATATAAATGTTACAATTACACATTTTACTTAGTACCACTATAATAGTGCTTAGAAACTAGCCTGCATTTTACAAATCTCCTTAGGCACAGAGAAGAGCAAAAACTATTTTCTAAATTCCCATATGTTATCCTGAATGATACCTTTAAATTCTTGGGTCCTGTTATATAATTCCCCATTTCATTGTTTTAAAGTAGATGTTCCCTTAAAATTACATGAAGATTTTATTGTTAGTGGTGATTCTTTTACCTGTTCAGAGAACAGTGATAATCTATGTATTTCCTGTGTGTAGACATGTATCAAAGACACTAATGTTAATGTTCTTTCACACTCAAAATATATAATCTAGCTTATAAGCCCTGTTGCTTATATTAGT
This sequence comes from Delphinapterus leucas, assembly GCF_059928025.1. Lineage (NCBI taxonomy): Eukaryota > Metazoa > Chordata > Mammalia > Artiodactyla > Monodontidae > Delphinapterus > Delphinapterus leucas. The sequence goes on from NC_143135.1 coordinate 16,527,958, forward strand.
TTATAATTTGTTTTTTCGTGAATTAGTTTAAATAAAACTTTCCAGCATCTTGTCCTGGTAAAGGGGACTGGATTATCAATGCTTCTCTCTAACTTTGAACTATACAGTTTATATTACTGTAATCATGATTTAAAATCACTCTCTAGACAAAAACAAGCTAGGTAGGTATTTTCTGAGAGAAAAATATCTTCTGTTCACACAGGGCCTCCGGGCTCTTTAAGTCATTTACGACTTACCTTCTGTAGGCCTTCATGAATGAGGTGACCTATGTCATCTATACTCCTTCCTAACCGTTTAGATAGATATGTGAAGATTGGATCTTCTTTAGGTAGTAGAGGTGCAGAAAGATTAACTCTCTCTTGTACACCCTGAAGAGAAGAAAAAATAGAAAAAAACAGAAAAAGGAGATTATAAGACAATAGAAATCACAAGTAATTTGGTATCTTATGGCATTTAATTTGAAGGAATTTTAAGAAACAGGAGATGTTTGTTAAATTATAAAGCTGTTTGGAAGAAGAGAAGAAAGAAAAAGAGTATGTATAAGCAAGAGATTAAAGAAAAAAATGAAAACAAACAAAACCCCCCAAATTTCTCTACTTACTCGCAAGTGCTGAAAAGCATGTATACTATATGGAAGTTCTAGAATTTTAGTACAATCAGGCTGCTCAGGGTCTGGAGGGACAGGAGATTCTGTGTCTATATAATCTTCAGGGCTAAAATATCAAGAGGCAAGAAGTAATGAATGAATGAAAAGTGAAGATATGTCCAATTTTTCCCTAATTAAATCATATTCTCAAAGCATCTCACTTTACAACCAATATTAGTCAACATGCATACTTTTTTCATAGAGCTATTGTTAGAGCAAAATTTTCTGAGAGCTCAACTTAAAGGAGTTATATCAAGAGTTAGGGAGGGCCCGGGGTTCGATCCCTGGTCAGGGAACAAGATCCCACATGCATGCCGCAACTAAAAGATCCTGCACGCTGCCACAAAGATCCCGCGTGCCACAACTAAGACCCAGAGCAGCCAAATAAATTTAAAAAAAAAAAAAAGGTTAGGGAGAAAATAGGTAAGTCACAAACCGTTAAGACTGTGGACTCTGGACTTCCCCGGTGGCACAGTGGTTAAGAATCTGCCTGCCAGTGCAGAGGACATGGGTTCGAGCCCTGGTCCAGGAAGATCCCACATGCCACGGAGCAACTAAGCCTGTGCGCCACAACTACTGAGCCTGTGCTCTAGAACTCGTGAGCCACAACTACTGAAGCCCGCATGCCTAGAGCCTGTGCTCCGCAACAAGAAGCCCGCGCACTGCAATGAAGAGTAGCCCCCGCTCGCCGCAACTAGAGAAAGCCCACGCACAGCAATGAAGACCCAACGCAGCCAAAAACAAACAAATTAATTGATTAATTTTAAAAAAAGACTGTGGACTTTTCAAAAGCTAATATAACACTGCTTAACTCTTTCTAGAAATGTTAAACCAGTTTACACTTCTATATAGTCTTTCTACATTTTTACCAGTTATTGATTTTTAAACATTTTTTTCAATTTGAGAGAAGAAAAATATGTCTTAGTATGCACTTATCTGATCATTACTGAGAAATATTTTTCCACGTGTTTATTGGCCATTTGCATTTTTTTATCATAAATTGTTCAATTTTCTACTGTGGTATTAAATACTTTTAATTGATTTGTAAGAATTCTATACATACTACACATTTTGAACTTTCAAATTTCAATAAAGTCAACAGTGATTGAAGCTTTTTCTCATTAGAGAAATAATTTCTAATTGATTCGAGAAAGGTCTGTTCAGGAAGACGTACTTTATTTTTAGAAAGAGAATTTCTTTACCTGATATCTTTGCTCTCCAAAGTTATGTATGTGCCATCATACAGATCTAGGTCCCCTAAGGGTACCTTGGCTTTGATGCAGTCTGGATCCTCTTTATTATGTCTCTGTTCCAGTCCTGTATCTCTGTCCTCATTCTCTTCTATATGAATTTTTTGAGCAACTAACTGCTTCTGTTGAGAAGAAAATAAGAACACAGAAGGATTTTTCTAATATTTCAACCTAGATACCATGTAAGAGAAAGAAGAATTTAATGTGTTGAACAAGTCAGAGAAATCAAAATATGCCCTGGGTTACGTTAGTTGACATAAATTAGCTTCTCAAAACAGGTGTCCATATATAGAAAGTAACAGAACATGACATTTATAATACTGGCACATGAGTGCCTTATGATATGATCTCTGACTATCTATAAAGCTACATCTATCAACTTAACTGGCACAGAATAGCTCAGCAATTAGAAGTACCTTGAATTATCCAAACACGTCATATTTCAGTCCTTGAAGACATCTAGCGCATTGACAGTGCTACCTGAAGTAACTAGTGTTCCAGGGGAATTCCTGCCACTGACATTTTTTTTCCAAAAATACAGAGGAATTAAGTTAACAGCCATGTTTCCACCACCCTATCTATCTTAACATTTGGCCATACTCCAGATTTTTCTACAAGAAAAAAAAAATAGTTGAAGCCCCTCTTAACTGCCTTTGAGATCCCTCTCTCACTTCCAAAAGTTACCACTATCCTGGGAATGCCCTCGTGGTCCAGTAGTTAGGACTTGGAGCTTTCACTTCCATGGCCTGGGTTCAATCCCTGGTTGGGGAACTAAGATACCACAAGCTGTGCGGTGCAGCCAAGAGAATAAATAAATAAATAAATAATTAAAAGAACAAAAGCTACCAGTATCCTGAATGTTTTATGCATCATTTTCATGTATATTTTTATAAAATATTACTATATTGCCCTACTTTTCTTAAAATATTACTTTATATATATATATTTATTTACAGCTATATCTCCAAAATCAACATACAGCATTGCTTTGCAAATTTTGAAATTTTATATAAATACTATCATACTGTATTATTCTACAACTTTCTTTTTTTTTTTAACTTAATATTATGTTTTTGACATTTATCTACATTGGTCGGTAAAGCTCTAAATTTTTCATTCTACTGGATGTATAAAAATGTATTTATTTGGGGCTTCCCTGGTGGTGCAGTGGTTGAGAGTCCGCCTGCCGATGCAGGGGACACGGGTTCATGCCCTGGTACAGGAGGATCCCACATGCCGCGGAGCGGCTAGTCCCGTGAGCCATGGCTGCTGAGCCTGCACGTCCGGAGCCTGTGCTCCGCAACAGGAGAGGCCACAACAGTGAGAGGCCCGCATACCTCAAAAAAAAAAAAAAAAAAGTATTTATTTTCCTGTAAACCATTAGGTTGCTTCTTTTTAAATATTTTTTGGTATTAAATGTGCTATGGTATTCTTATAAAACTGTCATTGTGTAAGAGTTCCAGTAGGAGAAAAATACGGGGCCGTATGGGATACATTTTCAGTTTATTTAGTCACCGTCAATCTGCTCTTCAAAGTGGTTATAAAAACTAGAATTCTACCAACAGATTAGGATAATATCCATCTCCCCATGAACTTACCAACATTTGGTTTTGTCCTATTTTTTTAAAAAATATTTTTAATTTTTTTTATACAGCAAGTTCTTATTAGTCATCAATTTTATACATATCAGTGTATACATGTCAATCCCAATTGCCCAATTCAGCACACCACCACCGCCACCCACCTGCGGTTTTCACCCCTTGGTGTCCATATGTTGTTCTCTACATCTGTGTCTCAACTTCTGCCCTGCAAACTGGTTCATCTGTACCATTTTTCTAGGTTCCACATACATGTGTTAATATACAATATTTTTCTCTTTCTGACTTACTTCACTCTGTATGACAGTCTCTAGATCCATCCACGTCTCAACAAATGACTCAATTCCGTTCCTTTTTATGGCTGAGTAATATTCCACTGTGTGTATGTACCACAACTTCTTTATCCATTCGTCTGTCGATGGGCATTTAGGTTGCTTCCATGACCTGGCTATTGTAAATAGTGCTGCAAGGAACACTGGAGTGCATGTGTCTTTTTGAATTATGGTTTTCTCTGGGTATGTGCCCAGCAGTGGGATTGCTGGATCATATGGTAATCCTATTTTTACTTTTTAAAAGAAGCTCCATACTGTTCTCCATAGTGGCTGTATCAATTTACATTCCCACCAACGGTACAAGAGGGTTCCCTTTTCTCCACACCCCCTCCAGCATTTGTTCTTTGTAGATTTTCTGATGATGCCCATTCTAACTGGTGTGAGGTGATACCTCATTGTAGTTTTGATTCGCATTTCTCTATTAGTGATGTTGAGCAGCTTTCCATGTGCTTCTTGGCCATCTGTATGTCTTCTTTGAAGAAATGTCTATTTAGGTCTTCTGCACATTTTTGGATTGGGTTGTTTGTTTTTTTAATATTGAGCTGCATGAGCGGTTTATCTATTTTGGAGATTAATCCTTTGTCTGTTAATTCGTTTGCAAATATTTTCTCCCATTCTGAGGGTTCTCTTTTCGTCTTGTTTATGGTTTCCTTTCCTGTGCAAAAGCTTTGAAGTTTCATTAGGTCCCATTGGTTTATTTTTGTTTTTATTTCCATTAATCAAGGAGGTGGATCAAAAAAGATCTTGCTGTGATTTATGTCAAAGAGTGTTCTTCCTATGTTTACCTCTAAGAGTTTTATAGTGTCTGGTCTTACACTTAGGTATCGAATGCATTTTGAATTAATTTTTTGTATGGTGTTAGGGAGTATTCTAATTTCATTCTTTTACTTGTAGCTGTCCAGTTATCCCAAAACCACTTATTGAAGAGACTGTCTTTTCTCCATTGTATGTCTTTGCCTCCTTTGTCATAGATTAGTTGACCATAAGTGCGTGGGTTTATCTCTGGGCTTTCTATCTTGTTCCGTTGATCTATGTTTCTGTTTTTTGCAAACACCAAATTGTCTTGATTACTGTAGCTTTGTAATATAGTCTGAAGTCAGGGAGGCTGATTCCTCCAGCTCCATTTTTTTCCCTTAAGACTGCTTTGGCTCTTTGGGGTTTTTTGTGTCTCCATACAAATTTTAAGATGATTTGTTCTAGTTCCGTAAAAAATGCCATTGGTAATTTGATAGGGATTGCATTGAATCTGTAGGTTGCTTTAGGTAGTAGAGTCATTTTCACAGTATTGATTCTTCCAATCCCAAAACATGGTATATCTCTCCATCTGTTGGTATCATCTTTAATTTCTTTCATCAGTGTCTTATAGTTTTCTGCATAGAGGTCTTTTGTCTCCCTAGGTAGGTTTATTCATCGGTATTTTATTCTCTTTGTTGCAATGGTAAATGGGAGCGTTTCCTTAATTTCTCTTTCAGATTTTTCATCATTAGTGTATAGGAATGCAAGAGATTTCTGTGCATTAATTTTGTATCCTGCAACTTTACCAAATTCATTGATTAGCTCTAGTAGTTTTCTGGTGGCATCTTTAGAATTCTCTTTGTATAGTATCATGTCATCTGCAAAGAATGACACTTTTATTTATTCTTTTCCAATTTGTATTCCTTTTATTTCTTTTTCTTGTCTGATTGCCGTGGCTAGGACTTCCATGACTATGTTGAATAATTGTGGTGAAAATGGACATCCTTGTCTTGATCTTAGAGGAAATGCTTTCAGTTTTTCACCATTGAGAATGATGTTTCCTGTGGGTTTGTCATATATGGCCTTCATTATGTTGAAGTAGGTTCCCTCTGTGTCCACTTTCTGGAGAGTTTTTATCATAAATGGGTGTTGAATTTTGTCAAAAGCTTTTTCTGTGTCTACTGAGATGATCATATGGTTCTTATTCTTCAATTTGTTCATATGGTGTATCACATTGATTGATTTGCATATATTGAAGAATCCTTGCATCCCTGGGATAAATCCCACTTGATCATGGTGTATGATCCTTTTAATGTGTTCTTGGATTCTGTTTGCTAGTATTTTGTTGAGGATTTTTGCCTCTATATTCATCAGTGATATTGGTCTGTAATTCTCTTTTTTTGTAGTATCTTTGTCTGGTTTTGGTATCAGGGTGATGGTGGCCTCATAGAATGAGTTTGGGAGTGTTCCTTCCTCTGCAATTTTTTGGAAGAGTTTGAGAAGGATGGGTGTTAGCTCTTGTCTAAATGTTTGACAGAATTCACCTGTGAAGCCATCTGGTCCTGGATTTTTGTTTGTTGGAAGATTTGTAATCACAGTTTCAATTTCATTACTTGTGATTTTTTTCTATTTCTTCCTGGTTCAGTCTTGGAAGGTTATACCTTTCTAAGAATTTGTCCATTTCTTCCTGGTTGTCCATTTTATTGGCATAGAGTTGCTTTAGTAGTCTCTTAGGATGCTTTGTATTTCTGTGGTGTCTGTTGTAACTTTTCCTTTATTTTTCTAATTTTATTGATCTGAGTCCTCTCCCTCTTTTTCTTGATGAATCTGGCTAATGGTTTATCAATTTTGTTTATCTTCTCAAAGAACCAGCTTTTAGTTTTATTGATCTTTGCTAGTGTTTTGTTTCTATTTCATTTATTTCTGCTCTGATCTATATGATTTCTTTCCTTCTGCTAACTTTGGGTTTTGTTTGTTCCTCTTTCTCTAGTTCCTTTAGGTGTAAGGTTAGATTGTTTACTTGAGATTTTTCTTGTTTCTTGAGGTAGGCTTGTGTAGCTATAAACTTCCCTCTTAGAACTGCTTTTGCTGCATCCTCTAGGTTTTGGATCATCTTGTTTTCATTGCCATTTGTCTCTAGGTATTTTTTGATTTCCTCTTTGATTTCTTCAGTGATCTCTTGGTTATTTAGTAACATATTGTTTAGCCTCTGTGTGTTTGTGTGTTTTCTATTTTTTTCCATGTTGATTTCTAATCTCATAGCGTTGTGGTCAGAAAAGATGCGTGATATGATTTCAATTTTCTTAAATTTACTGAGGCTTGATTTGTGCCTGAAGATGTGATCTATCCTGGAGAATGTTCCATGCGTACTCGAGAAGAAAGTGTAATCTGCTGTTTTTGGATGCAATGTCCTATAAATACCAATTAAATCTATCTGGTCTATTGTGTCATTTAAAGCTTCTGTTTCTTTATTTTCATTTTGGATGATCTGTCCGTTGGTGTAAGTGAGGTGTTAAAGTCCTCCACTATTATTGTGTTACTGTCAATTTCCTCTTTTATAGCTTTTAGGAGTTGCCTGATGTATTGAGGTGGTCCTATGTTGGGTGCATATATATTTATAATTGTAATATCTTCTTAGATTGATCCCTTGATCATTATGTAGTACCCTTCCTTATCTCTTGTAACATTATTTTAAAGTCTACTTTACCTGATATGAGTATTGCTACTCAGCTTTCTTTTGATTTCCATTTGCATAGAATATCTTTTTCCATCCACTCACTTTCAGTCTGTATGTGACCCTAGGTCTGAAGTGGGTCTCTTGTAGACAGCATATATACGGGTCTTGTTTTGTATCCATTCAGCAAGCCTGTGTCTTTTGGTTGGAGCATTTAATCCATTCACGTTTAAGGTAATTATCGATATGTTTGTTCCTATGACCATTTTCTTAATTGTTTCCGGTTTGTTTTTGTAGGTCCTTTTCTTCTCTTGTGTTTCCCACTTAGAGAAGTTCCTTTAGCATTTGTTGTAGAGCTGGTTTGGTGGTGCTGAATTGTCTTAGCTTTTGCTTGTCTGTAAAGCTTCTGATTTCTCCATTGAATATGAATGAGATCCTCAATAGGTAATCTTGGTTGTAGTTTCTTCCCTTTCATCACTTTAAGTATATTGTGCCACTCCCTTCTGGCTTGTAGACTTTCTGCTGAGAAATCACCTGTTAATCTTATGGGAGTTCCCTTGTATGTTATTTGTCGTTTTTGCCTTGCTGGTTTCAATAATTTTTCTTTGTCTTTAATTTTTGCCAATTTGATTACTATGTGTCTCAGCGTGTTTCTCCTTGGGTTTATCCTGTATGGAATTCGCTGCGCTTCCTGCACTTGGGTGGCTATTTCCTTTCCCATGTTAGGGAAGTTTTCGACTGTAATCTCTTCAAATATTTTCTCTGGTCCTTTCTCCCTCTCTTCTCCTTCTGGGACCGCTATAATGCGAATATTGTTGCATTTAATGTTGTCCCAGAGGTCTCTTAGGCTGTCTTCATTTCTTTTCATTCTTTTTTCTTTATTCTGTTCCACAGCAGTGAATTCCACCATTTTGTCTTCCAGGTCACTTATCCGTTCTTCTGCCTCAGTTATTCTGCTATTGATTCTTCTAATGTAGTATTCGTTTCAGTTATTGTATTTTTCATCTATGTTTGTTCTTTAATTCTTCTAGGTCTTTGTTAAACATTTCTTGCATCTTCTCGCTTTGCCTCCATTCTTTTCCTGAGGTCCTGGGTCATCTTCACTATCATTATTCTGAATTCTTTTTCTAGAAGTTTGCCTATCTCCACCTCTTTTAGTTGTTTTTCTGGGGTTTTATCTTTTTCCTTCATCTGGTACACAGCCCTCTGCCTTTTCATCTTGTCCATCTTTTTGTGAATGTGGTTTTTGTTCCACAGGCTGCAGGACTGTAGTTCTTCTTGCTTCTGCTGTCTGCCCTCTGTGTCCTACTTTTTAATTTATGTCAATCTCATGGGTATGAAATGTTATCCTGTTATAATTATTGGGGTAGACTGTACTACTATTAACAAATTTGTGCCCCTCCTTACAAGAGAATTCTACATCACTGTTCTGCTAGACTCCAATGTGACCAATATGACTTCCTTTGGTCAATGTAACATGAGAAGCGTCATCTGAGCCTTCTAGAGGGAAGCATTTTTAGAGCCAGTGTATGCTTCACCATGTTCTTTCTTTTCCCTCAGGTACTGAGAATGGCAATATCCAGGCTGTTGTAGGTATATTTCTCATATGTACTATACAGCTAAACTAAATAAGAAATCCAATCTGATATTCCACGTTTTAATCAGTTTGTTTAATCTGTTTATATTTATTGTGATTGCTGATCTTATGGATTTATTTTCACCATATTATTTTGCATTTTCTGTTTATCTTACTTTTTCTTTGCTGCTTTTTTCTCATTTCCTGCCTGATACACTTTTTTTTTTGCGGTACGCGGGCCTCTCACTGTTGTGGCCTCTCCCGTTGCGGAGCACAGGCTCCGGACACGCAGGCTCAGTGGCCATGGCTCATGGGCCTAGCTGCTCCGCAGCATGTGGGATCTTCCCAGACCAGGGCACGAACCCGTGTCCCCTGCATCAGCAGGTGGACTCTCAACAACTGTGCCACCAGGGAAGCCCCGATACAGTTTTGATATACTTTCTACATTCCCTCCCCTCCTCCTGTATCTTCTCTTTGTTTGTAGGTTTGAAAACTATAGATTGCATTTCCATTATTTTGGTTACTGTCCTTACTCTTTTTTTGGTTAAGTTTTTCATTAGTAAATATTTCAGTATGATTCTGAAAGATTCTCTTCTTAAAAAAATAATACCACAACACCATTATCACATGCAAAAAATAGTAATTCCTTAATATTACATATCCAGTCTGTGTTCATTCCCAACTGTTTCTTCCCTCTTTATTTTAAAATACAATTTGTTTGAGTCAAAATTCAGTAAGGTACACACACACTGCAACTGGTTGATTTGTCTTTTAAGTCTCTTTTAGTCTTCCGGTTACCCCTCTATTTCATTTTTTTAATCCCTGTAATTTATTTGAGAAAGAAATTGGGTCACTTATCCTGTAGAGTTTATTACTCTACAAGATTTTACTGACTGCATCCCACAGGTTTAACATGTTCCTCTGTCCTCTGTATTTCCTGAATACTGACACCAGGATCCAGGGGTTCTTAACTTTTTCATGTCATGGACTTCTTTGGCAGTCTGATGAAGCCTACAAACCCTTTCTTAGAATAATCTTTTAAATACACAGAATATATAAAATGACAAAAGAGACCAATTATAGTGAAAAGCAAATTATACTGTGGTTTGATTAGATTTATATTTCTTTTGGCAAGACTTCTGAAAGGTGGCGATATTCTTAAATTTTTAATATGTATACCTATGCGTTTTCCAACAGGATTTTAATTTATTCAGTTATTTTTGCCTCCTGAACATAACAAAAGAGTTAATATGCTTTAAGTAATCATTGAGCATGCCCTAACCCACCTACAGACTGGTAATTTTATTTAGTTTTACCTTTTAAACACAGAAAATAAATAAATAAATTTAGCAACTTTTTCATCAATGTTTTTACTCACCATTACACATCCTATGCACTTCCACTGGATTTACTTTTCTTCTTGTAGAAGTACATCTTTAATTTTTTTTTTTTTAAGTGAGGGTCTGTGGTTAGTAAACTGTCTGTGTATGTCAGAAAACTGCTTTGTCCTCACTCTTGAATGATGGTTTAAGAGAATATAAAATATTATATTTAAAAGAATACAAAATTCTAGACTTAACACTTTGATGCTATTCCTCCACTGTCTTCTGGTATCTAAGAAGTCATCCAGTTGTCACTACTTTGTAGACAAACTGTATTACCTAGTTTCATGGCTTTATGTCTATGTCAAGGCATAACAAATTTATCTCTCTAGCTCAGACCTTTACCCAGGAGTCCACACTAGAAGAACCAACTCCTCACTCAGTGTCTCCACTTAGATGCCTAATAGGTATCTCAAACTTAATATACCAAAGCTAAACTCCTCCCCAATCTACACCTCCTTCAGTCTTCTATATCTCAGCTAACACCAACTCCATCCAACACCAGTCGCTCAGGGCAAAAATCTTGGAATCAACCTTCACCCCCTCTCCCTATCTGTCTGTTTCTTCCCAGCTACTCCATGATCATCTCCTGCGTCTAACAGTTTTGTAGTTGCTTCCAGGTTCTATCCAGATCCCAAACCCAAAATCACATCACATAATTTTAGTTTAGAGTTTCTACTCCAAAGTAATATTCTACCCTGAAATGGTGTTCGGTAAATTGAAGATGCAATTATTGAACCACTGGATGGTTTGGTTTGTTTTTTGGTCATTAGGTTTTGTTTTTTCTTCCTGCTTTTTTTTTCCACCAGACTCTTTTCAAGCTCCATCCTAGTCTTCGAGCAGTAGTGAATTTGGTTATCTTCCTTTATCTTGCACGAAATATTGTCATTTCCTTTATTCCATAGAAATGAACAACCAGACACCAGAGCCTGTTCCTGGCCTTTGAGACCAGCAGGTTTACAGTTTCAGCTACATTCTCAACTTAGTGTTTTGTTCTGTTTCTGGTCTATGGAGATATTTATGTTGTGTTTAGGCCTGACTATATTTCATTTTGATTTCTGTTTTGTTTTTTATCTGTCATTGCTATGTATATGAAGCAGAAGTAAAAACTAAGTACTAAGTATAGACTCATTACACTACCTCAACCAAAAATTGGTGGAGTCAATATTTTTCATTTGCATTTTCAATGACTTGGTAAATGGCATTTTCCCCCTACACATACTCTAATTTAAGTCTCCTTTCTTTATATTAAATAATCCTGCCGCTTAGAGAGATAACAATAAACATATATAATGGTGTCTATGCATCTGAAAATAAAAACTACTTTCTGCACCACTGCATCTTTCTGAACACTGTGTTTAAGCTTCCAAGCATGAAGCCCAATAAATATATCTATTGTCTTTTTCCTAGTGTTCATAAAAATCAACATTTCCAAATTTATAAGTGACAAAACTGGTAGGAACAAGGTGAGATACTATTTAAAAAATGGTGAGTTGTTCTAGTTTTACAAATATTCCTAAAGTGCTACTTCCTATACACAGCTGGTTAGTATGTGCTAAAAGCTCCTCCTTCTTAATTTACAGAAATTTAAAAAATATACAATTATAACTACTGCTGTTGATAGATGTACCAGTTTGAATTTATGTAAGTGAAATTCAGAACTTTTACATTAACCAGAAAATGAATGGCTACCTGGTTTTACCTTTGGTTTAAGCCAAGAGATAAGGCATTTGCCTCTGGTTCTGCCATAACTTGTTTTGTGAAAATCAGGCAATTCACTGTCTTTAGGTCTAATTGTTTCCTTGCTTCTAAAATGAAGATGACCTTTATGATTCCTTCTAGCACTCAAAGACTCTGACTCTTATTATTCCCAATAATTTTCTAAATCTTATTTTGCAAATTGGGTTACTTTTTCTGCAACTTAAAGTTTCCTTAAAATTTGGATTCAATTTACACTGTAACTTTTAAGAACAGGTTTTATGAGAGAAAAAAGAAACTATTTTTTAAATAGTTAATACTCTTTGCTACTATGAAAAATCAGTTTATGAAAATCAATGATAGAAACAAAAAGGTCAGATTTTATTAGCACTAATAAATATCAAGTTTTCAAGGTGTGGGAAACGAATTTGAAAAAGAACAGCTATATGTATATGTATAACTGAATCACTGTGCTGTACACCTGAAACTAACACAACATTGTTAATCAACTATACTCCAATATAAAATAAAAATGAAAAAAAAGTTTTCAAGATGCAAATTGATGAATGCTCCTCACCTCAATCATAACACAAAATACCAAGACCCTAGTTTTTACTACCTGGGAATTAACAAAATTATATTTTTATGAGGTATTCAAACCATTCTTCCTTTTGATATTTTACCCAAATTCTCCTTCCAAGAATATCCTGAGATAATGCCTTTTCATACTTGATGGTAAAATTTATACATGGAAACTTTAATCAAGGATATAGTGAGTCAAGAACGAGGCATAAAAGAGAAAAACAAATATCATATATTAACACATACATGTGGAATCTAGAAAAATGGTTCAGTTGAACCGGTTTACAAGGAAGAAATAGAGACAGATGTAGAGAACAAACGTATGGACACCAAGGGGGGAAAGTGGGGCGGAGGGGGGTTGGTGGTGGTGGGATGAATTGGGCGATTGGGACTGACATGTATACGTTAATATGTATAAAATAGATAACTAATAAGAACCTGCTGTATTAAAAAAATAAACAAAAGGTAATCATAAAAAAATAAAACAAAAACGAGACATAAAACCCAGGCTCTGGTAGTCTGTTTCTCTTACTATTGCTCAAATGGCATTCTGATTAAAAAAAAAAAAAAAAGGACAATCTAAAAGTCAGAAGATTTAAGAAATAGCATGCTTTACTTGTTCTCTGAATACAACAGCTCCTGTGAAATGCAACAAGTATCAGCTGCATATGACATGTCCAGTTGCCTCACCTCCAGTTCTTTGAGGTAGTTAACTGTTGTTTCTTGTCTCATTAATATGACTAAGTCATGGGGATGCTTCAAGTTCATAGGTGAATCCACCTGCAAGCAAGCAAACAATAGATAAATAAAGCTCAGATTTCATTAACGTTTGTTTGGATATGCCTTAAATTATTGTTCGATCACCATTATAATCAGTGTTAGGTGCTCAGTAAACTCAAGGGGTATTTCAAAAGTGATGACATGTAAATTTCGGCAAAGAGAATGAGAGGTTCAATAGCTGTCCCTTGAACTCCAACTTGAAAAAGCAAGCTTTCAAAGTGAATATTCTGATTTGACTAGTCATGTAAGAAATATTCAAGAAGAGAAGTATTTGGAAATGAATGATAAAGTAAATTCCTTAAAATATATTTTATACCTATACTAATAAAAATAGATTGCTTTGTCTTGATAGCACATTCCATATCTGAACAGGTCTGGCGGCAATAAAAAGAAAAATACGAAAAGCATCTATTTTGCAGGCTATTTGCAGAAGCCGTAAATCAGAGATAATATAAAATAACCTTGAGACTTACAGTTTACAATTCTTGTTTCTGAATCATAAACAAGCAACTATGTTGTTGAATATGTAGGAAAAATGAACCCTCATATGCTGGTAGCAGGCTTATAAACTTATTATTTGGAGGGTTCTTTGACAACATATATCAAAATTTTAAAAGTACATACCCTTTGACCTAGGAATATAAATTCTAGGAAACTATCCTATAGGCATTCTTTAAATGGGCAAAGATATATACAAGGCTGCTCACTATATTACCTTTAGCTGCAAAAAACAAACAAAAGACCCAACAAACCTAAGTCCAGCAATGAGGGAACAGAGAAAGGCACTGTCCAGTGGAATGGGATACAGAAAAATGAGATCTACTATCATGGAAAGATGTTCACAATGTATAATTAACTAAAAGTAATGAAGAATAGTATGTACGCCATACTTTTTTTAAGAAATTACATTTTTATAGATATAGATGTATACATGTCTGTATATGCACAAAACTAAGTTGGTTTACAGTGATTTCTTTGGGGAAGTGGGATTAAGAAGAGAGGTACATTCGTTATCTTTTACTTTATACACTTGTATTTATTTATTTATTTATTTATTTATTTTGCGGTACGCAGGCCTCTCACTGTTGTGGCCTCTCGCATCATGGAGCACAGGCTCCGGACGCGCAGGCTCAGCGGCCATGGCCCACAGGCCCAGCCGCTCTGCGGCACATGGGATCCTCCCGGACTGGGGCATGAACCCATATCCCCTGCACTGGCAGGCGGACTCTCAACCACTGCGCCACCAGGGAAGCCCTATACACTTGTATATTTTTAAATTGTCTATAATACACACATAATATGTTTATAATAAGGAAAAAACAACACATACACACACACGGGGTTTTTTGAATTTCAAGAAAATCTAAGACAGTGTCCTTGGAGTCTAAGAGATGAAATGAAGATCCTGCTATCCCTTAATGTTAGACTGTCAAATTATAAACTAGCTCTTCAAGAAGTTCTACTTTGAGAAGAAACTACTGGGTTGGCCAAAAAGTTCATTCGGGGTTTTCCATAACATCTCTAAGAATCTTTCTATAATCTCTAAGAACTTGACATCAGCTCAATTAATTTTAGAACTAGCTTTTTAAGTGCAAAAGATAGCCTTGCTTAGGCCTTGGTGAATGCAAGCCTATTTAAAAAACAAAAATTTAAAAAGAGGGAATGGGAATTCCCTGATGGTCCAGTGGGTAGGACTTGGTGCTTTCACTTCCAGGGTGCGGGTTCAATCCCTGGTTGGGGAACTAAGATCCCACAAGCTGTGCGGCATGGCCAAGAGAATAAATAAATAAATATTTAAAAAGAGGGAATAAAAACAACATGAAATAAGTTCAATAGTTGCTTTAATAATATGCACAATAACACTGGGCGATGTTGGGTGACTGCATATAAAACTCATCTGCCTTTCCTCATTCTATCATCTCAGAGATGCCACAAGAAAAAGAGATGCTAGTCTGGACTAACTTCCACTCATACTTTCATTGCAACCGTCTGAACTACATAATCATCATTATGCAGTTATGGATAATTACAATCTCCCGTGGTCTCTCTTTTATGACAAAATCCCTTCAGTGCTTCCCCTGGCCTTCCTACTATACTGGAATTAACATTAAAACTGCAGTCTGAACTTAAAAGGCACTAAAAATATAATAGCAAGGCCTATACTTGACCACTTGAGCTGTGAATCTCCTCTATCAAACAGTCAAACCTGGCAAAGGCCTACAAGCAAAACGCTAGGTGTTTCTCAATGAGATGTGGAAGCTTTTGCTTCTCTTTTCATTGTATCTCAGACATCGAGAGGTAGTGATTTAATACATCTCTCTTTATTTATTTATTTATTTATTATTATTTTTTGCGGTACACGGGCCTCTCACCATTGTGGCCTCTCCCGTTGCAGAACACAGGCTCCTAGCTGCTCCGCAGCATGTGGGATCTTCGCGGACCAGGGCACGAACCCGTGTCCCCTGCATCGGCAGGCAAACTCTCAACCACTGTGCCACCAGGGAAGCCCCATCTCTCTATACTTAAATGAAGTTTTTAGAAAAAACTTGGGGGAGGGAGAAGGAATGTGGGAGTATGACATTCCCATTCCAAAATACCCAACCAGTCTGATTACCTAACATCTGGAGAACTGCAAGAGGAATGACAGAATGAGACAAATGAAGATTTACATTAGATAAATACTTAATCTTAGCTTTAGATTAAAAAGATACTACATAGCCAGCATGGGTCTGGCCCATATTCAATTGTGAGGAAGTACTTTTCATTTCCTTGAAGCATTTAGTTCAACAAAGATACAGTAACTAGAGAAGGTATAAAGATAAAATTATTAGCAGAAGGAAGGGATTCCACTGACAGTTTAACAGCTGTGTTTCTCTTTTTGACTTGGCAGCAAATGGCATGGATCTCTGCCAGATTAGGGTTGGTTACAGAAGATGTATAGCCTGACACATGTTTTTACTGAGATATTTTCAAGTTCTTAAATTTCAAGACTTTATGCTAATTATCTTTGGCAAATGCCAATCAGCTTGAATTTCTCTCCTTTCAAATACCTCTCCTCCTTAGAAGATTACGAAAGATGTTTGACATGTCTGCTAAGATGTTTGACAACTCTGTAAATACTACAACATCCATTCAACTAATGAAAATTTATTAAGCCTCTATGAACCAGGTGCACTAGGAGTCCATATCTGGAGTGTATGTACTCCTATTTTATATACAATGTGAGAAGGAATGGTAATATCCCTTCAAAACCTTTAGAATTAAGAAGTGGCTGCTGTAAGTCCAAGGGCAAAGAGTGATAGAAATTACAGAGAGGTAGGTTAAAAATGATATAATGCATACACAAGATCTCAAAGCACTTTATGGCTTTTTCACAAAGGACAAACAAACTTCCATTGCTGCACAGCACAATAAATGGTGCTTATAATGATCTGAATAAAAAAGAAAAAGTGAAATTATTTTCAATTTGCTGTACTTAAGGAGAGAAAGCATGAAATACATTTTAGAGCAAAATTTAAACTGCAGGGAAAAACTGATCATGTATTTGGAAATTAGCTATAATGGAATTCAACTATTCAAAATGATTCATTTTCTTAAGACTTCCAGGTAAACAAAGTTTCACTGTTATCATAGCAATTTATTTTAATAAAGAAAATGGCAAATTATGTAAGACAATTCAATTTTATTTTCCTTTTAATATATTATATAAGCACATGTACCCAATTGTATATAACAGTAAATATCTTACTCATATCAAGTTGATTTTCATATGCTGTCATCTCTAACCAAGATATTGGTAGTTCCTGCACTTCTAATCTGGAGTTCTACCTCTGTGAATTCAGTAAAATCACACGGTAATGGATGGAAATGTCACTATATAAAGGTAATGACTTCACTGCCAAGTTAAACAAAGGCTGAACAAATTAAATTTAAAAAACCAAACTAGGGAATTCCCTGGCAGTCCAGAGGTTAAGACTGAGCTTTCATTGCCTAGGGCATGGGTTTGATCCCTGGTCGGGGAACTAACATCCCACAAGACACACGGTGCGGCCAAAAAACCCACACCAAATATAAAATAATCAATCTAACGAAATACACATTTTTGAGTTCTACAAAATCAATCACTTTCCACTGGTCCTTCATAATAAGAAACTGAACTTTTCTATTGTAACATTAGTTCTACCCTTCATATGCAACTTATTCTTCACATATGATGAATATTTTTATCTGTTATTTTAAAAAAATGGTATCCAAATGAGTACATGAAAGCACTGTTAATGGGGAACTCACTCTATTCCCATCAGCAGTTTGAAACTGATTAATGAAATCTTACATTATGCCATAATCATTAAAAAAGAATTTCCCTTAGGTTAAAAATGTGATGGAATATTTAAATCTTTTATTCAGAGTTTTAGTTTATTTAAATATTGAGACAATACGATGGAAAACATAAATAAAAATATTCAAAGCAACCAAGATTTCACCTCTACCTTAAATAACCCCACTTAGTATTTACAGCTTTTCCTATCCAGTACCTGCAATCTCCTTCTTGTGGCAAAATACCTGCTTTGCTTGGCTGGAAGCAACCTTCCCCACATGGGAAGCCTGATCAGTGGATTGCTTCCCCTTGTTATCTTGGTGATTATTTCTGAGAAGGGACATTAACCAAGTAGTTAGCTTATACTAAAGAGTCCCTAATTGAGAACTTTTGTTTGAGCTATTGGGGAATAGCCATCCTGTACCCACAGTGGGCCTGAGAATGGGGTAAAAGAAGTAAACAAATGAAGACAGAGAAAAACCTATCCTGGTTATACTGTCTGAGCCCTGTATCAAGCTGTACCTGTAGCACTTAGAATTTGTCCAGAGGGGAGGAGCAGCGCCTGGACCCTGCGCTCACTGAGCGCCCTCCAAGGAAACCTACACAACCCACCGGACCAACCTTAGCCACTGGGGACAGACACCAAAAACAACGGGAACTACGAACCTGCAGTCTGTAAAAAGGAGACCCCCAAAAAAGTAAGATAAGCAAAATGAAAAGACAGAAAAGCACACAGCAGATGAAGGAGCAAGGTAAAAACCCACCAGACCTAACAAATGAAGAGGAAATAGGCAGTCTACCTGAAAAAGAATTCAGAATAATGATAGTAAAGATGATCCAAAATCTTGGAAATAGAATAGACAAAATGCAAGAAACATTTAACAAGGACCTAGAAGGACTAAGGAGGAAACAAGCAATGATGAACAACACAATAAATGAAATTAAAAATACTCTAAAACGAATCAATAGCAGAATAACTGAGGCAGAAGAACAGATAAGTGACCTGGAAGATAAAATAGTGGAAATAACTACTGCAGAGCAGAATAAAGAAAAAAGAATGAAAAGAACTGAGGGCAGTCTCAGAGACGACTGGGACAATATTAAACACACCAACATTCGAATTAAAGGGGTCCCAGAAGAAGAAGAGAAAAAGAAAGGGACAGAGAAAATACTTGAAGAGATTATAGTTGAAAACTTCCCTAATATGGGAAAGGAAATAGTTAATCAAGTCCAGGAAGCACAGAGAGTCCCATACAGGATAAATCCAAGGAGAAACATGCCGAGACACATATTAATCAAACTATCAGAAATTAAATACAAAGAAAACATATTAAAAGCAGCAAGAGAAAAACAACAAATAACACACAAGGGAATCCCCATAAGGTTAACAGCTAATCTTTCAGTAGAAACTCTGCAAGCCAGAAGGGACTGGCAGTACATATTTAAAGTGATGAAGAAGAAAAACCTACAACCAAGATTACTCTACCCAGCAAGGATCTCATTCAGATTTGATGGAGAAATTAAAACCTTTACAGACAAACAAAAGCTGAGAGAGTTCAGCACCACCAAACCAGCTTTACAACAAATGCTAAAGGAACTTCTCTAGGCAAGAAACACAAGAGAAGGAAAAGACCTACAATAACAAACCCAAAACAATTAAGAAAATGGGAATAGGAACATACATATCAATAATTACCTTAAATGTAAAAGGATTAAATGCTCCCACCAAAAAACACAGACTGGCTGGATGGATACAAAAACAAGACCATACATATGCTGTCTACAAGAGGCTTAGGGACACATACAGACTGAAAGTGAGGGGATGGAAAAAGATATTCCATGCAAATGGAAATCAACAGAAAGCCAGAGTAGCAATTCTCATATCAGACAAAATAGACTTTAAAATAAAGACTATTACAAGAGACAAAAAAGGACACTACATAATGATCAAGGGATCGATCCAAGAAGATAAATATTTATGCACCCAACAATAGGAGCACCTCAACACATAAGGCAAATAAATACTAACAGCGATAAAGGGGAAATTGACAGTAACACAATCATAGTAGGGGACTTTAACACCACACTTTCACCAATGGACAGATCATCCAAAATGAAAATAAATAAGGAAACACAAGCTTTAAATGATACATTAAACAAGATGGACTTAATCGATATTTATAGGACATTCCATCCAAAACAACAGAATACACATTTTTCTCAAGTGCTCAGGGAACATAATCCAGGATAGAACATATCTTGGGTCACAAATCTAGCCTTGGTAAATTTAAGAAAATTGAAATCGTATCAAGTATCTTTTCTGACCAGAACGTTATGAGACTAGCTAGATATCAATTACAGGAAAAGAGCTGTAAAAAATACAAACACATGGAGGCTAAACAATACACTACTTAATAACGAAGTGATCACTGAAGAAATCAAAGAGGAAATCAAAAAATACCTAGAAACAAATGACAATGGAGACACGACAACCCAAAACCTACGGGATGCAGCAAAAGCAGTTCTAAGAGGGAAGTTTATAGAAATACAACCCTACCTTAAGAAACAGGAAACATCTCAAATAAACAACCTAACCTGCACCTAAAGCAATTAGAGAAAGAAGAACAAAAAAAACCCAAAGTTAGCAGAAGGAAAAAAATCGTAAAGATCAGATCAGAAATAAATGAAAAAGAAATGAAGGAAACGATAGCAAAGATCAATAAAACTAAAAGATGGTTCTTTGAGAAGATAAACAAAATTAACAAACCATTAGCCAGACTCATCAAGAAAAAACGGGAGAAGACTCAAATCAATAGTATTAGAAATGGAAAAGGAGAAGTAACAAATGACACTGCAGAAATACAAAGGATCATGAGAGATTAATACAAGCAACTCTATGCCAATAAAATGGACAACCTGGAAGAAATGGACAAATGCTTAGAAATGCACAATCGGCCAAGACTGAACCAGGAAGAAACAGAAAATATGAACATACCAATCACAAGCACTGAAATTGAAACTGTGATTAAAAATCTTCCAACAAACAAAAGCCCAGGACCAGATGGCTCCACAAGCGAATTCTATCAAACCTTTAAAGAGCTAACACCTATGCTTCTCAAACTCTTCCAAAATATAGCAGAGGGAGGAACACTCCCAAACTCATTCTACGAGGCCACCATCACTGTGATATCAAAACCAGACAAAGATGTCACAAAGAAAGAAAACTACAGGCCAATATCACTGATGAACATAGATACAAAACTCCTCAACAAAATACTAGCAAACAGAATCTAACAGGACATTAAAAGGATCATACACCATGATCAAGTGGGGTTTATTCCAGGAATGCAAGGATTCTGCAATATATGCAAATCAATCAAAGTGATAAACCATATTAACAAACTGAAGGAGAAAAACCATATGATCATCTCAATAGATGCAGAGAAAGCTTTCGACAAAATTCAACACCCATTTATGATAAAAACCCTGCAGAAAGTAGGCATAGAGGGAACTTTCCTCAACATAATACAGGCCATATTTGACAAACCCACAGCCAACATCGTCCTCAGTGGTGAAAAACTGAAACCATTTCCACTAAGATCAGGAACAAGACAAGGTTGCCCACTCTCACCACTCTTATTCAACATAGTTTTGGAAGTTTTAGCCTTAGCAATCAGAGAAGAAAAAGAAATAAAAGGAATCCAAATCGGAAAAGAAGTAAAGCTGTCACTGTTTGCAGAGACATGATACTACACATAGAGAATCCTAAAGATGCTACCAGAAAACTACTAGAGCTAATCAAAGAATTTGGTAAAGTAGCAGGATACAAAATTAATGCACAGAAATCTCTGGCATTCTTAAACACTAATGATGAGAAATCTGAAAGTGAAATTAAGAAAACACTCCCATTTACCATTGCAACAAAAAGAATAAAATATCTAGGAATAAACCTACCTAAGGAGACAAAAGACCTGTATGCAGAAAATTATAAGACACTGATGAAAGAAATTAAAGATGATACAAATAGATGGAGAGATATACCATGTTCTTGGATTGGAAGAATCAACATTGTGAAAATGACTCTACTGCCCAAAGCAATCTACAGATTCAATGCAGTCCCTAACAAACTACCACTGGCATTTTTCACAGAACTAGAACAAAAAATTTCACAATTTGTATGGAAACACAAAAGACCCCGAATAGCCAAAGCAATCTGGACAATGAAAAATGGAGCTGTTGGAATCAGGTTCCCTGACTTCAGACTATACTACAAAGCTACAGTAATCAAGACAGTATGGTACTGGCACAAAAACAGAAATATAGATCAATGGAACAGGATAGAAAGCCCAGAGATAAACCCACACTCGTACGGGCACCTTATCTTTGATAAAGGAGGCAAGAATATCCAGTGGAGAAAAGACAGCCTCTTCAATAAGTGGTGCTGGGAAAACTGGACAGCTACATGTAAAAGTATGAAATTAGAACACTCCCTAACACCATACACAAAAATAAACTCAAAATGGATTAAAGACCTAAATGTAAGGCCAGAAACTATCAAACTCTTAGAGGAAAACATAGGCAGAACACTCTATGACATAAATCACAGCAAGATCCTTTTTGACCCACCTCCTAGAGAAATGGAAATAAAAATAAAAATAAACAAATGGGACCTAATGAAACTTCAAAGCTTTTGCACAGCAAAGGAAACCATAAACAAGACCAAAAGACAACACTCAGAATGGGAGAAAATAATTGCAAATGAAGCGACTGACAAAGGATTAATCTCCAAAATTTACAAGCAGCTCATGCAGCTCAATAACAAAGAACCCAATCCAAAAATGGGCAGAAGACCTAAACAGACATTTCTCCAAAGAAGATAAACAGATTGCCAACAAACACATGAAAGAATGCTCAACATCATTAATCATCAGAGAAATGCAAATCAAAACTACAATGAGATATCATCTCACACCAGTCAAAATGGCCATCACCAAAACATCTAGAAACAATAAATGCTGGAGAAGGTGTGGCGAAAAGGGAACACTCTTGCACTGTTGGTGGGAATGTAAATTGATACAGCCACTATGGAGAACAGTATGGAGGTTCCTTAAAAAACTACAAACAGAACTACCATACGACCCAGCAATCCCACTACTGGGCATATACCCTGAGAAAACCATAATTCAAAAAGAGTCATGTACCAAAATGTTCATTGCAGCTCTATTTACAATAGCCAGGACATGGAAGCAACCTAAGTGTCCATCAACAGATGAATGGATAAAGATGTGGCACATGTATACAATGGAATATTACTCAGCCATAAAAAGAAACAAAATTGAGTTTTTTGTAGTTATTTGCAGTGAGTCTGTCATACAGAGTGAAGTAAGTCACAAAGAGAAAAACAGATACCGTATGCTAACACATATATATGGAATCTAAGAAAAAAAAAAAAAAGGTCATAAAGAACCTAGGGGTAAGATGGGAATAAAGACACAGACCTACTAGAGCATGGAACTGAGGATATGGGGAGGGGGAAGAGTAAGCTGTGATAAAGTGACAGAGTGGCATGGACATATGTACACTACCAAACATAAAATAGATAGCTAGTGAGAAGTAGCCGCATAGCACAGGGAGATCAGCTAGGTGGTTTGTGACCACCTAGAGGGGTGGGATAGGGAGGGTGGGAGGGAGGGAGACGCAAGAGGGCAGAGATATGGGAACATATGTATATGTATAACTGAATCACTTTGTTATAAAGCAGAAACTAACACACCATTGTAAAGCAATTATACCCCAATAAAGATGTTAAAAAAAAAAAAAAGAATTTGTCCAAACATTACAATGAAAATTTTCAAAACTGAAAGTCTTAATGCTATTGATAAACCTCTGCCTAATTTTCTTGAGGTCCCCTGTCTAGGGTATCTTCTTTTTTTTAATTAATTCATTAATTGAATAATTTATTTTTTGGCTGTGTCGGGTCTTAGTTGTGGCGCGCGGGCTCCAGAGCGTGTGGACTCTGTAGTTGCAGCTCGCGGGCTTAGTTGCCCCATGGCATATGGGATCTTAGTTCCCTGACAAGGATAGAACTGGCATCCCCTGCATTGCAAGATGGATTTTTAACCACTGGACCACCAGGGAAGTCCCTGTTCAGGGTATCTTCTTATCCTTTTGGCTCTTTTATGGCCTCTGTGCCTTTGCACATGCTAATTCCTCTACTTGGAATGCATTTCTCTTCTTATGCTTTTGATGAAAGCCACATGACTTGGCTCAAATGACATTTCTTCTCTGAAACCATCCTTCTCTTGAGCTCCCATAGTATTTTATACATATTTCAGTATTAGCATTTATTACAGTGTTTAATTATTGTATGGCTATCTTTCCAAAAAAAAAAAAAAAATTGGGGGCTTCCCTGGTGGTGCAGTTGTTGAGAGTCCGCCTGCCGATGCAGGGGACACAGGTTCGTGCCCCAGTCTCGGACGATCCCACATGCCGCGGAGCAGCTGGGCCCGTGAGCCATGGTCGCTGAGCCTGCACGTCCAGAGCCTGTGCTCCGCAATGGGAGAGGCCACAACAGTGAGAGTCCCATGTACCGGAAAAAAAAAAAAATTTTTTTTTTTTGTATTCCTCTTTCTACCCTCAGTACTTAATGTGCTTTCAGGTACACGTTAGGTACATAAAACACTGATGATTGTTTGAGGAAAGTGTCTGATATTACATTGTTAGATTCTCTATCTCCTAAGGCATTATGGCTCACTAATGACTATCTGGAAAGGAGGTAAAGAGGCTAAGCCACCAGGAATCAGGAAAAAATAAGTCCTTGACAGGACTATGACCAGCTGTGTGACCTTAAGCAAATCACCTTCCCTGTCAGGGCTTCTGTTTCCTCATCTATAAACTGAGGGCACCCAACCTAATGACTTCTAAAAATTCCTTATAGTTTTCAAATCCTGCCTCTATAAAAGATTTAACACTATTATAAAAGTATCACTTTTAACCAGCCTAACCTATGACACTGAAGTAATGTGATATTCAAATGAATGAATTTATCATTCTTTCAATTTGCCCATATAAACTTGTACTCACTTTAGGCAAGGGACTATTTCCAAAGCTACAGTTAAAAGCTTCTTTTAAACAATCTGTCAAATTAAACCAAGGCTCCAATTAGCAGTGGCTACTTATTTCTGAGAGTTAAATTGTTCATTGTATCATAGACAAAGTTAGCCCTCTCTGTCCTTTCAGTGCTTAATTCTAAGAAAGTTCAACTTAAAAATAAGCTTTTTTTCTGATTTACAAGCTAAATATATATGTTACTATAAAAACAAACACATTATAGACAATATAAAGAAGAAAGTTAAATTACTTGAAATCTCACTTTCAGATATATCTGCTGTCATATACATATATGTTAGGATAACTTCTCTGTATTTATCAATATATACATATATAGCTATGTAGATAAATATTTTTATAAAAATCAGACAATATATCTACTGTATTGTATCCTTCCCCTCTCCATTCTTCCCTAAATTTTATCAGCCTTATTTCCCAGTAAATACAGATTTACATGATCATATTTAGTAGGTAATATTATATTAAAGTCATTTACCCAGGTTCCTACTAAAATTTATGCTCTCTTTTTAACAATATTGTGATGAATATCCTTACACTTAATTTTTTTGACAGCTGTCAAATTATTTCCTTCCCAGAACAAGAACTGTTAGGTTAAAGGGACTGCGCTTTTTTAAATTTATATTTTTTACTAGCTTTTCTCAGAATAGTTGAATCAACTGAAATTCCTAACAACAATCACTGAGTTTCTATACACTCTTAGGGACACAGAAAAGCGTGAATATATTTTAATCCCTTTGTTGGTCATATATATTTCTTCTTTTGTGTACTTTTTTTTTTTTTTTTTTTTTTGCGGTATGCGGGCCTCTCACTGTTGTGGCCTCTCCCGTTGCGGAGCACAGGCTCAGGACGCGCAGGCTCAGCGGCCATGGCTCACGGGCCCAGCCGCTCCGCGGCATGTGGGATCTTCCCGGACCGGGGCACGAACCCGTGTCCCCTGCATCGGCAGGCGGACTCTCAACCACTGCGCCACCAGGGAAGCCCTCTTTTGTGTACTTATAAGAAAATCTTTCTCTTTTTAAATCCATCTGACAGTTTATACATCATATTTTATGAATGGTGGTTTCTAGTTGGTGGGACTCCAGATGATTATTCTCTTCTGGTTTGTGTTTTCTGACTTCTTCTGCAGCGAGCGTACACTTAAATTTACAAAGTATTTTTTTTAAAGTGCTATGAACAGGTCACCTTGTTAAAATGAAACTTTAGAGTGCTATGCAACATGCTTTACTGTATTTAAAAACAAATAAACAAACTGACAAGTATAAGCTCAGATCTGAGAAACAATCCTGCAGCTTTTCCTTATATAGTCATAGAGAAAAAAATTCCTCTCACAGATACGGGTCCAGGCAAACACTCAAAAAGGCAACATCTATTGTATTTTCTTGTTCCTTTCTCACCTCAAATTTTTACCCTTATCGCAAATCTAGTTCACTGCCATTTTCAAATGATTGTCTAAGGAGCCCTTACCTTTGTGACCCCTGTCAGCCTAATACAGTGGCAAGCAAGATGAGTTTTACCGGGACAGAATGAGAGGGGCAGAAAAGTCTGTGGCCTTGACTTCGCATGCAACTCTCTCTTCAGGATTCAATTCTAACTATCATGGACTTGCACCTTCTTCCAGGTTTAGAGAAGTGTTAAGTTCACAAAGTACCAGTTCAGCCTCAGCTCTTAAGAGGAACTTAGGTTGCTGGCTGTAATAATTGCCAAAACTTTAATATGTAACATAAACAGACCTTTTACTAGAAAAATTTAATTGTATCAGATCAATAAAACACTATTGTTATGAACTGTCAACATTTGGAAATATTTTTATTAAAGATGACTTTTTCACTCTTAGAGCACTTGTATAGTATTTTAGTGAAAAGTTAAAAACCAGTCTCAATTTTATAGAATACCAAGTTACCAAACTAAAATTAAACTTTAAATAAACAAAAATGTTGAATCCTGACCATCACATGAATTTTTAATGTCCTTATATATTTTCTAAAGTTACCCTCAATTAGATTTTACTTTCTCATTTTCAGTTCTTGGAAGACATAGTTGTAAATACTTAAACTCACATAAAATAATCCAGGAATCTGAAGTATATTATATAGCTATAATCTAGATTTGAACACGTACAGTGTTGCAGCCAATTTTATTAGAATATTCATGTCAAATAATCACCATTTCCCCAACTGATTAGCAAACAAGTAACCATTTTCAACATGAATAACTAAGGAACAAGTTCTTATAAAAGTGTTATCAGTCTACATTTTATGATTTATGTTGCCAAGAAATATACAAATAACATAATGAATAAAGCAAACAGTTTACAACTTTACAAGGAAAGAAAATGAAACAGGACACCAGAGTCATGAATATTTCTCATTTGTGTACTTATGATATTCTTGTAAACATACACAGAAAAAATGCAGCTGTACAGTTAGAGTGGATTTATATGTAACTCAGAAGTAATTCTCATTCCAGCAGCAAATACTGAACACAGAACAATGGCCCGACAAAGATGTCTATGTCCTAAACTCCAGAACATGTGAATATGTTAGGTTACATGGCAAAAGGGAATTAGGTAGCTAGAGACTGGACCTTTGGGAAGTAAACAGATTTAGATGAGGTCATGAGGTTGGGGCCCTCCTGATGGGATTGGTGCTCCTGTAAGAGAAGATACCAGAGAGCTTGCTTTCTCTTTTTCTCTACCATGTGAGGACACAGCAAGATGCAGTTGTCTGCAAGCCAAAAAGAGAGCCCTCACTAGAACCCGACCATGCTGGCACTCTGATCTTGTATTTCCAGCCTCCAGAACTGTGAGAAAATAAACATCGGTTCTTTAAATCACCAGTTTACGGCATTTTGTTACGGCAGCCCAAGCTAAGACAGATTTGTCAATCAAATGCTGGAAAAGGAACACTAAAACCAGTGCCAGGAATTAAACCTTAGTAACTTTATCATTATTCAGATGATGGCAAACTCAACAGCCACTAAATTACTCTGCTATTTCATACTGGAAATCGCTGCTCTACAAGAGACAACTGAATAAAGTTCAACTTGATTAGTCATCAAAACACCGGTAGTATCAACTGTGGGGGAAAAGAAATCAGCTTGACTAATCTCTTTTATTGCAGTCCCAACAAGTGTGAAATAAATGTTAATGACAAAGGTTTAATTTTTTCTATGAAGATAAAAAAACTTAACTGAAGGTTCCTTTCTGTTCATATTTCTACTGATGATCACAACACTGTTTAGCTAAGGGCAATGGATGGAATAGAGGTCTTTTACTAGAATTGGATTATGAAAAATTTTTTGCACATTCCAAGCAATGCTGAGCATTTTCAAACACTCCTGATACAGTCCTTTAGGAGAACAATTTAGTAAATCTAAGAAAATTAAATATATGCATTTTTAGAAACAGGAAATTCCAATTCAAAGAATTCATCTTACAGATACACTCAATATAGGCATAGAAGCATGCAAAGATGAATGTATTAGCACGTTTACTCTCTGCAACAATGTTTGCGATAGCAAAAACAGAGAAACAATCTAAATGTCTGCCACTAGGGAACTGGTTAAATAAACTACAGAACACCCATACAACCCAATACTATGCAATCTTAAGGGAGAAGAGGGTAGCTTTCTTATTTCCGATATGGACAGATGTCTAAGTTTTATGAAGTGGATAGAAGATAACGGTGAGACAAAATGTTTCCAGTTGTGCGTTTAAAAATAAAGAACTATGGGGGCTTCCCTGGTGGCACAGTGGCTGAGAGTCCGCCTGCCGATGCAGGGGACACGGGTTCGTGCCCCGGTCCGGGAAGATCCCACATGCCGCGGAACGGCTGGGCCCGTGAGCCATGGTCGCTGAGCCTGCGCGTCCGGAGCTTGTGCTCCACAACGCGACAGGCCACAACAGAGAGAGGCTCGCGTACCGCAAAAAAAAAATAAAATAAAGAACTATGTATTTACAAATGCATAGAAACTTTTGGGAAGAATACACAAATAATTCTAGTTGTTTCCAGGAAGAAGGACTGTGGGTAGTTATGAAACTTTCACTTTTCATTTTATAGCATACTAAATAGTGTGAAAATTTTTTTCAACAATTATCATATATTTTATAGTTTAATTCAGTTTTAAAATTAAAAAAACCTTTTTAAAAGAAAAATTTTAATTTTTGATGAGTATTTGTTTTACAAATAAAACTACAGAAATATTTTTCTTTATGTTAGTAGCAATGCTTAGCACTGCAGAGAAGAGAACAGGGTTCAGAATCAGACCTGAGCTTGAGTTCACACTCTGCCACTTCCTACTTGCATGGCTTGGGCAAGGAGTTTAACTACATTCTGCCCAAATTTATTTGATAGAAGATCAATACCCATATCTTACTGAGTCTGTATGATGACCAAATGAGATAATGAACATGAAAACACTGGATAAAGTGTTCAGTGAATTACAGACATTAAATTGTTTTTATTACAATAAAAGTTACCTGTTGATATCCTAAATTAGAGTCACTTCCATGTATGACTGTATAAAACACAAACTCTTCTAAGGCAGGGACTATATCTCCCTCACAGCTGTATTTCAAGTACCTAACACAGAAAGCATCCAAGTATGTACTGAATGAGTGAGCTAAGCTTACCCAATGCAGTAATAGGCACACAAAAAGCACTCAGCAAATACTTGCTCTAATAAAAACGTTCCTGACTCCATTTGACCACTTTTGTCATGTGTTGATACTATTCTCTTGGGTTCTACTAAAGATTAATTACCCATCTCAACTCCCCACCAAGCAATTAGACTGAAGGTGGAAAGGCCTGACCTTTGGAGGCAGGACCTCTTGCCAGTCACCTGATTTCAACTGAAATAACTAAGTTCCTCAGAGGGAAAATGAAGACTGAAAACGTTAGTCAAAAATACATAAATGAGTTCTTTTCAAAAGTTAGACTCATGGGACTTCCCTGGTGGCACAGTGGTTAAGAATCCACCTGCCAGCTCTATCTACAATAGCCCGGAGATGGAAACAACCTAAGTGCCCATCATCGGATGAATGGATAAAGAAGATGTGGCACATATATACAATGGAATATTACTCAGCCTTAAAAGGAAACGAAATTGAGCTATTTGTAATGAGATGGATAGACCTAGAGTCTGTCATACAGAGTGAAGTAAGTCAGAAAGAAAAAGACAAATACTGTATGCTAACACATATATATGGAATTTAAGAAAAAAAAAGGCATGAAGAACCTAGGGGTAAGACAGGAATAAAGACGCAGACCTACTGGAGAACGGACTTGAGGATATGGGGAGGGGGAAGGGTGAGCTGTGACAGGGCGAGAGAGAGTCATGGACATATACACACTAACAAACGTAGTAAAGTAGATAGCTAGTGGGCAGCAGCTGCATGGCACAGGGATATTGGCTCGGTGCTTTGTGGCAGCCTGGAGGGGTGGGATAGGGAGGGTGGGAGGGAGGGAGACGCAAGAGGGAAGAGATATGGGAACATATGTATATGTATAACTGATTCACTTTGTTATGGGGCAGAAACTAACACATCATTGTAAAGCAATTATACCCCAATAAAGATGTTAAAAAAAAAAAAAAAAGAATCCGCCGGCCAATGCAGGGGACACAGGTTCGAGCCTTGGTCCGGGAAGAACCTACATGCCGCGGAGCAACTAAGCCCGTGCGCCACAACTACTGAGCCCGTGCTAGAGTCACAAGCCACAACTACTGAAGCCCGTGCTCCTAGAGCCCGTGCTCCACAACAAGAGAAGCCACCGCAGTGAGAAGCATACGCACCACAACGAAGAGTAGCCCCCGCACGCAGCAACGAAGACCCAACGCAGCCAAAAATAAAATAAATAAAATAAATTTATTTTAAAAAAAGTTAGACTCATTACTAACTGACTTTACTACTGACTAAAAAAATATGGGAAGCACAACAGTGTGAATTCCTAATAGTATGTCTTGAAAGCAAAATATAAAGTGACAACCTAAATTTGTACAGTATTCAATTAATTTAAATAAGGTCACAATCTCAAATATGAGTTCTTTGAACATACCATAAAAGGTACGCTGTAGAGGTAAAATATCCAAAATAGCCTTTAGGAAAGTAGATTATCTTAGGCACCATTTTACAACTCTGGTTAGAGATACCACGTTCTTAGAGAAGTCTTAGGCTGTGTAGACCTTTTATTGGTAACAGGGAGAATGAATGAATTAGCTTGCCCCCTTTAAAGTAAATGCACCTCCCTCCTGCAGACTATTAAAACAATGGTGGGGGCTTCCCTGGTGGCACAGTGGTTAAGAATCCACCTGCCAATGCAGGAGACACGGGTTCGAGCCCTGGTCCGGGAAGATCCCACATGCTGCGGAGCAACTAAGCCCGTGTGCCACAACTACTGAGCCTGCACTCTAGAGCCTGCAAGCCACAACTACTGAGCTCACGTGCCACAACTACAGAAGCACCCGCGCCCTAGAGCCCGTGCTCTGCAATAAGAGAAGCCACTGCAATGAGAAGCCTGTGCACCGCAATGAAGAGTAGGCCCTGCTCACCGCAACTAGAGAAAGCCCCTGTGCAGCAACGAAGACCCAACGCAGCCAAAAATAAATAAGTTAATTTTAAAAAACAAAGACAAAAACAAAAAAACAACGGTGGCCCTTCAGTATGCTGATATGAGATACAAGAGCTAATACAGGAGTAATTACTACTTGCACACACAGACATTCATATACTCTCTCACTTATTCAGTATTTACTGAGTGTACATCATGTGTCAGGCACTGTTTTAGGCACTAGGGTTACTTCACTGAACAAAACAAAGTTGTTGCCTTCATAAGCTTATGTTCTTGTAGAAAGACAGGCAATAAAGTATACCTTACAATACAGCGCCAGTAATAAATAATATGAAGAAAAATAGAGTGAGAAGACAGAGTGATGGAAAGAGATGCTGTTTTAGACAGCTTGGTCAGAAAATGGGTGACATGAGAACAGAGGCCTGAAAGAAGAGAAGGGCTGAGCCATGTTGATGTCTGCAAAAAAGTGCTTCAGGCAGATGAAGGAGCAAAAGCAAAGGTCTTGGTGAACCAAAAACAAGTGAACTTGGTGCTTTAAAAACCACCCAAAGGGCAGTATGGCTGAAACACAGCACACAAGAAGGAAAGTAGTATCAGCGCAGAGGGGTGGCCAGGAGCCAGGTCCCAGATCCTGCAGGGCCTTACAGGCCATGGTGAAAACTAGGTTTTATTATTTAAGTGTGATGGGAAACCACTGAAGGTTTTCTGATACTCTTTGCTTCCCTTCCCCCAAGACCCCTCAAGGAGTGGCATGACCAAAACTTATGTTTTTTAAAAGACTGCTTTGGCTAATCTGGGGAGCACAGACCCTATGGAGCAAACGTAAAAGCAAAGAGACCAGTTAGGGGGCTACTGCGTAGGTTCAGGACAGAGATGAAGATAGTCTGGACCAGGGTTGTAATAGTACAGGCGGAAAGACATGGCGGGATTCAGAATACATTTTGGAAGTTAAGTTGACAGGTTGCTGAGAGACTGGGTATGAGATGTGAGAGAAGGAAGAGTCAAGGAAGATACCAAGATTTGGGGCCTGAAAAACTTGGTAACAGGTGTGGTGGAGTGGGAAATCAAGAGTCAGTTTAGCACATGATGTATTCGTGGTATCTATTAGGCAGATAGGTGGAGAGGCTGAGTAGGCAGTTGCATATATGAATCTGGAGTTCAGGGAGAGACTGCAGATTTATATATTTTATGCCATGAAACTGCGTAAGATTGTCTGGTGTACAGAGGGAAGAAAAGGGGCACACCAATATTTAAGACTCACGGATCAAAAAGGAATTCAGCAGAAGAGAATGAGAGGCAGGGGATTTAGAAGGAAAACCAGGAGTATATGTTCAGGAAGTCATGTAAAAAAATAGTTCAATAGAGTATGAAGACAAATGCTGGGCTGCTAAGAGGTTAAGTAAGATGACTGAGAACTGAGCACTGAATTCAGCAATGTGGAAGGCCCAGGGTATCTTGACAAGAGTTGTGGGGATGCAGGACTGATTGCAATGGGTTTAAAATAGACCTATATGAAGAGAGGAAGGAGAGTCTGTAAGCACAGACAACTCTGCTGAGGTGTCTGGCTATAAAAGAGCCATAGGGTAGAGGAATTCCTTTCACTCTTGCCATCATGGAGCACAGCTGAGATGCAGGCACTGCTCACACCCAGCTCCCTACATTTCCGAGTGCAAAGCTGTTCTAATTTTTGACCCGACCTGCTGGCAAGCCCTCTTATTCCTGACTGTCAGAGCGCCTTCTGTTCACTTCCACCAGAGCTGCTTCTAAACTGCAACAACTGCTGAAGCCCACAGCTGATCCTAATCCCTCCTCAACAGTGCAGCTGCCAGCTCCCACCTACCTTGCCTCAGCCCTTTCCGATCCTTTTTCTGTTTTTCTTGTTTATCATTTTCCTGTCTCTTCTCCATACATTTGATGTCTGAGCAAGAGGTGACCTTTAGATATATAATGTCAGCAGCGACAGGATGACTTCCCTGGCAGGCACAACCTGATCACAACAGAGAGGCAAGAGTAATCTCTGAAATTATGGCTGTCCCCTGTGTACAGCATGGTTTCTGAAGGCCTCAGGGCTGACTCACTGATGGGTTACTCGGAGACTTAAAGATCTCCTGGAAGGTCTGAGGGTTCCTTTAGGCTAGTCCCTGATGACAACCACATTGGTGAGTATTGTAAGGCTTCATTCAGACAATGGTAAATTCCTAAAAGGTATCAATAGGAATCATTTCTCATACTTCCTTATATCATCCATTCAACAGATATTACTGTAGCCTATGTGATTAAGCAATGTGAGAGATGTTGGAGTTTCAGAGAAGATGGACACAGCTGCTCCCTTCATAGAGCATAAAGTAGTCTAGTAGGGCATTTACATAAGTAAACAGACACAACATGGTATGGCAAATGCTTTCATAAGGGAATGCAGGATGCTCTGAAGGCACATTGAAAGAACAGCTTATTCAAATCTGTGCATCATAGAAGCTTCCCTGAGAAAGTGATGTTTAAGTTATGAGGAGTATGAGTTAGCCAGATTAAGATGTTTGGGGGGAAGAACATGTACAAAGGCCCAGAAATAAGTGCGAATAGAGCATATTTGGGGACACTGACAAAAGTTAAGTATGACTAAGTAAATTACGTGTGTACATTCTGAGGTGAGAGTGGGGCACTCAAGAATGAGCAGAGACAGACTAGAGAGAAGGAAGGGCCAGATCTCAAGACATGTTAATGAATTTGGACCATATTCTGGGATATGTACCAATCTGTTAAAGGTAGTTTTTCCTGGGGAGTAAGAATGGGTAGAGGTAGGAGGACTTCATTTTATTACTTCAAATACTACCATAGCATTAGGTATTTATTTTTACAGTGCCACGCATCACTTTTGTAATTCAAATTTTTTAATTAAACAAAAAAACACAGAAGGTTTTAAAAGATTACTCTGCACTGTGGAAAAAATGGACTAGAAGTAGGACAAGACTAGAAGCAGGGAGTGCAGTTAAGAAGCTACGGCAATTAATTAGGTGGTTGGAATTATGAGTAATGGTAGTGGCTAGGGAAAGAAGCAAGATATAATTAGAAACTAAAACTGAAAGCTGTTGGTAAGGAAGAGGGAGAAATTAAAAAGGACAACCAGATTTCTGATGTGGACCAATAGGCAGACGATGCATAGTGGTATCTTTAAGTTTGGGAAAACAGGGCATGACATAGGTATAGGTGTAAAACTGAGTTTAGATTTGGTCATATTAAGGTTGAAGTACCTACAGGACATTCACATGGAGTTAAAAGTTAACACGGAAGTCTTGAATTTATAACTCTGGAGAAAAAAAACTGAGTTGTAGAAAGAAATGTAGATATTCCCAGCATACATATGGTAACTTAAGTTTTGGGAAAGGATGACATTTCCCAGGTATACAAAGGGAGTAAAAATAGAAGCCTGCAACAAAGGCTGGAGGAAGAGCAAGACCTAAAACTGAATTTCTCATAATGATCTGTGACCCATCTGCATCACACTGTCCTGAGGAGTTTGATAAAAATGTGGAAACCTTGGCTCCACCATCAACCTACTGAATCACTCTCAGTGACCTGGGAATATGAATTTTAAGCAGGCATCCCAGGTTATTTTTGTGCAAAGTTTGAGAACCACTGATCTAGAAGATAAGCGGAGGTGGAAGAGCCAAAACAAAAAACAAAAAGACCCAGAAGGTTAAGAAGGAGCTGTGCTCTGCTCACCCCTAAAGAAAAATGAGAATTCTGTGTCACGGTAGCCAGTGGAAAAGAACATACCCTTCAAAGCACTGTGGGTTGGTGAAAAGGAAGACATCAATAGATATCTGTTCAATAAATAATTGGGAAAAGTATTTAAAGTTATAATTTATCTCTGTATATTTCCAAACTCCTATTACTACTCTACCATATAAACAAACTTAATACCTGGGTAATTTATAAGAAGAAAAATAATAGTGGGAAATATCTTAAAAAATGGATTGAATGAGAATCACTTTTGATGTCAACGTCTAGTATAAACTGCAGGTGCCTAGCTACTGAATAACCAATATGACCTCCAGGTCCAAGTAAATCCCTTAAGTGTATAAACATAGAAACATGCTCTATGTCAAAAGATGGGTTCAGTTTTGAAAAGCACCAAAATGAAGCTGTCAGCTTCACAGTACAATATGGATGCTCTCTCCCAGATTAACCAAATCACTTAACATGAGACCAAAATTAAACCACTCCTTCACTTATAAGCTGTTAAAAATCAACAAATAAAGATTTAGCCAGTTTGTCCAACTAAGTATGATAGCTGTTCCCTAGGTCATAGTTGCTGAAATGGTTGCTTAGCAAACAGTTTTTGCCAAGTTTGCTAAGCTTCAGAACATTAGTTTTGTCAGAAATCTCATTTGTTCTGAGCAGTTAAACGGATCTGTACTCCGAAGACATCTGCTTGACAGGAGGCAAAATGATTAAGTGACCCCCAAATTAATTCACACCTATTTGGGACCCTCCCCCATCCACCCACCCCCAATTTAAAGTTATCACAAAACATTCTGCAAAGGTAAAGCAAACTGGAAAAGAGAAGACATCTACTTCATTTGGTTTTGTTTTTCTTTCTGTTCCTTCCTTTGTAGGTGTTATGCACATAAAAAAAAGCACTTCAACCTTAGTATAAAGTGCTGGCTTACACATTACTGCAGATAAATACATTTTTACTTATTGTTACCACTAAATGCCATTCATTAGTTGTGTCTTTGGGTGACCTTCTCTCCTATGAGTCGCACCATATATTCTTTAAGAATTTTTTCCAAATCTAAAATGCCATGGTTCTAAGGTTGGAGGAGAGGGAAAGAGCAGCAAAGAAAATAAATAATATAATGTTATGAGAGAGTTGATAATCTAAATTTTCAAGTTTTAGACCTAACTAACATTTCAAGAGTTCATCTGTTAGCTGGTAAGCTGTAACATGAAGCGTACATTTTTCCAAAGAAATGATGTGACAGATAGGCTCTTAGGCTAATTCACAGAAGTTTATTTAACCTTCAGTGCAAGAGAACTGCTAGGCACTTGTGATTAAAATAGAAAACAGGTGTTGCCACAAGCGTAATTAAGCAAAAACAATGTCAAAATGAAACAAACAAAAATTTATCTTGAAGTCAAACAAAAGATCTAGTTACTGTAGATCCTCCTAGCAACTAGATTATAAAAGCTCATACCTCAAGTCCATGGACTCCAAGTTAAGGACTCTTGCTTAAATAAGGTGAGAGGATCTTACTAGTTTTCAACAGGGACATTAGGGGTTCAGAAGTATGCCAAAGCCCAAAGCTGGGAGAACGGCACAGAGCTGGAGAGGAGAAAGAGAGGAGGGGCTTTTCTTGGACGTCCTCTGACTGCAGTGGGAAATGAACTTAGTGACTGGAGCATTCTCTTCACATCCCAGCTCCAGTATTCCCTGTACAACACTCCTGGGAGTTCAGTGGCAGCTCAGTAAAACACAGAGCCTAAAAACATGGATGGCATGCTTCCTAGATGGAGCGGGGACTGTGGAAAGGAACAAGTCCCTGAGTCGCCATGCCAAGTACTGGACATCTACTACTGCCAGAAGCAGCTCAGCTTGGACTGCGAGGAGGCTGCCTGGAGCAATGTCTGCTTCCCTGCTCTGACTGAAAGGGCCATTTCAACCCCCCAAAGATCTACGGCTTCCAATATATATGCATGTTCACAAGTCTGCAGTCTGTAACTTGTGGGTGCCTATCTTTATCATCTGCTAAGGCTTGAAATAGAAAAGCCAAACGAATGTTCTCTTCTTCTGGGAAGGATTGCTTACTGTACTTAAAACTTTAACTATTATGATGGAAAATGTCCCTATCTAAGTCTGTATTTTGGGCAATTCAGATTCTTAATTCATAAGTACTTACCCACATTCACTCTGGAAAACAATGATCTATTACACTTAATTTGGATAGGTTTAAATATCAAGTGAAGGACGTCCCTGGTGGCGTAGTGGTTAAGAATCCGCCTGCCAATGCAGGGAACATGGGTTCGAGCCCTGGTCCAGGAAGATCCCACATACCATAGAGCAACTAGCCTGTGTGCCGTAACTACTGGGCCTACGCTCTAGAGCCCATGAGCCACAACCACTGACCCCACGCGCCACAACTACCGAAGCCCAAGTGCCTGGAGTCCGTGCTCCGTAACGAGAAGCCACCACAATGAGAAGCCCATGCACCCCAACAAAGAGCAGCCCCCGCTCACCACACTAAAGAAAGCCCCCACGCAGCAACGAAGATCCAGCGCAGCCAAAAATAAATAAATTAATTAATTAAGATAAAAGTTAAAAAAACTAAATTAAAATAGAGTTTCAAAAGGTATTTTCTAAGACCTGCTATTTCAGTTTGCCCTTAACCCTTTCCCTAATATTAGGCAACTTTAAAAATGAAATCGGGGGATTTCCCTAGTGGCGCAGTGGTTAAGAATCTGCCTGCCATTGTAGGGGACACGGGTTTGAGCCCTGGTCTGGGAAGATCCCACATGCCGCGGAGCAACCAAGCCCGTGCGCCACAACTACTGAAGCCCGCGTGTGTAGAGCCCATGCTCTGCAACAAGAGAAGCCACTGCAATGAGAAGCCCGCACACCCCAACGAAGAGTAGCCCCTGCTCAACACAACTAGAGAAAGCCCGCGCGCAGCAACGAAGACCCAATTAGCCAAAAATAAATAAATAAACGTATAAAATAAAAAAAAATTTTAAAGATGAAATCAGGGTCCCTGGTGGCCTAGTGATTACGATTCCGGGCTCTCACTGCCGTGGCCTAGGTTCAATCCCTGGTCAGGGAACTGAGATCCTGCAAGCAGTGCGGCACAGCCAAAAAAATGAAATACTTCTGTTCTCAATCAGATGTTAAAACTAAAAACAAGGAGCAAGGGATTTGGTACGCCTGGTAAGACACAGTACATATACTAAATTTTACTTTATTTTTTTTGATGTGGACCATTTTTTAAGTCTTTATTGAATTTGTTACAATATTGCTTCTGTTTTATGTTTTGGTTTTTTGGCGGTGAGGCATGTGGAATCTTAGCTCCCTGACCAGGGATCAAACCCGCTCCCCATGCATTGGACAGCAAAGGTCTAACCACTGGACCCCCAGGGAAGTTCCTATACTAAATTTGAATTAGTTATGTTGCTGAAAGTATGAATAGATCTGCAGTACACCCAAATCCACATACTAAAGAGACCTTTCAATTCTTTAATAAGTATATCCAAATGTGATAATTAAGCACAATGTAAATTGAGGTTTGGATTCTGCCTGCAGTCAAATTACTGCCAGGAAGGGCTGCATGGGTAATGTATGCAGAGCTATCAGAGTGGAACTCAGAAGCTGACTGTGAGGTCCAACTCTCTTACTTTATTTACATGTGCTTTTCCCCTCAGATTAAATCCAACTTCCCTCCCCTGGCCTCTTGTTACACTGTAGTCACCAACTTTATTTCTTCTGGTATAAAATTTTGTAGTTGCCTGGACTTTACACTGTAAATGTTATGTAGCAAAGTACTGGAAAATTCACCAAAGAGGATCACTAAAAAGGCATGTAGTGAAGAAATCCTGCTTTCCTAACTCTAAGCCTAACTACCTACTGTAGGAGTGACTTGGAAGAGATCCAGAAGATTCTGTAGATTTCTCCCTTTCTCAAGCAAGTTTTTAGTAACCCCTACCTTTCCCCCACCAAAACATATGTACCCAATGTGCAAAAAGAAGGAATGTGTTAAAAAACAAAAACCAAATCAGATTCTACCTTCCCTTTGCAATGTTCAGCATATAAATACATTTCTACCAGCTTTCTACCACTTTTCAGGTGGGCTACTTTCTCAGCTGAGTAGCTGGACATCAAAATGAGAAGTCAATGTCAGGGAATATAAATAGCTGTGACCCAAAACAGTACTGCAAAAGAGCCAATAGGAGAAGGGCTCCCCAAAATGCAGCAGGACTTAACGCCACATCTCCCTTCATAAGGGCCTCAGGGAAAACCATCATCTGGAGCTAGAAGAAGGACAGAAGCAACCAGGATTCACACAAGATTTCCAATCTTTTGTTAGAGGTGAATTTGTAAGTGTTGTCTAGGGTTTCTGAAACACACATGCATATTTTAAATCTCAGCTGGTATGGCCATGAAAAGGAAATTTTTTTCTAATGTAACTTAGGTATAGAGAAATGCCACCCCACAGAGTCAGTCTTTTCTCAGATATACACTGAAAACCACTCACCAAAACCAACGCTGACTTTTAAATTGCTTTACTCATTCATTATATTTAAGACAAAATTTGCCATCACATGGTGAATCTAAATGTGAACCTCACTTTACACAAAGGTAAGCCTAGCATTGTGTTCCTATCACCATTCATTACATACAACCCAGTACTTTCACAGAACAATGGTTAATACATTTCAGATCGGTGGGCTAAATTAAATTGCATGGGGCACACAGATCACTTTCTAAATGTTTGCTGGACTTTATAGGATTGTTCTCAGGTGTTGGAAGTCATTAAGTTTATCAAGTTCCTGTAGCAGAATACACACTCACGCATTCTTTAGGCATCAGCAGCATTCACAAAATACAGGCCATCAGAAAGTTATGGAAGAAAAGCAGCCTCTCCTCTGAGGAATTACTTCAACCTGACAAGAATCCGGGAAATCGCATATCCTCCCTGAGGGGCTGGGTCACAGGAACTAGGTAAAGAAACAATGCAAAGAACACTGGGATACTAGGGCGGTTGACTGCTGAAAAGATGCAGGCAACGCCACCAGAGGCATCCTCAAGCATTCCTTCGCAAAGAGAGTGTGCGTGTTGTGTCTAATGAGCCCCTGCTGACCTGGGTAACGGTACCAGCTGAAACCACCACAGCTTGACACGAACGCCAGCATGTGGGACAGGAGACTGGGGGAAGTAGCATTAGGTGACACACTGCCTAGGGGTGCCGAAGCTGTCACCTCCCTAGGACTCGCGCACACCCGGGCGCTGCCACCTGCTTTCTACTTCCTCGGGGAGGGCTGGTGACGCGTGGGCCAGAGAGGCACCAGGGGAGGGATAATGAATCCGGGTTTTAAAGCTAGGGAGCCAGATCATGTCCCCAGGACCCGAACTCCCGGGGAGAGTCGCCCGGTCCCAGGGATGCAAGCCTGAGAACTTGCAGGCAGCCGAGCCCAGGTCCAGGACACAAGTGGGAAGGGGACCGGTCCGAGGGCGGTGTCGCCCAGACCGCGACACCGGGACCGTGGGACTGCAGGCTGGGGGCGGGGCCGCGCGGAGCCAAACAGCCAGGGGCCGGGCCGGGCCGGGGAATCCCCCCCCCCGGGCGAGGGCGGGCGCGGGCGGAGAGGGACACCCTGGCCGCTACCTGCTGCTGGATCTTCCCGTCCTCCGTGACGACCCAGTGCGTGGTGGCGAAGGCCCCTCGAGCTGCCACACTCAGCAAGGCGGAAAGGCTGAGGAACCAGCCTGGACTGGAGCACGGCGGCAGCTCGCACCGTCCGCGTACCCCTACTGCCGCCGCCATCTTGCCCCCCCTAGCCCGGGCGCTCACACCGGAAGCGGAAATGGACCCCCGCCGTTCGCCATCTTGGGGAGGTCGACGCTGGAGGAGGAGGAGGAGCCGAGGGGGCGCTGCCCGCTGACTACCGGCTTCCTCGGCCTCGGGCTCTGTTTAGGCGGCGGGGAAGCGCGGCCTCTGACGCTGGCCCAATTTGGCTTCAGGTCGGAGACCGCTTTCTTATTATTGTTTTCCTGTGCGCGATACGATCTCGGAGCGTGGGAACCAGAGGGAGAGAAAAGTAGTGTTCCAGTTGGAGCCTAAGCCAAAATGAGAGGGCTCAGAGTATATACATATAACTCTTCGGTTTAAAAAAAATTTTTTATTTCTGATTGTGTCAAATGGTTGGAAAATAAAAGGTGTGCTTTCGAAACATCTAAGGGAAGGGATAGGTTCTCTTTTATTCTTAAAACCTCACAATAGGGGGAGCTTCAGAATTGGAAGTGTTGTTAGTCTAGGGCAGCGCCGTCCAGTAGAAACGTAACGCGAGCCGTGAACCACAATTTAAAAAAAAAAATGAAATAACATCTTATTTAACCCATTATATACAGTATTAGTTCAGTGTGAAATCTATTAGATTATTATTAACATATCTAATTATTATTAGAAATTACTGAGATATTTATTTTTGTACCAAGTTTTCGAAATCCGTATTCATTTTACGCTTATAGCTCATCTAAATTCGGACTAGCCAGATTTCAGGGGCTAAATAGCCACGTGTGGCTAGTGGCTACCTTACTGAACATCATAGGTCTAAATCTGGAGACCAGAAGCATTGGCATCACCTGGGAGCTTATTAAAAAAGCACATTCTTGGGCTTCCCTGGTGGCGCAGTTGTTGAGAATCCGCCTGCCGCCGCTGCAGGGGACACGGGTTCGCGCCCCGGTCCGGGAGGATCCTACATGCCGCGGAGCGGCTGGGCCCGTGAGCCACGGCCGCTGGGCCTGCGTGTCCGGAGCCTGTGCTCCGCAGCGGGAGAGGCCACAACAGTGAGAGGCCCGCGTACCGCAAAAAAAAAAAAGCACATTCTTGGCTCTTCTGTCTCTTCCCATCAGATTCTACCTTTTAACAAGAGCCCCGGGTGACTGGTATGTACATTAAAGTTTGAGAAGCACTTCCTTCTAGTGCATCAACACGCAGGCCAAGCGGACTAGCCTGGCTTCTAGGTTCTAGCTAGCTATGTCGTTTTAGGTGTGTCAGGGCTGCCTTCTAGCTATATGTGTCACTTTATGTTTAGATTCATTATGCTTTGGGGTTTTTTCTTTGGGAAAAGGAAGATGAGAATTATGCCTGACACTTCCCTACTCAGGTGTATTGCAAGAAAACAAATAATTGCCAAGTGTTTAGACATCACTTCATGCTATGGAAGCCGTTACCACAGTACTGGCTTTTTATGTCTTCTTAGAGCAGCTTTTCTTAGGAGTACTGAAGTGATGAGCATTACTTTCATTAAAAATGTATGGCTTACCTGCTTTTTTTGCCTGATACTCTGCTAGACCCTGGGCATGAAAATCTGACCACTGAGCAGTGTGCAGTCTGGTGGGATACTGGCAAGGTAACAATTTACACATAGGATATTGGGGATGTGTAAGGGCTCATGTGTAGAAGAGACAGACCAACCAAGTGAAAGTCTTAGAGCAAAGGTGCTGTTTTAGGCAGAATAAGCGCTAAGCATGAAAAGGTGAAATTGGTGGCAAATTGTAAAGGTTTCCTGTATATTCTCAGCATCTTATTTTTAGGCATAGAAGTAAACCCTACTTGCGCATAAAGCTACTAAATAATGACAGTCACCATCATCTAACATTGGTTGAGTGTTTAATACATACCGGGCCCTGGACACACATAGTTCTAATTAATCTTCACTAACTTACCAGGCGTAGGCTAGTTAAGTAGTTTGGCCAAGATCATACAGCTAATAAGCAGCAGAACTCAGATTTGCATTCAGGTCTACCTAACTTTAGAGCCTGAGCATGGATGAAGGATGGTGAGGAGTTTGAAAGAAGCTCCAGCATCACCTCTTTTGGCCATCAGCAATTTC
The DNA here is from genome assembly GCF_059928025.1 of Delphinapterus leucas. NCBI lineage: Eukaryota > Metazoa > Chordata > Mammalia > Artiodactyla > Monodontidae > Delphinapterus > Delphinapterus leucas. Next base: position 16,570,830 of record NC_143135.1, read on the forward strand.
TTTGACATGCACAAGTTAACTTGCAAAGGGGCGGAATAGTAACTTCTATGGCTTTAACGTACCACCCACCTTCGTTTTCCTTAAATGATAACCCTCGTCCTTTGGGATCCTGTATTAGTTTTCTGTTGCTATGTAACAAGTTACCACAAAATTTAGCAGCTTAACATAGTTATTAGCTCAGTTTCCATGGGTCAAGAGTCTGGCATGGCGTGTGTGGGTTCTCTGCTCAGTGTCTCACATGGCTTATACCAAGGTTGCAATCTCACCTGAGGCTCAGGAGCTTTTCCCAAATGCTTTCAAGTTTTTACAGAGTTCAGTTCTTTGCCGTTATAGGACCGAGGTCCCAGTTTTCTTGCTGGCTACTGACTGTCCTCATTCTCAACTCCTAGGTCACCCGCCATGCCTTGCCATGTGGCTTTCTCAGCATGGCAGTTGTTTCTTCAAGGCAAGCAGGGAAATGTCTCCATCACTTATATCTCTGACTTCTTCCACCTCTGACCTCTAGGCCCAGATTTAAAGCATGCACGTGATTAGATAAGGTCTACCTGGATAACCTCTCTCTTGAGGAGCCCCATATGAACTGATTAGTAACCTTAGTGACATCTGCAAAAACTCCCTTTGCCATATAACATAAAACAGGAATGATATCATATTCACGCATTTTCCCCACTTTCAAGGGAGAAGATTTTATGAGGGCAAGGATCATTGGGGGGTCATCTTAGAATCCTGCCTGCCACAGATCCTGACTGCCTAGTTCCACACTTCTAGTCTTACTGAACTATGTTTTAAGCATCACACAGTAACACTTAGAAGTGCTCTTGCTCATCTTGTTCCTTGCCTAAAATCCCTCTCTTGCTCTTTTGAAATATATTATTTAAGGTATAGCTTAAATCCCAGATTGTAAAAAAAAATCTGTCAACTTCTATTTGCCTCCTCTGAATTCTGTAACACTAATACGACAATTAATACCATGTTGCTTTGTGATATTACTTTGTACATTTTGAACAGCTAAACTCTTGAGTAGCTCTTTGTTTAACTAGTTAGACTGTTAGCATCTGAGGGCAGGAAGCATTTCCTATACTAATGTATTTTTATCTTCCATAAAGCTTCCATACTTAAGTGGTTAGTTTGTTTAGTATTTTATACCCCCAAAAGGTAGCTTTTCCATTTTATGTGAATAAAACAATGAAAACTTCTAATCCGAATAAAATTGTTGCTACCAATTTTCTACATCCACATAGATCACCTGTTACCCTTCTTTTATTCTATTGTTCTAAGACCTGATATTTTTTCCATTTTAAGTACATATTTTCTCTTCATGCTTACATAAAACCTGTAGAAATATAAGATGGTAGTTACCAAAATTGCTGATAATCTCTAAACTGTGATTCAATTCTTAGTTGAACAAATGATAGGAAAACCCATAACTGCATGTAATTTGGTCTTTCAGCATAAAGTATTTTAGCACATAGGTCCTTTAATTTATCACTATCATTACAAATTATAGATTTTTTTTGAAGTTGGGAATTGGACAATGATAAAATGATCTTTCTGGATTATTAATTTCCTCTCTTGGGCCACTTTATCTGAATGTTGTGAAGGATCTCTATACTGTTTATTTATTAGAGAAAATACTTAAGATATAAATATTCCTGAGAGAGTTAACACCCTGGTTTAAATTCTGTTAAATGATTATCTTTTGCTTCATAGTAAACCAACGTAAATCTTTGTGGCTTAAATTTTAAGCTTTAAACCATGATTTATTATATATTTTTTGGCTGGACTCAGCTGGTGGTTCTGCCCCTCCTGCTGTTAGCTGGGGTCACTCATAAGGCTTCATACAGCTGGGACCCTGGCTGGGTTTGGAATGTTCCCAAATGGCTTCACTCATGCCTAGTGATTACCTGGAGTGGCTGAAATGGCTAGGGGTGGCTGGGCCTCTCTCTCTCAGTCCCAGTAGTTAGTTACAGAGGTTTCTTACCTGGTGGCTCAGGGCTCCAAAAGAGTGAAAATAGAAGCTGTCAGGCTCCTTGAGGGCCAGGCCCAGAAAAGTGTCACTTCTGCATTCTGTTGACCAAAGAAAGTAACAAGCCTGGCCCAGATTTAAGGGGAAATGGAAACACTCATCTTGATAAGTGAAGCAGCGTGTTTGATTGGGAATAGAAGGAATTATTGGCAGCCTGCTACATATAGTTAATTCCTTCAGTGATTTTGAACTGGTGGAGGTTGAAAGGGTGGATAGGGAGGGAGGCTGGTTATGGCAGGAGGGGCTATCCAGATGTATCTCCCCAGCAGCCATACACAAAGTGAAGAGGGTTTTCAAAGAAGAGACAGGGGATACCTAAATAGTAATTTCATTAGAAATTATGAAACGTGGTAATTTCATTTAGAAATAGTTCGCCAGTAGTTTGGCAGTCTGAAGCACGAGGACTACTTTGGAGGAGACCAAGTGTCAAATCAGCCCAGGATTCTAACTCACAGTGACACTAGGGCTGCTCTGAGGATAACATGATGGTCAGCCTCAAAAGACTTTTCCTGATACAGACTTACCAGCCATTAATTTATCCAAATCTTTGCAGCTGTTAATACATTTGGGGGCAACAGTTTCTATGGAGTAATTGTATTGTGACTGTTCAGTCTGTAAGTAGCTACAGGTCATACCCGCCCCACCCCCAGCTTTTACTCCCTCACATACACCCAACTTTCAGTATCCTGATTTTATGATTAAATCCAAGTTCATTCTATTCAAACCTTTTAGTGCATTTGTGCTTTTTGATCTTATCCATCACTTTATAGCATACCAAGTTTTAGTTTTTCCTTCTAGAAATACCATTCCTTCATCTTTTATTTGCTCTTCTTGTTTCCTATTCTTACGTATTTCTTGAAGAATACAAACTGGAACTGTATGTAGTCGTCTGTCTAGGCTTTGTCTCAGATCTTGTTTCTCTTATCAACTCTTTATGATGACCAGAATTTTACTTGATTTTCTTATTTGTGGCTATATTTAGTTTTAAACGTACAACTTCCAGGAATAAATCTACAGTTTCTTAGGATTTTGATAAATTAGATTTCATTTGTTTTAGTTTCCATCACACTTGCTAGAATTAAATCCCACTTGCTGTTTTCTACCCATCAGAACTGATTTGAGTTCCTCCTATGGTTTCCAAAATGGGGAGGAAGGATAGTGAGCTGAAGGAGCATCCTGTACATGGTCCTGGGCCCAGCATGGGTGGAAAGGCTTCCCAGGGAGAGTGAAATCTAGTCTGACCTGAAGAAGGAATGTTAGTCTGATGAATGGGAGAGGGAGAGTCAGGGAACAAAGATTTTCCAGACAGAGGAAACATGCCCCAGGATCAGAAGGAGCATGTGCCCTTTGAGTTACTGAAAGTAGTTCCTCGAAGGTGAGTTTAGGAGTTCTTGGGTCGAGATTAGGAACCTAAGCACTTTGAGAACTCGTTCTTTAGCACAGCCTGGTATTCTTAAAGCCAAGGGTTCTGCATGTTTTGTTGCCTCCATTTCAAATGCCTTTCCTTGAGATCTTCACTAGGCTGGCTCCAAATCATCATCCAGGACTCAGCTCAAATGAATTCCTCAGAGACTTTTTCTAACCATTCTATGTGAGCTCTTACAAATTATCGCCTTGGAATGCTCCAGGGTCCTCATAACACTGCTCTCCGAAATCAGCTTACTAATTAGCCTCTGCATAATAGAATGTAAGCTCCATGAGTTCGCCTGTCTCGTTTACCACTATATCCTCCGCGTAAAACACTGCCTCCTGCTTATTATTTATTGAAAGCTTACTATGTACTAAGCATTGTTTTAGATGTATGGGATTATCAATGAATAAAATGCAAAAATCCTTACCTTTGTGGCATTTTAGCCATGTTACATTCTACCAGGGGGAGACACTAAAACTATGGTAAATTATTGGGTTGGCCAAAAGGCTCGTCATTTTTTTCCGTAAGATGGCTCTAGTAGCACTTAGTTGTCTTTAACTTCATTCAAAACAATTTTGTTAGATTGTATGTGACAGCTGTCATGTCAGCATTTAAAAAAACTTATCAAAATTGGTGAATTTTTGTGTAGCCATTTTAATGTTGAAGTTGGAAGAAAAAAAAGCAACATTTTTGGCATATCATGCTTTATTATGTCAATAAAGGAAAAAATGCAACCGAAACGCAAACAAAGATTCGTGCAGTGTATGGAGAAGGTGCTGTGACTGATTGAACGTGTCAAAAGTGGTTTGCGACGTTTCGTGCTGGAGATTTCTCGCTGGACGATGCTCCATGGTCAGGTAGACCAGTTACAGTTGATAGCGATCAAATCGAGACATTGAGAACAATTAACGTTAAACCATGCAGGAGATAGCTGACATACTCAAAAAATCCAAATCAAGTGTTGAAAATCATTTGCACCAGCTTGGTTACGTGAATCGCTTTGATGTTTGGATTCCACATAAGCAAAACCTTCTGGACCGTATTTCCGTCATGAAAATGTTCCGTTTTTAAAACAAACTGTGATGGGCGATGAAAAGTGGATACTGTACAATAATGTGGAACGGAAGAGATCGTGGGGCTAGCGAAATAAACCACCACCAACCACACCAAAGGCCGGTCTTCATCCAAAGGTGATGTGTATATGGTGGGATTGGGAGTCCTCTATTATGAGCTCCTTCTGGAAAACCAAGTGATTAATTCCAACAAGTACTGCTCCCAATTAGACCAACTGAAAGCAGCACCTGACAAAAAGCATCCAGAGCTAGTCAACAGAAAACGCATAAACTTCCATCAGGATAACGTAAGTCTGCATGTTTCTTTGATGACCAGGCAAAAACTGTTACAGCTTGGCTGGGAAGTTCTGATTCGTCCGCTGTATTCACCAGACATTGCACGTTCGGCTTTCCACTTATTTCGATCTTTACAAAATTCTCTTAATGGAAAAAATTTCAATTCCCTGGAAGGCTGTATAAGGCACCTGGAACAATTTGTTTCAAAAAGATAAAAAGTTTTGGGAAGATGGAATTATGAAGTTGCCTGAAAAATGGCAGAAGGTAGTGGAATAAAAGGGTGAATACATAGTTCAACGAAGTTCTTGGTGAAAATGAAAAATGCCTTTTATTTTTACTTAAAAACTGAAAGCAATTTTTGGCTAACCCAATATACAGTATAATTAGGATAGTATGTTAGAAGTTGGCAAATGCTCCAGAGAACATTGAGTAGGGTAAGTGGGTTCTGGAGTCTTGGCAGGGTAGAAAGGGGCATTGCAGTATTAAACAGGATTCCTTGAGAAAGTGATCTTTGAGGAATCGAAGGGGTGGAGTCAGACAGGCAGATATGTGGCTAGAAGGAACAGCCAGTGCAGATTCTAAGGTAGGAGTGTGTCTTTGCCTAGCTGCATGAAGCTGACTGACTGGGGCAGAGCAGCAGCTGAGGTCAGAAACTTTTAAGCCATGGCAGTGTTTTTGATTTTTATTCTAAAACGAGGAGTCATTGAACAGCTTTAAGTAGAAGAGTGTATGTTTCTTTGCTGCTGTGTTTAGAACAGGCTATAGTCAAGTGTAATAGCTGGGAGATCAATCAGGAGGCTATTATGAAACTCCAGGCAAGAAAGGATGGACATAGACATTTGGCAGTCCTCAGCATGTAGATGATATTACAGACATAGGACTGGATGTGATCACCAAGAGAATTTAGGTAACTTTTTCTGATCCATCCTTGGTGCTACTTCAGGAAAACAAATAAAGGCTGGGAGTCAAAATAAGAAGTTGCTTTACATAATAACTTGAGGGAAGAAATTATTTCATAATGATTTGGCAAGTATCTGATGTTTTGCTTTGACAGAAAGAACCAAATCCTTTTTTCAGAAGGGTATTAGCTTCTAAAAATAAATCCAAAAGGTTGAAAATAAAAGATAACTTGTAATACTGAACCCTTGAAAGCAGAGCGGTATTTTTTCCATCTTTATATTTTCATGGTCTAACACACTGTTTGGCACATGAGAAGCAATGAATAAATGTTTAATGAATATCCAAGAATCTGAAGTTATAATCATAACACAAGACACAAAACAAAATTACAAAAGGAAATTTATTTCAAAAGCATAAGGGAACATTTACATTTGAACAAGGGGATATACAGGTGTCTTGCACAAGAAAAAAAATTCGTGGTATGAAGTTTTTCGTTCAAAGTTTTGAAGCAGAAATAACCTAAGTTGTGCACTATTGCCTTAGGAAAGGGAAGGGGAACAATGAGGTGGTAAAGGAAGGAACACAGTCAACTTAATATCAAACTTTAGAAAGTAAAGTCACTTCTGCTCAGCTTTGAGTTTACAAATATTAAAAAGAAAAAGAGGAAAAATTACACTTAATGTTCAAATTTATATAACTGTCCCAAAACAGCATCTATACTTGAAATGGCTTTAGGCCACTGGCTGATCTGCCGTTGAGGTCCAGGCTACGTGGTCACAGTTTTCAAATGGAAATTCCATGTTCCTGTGTCTGCTCAGATTCCAAGGGAGCTTAGGTTCAGCTCACTGTCTTTTGGAATGTTTAGAGATTATTGCCACCACTCCATAGTCAAGCTGACCAACTTCTTTTGCTCACTTGTATCATTCTAGTCTTCAAAAAATATTTTCCCCATACACATGTGCAGTAATTCTAACAAAGGGGTTTTGCCTATACCCCCAGTACAGAGGTAACAGTAATGAAGACACCTGTATTGGAATCACAAACTATGCCTCAAAAAAAATGTCAAACTACTAGAAAATGTCACTCAGGCATTGGATTTGAATAGCAAACTTGGGGAGGGAAGATTAACTGTGGAACAAAAATATACGAAACACTCAAATGCAGAGCAAAGGGCCTATGCTACTAAAAATGCCCATGACATTAAACACTCCACAAACCCCCCATCTGTTGTTTTAACCTAAAGACTCTATTGACTAACTTATACAATAATTTTGATTAATAACCTGAGAAGTTAAAATCTTGAAAGTGGCAAAAGCAAACTGAGAGAGCATCCCTTACTTACTGGTATACCATGTTACCAAGTCACTTTTTCTGGGCTGCCCTGGTTATCAAATCCCCAAATTCTAAATTATTCTATCTCATCCTGTAGAAACCTATATGTACATCAGATTCAATATTCTGGCTGTATTTCTCCAACAGGGATCTCCAAATTTATCTTTGAAAATGCAGCCTTTGTTTATTTTTAGTTTTAAATAACAATAATCATGTAAGTGCAACTGACTCAAAAGCCCTCACTACTGGAAGGAAAACCTAGATAACAAGTTAATAATGGATTCAGCCTCAAAAGGATAATCACCGTGTCAAAGACTACCCGTTCCTGGAATTTTAAAAAATGACTTATGTTGTGTAGTCAAGTTTCGCAGCATGCATATATATATATATATATATATACACACACACACACACATACACAGATATATGCTCATGTATGTATGTATATTATACATACACATTTCTATGCAAATAGTAAGATCCCATATTCAAAAATTTATATCACAACATATGGAGAAGAGTTAAGTAAGCAGTGCAAAGCAACTTACTTCCTCCTAAAAATGTAATGTCATTTCTACATTTTAAGAAAGCTGGTAAGTATTTTGCTTTACTTTACAGAAGCCAGGAATGCTGCACCATTGCCTAGCGGCTTTATTAAATAACAATGAAAATAAAATGTTAAGACTGACCATTACTCTTCTCCATATGTTGGCTGGGGGCAAGACAGAGAGGACAGGAAAGTCAGTAACCTTTCAGAACTGATGATCTTTACCAGTTATCAGAACTAGACTGAATTTTATTACATTTTAGATTTGAATAGCTCTCAATAACAAATTATCAAGATGTTTAAAAGATTCACAATATGAAGTCTGAATAATGGTGATATTGCAAAAACAAGTCAAGATTGCAGACAAAGCATCCAAAAATATCGCTGTGGTTTTTACCTTGGACACAACCATGGTCTGTTACAAAAGTAGATCATACATACAAAGGTATAAAGAACATTAAGTTTTTAGCTGAAGGCAGCAGTCTTTTTAAAGGGACATCCCCGGCAATCCAATGAGTAGAGTAGTAGAATTTAAGTATATTAAGCTCAAGACAATGCTGAAGACTGTGACTTCTCATTCAGTAGAGTCTTCCCCGACTACGATTTCCTCGTGCTCCCCAACCTCGGCCACCTCTACTTCCCCTGAAGGCTCCTCTCTGCTCTACGAAAAAGCGAACAAGGGTTTAGGTCTTGTTCAGGACTTCACGGGACAGCACACACAGAAGTAATGTAGCTCGCAGCTCTGAATGTAGCAGTAGGCTCTATACAAACAGCATCGGTATTCTGCTAGTCCATCTACAAATTCAATCTTCACATAAAACCAAGGCATCATATACGCCAAAGCACATATCGCAAGGTGCCTACATTCACAGTAGGTACTCAATTAAATGTATCCCATTAATAAAGATATTTCAAGGTGACAATGTTATAACTACATTGTTAGTTCTTTATTTTGGGGTCTATCACTACCAAAGATAATTAACAAAACTAGAAAAATTTCTATACTTAATATGGAATTAAAGCCACTGGCCTTCAAAAGTTAGTGCCATATATGTGAAATATCTTAGATTATCAATGATCAATTCTGAAAAATCAGGCTAGAATGAAAAATGTACCTTTCAAATGCAACAAATAGGCAATTTGTTTTGCTCACCATATTTCAAAATAATGTTGATACAAATTCCGACGGCTTTCCTCACTGCTTTTTCAGCTATGTATGAGCTGCTCAGAGTGCTGCCAAAAAGGTGATATGTATATATTACAGTGTTTGGGTTACTGATGTAAATTAAGGATATCTTTTGCTGAAAAATCAAGTTACTTGTGTCATATGGTAGATTGAGTCCTTGATTTATTGGTCAGTCTGTTTTATAGCTCCAGAGAAATATTCCTCAAAGGAGTCTTTCCAGTGAAGAAAACTGATTGAAGTTATCAGCAAGGCAGGACTTTTCATCATGTATAAGTTAGTCTCAAACTTCTAATTCTGGAGATAGAATCTCCTCATTGGAACTTTTCAAACTTCCTCATTGCAGCAATCTTGTTAGGAGCAATAAAAAGAATCTGGTGTTGCCATTTTTGATCCATAATACTGGAGGCTTGAAAAATTCCTATCAAGTCAGTGTTGCAATCCATTTTTTGCCATTATGGCTAGAAATATAGTTACTGTATTTGGGTGATGTTTTGATTTCTTCTTTTTTTTTTTTCCCTCCAGAAACTCTTGAGTTAGAAAACTAACTAGACCTTTCCCCAGCTTAGCCAACATTTACCTGTGTAACAGAACAGAATCTGATTCAAAGTCACCTCTCATGTCATGACACATTTTTCTAAGTTGACTGGTATGCAAACTGTTTAAACGAAACCATCGTGAGCCAACACATTCAGAAAATCAGAGGTCGTCTGTGGGTAAGATACTCCCAGTGATAGATGCAATGACTGTGGTGCATTCTGGGAGCATAGCAACCTTAATACAGCAACTTCTTGATGCTGTAACTCCTGCATTTTTGACTGTTTAAGACTTGGCTTTACCCATGCAGATGTCTGCATATTTTCCCCCATCATACTCATTATATAACCTTCATTTCTCAGTTTACATCGACACACTTAACAAATCAACACCCCCTATAAGCTAACGGACTACTAAAATCTACCCTTTCAATTGTTTTTCAATCAATTTTAATATGAAGAACTCAAGTTACCCTCAATTGTTCAGTATATCTAATAAGTATATTAAATACATAGTATGAAGGTATTATTTGCTGTGATTATCTTTTCTATATTGGCTATTTCTTTCTGATCTGCAACCGAGGCAGCCATTTCTACAGTACAGGGAGTCACCAAACTTTCTTTTTTCTTCATCCTGAGGGACTATTCTGCACTTTAATGATCTTTTCAATGGTTTCAAGCTTACTAACACTGCTTACAGTTAAAATTATACTTTAAAAATTATTTTTATATTCTAAAAAGGTAAAAGTTGAAGGATACAAGTCACAAAACGTAGAATTAGTACTTGTGGGTTACCAGGGAACTCTGTTCTGCACGAAGGAAAACTAAACATGGGTATATGTTTGCAAATAATTTGACTGAAAATGCACCAGGAAGCTGAACTAAGTTACGGGAACAAACGCCATTTGACAAAGCAAATAACAGAGACATTGGTTAGTAAAGTGATAAACTTGGATAAGGAAAAAAGTCTAAGTATGCCTACATGGACTCAAAGAACAATCACAAATTCTGGCTCCTTCTCTGTAGTGAACAAGTTCAGGCCCATGACACTGGCACAATCTATTTTCTTTGCAGTAGACTTGTTCACTGTAATAAGAGCGATATTAGTATTACCTGGTTCCCTGTAACACAAAAGGAGTAAATTTCCCAACCCTTCAGTGTGTATGACTCTTCAAAAACAAAACAAAAAAACCCCCCATGCAACCAAGTCTTCCTTGGAAAAATAAAATTGAGCTTGGCTGATATAGAAAAGTGGAATTATGATGTTTTTGCCAAATGTGGGTAATAAAATCTATGTATTAAAGACTCAAGAACACAAAACATTTTTTCCCTCCAACTTTGAGACAACTCTGACATCCCAGGAAAAAAAAATCCAACAGTTTCTCCTTCTTCCTGACCCACTGTCAGTTCCCTAAGGAAAGGACATAAAAAAGGTAGAAAAAATTTGAGGTAGATTGGTCCACCAATTCTCATCTATAGTACCAAGAACGGTTTTCAACCGAATGGGTGAAAGAAATCCAGGGAAACTCTCTGAATTGTTACTATGAGAATACTTACAATCTGACACATTCAACTCCCCAAAATAAAAGTACTAGCAGAAATTTTGTTCCTACTTTCCAATAAGAACAATCAGAGTTTAGTTTGCTTTGTAATTCAATTTATGACAAGCACTCCAATTACAAGGTTCACCCCTATAGGAATATTAAAGTACAAGAATACCAGACACAAAAGACAACAGTTTTGTCTGTTTTGCCATTCTGTTACTTTGAGGACTATGGAACAACTCAAGTTGTGACTCCTGGATTTTTTTTTTTCTTGGCTGCACTGTGCAGCTTGTGGGATCTTAGTTCCCTGACCAGGGATCGAACCCCCCGGCAGTGAAAGTGTGGAATCCTAACCACTAGACTTCCAGGGAATTCCCTGGATATTTGTCCTGAGTAAAACTGCTTATTTTTTTCACATTGATAATTTTTTAAAAATCACATACAACCTAAGGCTTTGCATTTTCCACATCTCTTTTCCACATGCATCACATCATCTGATTCTCCCTATCAGGCAGGTAATGAATTTCACAGGGCAGAATGCTTACGGAAATTCAGAGTAACTGACTTGCCTAAGTGAAAATAAATACAATTTAATTCTCTATGTATTGCCATACCTCTTGATTACTTTCATCTATATCCAATGAAGATAGTATCTGAGAGAATAGTTGATTTTAAGAGTGGTTTTGATAAACACCACATTAAATCATACAAATGACAGAGGACAATATTTCGTGCAATGAAGTAACAGAATCGTTTCCATTTAAAAAATGCTTTTGCAAATATTTTTTGAAGTTTTTAAGCTCTATGCTATCCCTTTATTTCAGGTAGGAAAAGAAGCTAAGAGATGCACATTTACTTATTATTATATAAGTAAAAGAGTTCAGTGATCTTTTCTACACTAAAGTTGCCTCAAAGAGTCTGACTGGAGTAGAAGGGTTCATTTCACAATCTAAAATTGCCTTTCTATAATCTGTTTGCTCAGATATTAGAGGAATTTAGCTATCGTAGGAGGAATTTACTTAACGTCACAATCATCTCACCCTGGAAACAATTATAGAGAGCATATTCTTCAGAATGTACTTTTTTGGGAATAATTACTGCAGAATCAATTCTGCTTGGTAACCAAGACCAATCACAAGTATGTTTGGTTTTGAATATTAAACTTGGTCTTCTTAAGCAAGATTAAGGATCTGAGTCAGTGAAATTTTTGTCCATTTTTCTTTATAAGCCAGTAAGACAAACTTCACTTCTGATTTAACAGTCCTGGGAGAGACTGGACTAGTGGGAAGCTCTCCTTGCACTAATGTCTAAAGTTGAAAGGAGGACTGCACTCTGGGCAGTGGGGGAGACTGCAACAGGACACATCTTCTTTGCTAGATGATGCTTTAACATCTCACTCTACCTTCTAGAACTTCTCCTTTTGAAGTAGTGCAGAAGATGGGAGGACAAGCAGTAGGCTGACAAGGGCCAAGAAGGATCATTAATACCACATCTGCCAAGAATGGAAGCTATATACATTCTTGAGGGAGACTGCACAAAATGTCTTGCCGTGAAGCTAAAACAGGGAAAACCAGGAATAGATGGTTCATGCCATCTTCCTTTTTTTTTCTGTTGGCTCCTCTGAATACAAGAGGCACATTTTTCAGGTTCTCAGTGTTACATGCTCAATTCAGTGAGCCCACAAGGGTGAGTCAGAAAGGAATGCGTTAAGTTGTTTCCCCAACAGTTCAGGTTCCCCAAACTAACTCGAAAAGTCACCTGAAAGAACTATGATAGTCTATTTAATTAGTAATTAAAATCAAGTACAACACAATTTCTGCCTAATCTCTCATATTGCTTGTACCCAAACGGAAACGCTCACCATAATTAAAGTTGCCCAAATTGCTGCTATATTTCCCACTAGGAGGATTATAAATCTGCCTGGCATCCCTTTTTGGTCCTGCTGAAGATTTCTTGGGTGGTGAGCCTGAAGTTGTATCTTCATTGGCTCTCTTTTGCCTATAATGGTAGGAAGAACAGCAATTAAAAAAAATTCTTTTATACCAGAGGCTATCAATATATTTATTATATCTGTTACAAAAGACATCCAAAAGATGACAGTCACATCAGAAAAAAGGAAATAACATTCTGATGTCATCAAATTAACTGTGCTTTAGTTATGCAGACATTGTCAGAGGGGCATTTACAAGGCTTTACAACAATCTGAAATATGTAGCTTCACAGATTATACACAAGTGACTCATTTTATAAAACTTGTCAGGAAAGTCTTATTAAGTTACAGCAATACGGACAAAGGCTTGAAAATTCCATAGTTGTATTCTACCAGTTTATTTTATAAATACTAGATTAGATTTTATATTTTAAGTCATGCTTTTAATAATCATAGTTTAACATCTTATTAAGAATCATTTAACTAATAACGTACCATTTTGTACAGGAAATGTAAAATCTGAATTCAGATTTTTTCGTATTTGTAAATCAAATATTAGAACACTTTAATCCCTTTAAATATGTTTCTTACCCAATTTCAACCTTCTGTACAGGTTTCCAGGATAATGTTACTGTGCTCTTATAAGAAGGAGGAATGTGGAAGAGATCCTGAAGAGACAAAATTAGAGATTTCTAATGTGTTTGGTGGTGCAGGGAGTGGTGGTAAGGGTAGGAAACAGGGAGACACATTTTAATTTTAGGACGGGAAACTAATTTATCCTTCTTGCTTTTGTGCTGATGACTAAAATAATAACCTAAAAAATAAACTGCAAGAGAAAAGTAAACAAGGACAATTTTGTTTACAAATTACATCTACTACTTCAATGTTATTTTGCACACATCACTTAAGAAACTGCAGCTAACTTTTTTCAAATGTCATTTCAAGTTATAGGACAAAAATATCAATATTTATCAACTTTAATCAAATCCACAAGTAGTTTCTTTTGCACAGGAGCAGTCACTGACGTGCTTTAAGGAAGATACAATGGTGCACTCTGCATTTGCTTTTGCAGGTTTTTAAGTGGTTCAAAACTAGAACAAAACTAAAGGTCTGGCTAATCATGTTTTTCTTCCCCTCAAATATCTATATATTACCAATAAGGAAAAAACCTACAAGATTTAAGTACTAAATTATTAATATAAGGTAATGCAAATATTTGCTGAATTTAAATGTTAACATAATCTAGAACTGAAATAATCTAACCTCATAATACCCTCAAAACTATGAATGAATTTCTAAATATATTTATTCTTGGTATTTTACCTAACATTTCTTACCAGTTTTACTCTAATTTTTATATACAGGCAAAATCTGATAAAAGTAAACTAAGTTTCTTTCACAGTTAAAATGAATATGTGAATAAAAATCACCTCCTACTATATAAAACTTAAGTCCAGGGTACCAGATAAATGCAGAGAATTAGCCAATATAAAGTCCTTTGAAACAAAAATGCTTGAGGTTTCTAGCTGGAGTGATTTAGCATATAATAATGTTATTTATTAAGAAAGTGTCAACAGGAAGAAGAAGGGGGAAGTCTTCAATTTTAAACATGTTAAATCTCAGGTGACAATGGGAAACTGGAGTATAGTTTGTGGATTCACTGAAATAGAAGTGAAGGTAAATTTTGGAATTAGATGCGTCTGGTTAGGTAGGAACTAAAGATTGCAAGCAGATGCCATGGAGGGAACAAAGCACACCAGTTTTTCTTGTGATTTCCCTAAAACAAAGAATTATGTCATATTAAAAAAATATTTCAGAATTTTTTGGTCAGGTACCCTACACATTGGTTGCTGACCCTATTCATCATTCTTCCCCATGCAACTTCCTACGGCAGTCATCTTTAAATCACCATGGTTTCCTGAACAGGAAACTGTCTCATCTCCATGTGTTGGGTCATAGTATTTGCTAAGTTTAAAATGTTCTTAACATCATAGTATATCTTCAACTTTGACTTATAGCATCAGTTCAAATAAAGTCAAATCTCACATTTTAATGTATTAATCCACCATTTGAAATTATTTGTATTTAAGATTTGAAATAAATGGTGGCTATGATAAAACTTTTCTTTGAGATGTGAGTCAGTATTCTTACCTCTTCTGTTTTTAATGCCTTTTCACTTTTCCTGTTGGCAATGATACTCATCCCTCAATGTCTCACTGTTTTCTCTGAAAAGCTTCCCTTTCTCTTCTGATAAAAAGTAAGTATTCCATGGGATTTTTACCAGATTAGTTTTAAGGCATATCACTAGCCCTGATTTTGTTGCTGTTAAGCTTTGTGCTATAACTGTTACAAATATTTCTTTCTCCCATCTGGCTACAATACTATCAACTTATAACAGTACTGTTAACTTACAGTATCAAATGATGGCTACTTTGTTGTGATTCCTTTTTTGTTCTCTCAGGTTATTAGTTCTTTGTTTAGGCTAACAGATACTTGGGGAGGGTAAAGAGAACTGAAGGATATTTATGGCTTAATGGTAAGTATAGAAAACTCTCAATTTATTACATAGACAAGTTAACAGAAAAGACCACAGGACAACATTTCATGTGCCACATAAGACTGTTCATTCTTAGTGTAAGCAAAGCAGGGTTTTATTGGTCATTCAAAAGGACCCGACAGTATTAAGACTACAAGAACTTAAGTCAGTGAAATTTCTGAGTCTAAATGTATCTGCTCCAACGCTCTGGGTCAGAAAAACTCTGCATGCCTCCCTTTGTTTGCAGTATCTTCTGCAATAACTTTTAAATAAATAAAACAATGTATTATTCTATAATAGCTACAAAAACATCACTCGGTGTTATAAAAGGCATAAAGCTTTAAAAGGCCAAACGTCTGGAATGTAATGGCGTCTCTCCTTAACCAGTACCATTGCAGACATAAAGACATATGGAAAACCTCTTGCACTAACTTTCTAGCTGGCTGGGATGACTTGATAAGAAAGGAAGACTTACCTTGATTAAAACATTGATATTATTTGTTATTTTCAATGCAACAACTTTAATCTTGTTCTGCAAAAGGAAAACAAAATTAAATTAAAATGCCAATAACTTTCATGATGTATATTTCATTACCGTATAGAACATGAATAATTCCACTTCTCTTTCAGAATCATTTCTACAGTTAGAGAATTCCTTGGTTTATATTTACTCATAATGCTCAATCCTATTTCTTGACTCTAAAACAAGTGTAGAGATGGCAAAGAAAGCAAATAATCTTTATCTTCCCTTGACAGGTTAGAAGTGTTATATCTACAATTTACTTGAAAAACGAGTAGGGGACAGATCACAGGCACATAGCAGTTGTTTTAAAAAAATATCAGTTTATGTTACAGGAAGACACAATGAAAACTTAAAATATTTCATTAGGACCAAGATGAAGATTGATCAAAATAGATGAGATCAGAGAAAACCAAAAATCCCAACATAAACACATATAGTTTGGTATAGAATTGGCAGTTTAATATTTTTTTCTAATGTAAACTAATATTTGGGCTTCAAAAAGGTGAAATTAAAAATATCACAATTGCTAATCAAATATTTAAACAAAATATGCTGCTAATGAGACCCTAGTGAAAGACTGGTATGCATCAACATTTGATAACATTGTTCACAAACATTGGAAACATTCAAGACATTTCAACAATGATAAAGTTTCCTATATAACTTAGCATATAACTAAATATGTAGTCTTCTAACATTGTATCTTCAACTTAGAGTTGTATCATCCTTCAAATAAAGTCGAATGTTACATTTCAATATATGAATTCAGTCTGAATTTGTAATAAATGGTGGCTATTATAAAAATTTCCCAACAAGATGTAACTGAGTATTCTTACCTCTTCTGTTTTTAAGGCCTCGCCTGTTTTACCCTGGAGAGCCAAGCGAAGTTGTCTGATATACACCTGCAGGCCCCGTGCAAAGTACTGCAGCCTAAATGAAGAAGTATTTGCTAATTAAGAAATCATCACTTCAACTTTGCTTTTATACCTCAACTGTGTTTTTAAATTCAAAGAATACTACAGCTAAGTGACCTTTACCAATAAAGAGTAAATTTTGAGGGGGACTTTCTTTTAATTATCAATGTATGATCATAAGAGATACACAAATAAGTAAAATAAAAGCAGTTTTTCTTCGTCAAAAATTGGAATAGATCCACACTCAACCTGGCAAGGGAAACACTTCTGGCACTGTGCTAAGGAAGCTTGTTATGTTAACCTGCAAGGTATGTGTCTAAATTAGAAACAACCAGGAGCCAGGAACTAGAATCAGGTGGCCTGGGTTCTTCTCTTCCACTAGCCAAATGAAGGTCAAGTGACACAGACAAGTCACTTAATCTCTATGTTTACCTGCTAAGGAGGGACAGTGTTTGACCCATTTGCACCTAAGGGTCCAGTTTAAAAATAAAACTGCAGATTTTGCGAAGGATGTTGAGTAATCTCTTTTTCAAATTTGTTCCCAGGTAATATGTGAAGAAAGGTGGTACCGTAACTCCATCCTGCCGACTTCTAGGAACTCTACTTAACAACGTGGCATCGCTGTTTTTTTCACTTTCAGAGTAATTTCCTAAGATGCTGCTTCTGGTCAAACGTTTCACCAAGTATTAAACCTCTGCCTTACCAAAGCACAGAGGACAATAACAGATGATACAGTGGCCAAGCACCTCAAAACTTAAGGTGTGAATTTGTTCATGCAATGATTTAATACAAAGTATCTTCAGGAAAACGACTTATATTGATTTCTCCAGTGCTGCTCCTCCAGCAGCTCCTCCAGTAAGATAGTAAGAGCAGATACAGTTTACTGAATACCCACTATGTGCCAGGCATTGTGCTTAAAGCTTTTCATCCATTGTCTCATTTAATTCTCACAACTCTATAAGGCAGGTACTATTATCAATAAATTTAAGAGCGGAGGACAATTTGGGGTGTTAGAGAGGTTAGGGAACCTGCCCAAGATCATGAAGCAAGTAGGGAGAGCCAGAGTCCATTTTTGAAAAAGGTCATCTTCTCCCATGCATTTGCTATGCCACAATAGTTGTATGTTTATATACACTCCTGTTTTGTAGATCTTCCATTCTTTTGCACTGCAGTAAGGCAGGGTGGGGAAAAAGCTCTTATAAAATGAAAACAAAATCTAGGGAGCTTCAAGATAGCTTTCACCTTTGTCAAAGGCTGGCCACTTCAACCATACATCACCTTATTTTGAAATCTTTGAGCTTTTCTGCATTCAGCTTGGCTGTTAAGAAATCTGGAAGTTTTCGGCCCAACTGGTGAAAGCTATACAACAAACATTCCACATAACTGAACTGCAGCTTGGGTTCTTCATTACCAGCGTTCTCCCCGTTTTCCGCTTCTTCTGGAGGGAGAGGCATATACTCCTAAGAGATGAAAATAGAGAGATGTATGCAATCTGCTCTAGACACTCTAATTATAAGCATATACTCACGTAATTATAAGGCACGCTCTGAAGACATGAAGCATTAAAAACTGCCAAGATCAGAAATTTAAGTAAGATATCCCTTTTACCATATTGGATCAATAACCCAGCCTGTCAACATTCCATATTAACCTATAGTATAGCTGCTACTACTACTACCACTACTAATGACAGTGAAAGTGACTAATATTTATTAGGTACTAGGCAGATGAATAAACTGAAGTTCTGAGAGCTTAGGTAAGTTTCCCAAAGTTAATAAGCTGAAGAGGCAGGATTCAACCTGGGTTTGACATCAAAAGCTGATGTTCTTAAAACAGTATGGAGGTTCCTTAAAAAACTAAAAATAGAGTTACCATATGATCCAACAATCCCACTCCTGGGCATATATCCAGAGAAAAATCTAATTCAAAAAGATACATGCACCCCAATGTTCACAGCAGCACTATTTACAATAGCCAAGATATGGAAGCAACCTTAATGTCCATCAACAGATGAATGGGTAAAGATGTGGTGTATATATATATATGTACACACACACACATACACACAAACACAATGGAATACGACTCAGCCACAAAAATGGATGCAATAATGCCATTTGCAGCAACATGGATGGACCCAGAGATAATCATACCACATGAAGTATGTCAGAAAGAAAAACAAATATCTTATGTCACTTATATGTGGAATCTAAAATATGATACAAATGAACTAGTTACAAAACAGAAACAGACTCACAGGCATAGAAAATAAACTTATGGTTACCAAAGGGGAAAGGAGGGGGAGGGATAAAAAGGAGTTTGGGATTAGCAGATACAAACTACTATATATAAAATTAAGATAAACAGCAAAATCCTACCATATAGCACAGGGAACTATATTCAATATCTTATAATAAACCATAATGGAAAAGAATATGAAAAAGAATATATATAACTGGATCACTCTGCTGTACACCAGAAACTAATACAACATTGTAAATCAACTATACTTAAAACAAAAAAAAAGTTGATGCTCCTAGGAAAAATACTCCTAAAAGTTATATGGAACCAGAAAAGACCCCAAATAGCCAAAGAAATCCTGAGAAAGAACAAAGCAACAGGCATCACACTTCCTGATTTCAAGCTAGGCTATAAAGTTACAGTCATCAAAACAGTATAGTACTGGCATAAAAAAAGAGAAACAGACCAATGGAACAGAATCAAGAGCCCAGAAATACACCCAAGCATAGATGGTCAACTAATATTTGACAAGGGAGCCAAGAATATTCAATGGAGAAAAGACAGTCTCTTCAGTAGATGGTGCTGGGAAACTAGATATGTACATGTAGAAGAATGAAACTGGACCCATATCTTACACCACTCACAAAAATTAACTTGAAATGGATTAAAGACTTAAGTGTAAGACCTGAAACCATGAAATTCCTAGAAGAAAACATAGGAATAAAGCTCCTTGATGTGGGTCATGGTAATGATTTTTTGGATATGACACCTAAATCACAAGCCACAAAATAAAAAAAAAACAAATGGGACTACATCAAACTAAAAAGCTTCTACATAGCAAAGTGAAAAGATAACCTGTGAAATAGAAAAATATATTTTCAAACTATGTATCTGACAAAGGGTTAATATCCAAAATATATAAATACACATACAGCCCAACAGCAAAAAACCAAATAATCCAATCAAAAAATGGACAAAAGAACTTTGACAGACATTTCTCCAAAGAAGATATACGAAAGGCCAACAAGCACATGAAAAGATGCTCAACATCACTAGTCATTAGGGAAATGCAAATTAAAACCACAATGAGATATTGGCTCATACCTGTTAGCATGGCCATCATCAAAAAGACAAGAGATAGGGGCAGTTTTGGAAGTTTTAGCCAAGGCAATCAGAGAAGGAAAAGAAATAAAAGGGATCCAAATCAGAAAAGAAAAAGTAAAACTTTCACTGTCTGCAGATGACATGATACTGTACATAGAGAATCCTAAAGATGCTACCAGAAAACTACTAGATCTAATCAATGAATTTCATAAAGTAGCAGGATACAAAATTAATGCACAGAAATCTCTTGCATTCCAAACACTAAAAACAAAAAAATCTGAAAAAGAAATTAAGGAAACATTCCCATTTACCACTGCAACAAAAAGAATAAAATACCTAGGAATGAATCTACCTAAGGAGACAAAAGACCTGTATGCAGAAAACTATAAGACACTGATGAAAGAAATCAAAGATGATACAAAAAGATGGAGAGATATACCATGTTCTTGGATTGGAAGAATCAACATTGTAAAAATGACTCTACTACCCAAAGCAATCTACAGGTTCAATGCAATCCCTATCGAACTACCAATGGCATTGTTCACAGAACTAGAACAAAAAATTTTACAATTTGTATGGAAATGCAAAAGACACTGAATAGCCAAAGCAATCTTGAGAAAGAAAAATGGAGCTGGAGAAATCAGGCTCCCTGACTTCAGACTAAACTACAAAGCGACAGTATGGTACTGGCACAAAAACAGAAATATAGATCAACAGAACAGTACAGAAAGCCCAGAGATAAACCCAAACACATATGGTCCCCTTATCTTTGACAAAGGAGGCAAAAATATACAACAGAGAAAAGACAGCCTCTTCAATAAGTGGTGCTGGGAAAACTGGACAGCTACATGGAAAACAATGAAATCAGAACACTTCCTAATACTATACACAAAAATAAACTCAAAATGGATTAAAGACCTAAATGTAAGGCCAGATACTATAAAACTTAGAGGAAAACACAGGCAGAACAGTCTATGACATAAATCACAGCAAGATCCTTTTTGACCCACCTCCTAGAGTAATGGAAATAAAAACGAAAATAAACAAATGGGACCTAATGAAACTTAAAAGCTTTTGCACAGCAAAGGAAAACATAAGCAAGATGAAGACACCCCTCAGAATGGAAGAAAATATTTGCAAACAAATCAAATGACAAAGGATTAATCTCCAAAATATACAAGCAGCTCATGCAGCTCAACATCAGAAAAACAAACAACCCATCCAAAAACGGGCAGAAGACCTAAACAGACATTTCTCCAAAGATATACAGATTGCCAACAAACACATGAAAGAATGCTCAACATCACTAATCATTAGAGAAATGCAAATCAAAACCACAATGAGGTATCACCTCACATCTGTCAGAATGGCCATCATCAAAAAAATCTACAAATAATAAATGCTGGAGAGGGTGTGGAGAAAAGGGAACTCTCTTGCACTGCTGGTGGGAATGTAAATTGATACAGCCACTATGGAGAACATTATGGAGGTTCCTTAAAAAACTAAAAATAGAACTACCATATGACCCAGCAATCCCACTCCTGGGCATATACCCTGAGAAAACCATAATTCAAAAAGAGTCATGTATCACAATGTTCACTGCAGCACTATTTACAACAGCCAGGACATGGAAGCAACCTAAGTGTCCATCAACAGATGAATGGATAAAGGTGTGGCACATATGTACAATGGAATATTACTCAGCCATAAAAATAAACGAAATTGAGTTACTTGTAGTGAGGTGGATGGACCTAGATAGAGTCTGTCATACAAAGTGAAGTTAGCCAGAAAGAGAAAAACAAATATCACATACTAACGCATATATGTGGAATCCAGAAAAATGGTACAGATGAACCTATTTGTAGGGCAGGCATAGAGATGAAGAGGTAGAGAACGGACATGTGGACATGGTGGCTAAGGGAAGGGTGGGACGAATTGGGAGATTAGGTTTGACATAAATAACACTACCATGTGTAAAAGAGATAGCTAGTGGGAACCTGCTGTATAGCACAGGGAGCTCAGCTCAGTGCTCTGTGATGACTTAAACAGGTGGGATGGGGGGCGTTGGCAAGAAGGTCCAAGAGCAAGGGGTTTTATGTATACATATAGCTTATTCACTTCATTGTACAGTGGAAATGAACACAACATTGTAAAGCAATTATACTCCAATTAAAAACTAAAAAAGATGGCTTATTTTCTCCACAATTATAATTAACAACTTTATTTCCAGGTTGCTAAAGCCATTTGGCCTTGAGCAGCAACCTTGATGGTGATCTGGTGTAAACATTTAAAATATTTTGATAAAGGAATAGCAGAAAGACTTACTATATAAATCCTGTATTATATTTTGTCTAAAGCATCAACAACAGAAGAAATGCCTAAGATTAAAACAGATTTTATTTTTAAAGTAGACAACGTGTGGTCTGAGCAGCTAACAACACTACAATTATTATCTAAATCATTTCAAAATCTGGTTCTCTATAATCTAGAAATTAATACTACACTATTAGACTTTGGGGCTTTATACTGACTATGCCATAAGCAAAGAAAAAAGTTCTTACCAATAACTTATCAAACAGTTTCCTTAAATTTGTTTCTAGCTTTTCCATGTCACCACAAAATGAACTCATTTCAGCCAACAGTTTCAATACCTAAAACACACAATTCACTGTTATTAGCATTCTTTTTGAATGAGCAAGGGTTATAAAATAATAATTATTCTACATAACTATTTAATACTGCTTATTTTTCAGTTAGGCTTTTACAGAATCATAACATTTGAACTGGAAAAAAAATTTAGAGATGCAGCCCTAGTTTACTGTTGAGGAAACTGAAGGTCAGAGAGATTATGTGACTTGGCAAAGTCACAACGTATGTGAGTGGCAGGGCAGACTCTAAAACCCAGATCTCATGACTCTCAATATATCTGTGAGAATTGGTAAGGAAAAGAATATACACTTTCTGCTACAGGTTAACAATGTATAAGAAAGAGACAATGAGCAAGAACTCTTAACAGCAAAGAATTATTTACTAACAGTTAGGATGGGCCTCCTTTGCTATCAGACTTAGTCTCTGGATACTAACTCAAAGTATCAGTAATTGCCACTATTCTTTAGGTTCATCTCTGCTTTACTCAATTCCAGTCCGATAAGCCAAACCCAGGACATGTGAAGGAAACCACAGTGTAAGTGCACAGTGAGACTCTTCTCTATCCTAAAGACCCATGAAGGAAATGGCACATACATTTCCATATTTCAATTCAATAATCATTACTAGGTGCTTTTCAGAATTCTACATTAGATTCTGAGGATTCAGAGAGGAATAAGGTTAAATTGGGGAGAAAAATGTGAGTATTTTATATGCTGCAAAAAAAATGTATATGTACATCACAGTTGAGATATAAAGGGGATAGAGAGTAGTCAATTCTATTGGAGAACGGATAAAGGACGTTTTGTGTTAAACCAGTTAAATCTGGCTCTATCAGTCATAGAGATAGGAACTGTCATAACTGAACAACGTATTTAAAAGTATTAAGGCTACAAAGGCAGAGACTTAGACTATAATGAAAACTATAGGCGGTGCTTTCCTACTGTAGCAAACTCTCAATGAATCCATAAAGCATTCCTATGTAATTAATCCTGGGAGAGGTTACTAGCTAGCCACCACCAGGCCTTAAGTCTCTTAGAAATCAGATCAAAGTTAGTGGTTTACATTTATGTTGAAATACGGGAATGACTGTTCAGTGCTAAAAGCAGAAATTTTCTCTTACCTCCAACTGTATATCAAGACCCTCCACTGGGGTAGTCAAGGAACTGAGGTTAGGGAGAACTTGCTCACAGAAATAAGTCACAAACCTTGTGGAATGAACATTTTTCTGTAAAAATCCAAAGAACACTGAATTGTCAAAAAATATATATAGATATACATATATTATATTCTCCCAAACAGTAGAATGTCAATAGACAAATGCTCAGTACCAAAGCATCAAGTACTGTGGCTAAAATACAACAGAGTGCACACCCCAAAGCACCCCAGGAGTAACCTCAATAGACAATATATACTTTGTTGCAAAGTAATCTGGAGCATTGGGACTTTTATACATCTTTCAACTCTTATTTGATTCTCAGGTCAAATTTCGGGGGAAACTTTAGTGTTGAATTTTAGACTGTACATTCTCCCTTTAGAAGGACAGCTCCTTTATTTATTTATTTAAAAAACATTTATTTATCTATTTGGCTGTGCCGGGTCTTAGTTGCGGCAGATGGGCTCCTTAGTTGCAGCTCACAGGCTCCTTGGTTGTGGTATGCACGTAGGATCTAGTTCCCTGACCAGGGATCGAACCCAGGCCCCCTGCGTTGGGAGTGCTGAGTCTTAACGACTGTACCACCAGGGAAGTACCAGGACAGCTCCTTTAAATTGTGTTTTTCAAACTGTGCTATGCACATCTCAGAAGATTCATGGCCAGAGGAAGCACAAAGCCAGAGATAAAGAGCAAATACACCTACAACAACAATCTAAAAAATTTAAGGAAAAAAAAAGTTAAATTACTAAACTAAGTGTTTTAAAAACTCAGTGAAACTATAAAGTATGATGCAAAATCTCAAGACTTTTAAAAAGTCCCTAAGCAAGACTATATAGAAATTTCTTGCTGCTTTGGGCTCTTCACCTAGGCCTCCATAAAATAAATAATAGCTCCATTGGGTTAATACTTTTATACAAAGGTTTGAGAAGAAGGCTCAAGTGTATATCTATAGAATTTTAAGCTAATAGAGTAATCAAAATACCAGGTATACAAAACAAAGAGCTCACAGAGAAGAGGGGTACCGCCTGCCGAGTGCACTGTAAAAGCCTGTCCACACAGTCAGGATCCGAGGGGTTGAAGGTTTGTTCCAGATCAGCCTGTTCAGCCACCAACTCTACCAGTTGTTGCCTTCCACTCACTGTCTGTAAGCTTTTTAACCCAGATAGTATCTTCATAAACAGGACAAATTCCTCACCAGTCACATCTTCTAGGACCTGGAAAGAGACGATTCAGAACAGTTATTAGTATCTTTATCATTTGAATGGGAAAGAAACATCAATACTGAAACAGCACAGCAAATCTGTTTTGCAAAGTTAGTTTGCTGCTAATGTTCCTGAAATACTGAAGAGAGGACAACTTCAAGCTTCAGTCAAGTTAGCTTCAGAATAAGCCATGTATTTTCAATGGTGCGCTACACTGTTTCCAATGGAACAAAATTTGGTTCTTGGAAAATTTTACTCTTCTTTTACGTATAAAGCACAGATATACATACAGTACATAAACAGATATACAGTATATCTGTGGTATTAAAGTTTCATGGGATAGTGGCTAAGGGAAAAAATATCTAAAAAGGCTCTTCAGGGGGTGATAGCCAAAAAAAGATGGAGAAAATGTGGCAATAAACTGTTAAATCAGACTCAGTTCCCTGTATTTAAAAGCAGCCTCATTCACATTAATATGGTAATTGTATACAAAACAGAAGACCATGCAAATTTTAAGTGCTCCATATCAGTAGGTCTAAGCCTTTCTGTTCACTGACCAAAGGAGCAAGCAATCATGACGTATCCCACCAGATAACTAGCTGGGGCATAGGTGAAATATGCTGCTCCTTTCTCTCTCACTAAAGAAATCTTATCAATAAGCAAGTGAGTGGTGCTATTAGAGAAAATTTTGAAGTTTCCTCAACACATAAAAATAAATTATTCCCAAACGTTGGCACTGTATGAATGAAAAGTTAATTGTGACGCACCTTTCAAATCTTAGCAACTGTAACTATGCCAGCGCTGGGAGCACAAATAAGCACGGTCTCTAGAGCTTATAGTGTCATGGGATAGGAAGAAACAACAGGTCATTTCAAGGTGACTTCAGTTTCATTCTGAAATGATCCAGAATACTATGGGAGAATATCCTAAAATCAGGGAGGAAGGGCGGGAATTAGGTAAAAATTCCTGAAGGAAATGATTCCTTCCTGATGAATACATAAATTTTAAGGATAACACCACAAAGGATTTAAATGTGATCAAACCCTTTAAATTAACACATTGATTCATCACTACAAGTGACCAAAGTGCAAAGCACAACATAAGAAAATCTTGAAGTTCTACGGTGGTTCTTATGGGATATATCACCTTATACACAAGCTACATACAGCACTGATGAATGCGGCTAATTTCAAGTATGTTCTTGTGCATTAGAGAAGTTCAGTAAAAGATAACCGAAGCTTACCTTCTTGGATTCAGTTAGTATAAGTTCCTCTACTTCCTTTGTTAAGACTTCATCTGGTAAAGTCTTAAGTTTTGTAGAAAGGAATTTAATTGCTCTTTCTCTAACAATGTCCTCTCCTTGAAGAATTTGGCTGAACAAGCCACCTAAAGTCCCTGCAAAACAAAACAGTTGCATGTAGCAAGTCAATTCTATATAGGAATGAAATTTTTCAAGTTAATTTGAATTACAGTATTTCTTTTCAAGTGAATCAATAAACTTCCTGAATATCACTGATACTGGTTAAACTGTCTGAAATTTCTAAAGCCCCAACCATAAGAGTGACCATATGCTTTGTTCACGGATTCAGAATCAGCTTGAGCATGACTTTCCTTTTCTATCACTATTAATAATAAATAAACTCAGGTATTTTGGAAGAATTTCTTTAAAGTGGCAAAGGGAGTTTTTCCAACAGACTTCTAAGGGAAAAGTTTGATCTGTTTTTGCAATTATTTCTGCTGGTTTTTCGAGTCACAAACATCTTGAGCTAAGCTTTTTTTGGAGAGTACTTAGAATTTTTATGAAACAGACGTCTGGGTGAATCCCAGACTTTATCCTTAATGAGTACTGCCAAACTCCCCAATTCTTTAGGACATCAAACACAATTCAGAACAAGAAGTGGCCTTACCTTTGGCATCCATCTTAAATATACTTAATAGGGCATTGTTCACTAAGTTAAATTCTGCAGAGTCATCTGGATAGAAAAAAAGTGGTACAAATGTATAAAATAAATGAAAAATACCATCTGCTTCATTTTCAAACTTAAGACTCAACACAGTTTCTCACAGATTACATTGAGAGGAGACATATAACTAAGCATTTCTCTCAAGTACCAAGAAAATACATCTTTCTTGTAAGGGTAGAGAACCTGATCTAGTGTACCTGTAAAGCTCCTATGTTAAGATGGTACAATTGAGAAACTACAGGAAATTGGGGGGCGGGGGGATGGTGGTGAATAAAAATTCCCCAAAGAATCCAGTCATTATACCTTTATAAACAGAATTCAAAACAAAACCAGAAATTAGATAATCACAAGTCAGTAAGCTTCAAACTACTGAATAAAAAAGAGAATTTAAATTTCTATCAGAGGTAGCACCTTCAGAAAAAAAAAAAAAAGCTAAGAAAAACAGAGTCATTATTTCAGAGAGAATTTATATTTAGATAAAAGGGTATTAATAAAATTCCTTACCTGTCTGCAAAAGTTGGGTTAGTATATCTGCCACTCGGGGAAGATTTTCTCCAGTGGCAAATTGAGGCAGCTCTTTAATTGCTTGCCGTCGAATCTGAACATAATTTCAAACAAAAAATTAACCAAATACTATCATAAATAAAAACAACCTCAACCTTTAAAGAAAACAAAAACCACAGACAAACCATATAGGGGCATATGAGTCACAAAAATATGAGATTTTTAGCAGTTTTAGAAATAATTTACTCCAATTTAATATTCAAAGCTTCAGAGAATACTAAAACAAAATGTGGTGGAAAGGGACATTAAATACAATTATCTGGAGTAGGCAGATTTGAGATTATAAACAACAGTTTATATGCTGATTATACACAACTGTTGGGTTTTTACTACCTGTGGGTACATAATACTGTATCCCTCAAGAATGGCTACAGTGTCAATGTCATATCTAATAACTATTTACTTTAGAATTTTCAGTATTGACTACTTAATACATTTGTGAATACATTCTGTGAACTTCATTCCAAATATGCGATCGTGGCTTATCTAGTTTAACATAAAAGTGCAAGGGAGTTAAATCTAACAAATTATGCATGAAATCATGATTCAATGATTTCATTTGAAAAGCCAGGGGCTAATAGTTGAAAATTCTTAGGAACCTGTATCAGCAGCCAGAAATGCTAATGGTTAATTCTGTTCCAAGCAAAAACTATTTCTTTTTAGTCTAGTAATCACATACAATTTTTTCACAGGTCAATTATTTTTCTGCTATGCAAAATATTTAGGGGTGTTAAAACTATATTTTATGCTGCAATACTATTATTATTTTAAATATCCAAGCAAGCATAAATTGACTACAAACTAACACTAGTCTGATTTCATATGCACAATGCGTAATAATCTAAGGAAAAGATGTGAGCCACAACCATTTTCAACAGTGGATAACAAATAAGCAAAACAAAGTATTATGTGATTCTACAGATTTTTCACAGTTGAAAGAACTAATATATTTTCTTACATGTAGGTTTAAGCCTTGGTATGTTGTCACACCAGGCCACACTGCAGTATTTTATTGTTCACTGATATGATTGGTACTTCAGTTATATTAGGTACACGCAGAAAATATCTGAAAATGGCAAAAGCAACATCTGAAAACTTGTTGAAAAGTGTCAAACATAAACTTACTGATACGTCTTCATCCTCACAGAGGTCTAACTGTGCATTGATAGCAGAATCAGCCAATTCTGGAAAATGCTTAAAGAATTTTGGAATAAACTGAGCTGCTAATCTTTTTTCCTTGGTACCACCTTTGACACCATCCAATATCACTTGATAAGCATCTTTATGCTGAAAGAAAGAATGAAGTAGAAAAGAAACACAATTTTGAAGGATGGGAAGCTAAACAAACTTCTTTGAGTCTCCTTTAAATCAGTTAAATTTTACATAGGCTAAGAAATGCGCTTATTTTTGGAGTTTTACTGCTTAAATTTGACAGCTACCTTCCTCCTATCTGCTCCCTGTCCCCCATGTTATTACCTGTGAGTTGGGAAAGGAGAAGAATGACTCTAATATTAAGTTGAAAAAGCAAGTAAGTTTGTTATGTACCAACACTTCTTTATTCTATTGATTACTGACCCTAGCCTTGTGATTGTATCATGCTTTAAAAATTTGTAATGAATATAATAGAATTCTCAAAGAATTGTGTTACATTTACTTAAATATATTTATCTGTTTCCAATTACCACCTTGCAGAAGGTAGAGAGAATACACTCTTGAAATTAAGCAATACGAGGAAGGTTAGGAAGCTTTATTTTGCCTCACATTTTAGGATATAAAAATGGTAATTCATTCTATATGGCCAACCAATTTCGATGAAGACAGATGCTAATATCACATATTTAACTTTTCATTAAAATAATACATTCAAAGCTCATTTGTTTCCTTTAAAAAAAAATTTCAGAAGTGCTCTCCCTCAGATACTCATAATGTGAAGAATCAACAAGTTCCCAATTCCCCCTACACACTTGCCTCCAAACCAGTCCTTCTATTAAATGGATCAAGGTGGCAAACAAAGTAATAAATATCACAGCTACACAATACTTTTAATTCCTGGAAAACCTTAAACATAATACAAATACCAAATATGTATTTACTCTGTATAAAGAAATTCTCTAAATGCTTTAGATAAGTGAGCTTGCTTTATGCCATCAAGAGCGGAAAACTAAAGAACAGAAAATGGATTAGAGAATTACCACAAATTTAGTTTTGTGATAATTCTTCTCATGGACAATATACTGTGTTAAGTGAAAAAATATATAGCATGATGAAAAGTTATTTAGGTTCAGTGGGATCTCAATTAAGGACATTATTATTATTATCATTATTTTTGGCCACCCTACACGGCATGCAAGATCTTAGTTCCCCGACCAGGGATCGAACCCGTGCCCCCTGCAGTGGAAGCTCAAAGCCTTGACCACTGGACCATCAGGGAAGTCCCAAGGACATTATTTTAAAAAAATAATCGGAAATAAAGTGCTCCATGTATCAAAAGGCTATGATCACAATTAGATCTTCTAAAGGTACACATTTTAATATAATCTGCATAATTACTAGATTACTTTAAAAGTTCATATATTGCCAACCTATCTAAAAAAACAAATTCTAAAAATTATTTCTAATAAACAAATTCCATCAAACTGATTAATGACAACTCCTTCTACTATCTTAAACATTAATACCACCCCCTAAATAACAGAAATTTCTGTGAATAAGGTTAGCTTCCTCATGAAATGCAGACACAAAATCAGTCTTCAGGAGCTACTACTTCAAAAGTGTATTATACACTTTTGGGCTTCCCTGGTGGCGCATTGGTTAAGAATCCACCTGCCAATGCAAGGGGCATGGGTTCAAGCCCTCGGCCGGGAAGATCCCACATGCCTCGGAGCAACTAAGCCTGTGCGCCACAACTACTTAGTCTGCGCTCTAGAGCCCACAAGCCACAACTACTGAGCCCACAAGCCACAACTACTGAAGCCCGTGCGCGTAGAGCCCATGCTCTGCAACAAGAGAAGCCACGGCAATGAGAAGCCCACGCACCACAACGAAGAGTAGCCCCCATCTGCCGCAACTAGAGAAAGCCCACACGCAGCAATGAAGACCCAACGCAGCCAAAAATAAATAAGTTTATATTTTAAAAAGTGTATTATACACTTTTTAGTGCAAAGGTTCAAAAAAATCATGGCTGACTTCTCTACCAATGTACACTCCTGTGGCTTGCTTCATAGCTTCTAGTAGACTTCATAAAATTGAAGTATTGAGCAGTCTGACATCCTTAGTTTTTGCAGAGTATCACAATCCAATTTTCTTTAACTCAAACTTCAGACTTTACTTATAAGCCCCTTTGAATTGTCTAAAATTCACTGTCTAAAATTAAATGAAGGATCCCTGCTTAAAACAACCATCCCCCTACCAAGGGAAAATAATGTGGAATAGAATAAAAAGGGATTATTAGTAACACTTACTGAACGCCTACATGGAACTGTGGAATGCCTTCTGTACATGCCTCACAACAATCCTGAATTAGGTGTTACTATGCTTGTTTTTCAGATGAGAAAACCAAGTCTTAGAGAAGTGAAATAATTTGTCCAGAACCAAATATAGTTAGTTAAGTAGCAGATCCAGGACCTGAACGTGGTTCTGATAGCCTTTTAAGTCAAGATCTGTGCCTAATACCAAGCTTCTTTAATTGGAATCTTTCAAATTAGTGTCCTGAGATCTTAATTAACAAAGGAGGAGAGAAAGAAAAGCTTGCCAGATGGAGGATTGTCAAAGGTAAAATTTGAGTCCTAAATACAGTCTCCACACAGGCATATAAATTGAAACGTAGTATATTAAACAGCAAGACCTTTGGAAAGTTAAGACATTTTAACATAGTCATAATAGAAATCAAAGTTTTTATCATTAATAGGCATCAGGTCTATCAAATAATTTCACAGACATTACAATAGACTTCAACTAATTATCCTTTATGAAATGCAAAATAAAATTATATTCTTCCTTGCCAGCTTTTTGAATTATGTCCTTTAACTGTAGTACAGGGACAGGACTCTTTAACAGAAATCTCCTTAAAGTAATTACTACTTCTGCTTTTCAAAGTAGGAAACAAGATATAAGTGATATTTGCAGTGATCATAGTGATTTAGTAACAAGTAGGAATGTAACCATAATAAAATGTTTCAAATACTACGCAGCACTGTGTATCTTTGCTTTTCCAACAGTTGTATTTATATTTTAGCTGGATAAATTAATGATCCTAATAAGAAGCTTTTTTTGTTGTTTTTCTTTTTTTGCGGTACGCGGGCCTCTCACTGTTGTGGCCTCTCCCATTGCGGAGCACAGGCTCCGGACGCACAGGCTCAGCGGCCATGGCTCACGGGCCCAGGCGCTCCGCACCACGTGGGATCTTCCCAGACCGGGGCACGAGCGCATATCGCCTGCATCAGCAGGCGGACTCTCAACCACTGTGCCACCAGGGAAGCCCAAGAAGCTTTAATTGTAAATACTTTTAATGGATTTCTAAAGCTGTGTATTTATGTGTGATTTTAATTTCTAATTAAAGGAGAAAACTCTAGAGCAATCTCTAAGATATTTTCAAGTAAAAAAGTCAGTTACAATTTGATCCACATTCAGCAGACACATTCTAAAAGAAAAACCTTGCAATTATGATTGTCAAATCACAACTGATATGCATAAGTGGTCACTGACATGCTGGGTAAGCGACGTTTGGGTCCAGGATGCAGCCTTCATGAAATAAAGCAGAAGAAGAGAGGATGAGAAGAAAGAGAAGACAGGATGTAGTTTCAACAAAATTCTCAAGTATGACATAAAAAGAAAATGGATAAGCTAAGCTATACTACTTCCTTCCTCAGACTCAATTAATAAACTTAGTTTGAATTTAATGTAAGTCTTAAACTGTTAACACTTCTACATTATTTTTGAGTGATTATGAACTTGGTTGGTCTGTGATTTTAGCTTAAGCATACCAAAAAAAAGTACCAAAAGAATGCTATTTCATGAAATATAAGTCAGTAAAGCTTACACTCTTCCACACTTAGGAGCCAATATACTCCTGTATAAGAGAACACAAGAGGAAGGAGGAGCTTCAAGATGGCAGAAGAGTAAGACGTGGAGATCACCTTCCTCCCCATAAATACATCAGAAATACATCTACATGTGGAACAACTCCTACAGAACACCTACTGAATGCTGGCAGAAGACCTCAGACCTCCAAAAGGCAAGAAACTCCCCACGTACCTGGGTAGGGCAAAAGGAAAAAGGAAAAACAGACCCAAAAGAATAGGGACGGGACCTGCACCAGTGGGAGGGAGCTGTGACGGAGGAAAGGTTTCCACACACTAGGAGCCCCTTCGCGGTCAGAGACTGCGGGTGGCGGAGTGGGGGAGCTTCAGAGCCGCGGAGGAGAGCGCAGCCACAGGGGTGTGGAGGGCAAAGCGGAGAGATTCCCGCACAGAGGATCAGTGCCGACCAGTACTCACCAGCCCGAGAGGCTTGTCTGCTCACCCGCCGGGGCGGGCGCGGCTGCGAGCTGAGGCTCGGGCTTCGGTCGGATGCAGGGAGAGGACTGGGGTTGGCGGCGTGATCACAGCCTGAAGGGGGCTAATGCACCACGGCTAGCTGGGAGGCAGTCCGGGGAAAAGTCTGGACCTGCCGAAGAGGCAAGAGACTTTTTCTTGCCTCTTTGTTTCCTGGTGCATGAGGTGAGGGGATTAAGAGCACAGCTGAATGGAGCTCCAGAGATGGGCGCGCGAGCCACGGCTAACAGCGTGGACCCCAGAGACGGGCATGAGACGCTAAGGCTGCTGCTGCTGCCACCAAGAAGCCTGTGTGTGAGCACAGGTCACTATCCACACCCCCCTTCCGGGAGCCTGTGCAGCCCGCCACTGCCAGGGGTCCCGTGATCCAGGGACAACTTCCCTGGGAGAACACATGGCGAACCTAAGGCTGATGCAACACACTGGCCTCTGCCGCCGCAGGCTCACCCCGAACTCCGTACCCCTCCCTCCCCCCCGGCCTGAGTGACCCAGAGCCCCCGAATCAGCTGCTTCTTTAACCCCATCCTGTCTGAGTGAAGAACAGACGCCCTCCGGCAACCTACACGCAGAGGCGGGGCAAATTCAAAGCTGAACCCCAGGAGCTGTGAAAACAAAGAAGAGAAAGAGAAATGTCTCCCAGCAGCCTCAGGAGCAGCGGATTAAATTTCCACAGTCAACTTGATGTACCCTGCATCTGTGGAATACCTGAATAGACAACGAATCATCCCAAATTGAGGAAGTGGACTTTGGGAGCAACAATATATATATTTTTTTCCCTTTTTCTTTTTTTGTGACTGTGTATGTGTATGCTTCTGTGTGTGATTTTGTCTGTATAGCTTTGCTTTTACCATTTATCCTAGGGTTCTGTCTGTCCATTTTTTGTGCTTTTTTTTAGTATACTTTTTAGTGCTTATCATTGCTGAATTTCTTTTTTGGCTTGGTTGCTCTCTTCTTTCTTTTTTTTTAATTACTTAAAAAATCTTTTTAAATAATTATTTTAATAACTTTATTTTATTTTATCTTATCTTCTTTCTTTCTTTCTTTCTTTTTTCTCCCTTTTATTCTGAGCCGTGTGGATGACAGGCTCTTGGTGTTCCAGCCAGGTGTTAGGGCTGTGCCTCTGAGGTGGGACAGCCAAGTTTAGGACATTGGTCCACAAGAGACCCCCAGCTCCACGTAATATCAAACAGCGAAAATCTCCCAGAGATCTCCATCTCAATGCCAAGACCCAGCTCCACTCAATGACCAGAAAGCTCCAGTGCTGGACACGCTATGCCAAACAACTAGCAAGACAGGAACACAACCCCATCCATTAGCAGAGAGGCTGCCTAAAATAATAAGGCTACAGACAACCCAAAACACACACCAGACGTGGACCTGCCCACCAGAAAGACAAGATCCAGCCTCATGCACCAGAACACAGGCATGAATCCCCTCCACCAGAAAGCACACACAACCCACTGAACCAACCTTAGCCACTGGGGGCAGACACCAAAAACAACGGGAACTATGAACCTGCAGTCTGTGCAAAGGAGACCCCCAAACACAGAAAGTTAAGCAAAATGAGAAGAGAGAGAAACACACAGCAGATGAAGGAGCAAGGAAAAAACCCACCAGAACAAACAAATGAAGAGGAAATAGACAGTATGCCTGAAAAAGGATTGAGAATAATGACAGTAAAGGTGATCCAAAATCTTGGAAATAGAATGGGGAAAATACAAGAAATGTTTAACAGGGAACTAGAAGAACTAAAGAGCAAACAAACAGTGATGAACAACACAATAAATGAAATTAAAAATGCTCTAGAAGGGATCAATAGCAGAATAACTGAGGCAGAAGAACGGATAAGTGACCTGGAAGATAAAATAGTGGAAATAACTACTGCAGAGCAGAATAAAGAAAAAAAAAAATGAAAAGAATTGAGGACAGTCTCAGAGAACTCTGGGAGAACATTAAACGCACCAACATTAGAATTACAGGGGTCCCAGAAGAAGAAGAGCAAAGAAACTGAGAAAATATTTGAAGAGATTATAGTTGAAAACTTCCCTAATATAGGAAAGGAAATAGTTAATCAAGTCCAGGAAGCACAGAGAGTCCTATACAGGATAAATCCAAGGAGAAACACGCCAAGACACATACTAATCAAACCATCAAAAATTAAATACAAAGAAAGCATATTAAAAGCAGCAAGAGAAAAACAACAAATAACATACAAGGGAACCCCATAAGGTTAACAGCTGATCTTTCAGCATAAACTCTCCAAGCCAGAAGGAAGTGGCAGGACATATTTAAAGTGATGAAGGGGAAAAACCTACAACCAAGATTACTCTACCCAGCAAGGATCTCATTCAGATTTGACGGAGAAATTAAAACGTCTATAGACAACCAAAAGCTAAGAGAATTCAGCACCACCAAACCAGCTCTACAACAAATGCTAAAGGAATTTCTCTAGGCAAGAAACACAAGAGAAGGAAAAGACTTACAATAACAAACCCAAAACAATTAAGAATATGGTAATAGGAACATACATATTGATAATTACCTTAAATGTAAATGGATTAAATGCTCCAACCAAAAGATACAGGCTCGCTGAATGGATACAAAAACAAGATCTATATATATGCTGTCTAAAAGAGACCCACTTCAGACCTAGGGACACACACAGACTGAAAGTCAGGGGATGGAAAAAGATATTCCATGCAAATGGAAATCAAAAGAAAGCTGGAGAAGCAATTCTCATATCAGACAAAAAAGACTTTAAAACAAAGACTATTACAAGAGACAAAGAAGGACACTATATAATGATCAAAGGATCAATCCAAGAAGAAGATATAACAGTTGTAAATATTTATGCACCCAACACAGGAGCACCTCAATACATAAGGCAAATACTAACAGCCATAAAAGGGGAAATCAACAGTAACACAACAATAGTAGGGGACTTTTACACCCCACTTTCAACAATGGACAGACCCAAAATGAAAATAAATAAGGAAACACAAGCTTCAAATGATACATTAAACAAGATGGACTTAATTGATATTTATAGGACATTCTATCCAAAAGGAACAGAATACACTTTCTTCTCAAGTGCTCATGGAACATTCTCCGGGATAGATCATATCTTGGGTCACAAATCAAGCCTTGGTAAATTTAAGAAAATTGAAATTGTATGAAGTATCTTTTCCGACCACAACACTATGAGACTAGATACAAATTACAGGAAAAAATCTGTAAAAAAATACAAACAAATGGAGGCTAAACAATACACTAGTTAATAACCAAGAGACCATTGAAGAAATCAAAGAGGAAATAAAAAATACCTAGAAACAAATGACAATGAAAACACGATGACCCAAAACCCATGGGATGCAGCAAAATCAGTTCTAGAAGGGAAGTTTAGAGCAATACAATCCTACCTCAAGAAACAACAAACATCTCAAATAAACAACTTAACCTTACACCTAAAGCAAGTAAAGAAAGAACAAAAAAGCCCCAAAGTTACCAGAAGAAAAGAAATCATAAAGATCAGATCAGAAATAAATGAAAAAGAAATGAAGGGAACGACAGCAAACATCAATAAAACTAAAAGCTGGTTCTTTGAGAAGATAAACAAAATTGATAAACCGTTAGCCAGACTCATCAAGAAAAAAAGGGAGAAGACTCAAATCAACAAAATTACAAATGAAAAAGGAGAAGTAACAACTGACACTGCAGAAATACAAAGGATCATGAGAGATTACTACAAGCAACTATATGCCAACAAAATGGACAACCTGGATGAAATGGACAAATTCTTAGAAATGCACAACCTTCCGAGACTGAACCAGGAAGAAACAGAAAATATGAACAGACCAATCACAAGCACTAAAATTGAAACTGTGATTAAAAATCTTACAACAAACAAAAGCCCAGGACCAGATGGCTTCACAGGCAAATTCTATCAAACATTTAGAGAAGAGCTAACACCTATCCTTCTCAAACACTTCCAAAATATAGCAGAGGGAGGAACACTCCCAAACTCACTCTACGAGGCCACTGTCACCCTGATACCAAAACCAGACAAAGGTGACATGAAGAAAGCAAACTACAGACCAATATCACGGATGAACATAGATGCAAAAATGATCAACAAAATACTGGCAAACAGAATCCAACAGCACATTACAAGGTTCATACACCATGATCAAGTGGGGTTTATCCCAGGAATGCAAGGATTCTTCAATATATGCAAATCAATCAATGTGATACAGCATATTAACAAACTGAAGAATAAAAACCATATGATCAACTCAATAGATGCAGAGAAAGCTTTCAACAAAATTCAACACCCATTTATGATAAAAACCCTCAAGAAAGTAGGCATAGAGGGAACTTACCTCAACATAATAAAGGCCATATATGACAAACCCACAGCCAACATCGTCCTCAATGGTGAAAAACTGAAACCATCTCCACTAAGACCAGGAACAAGACAAGGTTGCCCACTCTCACCACTATTATTCAACATAGTTTTGGAAGTTTTAGCCACAGAAGTCAGAGAAGAAAAATAAATAAAAAGAATCCAAATCAGAAAAGAAGAAGTAAAGCTGTCACTGTTTGCAGATGACATGATACTATACATTAGAGAATCCTAAAGATGCTACCAGAAAACTACTAGATCTAATCAATGAATTTGGTAAAGTTGCAGAATACAAAATTAATGCACAGAAATCTCTTTCATTCCTATACACTAATGATGAAAAAATCTGAAAGTGATATTAAGAAAACACTCCCATTTACCACTGCAACAAAAAGAATAAAATATCTAGAATAAACCTACTTAAGGAGACAAAAGACCTGTATGCAAAAAAAAAAAATTATAAGATACTGATGAAAGAAATTAAAGATGATACAAATAGATGGAGAGATATACCATGTTCTTGGATTGGAAGAATCAACACTGTGAAAATGACTCTACTACCCAAAGCAATCTACAGATTCAATGCAACCCGTATCAAACTACCACTGGCATTTTTCACAGAACTAGAACAAAAAAATCTCAGAATTTGTATGGAAACACAAAGACCCCGAGTAGCCAAATCAATCTTGAGAAAGAAAAACGTAGCTGGAGGAATCAGGCTCCCAGACTTCAGACTATACTACAAAGCTACAGTAATCAAGACAGTATGGTACTGGCACAAAAACAGATATACAGATCAACGGAACAGGATAGAAAGCCCAGAGATAAACCCACACACATATGCTCGCCTTATCTTTGATAAAGGAGGCAAGAATATCCAGTGGAGAAAAGACAGCCTCTTCAATAAGTGGTGCTGGGAAAACTGGACAGCTACGTGTAAAAATATGAAATTAGAACACTTCCTAACACCATACTCAAAAATAAACTCAAAATGGATTAAAGACCTAAATGTAAGGCCAGACACTATCAAACTCTTAGAGGAGGGCTTCCCTGGTGGCGCAGTGGTTGAGAATCTGCCTGCCAATGCAGGGGACACGGGTTCGAGCCCTGGTCTGGGAAGATCCCACATGCCACGGAGCAACTAGCCCCGTGAGCCACAATTACTGAGCCTGCACGTCTGGAGCCTGTGCTCCGCAACAAGAGAGGCTGCGATAGTGAGAGGCCTGCGCACCGCGATGAAGAGTGGCCCCCACTTGCCGCATCTAGAGAAAGCCGTCACACAGAAACGAAGAGCCAACACAGCCATAAATAAATAAATAAATAAATAAAATTAAAAAAAAAAAAACTCTTAGAGGAAAACATACGCAGAACACTCTATGACATAAATCGCAGCAAGATCTTCTTTGACCCACCTCCTAGAGAAATGGAAATAAAAACAAAAATAAACAAATGGGACCTAATGAAACTTAAAAGCTTTTGCACAGCAAAGGAAAACATAAACAAGACGAAAAGACAACCCTCAGAATGGGAGAAAATATTTGCAAAGGAAGCAACTGACAAAGGATTAATCTCCAAAATTTACAAGCAGGTCATGCAGCTCAACATCAAAAAAACAAACAACCCAATCCAAAAATGGGCAGAAGACCTAAATAGACATTTCTCCAAAGAAGATATACAGATTGCCAACGAACACATGAAAGAATGCTCAACATCATTAATCATTAGAGAAATGCAAATCAAAACTACAAAGAGATATCATGTCACACCAGTCAGAATGGCCATCATCAAAATATCTACGAACAATAAATTCTGGAGAGGGTGTAGAGAAAAGGGAACACTCTTGCACTGTTGGTGGGAATGTAAATTGATACAGCCACTATGGAGAACAGTATGGAGGTCCTTAAAAAACTACAAACAGAACTACCATACGACCCAGCAATCCCACTACTGGGCATATACCCTGAGAAAATTGATACAGCCACTATGGAGAACAGTATGGAGGTTCCTTAAAAAACTACAAACAGAACTACCATACGACCCAGCAATCCCACTACTGGGCATATGCCCTGAGAAAACTGATACAGCCACTATGGAGAACAGTATGGAGGTTCTTTAAAAAACTACAAATAGAACTACCATATGACCCAGCAATCCTACTACTGGGCACATACCCTGAGAAAACCATAATTCAAAAAGCGTCATGTACCAAAATGTTCATTGCAGCTCTATTTACAATAGCCAGCACATGGAAACAACCTAAGTGTCCATCATCGGATGAATGGATGAAGAAGATGTGGCACATATATACAATGGAATATTGCTCAGCCATAAAAAGAAATGAAATTGAGTTATTTGTAGTGAGGTGGATGGACCTAGAGTCTGTCATACAGAGTGAAGTAAGTCAGAAAGAGAAAAACAAATACCGTATGCTAACACAGATATATGGGATCTAAAAAAAAAGAAAAAGGTCATGAAGAACTTAGGGGCAAGACGTGAATAAAGACACAGACGTAGTAGAGAATGGACTTGAGGACACAGGGAGAGGGAAGGGTAAGCTGGGACAAAGTGAGAGAGTGGTAGTGTATATATGGACATATATACATTACCAAACGTAAAATAGATAGCTAGTGGGAAGCAGTCGCTTAGCACAGGGAGATCAGCTCGGTGCTTTGTAACTGCCTGGAGGGGTGGGATAGGGAGGGTGGGAGGGAGGGAGACGCAAGAGGAAAGAGATATGGGAACATATGTATAACTGATTCACTCTGTTATAAAGCAGAAACTAACACACCATTTTAAAGCAATTATACTCCAATAAAAATGTAAAAAAATGTTCTTCAATAGGCTATATAAAAAAGCAAGCAGATATTCCTAATTTAAAAAATAAAATAAAATAAAAGGAGTACTGACAGTAGCAGAGAGGGCACTCCCTTCAGTGGTGGCTCTGTGAGCAGCATCTGCGGTACTCATCTCTTTTAAAATGGGTGAAAATCAAAATAAAGTTAGAAGTAAGTTCTAGACTAAGAAACTCAAATATAGTTTCAGAAGTGTCCAGATAGGTACCCGCCAGGAAATTTAAAGTCTTGACTGTAAATCTTACAAGGTGACATGAAAATCTGGGTGTGCTACACTACGAATGTAAATATTTTTTTCTCTCCTTAAAAAAACGTGAATCGTGTCCCTTCCGTTAAGTTGGCTCTTGCTTTTGTTAATTAAATTCACATGCAGTATCTTGAAGCTCAGTACACCTTTTTGGGTGAGCAGTTTTAGGAATTTTCTCTAAAAGGAAAGAAGTATTACACAATAGAGCAGAATTAGTTGGCATTACGGTTTGGTCTAGCTTCAGTTCTCCCAGAATTCACTGTTTGAGGCTGAGCAAATCACAACCTTTCATCACCCAAAGATTTTTTTTCCTTATTTAGTTGCTTGACAATTGTCATTACAGTGTCATGAAGGTACTGATCTCCCATCACCTAAGGGAACCGTGCTAAAATTTTACTGCCCAGCACAGTCTGGTACATGGTAGGCACTCAAGAAAATATACTGAATAAATGAAATTGTGGGTCCTCATGAAAGTCTGCATAAAAGGGTCCCTCCTGTTTTTCACAAAATTCTGTCTCCTAAGCACTCTTCCTAAATTAAAAGCAGATTTTTGCCTTGAGAAACACTACTGACCTCTTGAGAGAGAACTCTGAATCTAAACTGGTATTTATAATTAAAGACAATATAAGAGGGAAATGAGAGCAACTGTCCATAGAATATAAAAACTCCCGTTTGGCTTCTATTTACTCTAACATACTGTAAGTAGGTGGCTGTCAACCTTTATCCTACTCCAGCGAACAATGAGGGTGGGGTTATGGGACAGCACTCTGCATACAGTTTCAAAGTTTCCCTAGAAGATTCCTGAATCACCTCCTTGGGAGAGCACCATATACAAACTGACTTGAGAATCACTGTTGTACCTTTTATTCCATCCCCTCTGCTGATGTGCAACAAAGTCAATTTTAGGGAGAACAATTGGCTACAATCTCCCCCAACTCAGTCATAGTGAATGAATCTGTCTTCACTACTAGTTCTCTATAGGAACAAGGACAACAAACTCAAACTGAGTGACCATAAGTTTTTCCCACCTTGCCTTAATCGGCAGAAAATGTCTCCTTCACAGCCAACTTAACACACACACCCTACATACATCTACAACAGACTGACTGTCAGTATATATTTCTCATTGATGATGTCAAAATCTCCTACTGAAATGAAAACGTGCAGGGAAAGAAAACCAACTGATACCTGAAAATGGTATATTCACAATTCTAGATTAAGCTAAAATAAGGTCCCAACATCAAAATTTTTTTTTGTTCGGCTCAGAAAGGTTCTACCTGAATGTCTGGAAAAGGGGATGGGAGAGGTAAAGCCACAGCTTTGCTCATGTTATCAGACTCTAGGATCTGCCACTCACTACTCCAAGAGATGGGTAAGCAAAAGAATCACATGACGTTCTAGGCACTGAAAAGATACAGCATGGGATTTCCAACAACAATGGTCAAGATTACCGCGGGGAGAGCCTGGTTCTTTTCCCAAGAAAACACACAACCACTTGTCAACTCCTCAACTTCAAAGGACTCCAGTACTTGAAAACTCACAAAGAAGCAATGGCTCGTACAGCCAATTCAACACTTGCCAGACAACTCTATTTAAAACTACACTCTCCCCCAACCCCCGCTACGGCCCTGTTATATTTTCGTCACGACACTCTTCATTGGGGGAAGGGGGGGAAGCATCTCTCTTTCTTATTTATCACTAGTCTCCCTCACTAAAGGTGCTTTCTGGGACCGCATGTGTTTTTCTGTCTCGTACCTCCAGCGCCCGGCGCAGAGCCTGGTCCACGACAGGCGCTCAAAAAATGTACTGAATAATGAAATCATAAGCCCTCGTTAAAGTCTGGACGAAAGGGCCTTTCTGTATTTCACAAACTTCTGTCTCCCAAATTCTCTTCGTAAATTAATTGCAGACTTTTGCCTCGAGAAAGACATTTTTGACCTCTCGAGGACTCTCAATCTAATCTTCCAAGGGACTGAGCGCCACCGAAAAGGAGAAAAACTTCAGTGGAATCTGGAGGACAAGGCTTGGAAAGAGACTGAACGGGGCGGGGACGGGGGGGCTGAAGAGGCTGAGTTGGGAAACGCCACGGTGAGAAAAGGCTAATCAAGGGAGGCAGAGGAGCCTGGAACCCGGGGACCGCGCTCTCCCTGGTGAAGCCCGAGTCTGCACTCCCGGCGAGGGGCCCACCTCGACGGAACAGCCGGGGCGGCTGGGAGCCCGCGGGAGGGCGAAGCAGTAGCCCCCGCCGGCCCGGGGAGCGCTTTCGAAAGGCCGCAGAGCGCCGGGCCCCGCAGGCCGCTAGGGAACTCACTTGGCCCACTTGCTCCGTGGCATCGGCTAAGATGCCATAGTTGCGGTAAAGCTCCTCTACGGTCGGCATGGTGAACGACAAGCCC
Organism: Delphinapterus leucas; assembly: GCF_059928025.1. Taxonomy (NCBI): domain Eukaryota; kingdom Metazoa; phylum Chordata; class Mammalia; order Artiodactyla; family Monodontidae; genus Delphinapterus; species Delphinapterus leucas. The sequence goes on from NC_143135.1 coordinate 16,613,887, forward strand.
AGGGCCTGCTACTGCTGTCTTCGTCGTCGCTGGTGCCACCGCCGCCTCTGAAGTTCTCCTAGCCTGCGACCCGCACTATTACTGCTCCAGCTGCCGCCAGTGCCGCCGCCAGTCACCGCGCACGGGACAGCTCCTCCCCCAACGTCCACGTAAAGACGTGCGCGTCGGGAGCGGCCTTCATTGACTGCTAATGCGCCACCTGCTATTTTATTGCCCTCTAGCGGTGGGAGGTGCAAAAAGCGGCAAGGACGATTGAACTAGCTCATGCCTTTTTTTTTTTTTTTTTGGAAGGACTGTGCCTGGCTAGGAGATCTTGGTGCGGGTTGGAGGAAAATACAAAGCTAATTGCGTTTCTGCCCTTAAAAGACCTCACATTGGCCAGAAAAGTGATTTTATGGGGAGAAAAACAGAATGAGGAGTGAGAGTGCAAGCTGTATGGGAAGTCATAAACTCTATTTACAACTGACTCAAGGAAGGTAACACAAATCTGTGGCAATTGGTTCAGTGTTGCTTTTATTACTTTTTATTTTGGGTTTTGTGGTTTTTTTGAGCAAAAATCACTCAGTTGTCATTAAACAAACAAACAAACAAAACTCAACGTCCAAACAAAACAGGAAAACTCAAAAAACAAAAAAAACTTCTGTCCACCAGGCTAAACAGGTCTAGGAGTGAAATTTGCCCTACTGGAAAAGTTTATCTTTGCTTGCTGCCAGAGTAGAGTTTGGGCCACCTGATTGTGTCTAATAACCAAGAGGGTAATAAATAACTGAAACCATATATACTTACTGATAAGAGTCTGCAAGATACAAGTTTAGATGAAAAAAATGGAAGTTGCAAAACAGGTATAAAAAGATTACATTTTTATTATAAAAAAAACCCCAAAGCATACAAAACAAAGTTATGTGCATGTGTGTTCATATTGAAATGTCAAGATTGAAACATCAGCTGTAATAGATGGTAAATTTCAAAGCCAGATTCACTCGTGCAGAATATATGCAGGCAATGGTTACAAACCAGTTCCTTGGGTCTTGTACTGCTTGTTTAGATTAAGGGTATTAAAAAAATTAGGTAGTAGAAGGAGAGGGATTGGTGAGGGTGTTTTTGGAGAGAGATCTTGTGCTTGTGAGCAGCTTGGGGCAACTGTGACCTCGTTCCCTCAAGCCTGGGACCATACTGAGGAGCCTGAAATGTAATCCCTGTAGTTGGAAGACACGAAGGGCTGGTGCCTGACGTATGCCTGAAAAAGCTTGAGTTACCTGTGGCAGCAGAGTGGAGGTGGCCATGTTGGGATCTACCTGCCATCCCAGATTTTTCCTGGAAACAAGGGGGTCAGAGGGATTCCCTTGTACCAAAGATAGGCTTGTAAAAGAGAGAGAGAGGGAGAGATTCTGGATCCATTCCGAGTCCTGCTTCAGGGGGCATCTGTCTGAGCATGAGAAATCCCCCACGACAAGAATCAGTGGCAACAGAAACTGCGTGACGTTTGAGGGCAGCACATGAACACCTCATGGGGGTCACAGTTGGGGGTCACCTCTGAAGGTCCCACAGAGTGGCCCATGGAAAAGACCTAGTCTCTACCAACCTGAGAAGGCATGTAGTACTGCACATGTACTAACGTATCCTCTCTTCTCACATCCCCCTCTCAAAGCATATGCCCAGGAGGGCTTAGAAACTGCTTACCGGGTAGGGTGGGGAATAAAGAGCAGAAAGGCAGGGTGGGAAGCAGGTCCCAGATGGAGCAGAGAAGATATGATTGTAACTCAAGTTTAGAGTTTGGGTTCACATGTGAGAATGGACATTTTAATTTCTGAATTGAGGACTATTTTTTAACTTAGAGCAAGCAGAAAAGTTATGGATCTGCCAGAATTTCTCTCTAGGATCCGAATGAGATTCCTCTACTTCAATAAATTTTAAAGAGATAGTGAAAGACAAATAACAAAGGCAAAGACAAATAACAAAGGTGTATTTGGATCACATCCGCTAAGTTAGGTATTCAATGAAGTGTTTGGTGTATGTGTAAAAATGGGGAAGTGGGGCTTCCCTGGTGGTGCAGCGGTTGAGAATCTGTCTGCTAATGCAGGGGACACGGGTTCGAGCCCTGGTCTGGGAGGATCCCACATGCCGCGGAGCAACTAGGCCCGTGAGCCACAGCTACTGAGCCTGTGCGTCTGGAGCCTGTGCTCCGCAACAAGAGAGGCCGCGATAGTGAGAGGCCCGCGCACCGCGATGAAGAGTGGCCCCTGCTTGCCACATCTAGAGAAAGCCCTCGCACAGAAACGAAGACCCAACACAGCCATAAATAAATAAATAAATAAATATTTTAAAAAATGGGGAAGTGATCTGGGGCAGGAAGTGAGACTCTAGATTTCTTAACTAACTAGGGAGTTTGTAAGACTGAAAGAAATAATTGAGAATGCCTCCCTAAACTAAAGAAAGTCTGTTTCATCTGAAGTATGGCACCTCCTGCAAAAAGCTTTGTATGCACTCTATACAGTGCAAAAATGTTTCATAAATACAGTCCACCCTTAATCATCAGGACGTTTAAGAGTTTGTGAATAACAGTGATAAAGGTGCAGTGGAGGCTGAAGCTGGTCCCACCTTCCCAGCTTGGATTGATTGCCAACCCTTTAGGGTTTCCGTGGGTGGAGAGCCCAGGAGGGAGGGAGGGAGGGAGAGAGCAGCTGAGATGATGTAGCAGTCACGGCTGACGATAATGGCAATGACAGCCACAAAAGTGAAAGCTAGCATATTGAGCACTTTCTCTCTGCTTTTCCTTGTGGGATCTCCCTCTCTCCCTTCTGGCTTGTGAAGAAAAGGTTTAATTCTGTGTCACATCAGAGAGGCCAGGAGGTTACATAAATTTCCCAGAGTTGCTCAGCTAGATTGGTAACAGAAGTGGGATTTGAACCCAGATCCATCTGACTTCAAAACCTGAGCTCTTGGACTCTACAGCTTTATATATCTTTCCCACCATCTTCCATTGCAGCAACCAGCTGAAGCCCGTGAAGAAAAGTCTTCCCTCCATTGCTTTCCCTTCACGGACAATGAACAGATTCTGTGCTTCTTTATTCCCTCCATGTTCCCCATTCATTAATCAAAACAGGTAGAAATGACTACTGTGTGCAAAGTGATACAGTTGGTATTGACTTAATTTTGTCCAGAGAAGGAGAAGCAGTGGAAGAGAATGACCCCAGAATTCATTCACAACCTCAAAGGCAAAGAGATGTTAAAAAAAAGTACCAGTGGTTTTTATGTTTATTTTTTATTACAAATGTAATAGATGTTCACTGAAGAAAATGGGAACTGCAAAAAAAAGCACAAAGAAGGAAATAAAATTCTCCTACTAGCCTGCCCTGAGAGACAAACTCTGTTAACATTTTGGTATGTTTGCTGAAAAAGAATTTTTTTTCTTATTTATAGGTAAACATACAAATTCTAGTTTATATAAAACACTGAATTTTTTGCTATGTGAAAAGAAAAAAAATAATCATCCTAATTTTTTTAATGTCATTTAATCAGGTCGTTTGTGACTGGCGGCTGAAAGCGTTCTGATTTCCCACCTAACAGATCCAACCACTGTTACCTCAGTTCATGCTCCTCAACATGTTGGTTCATTCATGGCTGCACTAGGCACTGGGGGTGGGGGGGATATAAAACAGTAAACACGGCAAGCGCTGCTCCTGTGGTCCTGGAGCTGACGATCACATAAATTGAGGAAAACAATACAAAAATTAAAAGTATTAGCAACTTGCCATGAATTGTGATAGGTGCTGTGACCTAGCATGACAGAGGTGGATAACAGTGCCTGGGGAGAGTCTCTGTGAGGACAAAATATTTGCGTTAAGACCTGAAGGAGAGGGAACCGGTCATTGGAAGAGGGGTCCACAAGGGGGAGCTGTTTGCATGGTCAACTTAACTCCTCGATGCCTCAGTTCATTCATCTGTAAGATGAAAATAAGAGTACAGAATTTAAAGGTAATATTATGAGGATTTAACGCACTCATTGTGTAAAGTGCTATATGGTGGGTACTTTGGAAGTGTCAGCTGCTGTTGCAGTGGGGCTAAGGCTGGGGCTGGTGAGGCCTACAAATTCCCAGGGGCTTGCAGTTCTCCTTTATGGCGCTCTCTGCCCGCCCCCGATCCTTGCCTGCGGTGGCACGAGCTGTCTCTACTCCTCCCAGTGTCAACCCGTGTCTTGCAATTCAGCCTCTTAAGACCCAGCTTCCACCGAAACAAACAAAATTTTTAAAAAGCCACAAAAACCACAGCAAACAAGTGAACAAGAAACAAAAGCATATTCATAAATGATCAAAACAATTCCGTTCTCACTAAGCATTCCTAAACGTTTGAAGTCCACTTTACTGAAGACTTGTAGAGGACGCAGGAGGAGGAGTCACATTAGCATATGCACATCCCCAGCATCCTGTGGGTTCCCCCTTCCCTTTCTTTTCTGTATCTCTCTCTCTGGAGTTTCTTTCCCCATCGGACACATAGATGTTTAGCTTATCTTTTGTTGCTTGAGCGCGTCAGAAAGGCTCCTTCTTTGCACTGAGAGCATGTCAGAGTACTTTACCCAAACAGATGCGGTGCTGTTTCTAAGAAATCTGGTTTTGTTAGGCTGGGTTTTGTTATGCTGCAGTAACAAACATCTCCATAATCTCAGTGGCTTAAAACAAGAAAGCTTGATTTCTTGCCCATACCAAGTTTTTTGTAGGTTTGGGTGACTTTTTAGGGCAGCCACCCTGCATGCAATGCCTCAGGTTGCACTTTTTATCTACATGTGCTGTCAAAAGTGAAGAGTGAGGGCTTCCCTGGTGGCACAGTGGTTGAGAGTCCGCCTGCCGATGCAGGGGACACGGGTTCGTGCCCCGGTCCGGGAAGATCCCACATGCTGCGGAGCCGCTGGGCCCGTGAGCCATGGCCGCTGAGCCTGCGCGTCCGGAGCCTGTGCTCCGCAACGGGAGAGGCCACAGCAGTGAGAGGCCCGCGTACCGCAAAAAAAAAAAAAAAAAAAGGTGAACGTGAAGAGTGAGGAGTAGTGTTGAGCACCTGGTCATACTTCCACCTGGTCTCTTCTACTCATAGTTCATTGGCCAGAGCGAGTTATACGGCTACACTTAACTACAAGTGGCAGAGAAGTACAAACTTTCCTTGTGCCCCAAAAGAGAGGGAAATAGGATGTTAGCAAAACGTGTGAATAGTGAAAAATTGATCTTGACCTCAGTACATTGACATAAAGTGAGGTACTGGTAGAGCCAGGATGAGAATCTACAACTCTGGCCCTTGAGTCCAGGACCCTTCCCTCTGGAGGTGGCACTACTATAAGGACAACTAAATGCCCATTAAGAGCTTGAGGTCTGAAGCAAGACTGAAATCAACACCACCCACGCTACACATCTGTTAGGAGGATTGAAATGGAAGTAGTCTTGTTTAGGCTTCAGAGGCAATATTAGACCTCTAACTGATTCGTGACCTTGCCTGGACTATGTGCCTGCTTGTGAGCTGCCGCCAGCAAGACCGGCAGCACTTAAGATGAAGAAGGGAGCGGACTGTGGAATTTCTTGAGCCTCGGGGACCTGGCCAGTTCCCGGGGGTCTAGAAATTCTTATGATACACAAAATGAGATAAATAGCATTGTTGAAGAAACCCAGAGCTGCATATTTGCACGCAAACGGATGATATCAGTTTGCAGCCTGTTATTATAAGCGGGACTCCCCTAAACTGCAATTTGAAGTCTCACCCGCAGAGTGTACGCACTGCCCAGGACCTTTCCCAACTGGGACTCCAGATTGCTGTTTTCGGGACTTCTCAGCGCTAAGTCTGGCTGTAGGTGTCGGCCCAATCTGAGGGTGTACATGCTTTTACTTTTCTTTCCCTTTTCATTTCGGTTTCTTTCTTTTTAATGATTTTCTATTAAAGTTAAGTTGAAATTGTCTACTTGTGTGATGAGTGGTGTCTCTTTGTTAACGAGTCCTTCGAACCTGTAACGAAAGTAAAACTTTTGGCAAAACAGCATCATGGTAACAAATGGAGAAGCTCCCACTTCTTTCACGTGTGTTTTCATTTCATAAACTGGACACAATAAAGATACAATTACTTTGGGTTCCTTTTTGGGAGGCCTGTCATTCGCATTGAAGTGAATGTTCTTAGAATACATTAAAATGTTTACATACTAGGTAAAGCATCAAAGGGCAATATGTCTTCACTGCCAGAGAATCAATACAAATTTAGCTTTTGTGAAAAATATATCACCGACTCACTTTCAGATAAATCGTTGGACCAATGCAATCGTTCAGGTCAGGCCCGGTGTAGGGTAGGGGCTCATTAAATCTTTGCTGAATGAGTGAATGAATAAACACTACTCTTCAGCCAGACCTATTGCACTTATTTATTCAACCAAAAAATATTGAAAGCCAATGTGGTACATGGTGCCTTGGTGTCTCCTGATGACCCTCCCCTTCCAGGGTTCATGATCGCAGTATTCATACCCTTCCACTTTAACCCTGGGCTTCCTCAGGTGACTTGCTTTGCCCAGTGGAACATCAACAAGCATGACGCAGGCAGAGGCTTGATAAGCACTTGTGTGCTGGGGCTTGTGCCACCACCACGTGGGGGAACTTGGTCTGGTCTCCTTGAGGATGGAGACCCCCGGGAGACCGAGGCTCAGTGTTCCCAGCCGTCTCAGCTGAGCTCCTCTTCCAGCTATCCCTTCAGCTGAATGTGGTTGCCCGAGTGAGATGGGAGAAACCAGCACAGACTGCATTATCGTAAGATATGAAAAATTGTTGTCAGGCCAGGGGTCATCCAACTTTTTTCTGGAAAAGGCCAGATAGTAAATATTTTAGGTTTCTTGGGTCATACAGTTTCTATCACAATGACTCAATTCTGCCATTATCGTGTGAAAGCGCCCGTAGATGACATAGAAACGAATAGGTGTGGCCGTCTTCCAAACAAACTTTATTTTCAAAAACAGGTGGCGAGCTGAATCGGTCCACGCGCTGAGGTTTCCTGGCCCTGTTTTAGGCCACTAAGTTTTGGGGACAGTTTGTTTTGTTGCAGTAAATAATGGAAACGACATGTCATTGTCTCTTCCGAGTTCCAGGCGTCCTCATTCCCGAGAACATCCCACCGTGTGACTTCATTCCTGATGGCTCCCTGAGGTGGAATGCCCTCCTTTCTCAGATCTGGCCCTAGGAAAATTAGAAAGTCATCAGCGTGTGTTTTTAGCTTCTCATCAAAAGGTTCTAGAAGGGCCAGAAAGAAATGGTTGTGGAAGTGCTCCTTTCCCTGGGAGTGAAGGGTGCCTACTCCTAAGTTTCGGGTGAGTGGGGGCCACTCTCTCCTCCTGCCCTGGGACCCTGAGGCTCCGTGGAGTCTGAGCAGGACGGCTTCACACTGCGTAAGGGGCAGTGAAGGTGGTAAAACGGAAGACTCCTAGCCTGATAGTCTTATTATATCACTGGAAAGGCTCAGCTGTCCCCATGCAACAGTGGCTTCTGACCGACCCATCCACATATTATTGCCCAGAAGTCTCAGATTTCCTGGGATTTCGACCAGAATTCCTAGAACTCTTAAGTAATGGTCTTCAAAAATCAGAATGATTGCATAAGGGACTTCCCTGTTGGTGCAGTGGTTAAGAATCCGCCTGCCAACGCAGGTGGCCTGGGTTTGATCCCTGGTCCGGGAAGATCTCACGTGCCACGGAGCAACTAAGCCCGTGCGCCACAACTACTGAGCCTGCGCACCACAACTACCGAAGCCTGCATGCCTAAAGCCTGGGCTCTGCAACTAGAGAAAGCCTGCATGCAGCAATGCAGACCCAACACAGCCAAAAATAAATAAATAAATAAATCTATAGATAAGAAAAAAAGAATGATTGCATAATCATCAAGGAAATAGAGAGCCCTGCCCTGTTACCTGGTGGAGAAGGGTGCCGATTCTGGAATCAAGCTGCCAAGAAGCAAATCCTGCCTCCCATCCACTCCCATCCATTTGGATGATGCCCTTGGGCAAATCACTTAGTACTCTAAGCCCAAGTTTCCTCAATTATAAAAGGGTGATAATAATAGCATTCACCTTTATGATTTTTGTGACAATTGAATGACAAACCATGTAAAGTATCACAGTGCCTGGCACATACTAAATATTCAGCAAATTGTTGCTATTATTAACTCACTGTCAGTCAATTCTGTAGTTTCTTAATTCCTTCGATTTTTATAGATTATTTATATTTTTACATAAAGTGTTCTCACTTCTATATCTCATTGATGTGCTAAAAATATATATAGCACAGTAATAATTAATGTCAATTTAAAGGGGAGGAAAGTGAGATTGAGGTGTTAGGTTTTTTGGTTTGTTTTTGTCCCAGTCATCTTTATTCTTGCCCAATGAATCTGGTAAGAGACAAATATACTTGTTCCAGTTTACAGATGGGGGAGAAAGAGGCAGGGAGTTGGGGGACTGTAAGAAAGAACTAACATTGAAGTGTCATGGAGCAATTCCGCAGGAAGCGGACTCTGAGAAGATTTGCATGAAGCAGGTTCATTGGGAAGTGCTTTCTGAATGACAGCTGTGGGGAAGTGTAGGAAACAGAAATGGGCAGAGGGGGAAGTTGGGGTGTGATTCAGCTGCCTCAGTCATCCCACGGGGAGTTCTGAAGCTGGAATAACCCTGCAGAGTGGACCCAAATGAGGCGAATGGTTTGGACCTTTTAAACATCAGTTTAACCCACAAATTGACCGTTCGTTGGGTGTGGACCACCCTGGTAAGAGATGTGACCTTGGTCAAGGCTGCTGTCTTCAGTCTAGAAAAATTTCCAGAGGGAGACTCAGCTGTGAGATCTCAGTTATCACCACTCAGTGCTGATGGTTTTGGGGGGATTTGGGTTGCACCCCAGAGCATCCACAACATACAGCTTCTACTGTGGACCAGGCACTGTGCGATGAGCTCTCACATACATCTTGCCATTCAAACCTGACAGCAAACTGGCAGAATAACTAATGAAGAAAGCTATGATATGTTTAGTGGTTTCTATACGCCAGGTGGTTTACAAGCTTTCATTCATGCCATTTTCTTAACAACTCATCAAGGTTGGAGTTATTTGTTGCATCTGGTGGAAGAGAAATCAGGAGTTCAGAAAAGCCAAATTGGTGCTCAAGACACGAACCCAGCTCTCTCACATGGGAGCTGGCGCTCCTCCCACACTGGGCAGTACAGGCAAATTTTACTGATGGGGCAGTTGCGGTTTAATAAAGTTAAATGACTTCCATGAAGTTCAGAGCTACTGGAGGGCAGAGCTGGGGCTTGAACTCAGGTGTGAGACGATCTTTCTCAGGCACCAAGTTGTACACACTGGGAGAGATGAGAAAGCCCATGACGTGGTGGGGAAGAAAACAGCTCAGATGAAGCTTAACTTCTCGAAGTTCCATTAACTGTGTTCCTAATGCTTCAAGGGCCTTCGAGACATTTCCTGATAGTAGCAGTTTATGGATTTTGAGCATTTTAGTAGGGCTGGCCGAGAAGGCTTTAGAAAACTACCTGTCTGTTTTGCTTTTTTCCTCCTCTTCTACTCCTATATCAGCCTCTAGAGCCTGGACATGAAGAAGTGGGCAGGAAGAGGCTAGAAGATCTTCTTTCTTGGGAATATTAAATTAGAAATGAGGTCCTGTGCCTTTGGCTGTGCTGTTTGCTGTACTTGGCCTTCAGTTGGAGGCCACTAGATGGCGCTCACCCTCCATTCCTGAAACTTCTGTCTGCCAGGGGCTTATCTTCCTCCCTTCCCTTTGCACTTTAGTAACCCTATTGATAGCTAACAGTATTATTCATGTGCCCAATGCACAGCGAGGCCAAACAGACTGAAATGTTGGAGTCTGGAGCAGAGAAAGGACCATACAAGGAGAGCAGGTGGCTCATGCTCAAACGACACAAACTCTCCAATGGGTTTCAGGGAAGAAGATTTTATAGGCAAAACTTATGGGGAGGGCTGCAGGGCTTGTAACCCTCCTCTGATAGGCTGATGGTGATGTAACAGGGTGGTGCTCCAGGAATTTCCATGTCAGCCTTCTGGTTCCAACCAGTCTGAGGTCTGGGTGCTTGGGCTCAGCCTGAACTTAGCCTCCTGCATCCGGGTGGGGGGCCTTAGTTCCTGTGGAAGAACTCAGAGATAAGTATCAAAATGTTAGGTACAACCCCAGAGGAGGAACCAGGCCCAGGCCCCTGTAACTGTTTGAATCTGCCCTTTGGAACTCAGGGAAGGTCTAGGAGACTGAAAGCCTTCTTCCTGCAAACAAGAAACCAGGAACAGGGAAAGGCTTTTATGCCCTGGAGTTCCCCACAGGATCCTGCCTGGTTTTAACTGTTATTGAGAAGTTACTCTGTGCCTAGCAAGTTACTATGCTAAGCGCTTTACAGAAATTGTCTCATTTAATCCTTACTAGGACTCTAAGGTAGGCGTTGTTATCCTTAACTTACAAATGAGGATACATAACTTGCCCAAGAAACGAAGCTAGTGCTGGCTGGGTCAAGGCAGGATTTAAACTAGGTCAGCTGACTTAGAGCTTTGACCTTGTCGGGGAGGAAAAAAAACTTCCTCTCCCCTTCTCGTTTCTTCTGGATGGCCTAAGAATTAAATTGACATGAGACAGATTAACAGGAGGGAAAATCAAATTTAATTACATACATACAGGAGTTCCGTAAGAATATGGGTCCTAAGAACAAGTTAGTCAATTGAAGCTGGTATGCCATCTGAGGGAAGGAAAGTGGGTAGAGGTTAGGACTGCAAAGGGAAGGAAGGCAATTTACAGGAAAATGAACAAGAGCAAATGTTTGCTGGGCCATGCAGAGACCATGAGGTGGAGAGGACTTTGGTGCAACAGGCCTTGCTAACTTTCCCCCGGATGACCACACCTGGTTCATATTATGCTTTAGTTACCCACGGTGATACTTCTTTTTCCTGAAACAGGCCTTTTATCTAAATTCTTCTGAACGGTTAAGGGGAGGAGGTAAAAGGGCTTGCTGAGCCTTTGTTTCTTAAAAACTATCAGTCTAAATTAATCCTCAAGCCAAAGAGGCACATTTTGGGGTGGCAGGTTTTGTTCCCTTCTAACCTCTACCCATTCTACTGTCTCCCCAGCCATCCCATAATGATGACGACTGAGTGCTTACTATGGGTTAGACATTGTGGTAAGTGGTTCATAAAGTTTGCTTCATTTGAAACTCATAATGTTCTCACCAAAAAAAAAGATAAATACATGAGGTGATGAATGTGAAGGAATCCACATTTCAATGGTGGGAATCCTTATGAAACAGGAGGGAAGGGGGCAGGGCACAACCTTTAAAAGAGTGACACAGCCATAGGACATGACAGAAACTGGTTAGAACCAACTAGGTCCAAGATGGTGGAAGATTAGACTTCCAGTGGACCTTGAGCCTCGTTATACGCTCATTGTAATACATTATCATATGCTAAATGTCACACCCACAGGCACCACAACAGTTCTGAGGCTAACCATCAAAGGTCAAAAAGTGCGCGGTGGCCCAATCCCTGGAAATCTCCACCCCTTCCCCAAATAGTTGGAATAATCCTCCCACTGGTTAGCCTTCGAAATTACCCAGCCCATAAAAACTAACCACGCCATACTTTGGGGCCTCTCACCTTTTTTTTTTTTTTGCGGTACACGGGCCTCTCACTGTTGTGGCCTCTCCCGTTGCGGAGCACAGGCTCCGGACGCGCAGGCTCAGCGGCCATGGCTCACAGGCCCAGCCGCTCTGCGGCATGTGGGATCTTCCCAGACCGGGGTACGAACCCGTGTTCCCTGAATCGGCAGGCGGACTCTCAACCACTGCGCCACCAGGGAAGTCCCCTCTCACCTTTCGAGATGGCCCACACTGTGTCTGTGGAGTGTGTTTCTCCCAGGGCTGTTCTTACCTTTTGAGACGGACCCCACATTCTGTCTATGGAATGTGTATCTCTCTAAATAAATCCACTTCTTACCTATCACTTTGTCTCTCCCTGAATTCCTTCTGTGATGAGACATAAAGAACCTGAGCTTCATGAAGTCCTGAGACCAGGTGTGTGATCTCAATTAAAAGACTGTGGGTTTGGCACAGTGGTTAAGAATCCGCTTGTCAATGCAGGCTATACGGGTTCAAGCCCTGGCCCAGGAAGATCTCACATGCCTCAGAGTAACTAAGCCCGTGAGCCACAACTACTGAAGCCCACGCGCCTAGAGCCCATGCTCCACAACAAGAGAAGCCACCACAGTGAGAAGCCCGCGCACCGCAACGAAGAGTAGCCCCCGCTCGCCGCAACTAGAGAAAGCCCATGAGCAGCAACAAAGACCCAACGCAGCCAAAAATAAATTAAAATTAAAAACGAAAAGACTGTGGGTTCAAGTCCCAAATCTGAGCTATGTGGTTTCACTTTCACACTATATATGTATACAAGTCATAACACAGTACACTCTAAATAGCTTACCGTTTTATTTGTCAATTATCCCTATAAAAAAACAACCTCTTAAGACCCTAGGAGGTAAGTACGATTATTCTCCCTCACTTTAAAAGTGAGAAGATTGAGGGACAGAAAGGCTAAATTATTGCCAAGTTGCAGCTAATAAATAGTGGGAGTCAGACTAGAATGCAGATTTCCTAGGCTATGAAACCCAAGAAGGCTTACCTTCTGAGGGATGACGAAAAATGAGAATATTGGTCAACTCGGATTCAGTGGGGCCCTAGGATTCAGGAGCCACCTGAAGATTCTCTCTGTCGTCACCTTCTGCCTCTTGGAAGAGAGCTCTTCTCAGTGGGCTTACACTGCTGGGAGGCAGCCCAGGCTTTGAGTCAAATCCAGCCTCAACTCCTGGCTCTGTGTGACGTCAACTTCCCTTCGGCATAACTTCTTTCCGCTTCTGCTCCCTCAGCTGTAAAAGTGCAGGTATCACAGTTCCAGTCCTGAAGTGTTGCTCTGAATCCAGAGTCCAGGCGGGAAAGGGGTTTTCAAGAAATGGTGTCCCCTTCCCCTCCCTCTCAGAGCCCCCATGCGTAAGGAGGCCCAGGAGGAGAATTGGGCACGACTTTTCCTAAGTGGGTCAGGGTTAGAGGCCCTTTAAGATTGACACCACCCTTTCTGGAGATGCTGAGAGAAGCAATTCTTGAATCCATTTATTTGTGGATTTGCTCACTGCCTCTCTCTCCTAGACCAGCATCCTCCAATAGAACATTCTGCAATAATGGCAATGTGCTATACCTACACTGCCCAATGCAGTGGCCAAGAGTCACAAGTGTCTTTTGAGTACTTGGCTTGTGGCTACTTAAAGTGAGGAAATACATTTTAACTTTTATTTGGTTTCAGTTACTTTACATAGAAATAGCCGCATGAAGCTAGTGGCTACCTGATTGGACAGCAAACCTCTAGGGAGTGCAGAGTTCACTGCTGCACTGCCCAGAGGCTGGCATAGCATGTGCCCTTAGAAAATATTGGATAAATATCTTTCAAATGAATGAATGCGGATAATTCACTTTGAATCTTCCTAAACTACACCAGTAGGAAGAAATTCCTGTGCATGTAGGAAGGCTTGGCGTCTGTGATAGCCAGAGGACTGGTGAACACCATTTTCAGGAAAGAGAGAGAAGAAGAGGAGACCATCAGATTTGCAGGCATTGGACTTCCCTGGTAACACAGTGGTTAAGAATCCGCCTGCCAATGCAGGGGACACAGGATTGAGCCCTGGTCCAGGAAGATCCCACATGCCGCGAAGCAACTAAGCCCATGTGCCACAACTACTGAGCTTGCGTGCCACAACTACTGAAGCCCGAGCGCCTAGAGCCCGTGCTCTGCAACAAGAGAAGCCACCACAATGAGAAGGCTGCACACATGAAGAGTAGCTCCTGCTCGCTGCAACTAGAGAAAGCCCGCGTGCAGCAACGAAGACCCAACACAGCCAAAAATAAATAAATAAATAAATTTATTTTAAAAACCCAAGATTTTCAGGCATCCTCTAAGGGAGAGAGTCTGAAACAACAGACTGTGGTCTATGTCTGGAGGAAGTTGAGGAACACTTATCTCCTCTCCAGTTTGTTGTATTTTACTTCTCCTTCAGAGATTAGGAATCAAGCCCTGAAAGTGGAAAGGAAACTGTGGGCTTGATGGCAGAGACCCCAAGGAAGGAAGGAAGGAACTGGAGAGACTGTATCACTCATCACAGCAACCCTGAGGGAAAGAGACCCCAGAAGGCGGGAAAACGACAGGGCCCTTGGGCTTGTGCAGGAAGGAAGGGAACAGAGCTGTCACCCTGGGGAGTTAACAGTCTGGAGACTCATCCAACTCAGTTACCATCATAATCCCTACTTTGAAGTTAAAATCGGAGAACCGAGAATACTGACTCTTTCTTTTCCTGCCTATGGAGTCTCTGTGGCCTAAGGCTCCAGCTGTTTCTCTCGTTCTCTTACAGGCCTAGTGTAAATTCATCATCAATATTTCGTGAGCAGGTTCTGAGACCCGTGGCCTCGATGGATTCCATCAGTTAATCCTTCAACAGAGCTCTGAGAGTGATGGTCTTAGGTAACATTAGGTAACACTTATTGGCCATTTATTATGTGCCAAGCTCTGCTCTAAGTCTTCAAATGTTCACAACCGCCCCCTGCTCCCCGTGGGTAGGTGTAAGTACCATCATCATCATTCCTCAATTTACAAACTAGGATCCTGTGACCTAGGAGTGTGGAGTAGCTTTGCCCAAGGCTGTAACGCTAGTAAGCAACACAGCTGGGACTCAAACCCCGGGCAACTGGGCTTTAGAAATTACATCATACTGCCAGGTTCTGAGAGTTACCTTCTGTGTATTAACTCCTTTACTCTTCACAGTAAGCCTATGAGATGGACATAATTGTTATCATACCCGTTTTATAGGTGAGGAAACTGATGTTCAACAAAGTTAGGTAGCTTGTCCCAAATTATACAGTTGGTTAGGGCTGGGGCCAGGATTTGAACCTAGGTAGTTGGACTTCAGTGGTCACTCTCAGCGCCACTAGGGTGGATCTACTGGGTTGAATGATACCCCCCTGCCCCACATCCCCATTCAAGTCCTTCCCAGAACCTCAGAATGTAACCTTATTTAGAAACAGAGTTGTTGCAGATGTAATTGGTTAAGATGAGGTTATACTGGAGTGGGAGGGGGGCTTAATCCAACGTGACTGGTAATCTTATACGAAGAGAAGAGACACACAGACACCCAGGGGAGACAGTCATGTGATGATGGAGGCAGACATTGCAGTGATGCATCTACTGGGTTGGCCAAAAAGTTCATTCGGGGTGTCCATGGCACTAAAACCCGAACGAACTTTTTGGCCAACCCAATACAAACCAAGGAATGCCAAGGATTTCTGCCAAACACTGGAAGCTAGGACAAGGCAAGGAAGTATCCTCCCCTAGAGCCTTCATAGGGAGTATGGCCCTGCCGATGCCTTGATTTCATACTCCTAGCCTCCAGAACTCTGACAGAATAAAGTTCTAAGTCACTCAGTTTGTGGTACTTTGTTACAGCAGCCCTAGAAAACTAGTGTAGTGGGATATACATTCCAGGATGGAGAAGGTACTATTCTGTAGCTTGCTGACTAAAGAAGCCTCAACTTTGGAGTGTTTCCAAAAACTAAGGTTAAGGATATAATTTGGTGATGATGGGGGAAGAGGTAAGAGAATAAAAGGGGGATCCTGACTCCACACTTTAGTGACTGTGCTTTCCCCACACAACCAGGAAGGCAGAGAGCCAGTTGGTCTGTGCCTGCCCTTAGTTATCTGTTAGGTTCAGACTTTGGAGCAAATACCTAATGCCTGGTGAACTTAAATTTTTTAACTTCTCTAAGCCTCTGTTTCCTTCTCTGCAAAGGTGGTGATAACAGTATTCTTTAACTTGAGAGATGCTATGAGGATTAAATGAGATAATACAAATTATGTCCCCGGGTACCCATAGTAAGCCCTCAGTGAATTATAGCTGTTATTCTTCCCAGAATTGGCAAAAAGACTGAGGAAAGAGATGGCATCAGGCCTAGATGGTTTATGTTCTGGGATGAACTCAATGATTGGAGGGTTGAACCTGCAGTCTCCAAGGTCTTTTCTGGTTTTATAATTCCCCTCCTTTTCCTGGCCCTTCTCAGATTCAAGAGCTGGGATCCGTGAAATATTTTACTATACATACCCTTACTCTTCTTTCCTCATCCAGTAGGTGGCGATAAGTCTCCATCATTTTTCTTCATCCAGCGTTTACTCTTCAGCCCTGACACGGGCTGTGCTGTTCGATGGGACCATTGAGAGTGGTGGAAACAATTGAGATTGAGGGGGCTCCCTTGGGAAAAATTCAGCACCCCTCAGGGCACAAATAGGCCTTCATTTCCAGGGGGACTTCTCTAGAGCTCTTCTGAAAGTGTTTATCCCCAACACAGTAAGCACAGATACAAAATTTATAACAAAACGCCTTCTATTTTGTTCCCAGAACGAGGATACATTATCTCCCTAAATTCCAGAAGGGATGCAGTCCTAAGGGTCAAGATGTGAACCCCATCTGACTGGTAAATCTCATGTCTCAGTGCATTCTGGACCCACAGTGTGGGCATCAGTTGGGAGCTTCTTAGAAATGCAGAATGTCAGGCTTCATCCCAGACCCGTTGAATCAGAATCTGCAGTTTAACCAGCAACCCAGGTGACACATATACTCCTTAAAATTTGAGAAGTTCTGGCCTATAGATCTCAGAAGGAAACGATTCCTCCTGCCAGCCCCATAATTAGTTCTCTTTAATTCAGTGGAGAGTGAAAAGCTCTCATCGTTATCATGTGTCATATTTACAAAGAGCGTTATTATTCCTAGAGTACATTTATACACATATATTGTCCTGTTTGATTGCAGCAATACTTTAGCTCAATCCCACTGATAGCTGAGGAAAGGAGGCTCAGAGGTGCAAGGCTACCCATGGGTAGAAATGAGAAGTGAGCTCAGGTTTTCCTAAGTCCATAGTGATTGGATTTCAAAGCAGTAATAGAAATAATAGCTCACCTTTAGCGCTCACTATGTACCAGGCTGTATGCTAAATGCTAAGTGCATTATTTCATATAATCCTCCTGGCAATTCTAAGGAGAGGGTACTATTATTATCACCATTTCACGAATGAAAAAACTGAAGAGTAGAGAGGTCAATACACTGGCCCGAGGCCACACAGCTGCTAAAGAAAGAACTGATTTAGAAGCCAGTATGACTCCAAGCCCCAGAGCTTAAACATGCAGTTTATAATCTCCCTGAGGGTTCTGTGAATTCCTTGTATATATGTCATTTTGAAACACTTGCCTATGATTATAATGTACATTTGAGTAAATCATTATTTTGAGCTTAAAATTAATAACTATACCAGAACAGTTTCTTCCCCAATATTTAGTTCCTTCTTTTAGCACCTATATTAGTTTCCTAGGGCAGCCGTAACAAAGTACCATGAACTGGATGGCTTAAAACAACAGAGATGTATTCTTTCCCAGTTCTGGGGGCTAGAAGTATGCAATTAAGACATCTGCAGCGCCATGCTCCCTCTGAAATCTGTAGGGGAGGATCCTTCCTCGCGTCTTCCTAGCCTCCAGTGATTTGCCGGTAGTCCTTGGAGTTCTGTGGCTTGCTGCAGCATGACGCTAATCTCTGCCTCTGTCTTCACATGGTGTTCTTTCCTCATGTGTCTTCTTTTAAGGACATCAGTCATGTTGGATTAACAGAACTTCTTACTCTACAATGACCTCATTTTAACTCATTATATCTACAATGACCTTATACCCAAGTAAGGTCACTTTTTGAGGTACTGGGGGTTAGGACTTCAAAATCTTTTTTGGAGGGGACACAGTTCAACCTATAAAGTATATTGTAAAGTAGAACAGTGGCCAGGTGTGTGGGTTCCAGAACCAGAGTGCCAGGGTTCATAACCTGGCTCTGTCACATAAGCTGGGTGATTGAGAGTAAGTTACTTAGACTATCTGAGCTTCATTTTTCCCCTCTGTAAATCAGGAGAATCTCATGGGATTGTCATGAATTAATACACCTAAAGCATCTGCCTAGAAAGGTGTTGTAGTATAAACCACTGGTGCCCCTCCCAGATCCTTTACTAGGTTGTGCACCCATTCTGATCCATGGCTAACAACTCCAACCTGTGAACTTCTGTGGAGAATTGTCTTTGGCTGACAGGAACCACCTTGTTGGAGATGCCTGGGAGGTTGACCTCTCTCCCTTCCCCGCTTCCCAGTTTACTGACCAAGCCTAGACTTCATCTGAGATCACATCCTTGCTCAGCTTTTTCCTATTGCCTCACACCCATACAGGTCCTTCCTGAGCACATGGCCTCAACAAGTCACATGCATCTGAGTCCCTGCCTCAGGCTCTGCTTCTAGGGAACCCAACTTGACCCAAGTACCCAGGATAAAAGCATTAGATTGATGTTGTTATTATCATTTTCAAGGAGCCAGGACTTCACCTCCCAGTCTTCCTGCCTTTTCCATGATTTCGTACTGCGATTGTGTCTTATTTTTCCTGCCATTTGTCTTGTAATGCCGAGGATGGCAAAACTTTCCACACACACTGACTGATTTCTGGACTGAGATCGTCCCAGCTACACGCAGGGGAGGCTGCTTCTTCACGGCTCCTGGCCACCTCTGAGAGTGGAGTGCTTCTCTTCACTTTATCTCAATGCTGGATTGCTACAGGCTCTTCTTTACTTCACTATGACAGCCTACTCCTTAGTGCTCACTCCTCCGACATTTGTATAGAGAACAAAGCCTGTTTTGTGGTGGGATCAGGCTTAGTAACTGTTTTTGGTTCAGGCTAACACTGTTCTACCTGTCTGTCCCCAGGTTGGCTGGGTACATGTTAGCCCTGCCCACATTATCATCATCATTATAATCACAGCTACCACTTAGAGAATGACTGTGCCAGTCAGGATATAGTATACAGTAAGTCCCCTACATACGGACATTCAAGTTGCAAAATTTCAAAGATGTGAACGTGGAGCTTACTAATCAAGACCTGATGGAATTGGAGGCCCAGAGAAAGGACGAAGAGAGACAAGAGGAAGAAGAAGTAACCGAAGAACCGAAAAGATTCACAACACAGGAAATAGCAAGGGGATTTTTCTTTATTTGAGGAGGCACTGTTAGTTTTTGAGGCACAGGAACCGAATGTAGAATGGTACACGAACGTTGCAGCTGCTGTTCAGAATGCAATCCAGTGCTACCGTGTCATCTATGATGAGAAAAAAAGAGCTACTACCCAGCTACCACTGGATCGTTTTTTCAAGATGGTAGAACTGAATCCAGCAAGGAACCAGAACCTGTGCCATCAACGTCAGGCGTGAGTGAAATTGCAGCCTGCCCTCCGTCTCCTATTGCTGACGACCCTTCAGCTCTACCATCTCCCACCTCCTCTCCGTCCTCCAGTCAGTAACTCTTCTTGCCTGTTCACTGATGCCAGCCCCTGTGTGCCAGCTGTTGTGCTGGACTACTGTACTTTCCAAGGTACTCTGCTGTAAGATTAAAAATGGGTTTTTTGGGTTTGTTTGTATTTTATGTATTATTTGTGTGCAAAGTATTATAAACCTATTACAGTACAGTACTATATAGCTGACTGTGTTAGTTGGGTACCTAGGCTAACCTTGTTGGACTCACGAACAAATTGGACTTACATACGCACTCTTGGAACAGAACTCTTCGTATGTAGGGGACTTATTTGTGTATCACAATAACATGGATACTAGTTCTAACCCTCAAAATCTCTTTGGAGCGTGACATCTCGTTTTATTAATGAGGAGCAGAAGGTCAGAGAAGTTAGGTCACTTACCTGTGGTCACACAACGGTTGAGTCAGACTTTGAAGCACAATCACGTGAGGGAACCAAGTGCAACTCTCAAGTTCCTTGTTGAAACTACATTCTCTATAAGCACTCAAGCCACGAACCCACTGCTTTTGTCGCTGTGAATTGTACCTGTTTTTGTTTCTTTTTTTATTCAGATATAGTTGAATTGCACTTTTTTTTTTTTTTTTTTTGCAGTACGCGGGCCTCTCACTGTTGTGGCCTCTCCCGTTGTGGAGCACAGGCTCCGGACGCGCAGGCTCAGCGGCCATGGCTCACGGGCCCAGCCGCTCCGCCGTATGTGGGATCTTCCCGGACCGGGGCACGAACCCATGTCCCCTGCATCGACAGGCGGACTCTCAACCACTGCGCCACTAGGGAAGCCCTGAATTGCACTTTTAATAGCTGGTGTCCTAGTCCCTTTCCAGCAAGGTGAATTGATATTTTAACTCCTTGGATCTTTCTTTTCCTTTCCTCTCCAGCCTGATCTTGGAGTTTCCTCCAATCTTTTTACTTCTACCTGCCATCTGAAGCTTCTTTAAGCTTATGCACCACCACCGCTGCTCCCCCTCCCATTCCTCAAGCCCCAGGAAAATTCACACATATTATTTACCCATTTCCTTTTGTCCTCAAGATTTCAGTTTCTCTAGCATTCCACTTATGTCACTCAAGTTCCATTAATCATAAAATCTGCGTTTCAGACCTACATTTCAGTCAAAGCACATGAGGTTCTTGCTTGTCATAGACATTGAAAAGGGGGTTACAGTGGCCATGTCATTTATCATAGTTTATTTATAATGATGCCTTGGGAAAGCTTCATTAATTAAGTTCCCAAACAAAGCCTCCTTCCTTCTCCTTCCTGGTAGCCCAACCATTCATTAGAATTAGATTATTTTGAAATCACCCCTTGGTAACAACCTGTGGTGGATATCTGAGTTACTTAACAAATCACAGGAATCCTATGAAATCGCACAGGAAAGGTTTTGCAAATGAAAATACTCACTAATGAACCCACCAATTACAACAGTTCCCATCAGACAGCCTTTCCAGATCCGCTCTGGTCTCCTTCCTCTTGTATTACCCAGTGTCTTTGTGGGTGGGTGTCAGCTCTTGATGTTTTATGAAGGGTGAATATCTGATAACTGCAAAGCAAATTCAATGTAAGTCGATTGCAAAGTGAAACTGGAAATACCATAAAAGGTGTAGGATATGGGCTTCCCTGGTGGCTCAGTGGTTGAGAGTCCGCCTGCCGATGCAGGGGATGCGGGTTCGTGCCCCGGTCCGGGAAGATCCCACATGCCGCAGAGCGGCTGGGCCTGTGAGCCATGGCCGCTGAGCCTGCACGTCCGGAGCCTGTGCCCCGCAACGGGAGAGGCCACAACAGTGAGAGGCCCGTGTACTGCAAAAAAAAAAAAAAAAAAAGGTGTAGGATTTGATGAAGTCAGTGGAATTGAGGTTGGAAGGACATCTGAGTTGCATATATGCTGTTTGGCAAAACAAGACTGGGAAGAACCCTTAAAAATTAAAGCAGTCAACAAGGATAAGGACATCTGAGCTTCTTCAATAGACAGTGATTAGAATATCCAGTGCTTAAGAGAGTCCCTCGGGAAAAATGAGGAAGACTTTAAATATTTTTCAAAAATGATTCTCTCATTTGCTCTTGCTGTGAAAGTTAAATACGAAATCAAGAATGCCCTACTGTGCAGTCATACAATTGCGTGGAAAAATTATGCCAGAGGAATCAGCACATTATTTATTCTTGGTTCTGGAATAATAATGACCTAAATTTTATCAAATATAAGCCAAAATAAATCAATTTTTATAACTTTCGATTTCAGTTTTTAATACAGAGCCTCCGATAAACCTGTTTTTCACTATTTACTATGACATTTTGTTCTCCTTTAAGTAGATCCATTCCCTGGAGTCAGTTACCCTAGGAGATCAAGGGCCGTCTAGGTACCAGAGTCCCTGCCCACAGGGAGCTTATGGTCTAATTGGCAAGGCTTCCCTAACACACTGGGGACAGGGCGGTGATGAGTGAGAGGGTTCCCTTTGCCAGGTTGCAACAACAGTTTAACTGGGGACCGAGGGGGTGCAAAAAGGAAGGAGGAAATGTCTTCCATATCCAGTCGAGATCTGCAGAATCTTTAGCCTTGTCCCGACCCCACCTGCTGCCGTCGGGGACATGTTGACAAGTCTCTTTTGTCGGCTTCCTGAGGGAGCTTGTGAAAAGCACATTGGGAATTCAGCAAAACACCGGGGCTCTCACTGTTCCTGAATGAGACAGAATTAGAAAATGGCTTCAAACTGAAAACTTAATTTTCAATTAGTGTACATTGGGAAAGGAGCAGGAGGGATTAAGGGATGGCAGCTTATTTGGTTAACACGCTTTTTAGAAGACATGCTTGAGAGCTATTAGTGGGCTTCCTCTTTCCCTCCCCCCCGCCGCTCTCGTGCTGCTCCCTCTGTCATTTGGCAGTCCCTGTGGCTGGCCTGCTGCACCTCCGTCCCCGACTGACTCAGATGCAGATGGTAGCAGCAGCAGCCACAGGAAATGGGATGCAGCCTGTCACCTCTGAGGCTGGCTCGTGTGTGTCATCCTTGCTGTGGACCCTGTGAGGCCACAGGTGAGCTTGTCACTTCTAAAGATGGATGGGCTCCTGATGGCTTTAAAAAACACATTCAGGGGAAAAAATTTGTTTTCTCTCTCTCCAACATGTTGGATTCTGGTATGAGGCTCACCATGGGGCAAATCTACTCAGTGTGGCTTCAAACTGTGTGATGTGGGATGAGAGAGAGGGGCTGAAGGTGGGAAGGGTGAAGTCTGCAAGAGTGGTTGTGAAAAGGGTAGGAGGAGGCGTGGGACGAATTGGGAGATTGGGATTGACATATAGACACTACCATGTATAAACTAGATAACTATAGACACTACTATGTATAAACTAGATAACTATAGACACTACTGTGTATAAACTAGATAACTATAGACACTACTATGTATAAACTAGATAATATAGACACTGCCATGTATAAACTAGATAATATAGACACTACCATGTATAAACTAGATAATATAGACACTACTATGTATAAACTAGATAACTATAGACACTACTATGTATAAACTAGATAACTAATGAGAACCTGCTGTATAGCACAGGGAACTCCACTTAGTACTCTGTGAGGACCTAAATGGGAAGGAAATCTAAAAAAGAGTGGATATATGTGTATATATACAGCTGAGTCACTTTGCTGTACAGCAGAAACTCACACAACATTGTAAATCAACTATATGCCAATTTAAAAAAAAAAGAGTGGGTAGGAAGTTGGGTGGAGGAGATGGCAGAGGCTGCCCATCAAGGACAGGAGTGGCTTTATCTGTCCTCTGGTGCCTTCCTTCCCATCTTTAGATACAGTTCTCATCCTCTTCTCTCCCTTTCCCCCTTTTCCTAATGGGAAGCACTCTTCCAGACTCAGTGTTATGGCACCCACAGCTGGTTCCCCTTGGTTAGCCCTTTCTCTTCCCAACACTTAGCTACCTGTGATGAGTTAGCCGTGGGGTCAGGGTCTCCACAATGTGGCCTCCGTTAACCTGTGAACACGTAACGCAGTGTGTTTACCAGCACCCTACCTGGAAATCATTAATTCAGCCAGCAGAGCAATAATTTCATTAGGGACTTCCTTCTGTCATTAGGAGGCTAGAGAAAGTGCGCTGCAGTGATTAAACATGCCATTTCCAATGTCGCAGGCAAGGCTATGATCTGCTTGGCAGGCGCCGTTCATCTTTTCATCTTCGTTCCCAGATACCCGAAGCTGGCTGCAAGTGTTGGAACCAAGTGGTTCATTTTTATAAGGGACGTGGCCACTGGCTCTGCAGATCTGTCACTAGGGTTTTCCTGACTTCTTCCTCGACCTTGGCTCACATCCTGGCCTCAAGCTCCTGGTGACATCTGCTCCCCACAGATGGGCCTGAACAAATTCCAAGTGCCTTTCCTTAAAGCCCTCTGCCTCGCTGAGTGTAACCCTAGGCTAATTTCTGCAACCCTCTCTCAACTGTACCAGCATCCTCAACCACCACAGGTGAAATCCTTCCCAAGGTTAAACTCCTCTCCAGAGAGGCGACCACCACACATTGTTTCTTCATTAGTCTTATTTCGCCAATGAGCTGCTCTTGTTAATCCTCTTTCTCCGTCATCCAAGCTGTAGCCTTCCAGCCAGTTTCCAAGAAGTGCTGGATTTAGTTGAAGAAAGGATGAGTGAGAAAATTAGTGCTCAAATGCTAACACAAGCTTCCAGACTAACCAAAGGAGAATGGGAAGAAGTTTTGAAAAACAACTTCTGCTAGACAGACACCTGTGAATCCTGATACCCCAGAAGCAGTTGACTTAGAGAAATGAAACTGAAAGTTAGGAGCTTGAAGGAGTCTTAGAAGTCTTGTAATCTAATCCTTTTATTTTATAAATGCGGAAACCCTAACTTAAATAGGCTAAAGGGCCTGCCCATGTTACTAGCTGGAGAACGGTGGAGGTATTTCTAGCTAGAGAACGGTGGAGGTAGTTCTCCAGCCCAAGGCCTGACACTCTTCCTCTTTCCTGCTTTATTCACCGAACCACACAGCCCGTCTCTTCTTTCCCTCGGTGAAAGCAACTGAGAAAGTTTTTGGTGAAGGTGTCAAAACTCACCTACATATGATTTTTAAAGATGGCATTATGCTTCTTCTCAGGATTTAGGAGCAATCTAAAGAGAGCTCTTTTGGTTGCAAGAGATGGAAATAAAACTTATCGGAAAGGAGAATTGATTAGCCCATGAAATCTAAGGGAGGCTGGTTAATCAAATCCTAGAAGTATGGGGAATAGAAAAGACTAGAACAAGGGCTGGAGCATCACTAGTCCTCTCTTTGTCACTGTGTCACCTGCATTCTTTCTCACTAGAAACTGCTTCTTTTTCTTTTGTTTCTTTTTTCTTTTTCTTTTTTTACAAAGGGAGGGGAAGCATTGCTGCCAGTGGTTCTAAGTTTTATGTCTTACAGCTCCTACCACTGGAAACAACTTAATCACACAATCTATGGCTCAATCCTTGGAAAGCGCCTGATTGGCTGGGGGTGATAGGAGGAGTCAGGTGGCTTCCCCTGAGCCAATCAATTGCAGCCAGGTGGTTAGGATATCATCATGCCCCTGTTTGAGTCTGGGGCCCAATCTAAGACTAATCATTAGTGGTCTTAGGGTTGTGATCTGTAAGAATGTGGCTACTCCTATATAAACCTCATGGTTAGAGTTTGTATGTGGGGAGGGTGGGCAGGGAATGACATTCCCACCAGAAAGCGAAAGCTGGGTAGACAAAATGATAGCCATTCCACTGTAAAGCATAACCCTGTCCCCTCTCATTTAATGAATTCTGTTTCACCTTGATGTTCATCTCTATGGAGATTCTGAGATGTCACAATTTAAGACACAAATTTCTGTGTTTTTAGTGTTGCCAACCACCTTTCCAAATATAAGATAATAGAAGTTGGCAAAAATATAAGGCAAACAAAATACTCGTTGAAAGTGTTAGTACCACCACGAGGTGGGTGGTATAATCTCCATTTTAGTGAGGAAAAGAAGGCTTAGCTAGGTTACATGATTGCCGAAGTCACGGGGAAATAAAGTGGGCAAGTCAGGATTTGAACCAGGCCTGCCTCACCCTCAGCATAGTGCTTGCTATCATACTTGCAAATAAAATGAATCTGTCAGATGCTTGCTGGT
The DNA here is from genome assembly GCF_059928025.1 of Delphinapterus leucas. NCBI lineage: Eukaryota > Metazoa > Chordata > Mammalia > Artiodactyla > Monodontidae > Delphinapterus > Delphinapterus leucas. The sequence goes on from NC_143135.1 coordinate 16,639,490, forward strand.
TGTCACCACAGGTTTAATAGGGAAGGAAGGTGGAAAGTCCATGACACTGGGTCCTTGCAGAGATCAAAGTGGGATCCCTTGAAAAATCTGAGGAGATTGGTGTATGAAGTACGAGAAGGGCAGATGTGAAAGGCTGTCCTAGAAAGTTCCAGTTCCCTCATTTTGCTGCCCAGAGAGAAGGGAAATAATCACTTAGCTAATATTTTTGGAAGGCTCTGGCAACTAAGGTGTTAATATTCTGTGTAGTCACAATTATGCTGTAACTATCAATTATGGGAAAACTCATCATTTTACTGTAATGTAATTACAGTAAACAGCACCAGTCATGTCACTGCAAAGACTGGGGCAGCCACAAATTATCTGCTGCCTCCAGACACCTCTGCCTGGATTAGAATAATTGGTGTGATGCCGTTTTGCATTTCAGGGTTGGCCCCAGTTTTCCTCAGGAAAGGGTTTCTTGCTTGATCTTCCCTTGTGTGTGTAATTCAGCTGTGTTTGTGACCTGGAAGCAGATGAGATGTTAACATCCCCAATCTAGGTGTGACTCAGTATTTCCCTAAACAAGAAAGGATTTGGGAGGAACGTTTCTCTTCGTGAGCACTTTGAGGATCAGAAGTGTCTTTATTTGTCTCTCCTGTCACCGTTTCTTGGGACAGAGAATGAGAATAGATAACAAACATTGAGGGTCTCCCATATGCCAGGACTGTGCTAAATATTTTACATATGTTTTGTTATTAATTCCCAAAACAACTCTGTAAAGGAGATATTAAAATCCTCACTTAATAGAAGAGAAAACTATGGATCAGAGAGGTGAAGCAACTTGCCCAAAGCCATAGAAGTAGCAAGTCATAGAGCCCAGGTTCATTCTTTTTCCAAAGCCTGTGCTCTTTCCAGGCCTCCCCACTCCTTCCCAGTAGGTGACTAATAAAAATTTATTGAATGAAGTTGGAGGAGGCTACACATTTTTGCATGTGAAGATGATCTTTTACTTTCTAGTCTTTTTCACCAACTTCTTCAGAATTAGATCCCTAGTTTGGTTAATTTCTAAAAAAAAATCCTTCTCTCCTTCCTACATGATAATCCAATACCAATTCTTTCCAGTATTTGGAGAGTGCCTTCCAGGGGCACGTGTGTGTGTGATGAATACATTTTTTTTAAAAGTCAGTCAGTCGTGAAGTTGATCTGAGTGAATATCCTTAGGGAAGACCCAGGTCTTAGAAGGAAAAACTGAGCTGCTGTGGGGTGCAGAGGCCCAAAGCTATGAGAAAGCTCAAAAAGATCTTATTTTCTTCTTTCTTTGATGTTTGGATTTGGCAGTGATCTGATTTAAAAATCAGGGGAGTGCAGCAGATGGTATGATTTATAGTCACATATAAAATGCTTTCCCCAAGTGATTTGGAGGCCCTGATGGGTTTTTAAGTTATAAGAGCTGCGATTATTTTATTGTATTTTATAGACACTTATGTAGTGTTTTGGTCATCCCTGACTGATTTCTTCCCCCCAAAAAAGCAGCAGAGGCAAGAATAATAGGCACCTCTATTTAAGAGATGGGAAACTAGAATGGAAAAAACAGATTCACGGACTTCCTTGGTGACGCAGTGGATAAGAATCTGCCTGCCAATGAAGGGGATACGGGTTTGAGCCCTGGTCCGGGAAGATCCCACATGCCGCGGAGCAACTAAGCCCGTGTGCCACAACTACTGAACTTGCACTCTAGAGCCTGCAAGCCAAAACTACTGAGCCTGCGTGCCACAACTACTGAAGCCTGTGCGCCTAGAGCCCGTGCTCTGAAACAAGAGAAGCCACGGCAATGAGAAGCCTGCACACCGCAACGAAGAGTAGCCCCCGCTCGCCGCAACTAGAGAAAGCCCGCGTGCAGCAATGAAGGCCTAACACAGCCGAAAGAAAGAAAGGAAGACAGAAAAGAAGAAAGAAAGAAAGAAAGAGTACCCAAGCTGCTTTAAACTAACAAACAAAAGAACAGATTCCCCTCGGGAGGCATCAGCACAGGTCACCGCATCGTGGACTGGGGCCCTGAGAGCCCAGCGTGATGGAATTTAGTTCCTTCTCCACAGAAACAGATATTATTACAGTGGAGGTAAGCACCCGGCATGCACCTGCTGCAGAATTGGGAGCTTCCTGCTGACTGATGGGCTTCACCTTTTCAAATGAATTTTCTTTGCTTATATGAAGTCTCCTCAGAGAGGCATTTTATTGGCCTCTGTGGAGTCAGAGAAGTTAGACTTTTCTGTTTGGACCTTAGGATAGTAAGTGAAGTGGCAACAGGACTCCTTAATTAATATCTAGAAGAGGGTATTGTTACTTTGGAAAATCCCTCAAGCAATTTCATGGAGAGGGTAAATTAGGTAAATGAGGATGCTGTGAAGTACCTACCCTTCTACCAGGAGAGGCTGAGGAGGAGGGGCTGAGCCGGAGGGTGGAGGAGAGAGCATTTCAGGAAAATCCAAAGTGTAAAGACGACCCCAATGGGAATGCTCTCGGCACTGCTGCGGACCCCGGACTAACCAGACATCTAGATAACAATGTGAAATTTTCAGAGTTAACAAAATTTTCTCTATATTTTGATCTTAATTCAAAAATTCTTATCTACTTTTTATTCTAACCATAATCAATACTTATGATAAAATTCAAACAGTCACAGGGGATATAAAATAAAAGTGAAAGACTCCCTTCTTACCCCTTGTCCTTCCTTCACACCCTTTAGGACTAACACCTGTAAATAGTTTCTTGTGTTATCCATCTAAGATCATTAAAAAAAAAGCATATATTTATGAGTGTATAAATCATACTCACATATTTCCACAGCTTGTTATTTTTAGCTTAACACTATATCTTGGGCATTGTTCTATATCATTAACTATAGATTTACCTTGTTCATTAAAAAATTATTACAAATGATTACTGTGCACAGATGTACCTTGATTTACTTCCATTCCTTATCAAAGGGCATTTGGGTGATGGTTAGGGTTATTTTTTTTTAAATCATTTTTAAAAATAGTTGTTGTCATTGCAAACAATGTTAACCTGCACGCTTTTTTGTACCAGTCCATTTTAGAAAGAAAAAGAGGAAGAGGTCACGTCCATGAGGAGTTTTCAGCGCGTTATGTAGGAGCATCATTTCCCCATGTTTAGAAGCCTTCTTCTGTTTGGACTTCATTTTCTCCTAAATGTATTTTTCTGTGCTATAACTTTATTTTGAGTGCATTTTGATGGAGCCAGTGGTGCAGAAAGGAGAATTCACCTTTCCCCGACTGGGCTTCCACTCACCTCCTTTCACCCATCGCCTGCCACCTGCTCTTCATCCCGTGTGACACGTAATAAATCTCGATTGCACCATGTTTCATGTACTGACTGCATTTACTTTCAAATTATTGTTTATTACTTGTAGAAACTTGCCTTCACTGTTCAACTGATGTATCATTCTATCTGTGCAAATTGGTTATCATCGGTTAGGATGCCGTATGTTCTAATTTTTTCCATTAAAATTAATGAAAATATTGTTTTATTTAATGGTTTTTCACATAGAGGCAGGATTTTCAGGAGTAAATGAGAGTCATTACGCAGGGGATGAGTGTACTGGATCATGGCCTGTTGAGCATGTCAGGGAATATGACTTTCCGTTTTAATATCAGTGGCCCTGTGTGCTAGCATGTAGTAGGCCTTCGGTAAATGTTTGTAGAATGAATAAACACATTCTCTTCACAAAACTGCAGGGGAAATATTTTCAAATAGACATTGCAGAGATTGTATGGCACCATCTCTCATCTTCAAAATGGATATGGCTTTGGGCATTTCCTTATTTGAATTGGCCAGAAGCAATGGAGCAATATTATTAAAAATGAACGTTAGAAATGCACATATTGGGGCTTCCCTGGTGGCGCAGTGGTTGAGAGTCCGCCTGCCGATGCAGGGGATGCGGGTTTGTGACCCGGTCCGGGAAGATCCCACAGGCCGCGGAGCGGCTGGGCCCGTGAGCCATGGCCGCCGAGCCTGCGCGTCCGGAGCCTGTGCTCCGCAACGGGAGAGGCCACAACAGTGAGAGGCCCCCGTACCGCCAAAAAAAAAAAGGAAATGCACATATTGGCTTTGCACTGGAATGGTTTAATGTTGCTCTATGGTTTACTCAGGATTCTTGGGAAAGGAGAAGCATTGGGTGCCTCGATGGGTTGCTCCATGAGGCAGGTGAAAGAAATACTGGAGTGACTGGAGTAGGAGGGCTGGAGGAAGCGTGAGACCCTGGAGAACCGTTGTCAGGAGGGGCTAATCAAGGCTTCAGGGAGCAAGCACTGGAAAGCTGTGGAGCTTGAGAAGGGAAGCAAAGTCGAGGAGCAGGTCAGTGTGGGCCCCAGGAAGCCAGGAGCTTGTTCTAGATTTCTAGGGAGAAGGGAGAGGAGGGGTCATAAAGGATGAACTTGTGGAGGTGTTAGGGGGGCCGATGGACAGGCGGCTCAGCTCCAACAGGAGGCAAGGTCTGGTCTTTGCTTTTCTTTCTTTCTTTTTTTTTTTTTTTGCGGTACGCGGGCCTCTCACTATCGTGGCCTCTCCCGTTGCGGAGCACAGGCTCCGGACGCGCAGGCTCGGCGGCCATGACTCACGGGCCCAGCCGCTCCGCGGCCTGTGGGATCTTCCCGGACCGGGGCACAAGCCCGTGTCCCCTGCATCGGCAGGCAGACTCTCAACCACTGCACCGCCAGGGAAGCCTGTAATTTGTTTTTTAATTATTAATAAAATTGAGAATTTTTCTTCTTTTTTCTATATATTTTATTAAAAATTTTTCTTTAATTTTTAGATTTTTTCAAGGCAAAATATATCTATATCTATTTTTTTTCATATTGGAGTATAGCCGATTAACAATGTTGTGCTAGTTTCAGGTGTACAGCAAAGTGACTCATCCATACATATACATGTATCCATTCTCTCCCAGACTCCACCCCCCACCCCCCACCCCCCCATCCAGGCTTGGGCTTTGCTTTTCTAATGAGAGAGAAAAGTGGACGCAGAGGAAATTAGAGACATGTGGAGAGGTAGGGACACAAAGAGGACAGAGAGAGAGATGAGAGATACATAGACCAAGAGAGAGAGAAAGAGACAAAAGGAGATGGGGGAGGGAGGGAGGGAGAGACAGAGCGAGGATGAGAATAAAAAAAAGACAGAAAAAGAAACCAAAAACAACAAAGACTGAGACAAAGAGACACAAGGAGTGTCAGAGAGGACGTCGCTTCTCTGATGAGAGCAGGATGTGATAGAACGAGGAAGTGAAGCCTCTTAAGAACTTGATTAAACAGTGGGAGCCCCGCCAAACTTCATCTCCTAAAGAGGTTGTGTCCTTGTCCTCTAGCTGCCCATTGACCCTCGGATCTCTGCACACCGTGGTTACATGCTGTCATCCTCCAGCTGACTGACTGCGTAGACCCAGGCTAAAGAGCCACAAGCCAAATAGAGGCACTTGAAAGAGGTAAAGGTGTGAGAAGCCAGGGAACTGGGACCTTGCTCATAAGAAGGAAACACACAAGCCATCCAACCACCCAGCCAGCCGACATTTGCTCCTTTGATGAGGCGGCAGGAAGTCCACATCTGTGAAAATACCTCCAGAGCCCTGTGTGATGTTTCCCTGAATTTCTTTTTAAATTAACACCCACTATTAAGGCAGAGAGTTTCCTTCTTTCTGGGCATAGGTCAGGATGGGGATCTTCCTGTTAGATTTTGGGAGTTCAGATTCTTTCTTCTGCTTCAGCTGCTAACTGGCTGCCCTTTCCGTCACTCAATAAAAATGACAAATCAGAAACGCTAACAGGGAAAATCTGGTGCTTTACTTCATTAAAACGTGGCAGGACCCAGTGGTATGGAAGGCCCTGCTGCTCCCAGGTTCGGTGAGTGCGTAAAACATCCTGCCTCACCTGTCCTGCTGGTGACTCCACGACACTAGCCCAAAGCTCCTTCCATCCCAGCTGGAGACAGAGCTGCCCCGATTCTGGGGACAGTGGCACCAGCCCGCTCTCCAAATGGTTATGAAGAAATGTACCTCCCATTGCTCTGCCTCTTATGTCAGAGGAAGAATGGAGGATATTCGTAGGAATAAGCCATTTGTGGTTTTGTGAAAGTGAGTACTTCAGACGTGAAAGCTTATATTTTTTGGTGTATTCCTAAAAGTGACTACAAACTGTTAGGTCTCATCTTTGGAGATCAGCAGAAACCAAAAGGCCACAAAACACAGGCAAACGTAAAACAAACATTTGCATTTTTGGCCTGAAAGTGGTGAAGCCTACTTTGTTTTGCACGGGCCAGAAATCATCTAAGGAAAGAGGCTTCACAGCCATTCACGTTTTTGTATCTTCAATTTCCATTATCAATGAAAAGACAGTAAACTCTTATCCTAAATAGAAGTGCAATTAGATCTAATAATGAAATCATCAAGTACTACTGAGGTGGAACTTGTCTGTAATTAGTTTTTTGATACATAAATACAATTTCCAAATGCAATTTGTCCCTAAGCCCAGGCTGCTGATTCAATTCACCGTGTCTGCTATTACAAGGGTATGTGCAGGGAGTGTATTCCGATTCCTCAGGGCTGTGTCTCTCCAAGGAGAACAGAGGGAGTTGGCTGACATCTGAAATTACTAGTCAGACATGGAGAGGAGGTGTTGTTTGTGTCTTCTGGGGATCAGGGGCATGGAGGTGTTTGCCCCCAGGATCTCACTGACACACAAATCACTCTATCAGAAGGCAAGCTGATGCTCTCTGCCTGCCTTTTTTCCATGTCTGTCTGTCTCTCTCCCCTTTCTTTCTCTCCCTGATACCACTCCTTCATTCATCTATTTATGTGTTCCTTCGTTCAATGATTATTGAGGGTCTACTGTACTGTGTTAGGTGCTGGGATACAGCAGTCCACAAAGGAGACACAGTTCTTGGCCTCAAGGGACCGTTAGTCTAGTACTCAACATTAAAGAAATATTTGTTAGTTATAATTGTTGTAGTGCTGTGAAGGTTCCTGTGAGAAAGTAAAAGAGGTCTCTATCCTAGTCTGAGGGTTCAAGGAAGATTTCCCTGAGGAACTGACAGCTGTGATCTGAAATATGAATAGGACTTGGGCAGAGAATCTAGAGAAAGCCATCCAGGAAGAGAGAAGTCCAAAAGGAAACTGAGTGCAGTAGAGAGATAGGGAGGATGCCAGGGAGGGAGGAGCAAGGAAAGGAGGAAACAAGTGGGCAGAGAGATGACCAGATCATTCAGGGCCTTGTAGCTCTTGCTCAAGGTTTTAAACTAGGAGTTCTTTGAATATTTTAAAAAGAGAGGAGCAAAATGATTCTCCTTTTTAGTTGCCAGGCTCCTTTAAAGTTCAGTAATGACATCCCTCTTAATTTGCAAGATCTCTTTGATCACTCTTCAAGTCAGTTTCCACCATCCCTCAGCATTTTCAGAGATTCCAGCTGGGAGGGAAGTATAGTGAGTGACAGACGTTCCATCAGTGCCTTGTGACATCAGAATTTCAACGTGCAGGTGCTTTGCAGCCCTAGCAGTCATAATCCAAAGTACTTCAGGCAAAGGTTAAAGATTCATGATGTGGATTCATCAGATAAGAAGAGTAGCAACTTCTAGATGAACGAATATGTTTACAAAGTATAGGCAGAGAATGATACTTCCCCTCCCCCCATTACTCTCTTCCTAACCCAAATCTACTCAGTAAAGAGTACTCAGATCATTGCTTTTTCTTCACTCTTAATAGAATATAATTGCTAGGTCAGTGGTTATCAACAGGGGCAATTTTGCCCTGCAGGAGACATTTAGCAATGTCTGGAGATGTTTTTGGTTAGAGCTGGGGGAGATGTTACTGGCATCTAGTGGGTAGAGGGCAAGGATGCTGCTTAACATTCTCCGATGCACAGGAAAGTTCTCCACAACAAAGAATTATTCGATGCAAATATCACTAGTGCTAAGGTAGAGAACGCTGGCTTAGGTCAAGGTGATATTGGGGGTCTCTGAGGAATGAAGAAAAAGCGCTATGAGAGAAAGCCAGCTTTAAACATGTGCTAGGCTCAGAGAGCACAGAACCACCTGAGATGCATGCCAGTCATGTACGCACATTCTTAGCCCCCTAACATCTCCTAACTGCCCTGCTCCACCCTCCACCTCCCAACCCCACAGCACCCTCGTGGTGGAGTCAGAAACCGCAGTTATCAAGAAGAGGGAGTAGGCAGGACGCGCAGCTTGGAGGAGGTGATAAGGAAGACCACGACCCCCTTTTCACTAAAAATAGCTACTTTGCAGCAGGCGCCAGCTGAAGAAGTAGAGATTTGTTGTCAAATTGAATTTGGAGTTTGGAATATTCCACAGGATGGGACATTAGAACTACCGAGTTGAGATCGTGTTTCCAGCTTCATGAAATCCTAGGACTCTCTGGCGTGAGCAGAAATATCTTGAGATCTACTTGACAATTTATGCAGAGCATTATAAAAGGATAGAGGGGTGAAAAATAAAATAAATTTGTTGATTACATTCCCTGGGCCCTGCTTGTTTTATATACCCATTACCTTAACAGTTACTGAATAGCCACTGTAAAAGCTGGGGCTGTCCTAAATGTTATCTTATTTAATCAACAGAATTGAATAAAGCACATGTTTTTCTCCTAGTATTTGAAGTTGCATGATTCTTCTTACTTTACAGAGAGGAAACCAGGGCTTAGAGATGTGAAGTAACTTGACCAGATTGCATATCAAGGAAGGGCTGGGTGGTGGTATTGGTGATGGGGACAGAGCAGGAGGTGGTTTCAGTGATATCCATCTTGTTGAAACAGATTCATTTTCAGAACCCTGGAATCCTACAGAGAGAGTGCAGAGATCCCCAAAGTTAGACATCACAGTGTATTATTACATCTTCACGTCAGTGTGGTCAGCTAAGAGGGACAGAACAAGAGTTTTTAATACGCTTCACGTCAACTGGCTCCAATAAATCATGTAGAGCCAATATTTTCAAGGTATGAGAATGTGGAGAGAGGAGTTAAGAGCTGAGTCTTAATCCAAACCAGTCCCTCTGTGGCTGATTAAGTCAGACAGACATATGTCCTTTCTCCTTGCAGACCCACTGAAAGGCTTCTTCATGGCACTTTTTATAAACCTGCATTACAGCCTGTGTCACCTTGTTTTATAATAATTATTTTTCATGTTTTTTTCCTTGCCAGGTAGGTAAGCTCTTCAGACTGAGGCTTTTGCTTTATTTATTTTCATACCTGGTAGCACCTAATACATAGTAGATATTGGAATAAATAATTTATTGATCTAAAATCCCTGCCTTTAAAGAACTTACCATGTACATTGGGGAAACAGAAAAAAAGATAGTAGAAGTGGTATAATTTCTGTTTAAAGATACATATAAATCAGTCCATGGACCAAAAATAGTATCTGAAGAACTCTGCACCAAGTGGTCACCTTTGTGAGGTCAGATTATGGGGGACTTTTTCTTTCTGTGTAATGTATTTCTAGAAGATGTTATAGAAAGCAGAAGTATTTTGGTCATTTAGTGCTTTAGTGTTCAGTCGGGGAAAATATTAGGTTATGAATAAGAGAACTGAAATTTTGTGTATAATGCAAAGTGTGTGTCATTAGGTTTAAAAATGAGTACAGCATGCAGCAAGGTAATAGGCGTTCAGAGGGAAATTCAGACCATGGACTGGGGTGGTCAGGGAAGCCTCCAGGAAAAGAACTTTGAATCTTACTCATTATTCTGGGCTTTGAAGTAGATTTCCAAAAAGCGTTCAAATCCTGATCTTCCCATTTGATCTCAGGATCTTGTTGCTTGTAGAAAAGCCAATGCCATCTGTTTTTGGAAGATGGCACCCATATCCAGCTGCTAATTTGTACTTCTAAACCATTTTAAAAATTGATGGCTTTATAAAGGTTTGCAACTCTCTCTTAAGAGTTTAATATCATGTTTATAAACTCAGTCCATGTTGAGTTCCAGCATATGGCAAATAATTTACAGTGTTGTCCTGCTCAGAGCATAAATAATGTGGATCCACAGCTGTGCAGATAACTTTTCCTATCAGTGGATGATAAAACTATAGTTGGCCCCATTTGCATGTGGGGAAATAGTCCAGATTTTAAAAGCTGCACTGGTGCAACTGGGAGGGAACTTCTACAGCAATGGATTCTCTTACCTGGAAATTATCTCAATAGTAATAAGTACAGCCGGCCTCTTTGCTGCTGGTTGTTATACCTAGGATGAGTGGGCTGGTCGTGAAGTTTATGGCCCTTTGGTCTGACTGCATGAACACTTCCCTGAGCAGTTGCTAAATAGTTTGGAAAGTGGGTCAGCCAGCCCAGGGATCCTGAGGCAAGATCTGGAATGGCCGAATAGTTGGACTAAGGTTTGGGTCTGGGTCAGTTGCTCCATGAGGATAATTTGCCTAATGGGTATGTTTACGTCTTTCACTTGTGCCTCAACATCTTAGTGATTTCTCAGTGTATTTTAGGATCCTGCAAACTAGCTCTGCTCTTCCCAACAAACCAAGTGTGAGGTTCTTGCCTTTAGGGTCATGAGTCCTGCACAAGACTACTTGCATCTTGAGAGCCCTAGTTATTGATACACTGACTCCATTGACAGCCTTTGGGATGAAGTACCAAGGGTGTTTGATGCTAAATTTAAATTGCAAACCTAGTTGAAAATTTGTTTTTAAATTTTTAAAAAATTAATTAATTAGTTAATTAATTTATTTTTGGCTGCATTGGGTCTTTGTTGCTGCTCACGGGCTTTCTCTAGTTGCGGCACGCAGGGGTTACTCTTTGTTGCAGTGCACAGGCTTCTCATTGTGATGGCTTCTCTTGTTGCAGAGCATGGGCTCTAGGAGCGTGGGCTTCAGTAGTTGTGGCACATGGGCTCAGTAGTTGTGGCTCGCAGGTTCTAGCGCACAGGCTCAGTAGTTGTGGCGCACGGGCTTAGTTGCTCCACGGCATGTGGAATCTTCCTGGAACAGGGCTCGAACCCTTGTCTCCTCCATTGACAGGCAGATTCTTATCCACTGAGCCACCAGGGAAATCCCCTTAACTGACCATTTTAGACACTGTTCTGTTCAGCCAGGGAGTCTGTGGTTGTTCTTTTTTTGCGGTACGCGGGCCTCTCACTGTTGTGGCCTCTCCCGTTGCGGAGCACAGGCTCCGGACGCGCAGGCTCAGCGGCCATGGCTCACGGGCCCAGCCGCTCCGCGGCATGTGGGATCTTCCCAGACTGGGGCACGAACCTGTGTGCCCTGCATTGGCAGGTGGACTCTCAACCACTGCTCCACCAGGGAAGCCCAGGAGTCTGTGTTTTCACTATGATTTTTATTTGTTTTTGTCAAACATTGATTAACGAGTACCCACAATGTACTAAGGATGGTACTTGGTGCTAGGAATAAAATGTAAAAACAACAACAATAACTGTCTTTGTTTATCCTGTTCTCTCAGCCTAGAATTCCCTCCCCACTCATGAACCTGGTACTTTGATATTGTATCCAGGACAAATCTAAGCACTGCTTTTAGTTTTAAATTGTGTCCTGTAGGGTCCTGGTTTCTGATGAAGCATCTCAGGAACCACCATAGAAGGCAGGAGAGAGAAACCAGGTATCTAGAGAAGATTCTGGGCTGGCTTGTCCCAACCATCAACCAGGGCAGCTATAGCTCCTATTTTATATTTGGAGACTGATAGATTAGATTTTGGGGGAGCAAATATTCATTCCCTTACCACCTCGGCTTCTTGGGAGAAGAAGATTTACCCACACATTGATGTTGGGCCTGGCTCTATGACATGTATTGACCAATGAAATGTGAGTAGAAGTGACAAGATACCTTTTCTGAACCTAGGCCTCAAAGAGGCATTGCTCTTTCTACTCACCCCTCCTGAGAGCTTTCAAATTCAGCTACAAGAAGAATATGCTCCAGGAAGCTGCAGCTCCTCCAGCCTGATGCCCAGAATGAGAGGCGTGAGGCATAGCCAGACACATGTTAATGAGAAACACATATTATTGTGTGACCCTGATACGTTTATGGTTATTTATAATGCAGTAGCAACTGACTGATACACACATCTAGCTAAGATCTCATTTGGAGTAAGGATTTATTCATTCATTTATTTATTCATTCATTCATTCATTAAAAAATATACTGAGTACCCTATATGTACCACACAGAACACCACTGGAATAGGTGGATTTTAAAATCTGTTGGCTTTGCTTATCTTCTTGACTTCTGCTCTTTACATTTGATGTAAAGGGGTTTATGGTCATATATATAAATATATATATATATTTATATATATAGAATATAAGAAATAAAATCAAGACACAATCTCATAGGAAAAATAGTACCAAAAGATCAATTTGAGAAGTGACAAAGAACTGGCAACAAATAAATGTCAATTATGTCCCCCCAAAAAGGAAACCACATGCAAATACAGGTAGCTCAAAACTATCTGTGGCAGAAGAGCTTCCCCATGATGAGAAAACTGGCCACCAGGATCTACATTTCCAGTTCTTGCTCTGGGAATTGTGTGCCAAAGGAGTCCCTGACAGTCTTAGAGGCAAAGGGAGGCTCATATCAGAAAGCTAGCTTTCTTCTGCCCTGTGTGATGAGAGCCTATCTTTCAGGCCTGGGGAAAGTACCAGAGCTGGTCTGAATGTATTTAGAATGAAGCTTCTTAATGATCTGTCAAGTTCAGTGAAATTGCCAGACCTGGGCTTCAATAACTTCCTGGTTTTTAGTACCTGAGCCTATAAAGATGATATACAGGCCACAGAGGATGGAGAGTGGCCAGGGTTTGGTGAAAAGGCAGGGTCAGGGGAGTTGGACCTGCTATCAGAATATGTGGCACGTGTAAACTTATCCATCTGGGTTGCACACCTGTTTTTGCAGAGGGAGACAAGGGGATGGGGAGGGGAGAGGTGAAGCAACTAGGGACTTAATTAGGAAATAGACAAAGCTTGAATATGGAAGCCCTCTGGCCTGCCCTTTTACAAAGCTTCCTGAATCCTGCCTTCTCTTGTTTCCATACCCACTCCATTCTCATCCTCCTTCCAATCTATTCTACTTTCTTCTCTCAAAGGCACTGGTCTATCAGTTGTCTTATGAGTCACAGTATCTTAGGACTCGGTGGTGTTTCAGAGTTATAAGGACCAGCAGTCCAGACCCTTCATTTTATAGATAGGGAATCTGAGACCCCAAAATGGACTGACTTCAATTACATTGCCCAGCTGGTCACAGACCCAGGACTGAGTCTCTTGACCTCAGATGATGCTCTTTCCAGTACTCGAGTGGGAATTAATCTCTGTTAAAGACTTGAGACATTATCATCACCCTGAGACTCTTGAAGAAAAAAACATAATAATAGAGGTGCAAAAGGATGAAAGTATAATCAAGAAATTTCAGGTTCCAAATATAGGCAAGCAGAGAAGACATTTATGGAGTGAGGAGACCTCCAATCTCTCTCAAATTAAGCTCTGTCCACTCTCTCCTATTCTGCCTGGAGAAGAGGGGATCTCTTTAAATGAGAGAGCACCCAAATCTGCCTGTTGTGAAAGAGGGGACATCTTTTCAGAAGTTCAATATGCACCAATACTTTGAGGGTTCTAAGCCATTATAGGAGTCCCATACTGGCAAATTCTACCAGAGCAAATATGATTTGGGGAAACCATATATTCAAAACTATTTTGAAATGTTAAGGGAGATTTCCCCCTTCATCTCTTATTCCTTATATTCCTAGTCACCCCCATCCTCCCATTCATTCAGATAAGGCATTTCATGCTTGTTGCCTTAGTGAACGGCTAATGCATCAGAATTCAGTTAAAACAAGGAGTCTAGGTCTTGGGGGCCTAAATAATGAGTGAGGGCAAAATGTCTAGCCACAGCCTGGACAAGACCTTTTAGAACAGGAGAGAGGAAGACAGTTGGAGAGAAGAGAGGAAAATTTAGAAAATAACATTTCTTTGAGCTCTGCACCTTGTTCACACTTTACTGAGCTCTGGGGGCAAAAAAGTCCTATAGATAAGTTTGGAGTTCTGCCCAGAGAGATGAACTATAGTGTTATATTGGTTAACTAATGTTGCATAACAAAGTACCCCAAACTATGAGCATTTACTTAACTCAGGCATCTGTGGATTGGCTGGGAACTGGATGAAGCTCATTTGTCTTAGCTTGGTGGTTCTGCTGATCTCAGCTGGTCTTGTTTACTCACATGTCTGGGTGTTGGCTGGGGATCAGATGATCTAACCTGGACTCAGTGGAGAAGCTTGGCTCTGCCCCATATGTTTCTCATCCTCCTCAGGCCAGTGGTCTAGCCTGGGTATATTATTCTCAGAGTGTAAGAGAGTGAGTGGAAACATGCACAGCCTCTTCAAGCCTATGCTTGGAACTGACACACTGTCCTTTTTATCTCATTCAATTCAAGGAAAGTCATGGGACCAAATCACAAATAAAGTACAGAGAAATATGATTGACTAAAGGAACTGCAAAGTCACTTGGCAAAAGATGTGACTACTGGGAGATATGAAGAATTGGGTCAGTCATGCAGCTTGACCGTATTCCCCTTTTGTGAGTAGAACCCAAAGAGAGGGCAAGACCTCAGCATGTCACGGGAGCAAGTAGTTGTATTATTTGTCTAGAAGATGGATAGGCTTTAAATAGTTTTACAATTTACTCATACCCCATAGGAATATTTTCTGTGATGTTGGCCATAGCATGGACGTGACACAAAGAGACTATTCAATGGTTATAACCTTGTAATGACTCACTGAATTAAGGGATGAGGACCTCATGGAATGAGGATAGTCACAATGTGTGCCCATATGATTGTATGACAACCAAAGACTGGTTGCCCTCTTGCTCCAAAGCCTTGGCACTATGACAACTTTCTGGAACTCAGATGTACTCTCTAGAAAAGAGGATGTGTACATGTGCATGTGTGTGTGGTTAGCTAGGGGGTTGGGGAGGCACGGATCCCAAACTGTCTAAAATTAAATTTTTTTAAACTTTGACATATACTAGAACATCTCACGATTCACCAGTTTTTAAGGCTCACTGAATAATTCGTTTGAGCGCTACAGCAACAAAGTCTTCCCAATAATATAGACCAGCACTATCCAGCAGAAATATAACGTGAGCCACATGTGTAATTTTAAGTTTTCCAGCAGCCACATTAAAAATGTAAAAAGAGACAGGTGAAATTAATTTTAATAGTATTTTTTTAACTCAATATATCCACAATATTGTTTTCACCATTAATTGGAATTGGAGATTGAAATAGAAATTAAATTTAAAATCACATTTCTAGCATACCTGAGTTTCTGGTTTGCAATTGATCCCAGGTTTCTCTGTTCTTTAATTTATCCACAAGTTCTGTTTTCTGATGAAGTCATTGCTTTCTTAGATCTCTTTCTTTACAGCATCAGCACTAGTAGTTGGCTTTCTTGTTACTAGGCAGTATTTTTCTTTTCTAACTCCGTGAGAGTTACTGAATACAGAGCAGAAGTGGTGGCCTTGAGAGGCTGAGCTAGATGATCCATTAGGCTCACCCACTAAATGACTTGAGCCAGAACACCAGCTTTGTGACCCATGATTCAAATTCCGGCTGAGTGGCCCTAAGAGTTATTCTAAATTCTGGACCTTCTGGATTGCCCTCAAATATTAATTCCAGAAAATTCCAGAGTCTAATGTGCCATTTTTCTCCTTTAAGCCATCTCCCAAACCTCTACACTTCCCCCATCCCCTTCACAATGAAGAAATTCAAGAGTAGGTTGGGAAGATTTCAATGAGTATTGAAATATTGTTCCTTTTTTCCCTGCTTAAGGATGTTCTCAATGCTAACATCGCACAGTTTCTAATGTGTTAATGCTAATATATCCTAATAAAGGAATCAAAAAATGGAATAAAACATTTCTTTGGACATTCTTTGTTTTCAAGTTTGTGAACAAGCTATCCTGTTTCACTCCTGGGATCACCAGGGTTGCCTTTGCTCCAACTCAAAAAGAAAAAGATATGGGTTTAGTTATAGATGGCATCACTTACTATCAGGGGGTAGGTCTGCTGAATTTAGTAGTTTCCTTGGTCATGGCAAAACTCGGGGTAGGTAATGTACAGATAAAGGAAGAAGATGTGAACAATCAAACAGATCTTGTCTCTTTGTCCATTAGCTTATTCAAATTCTTAAAAAGACCCTTTTAAGAGGGTCTTTAGGAGGGGGTCTTAAAAAGACACTTTTAAGGTGATGGGAATCCCCTGGTGGTCCAGTGGTTGGGACCCTGTGCTTCCACTGCTGGGGGCCCAGGTTCGATCCCTGGTCAGGGAACTAGGATCCTGCAGGCCATGCAGTGTGGCCAAAAAACAACACAACAACAACAAAAACAGCAAAAAGGTGAAGGGACATAATTGTCTTTTGACAGCAACATTTACTAACCATTCTCACACTCGGGCGAGTTTCCTTCTAACAGAGTTGGCTGCATTAGAACTTTGTAGGGAGACACCTACCTGCACAGGCTACGTGGACACCTGAGTAAGTCCTTGTGGAAACAGTCGTCCATCATTCCTGTTGGGAGGTCACCAGGCAAGGCTGCTACAGGTGGAACAGTTTTCCCCTTTCTTAGAGACTGGCTTTGATGGCAGGAGTCATATGCCTACTATGAGTTCTCTGTTGAGTAAAAGTGGGCCAGTTGCCTGGCAAAGACTTCAGTCCAACATGGCCACTCGGCTCTCAGACCACACTCCTTGCATGTATATTGGGATGGGTAGTGGGAATGGAAGAGAGGCTTTCTGGAAAACTCTCCAGTATCAGATCAAGCCACAGCAAACCACTCCAGATTGCACGTGTTCCATTTCTCGCCTCCCTCCAAGTCCTCATGGTGCCCCAACAGAAAAACACACACATTCTCTCTCTCTTGCAATTTCACACACAATTGTGAACATCCCAAATCATTAGCACCTGGGGGAAAACCCCTCAATCTTAAAAACAAAACAAAAACAAAACAAACCTAAGACCATTCTCTTCTCTCCTAGAAGAAAAATACGTATTTCCTTCCGGAGGGAATAAATAGGGAGCAGTTAGGGAGAGAGCAGATTGCTCTTTTCTCATGACTAGGTTGTGCAACTATTAATGAAACAAAAATAAAGGAAGGAAAGTTCCCAAAGTTGGGTTTTCATAGTGAAACAGTTTGGGTGGTCGTATCCTGCTGTGTTCCTTTTATGGAACTAAAATCGAAGTTCTCTGGGTCCTTGTTTACCCGAGATCCCACAGGGAGTAAGTAGCAAAATGTGGATTAAAAATTGGGGATTTTCTGATTCTAACAGTCATGATATTTCCATTGTACTAGAGCATATAGCTTTCAGGTCTGGCTCTAACTAATAAGTACAAATTGTGGGCAAAAGAGAAAAAAGGCCATTTAAATTTAACGCTGAGACTCGCTCGATACAGACATGGAGTGTGCTGTGCAGGAAGAAATAAATCTAAATGCCCTCTTTGTTCCTTACTCATGCCCCCTCCTCCCACATGAATGCTCACCCAGAGGTAAGGCCGTGGTTGGATTTGGGAGGGTTAAGGGGTGTTAACAAAAATGCTCAAGAAAAGATGGATTCCAGTTTCATTAGCACTCAGCCTGAAAGCACTTTCCTTCCTTTGAGGGAAGCAAAGATCAAGTGAAAGACAGTTGCGGGACACTTCACTTGTTCCCTGGAAGCTAATGGACCACGACAGGAAGGATGTTCACATAACTCTAGACGCAGCCAAAGAAGGTGCTCTTATCTGCTGCTTGACGATTACAAATGTCTTTCTTTTATTATTTTATTTTATTTTAGGCCGTGCCGCATGGCATGTGGGATCTTAGTTCCCTGAAAGGGATCGAACCCGTGCCCTCTGCAGTGGAAGCAGGGAGTCCTAACCACTGGACCACCAGGGAAGTCCCGAAATGTCTTTCTTTTAAAACACACTTTGTCTGTGTGACCAAGTCAGGAATTTCAGAAGCCGGTTCCCTCCTTTTCTTCCAGCCTCCAGCTTTAGGCATGGGATTGATTGATTAATGGATTCGTTTAATGGACAATAATTTATTAGCTCAGGAAGGAATTTCAGAAGTCAGTATGAGACCCTCCATCTCCCAGCTTGGTTCTTATTAGAGTCAGGCTCAGGGCTGATTGACTGATATACTCATACATTTATTCACTTGTTTTACAAATTGGCAAGTTTGTGTCCTTGGCATTGTACTAGGTTAATGCTTCCAAATATGTGGTTTGTATAACTCTTTTTTAACATAGCACTGAGCTGAACATTATTTACTAACAGGGTATTTAACTGTGTTAGAAAATTGTAGAACTATCAAATTTAGAATTTCACGATTATCATTTCTTAGAAGGTAGCAAAAATAGATAACTAAAAGAGGGTAAATTTAAAGAAAAAATTGAACAGTAATAGAGATGAGAGTACATGTCTGCCCATCAAATTGTGAGCCTTCACCATGTCTGTATTCTCCACGGTACCTAGCGCGGTGCCTGGTATACAATAGGTGCTCAATAAATGTTTCTTGAATAGACTGAGTTCCTATGCCTGGCAAACATACCACTGAGCTGGAGGGTCTCTTTGTTTAGTAGATCTGACTTTTCTCTCTGGCTTGTCACTGATCTCAAATTTGGAGCTGGGAACATTAGCTTACATTTTCTGTAAGAAGCATCAGAAGTTTAAAAGCTAACAAAAATAATAGTGGTGGTGATGATGATAATGAGATTTATTGAATGCTTCCTATTTTCTAGGCATCGTTTTAGGTGAGAACACATATCTCTTAATTTCTCATCTTCACTATGACTCTGTGTTATGGGTTTCTGTTTACAGATGGGAAAATAGAGACTTGTTGGGGGGGGGTGTTTAATATCACTCAGCTGCGTGTGCCAGAGCATGAAAAGGAATCCTGTGGGTCTGACAGCAAAGGTATTTGATTCTTCTGTGCAACACTGTCCATTGAGACTTTTTTCTCAAATGTGGCTAACAAAGCCATCCAAATGCTAATTTGTGCATCACTTATCTGATTACAGATCAGGACCGCCTGCATCAGAATGGCAGTTCAAAATGGCTGAATTACCTCCCTGCTATAGTTGGGAAGACAGGAAATTGTGCTCATGCAGCCATCAAGCCTTCCAATTATATTTTTTCACTTCATTCCACAAAAAAAAAGAAAAAAAAATCCAGTCAGCCTTGAGCTCTCTTGAAAAATCTTTGAACTGTGGATTTTACATTAAAGCTACATCTTGTAACTGAAGGGTGGGGCAATGGGAGAGGAAGGAGTGAGGGAAGATGCAGAGGTTTGTTAAAATGGGATCATGTGACCATCTGTTTGCCTGCAAGATAAGAAAAAAGGTAATTTGGAACTCTGTCCTTCTCCAAATTGTAATGACTTTGTGCTTGCATTTCTTTGTTATCCCAAGAGAGGGATAGTAAAGGTTGTGATCTTTCAGTAGGGCTCTGTAGGACATCCCTTGTCTACTAACCACTTCAAATCATCTCAAGCCTTTTATTCCAGCCATTGTGTGACAACCTGTTCTGCAGGCTGAGACCTGCTTCATGTAAGGGCGACCCAAGTGCTCCCCTCTCGTACTTCTTGCCATGGACCCCTCTGACTTAATGATGTCAGCCTCCTATGGGAGGATGCAACCCTCAAATGCAAAGGAGTCAATGCTCCCATGGTGCCCCTCATGATGAATTCGAGACAGAAACTGATAAATAAAATACTCCTCCTTTACTTTCCCGGAGGATGGTTCTGATAGGCACTTTGGTATGTGTCCAGGAAGGTTCTGGGGAAGCTAGTAACCAGTAGCGCATCGTGGTGGCCAACTTAAAACACATCTTTGTGTTGGTCTTCCCTTTTTTCCTATTATTTCACTTCCCCTGTCCCTTACTTCCTCCTGCTCTTAGGGATAATGTTTCCAAATAAACTATACACAGGTAATAAAACTTTGCTTTAGGCTCTTTCATGGGGCAACTCACACAAAGAAAGATTCTAAGAGTAATAATAACGAATAACTCAAATTTGCATAGCATTTTATAATCCACTAAGTTTTTCCACACAATACCCCTTGTAGCTGCACAGCAACGAATTATACATACATATGCATACATGTGTGGTATGTAGGACATGGATTATTATGGTTCTCATGTCCTAGATGAGACAACTGAGATTACAAGAGGTGAAGCACTTTACTGAAGGCCATCCAAAAGGCAACGGTAGAGCTAGAACCGGAATCTTGTCTCTGGATCAGTCCAGTGTTCTTTCTAATTTGACCTCATTCAGAGTCCTGGAACCACGTGTCTAGGATTTTGCAAACTGGAGCAGTATTGCAGAATTTTACTTTACTAGATTTCAATTGCCAGTATATTAAAGTTCACAGTATGTATCAATGAAATTAATCACCCAAATGATTAAACATGCCCACTTAAATGCAGTGATATATTTCCTGAAAGTTTTCTTGAGCAAGTGCTCAGTTCTTTCCCTTCTGTAGGCTCTGGTTTGAGGCCAGCCTGCTGCATAAGCAGCCTCCCTCCTCAGAAAAACAGTAGGAGGAAGGTATGATTCTAAATATAGCTACCATTTATTGAGAGCCAGCCAGGCTCTGAATGCTTTCTGTGGTTATCCTAATTAATTCTTAAAGATCCTGTGAGGCAGGTGTAAGGTCGGATCTTAACAAACGGCACCGCGAAACAGAGGAAACCTTCAAGTGAGCTTCATTAGGGAGCGCTCCCGGGCGAGGTTCACTGGTCCGAGAGAAAGGGAACAGAGAAGTCGCGCCCGGGCGAGGGTTTGGGCAGAATTTATAGGGGAAGAAGGGAAAGGGGTGTGGTGAATCCGGGAGGGCGCAGGTTATTCCTTATTTGTGATCTCTTTGGGTATCGTGGCAATATCCGGTACCGGTTGCATCAGTCTTGGGACTGTTAGTCCCGCCCCTCGAAAGGCGGGAAGGCTGGGCCGGGTGGAAAGTCCCCAGGTCAGTTCCTGGAACTGGGTGGTCCGGAAAGTTTCGGTCTGATGCAACCTGTGAGTCTGATTGCGTTCCCCTGCCTCGGGCCAGTTGGCCTTACAGCAGGTACCATTAATATCTCCATTTTGAGATATGTGCACAGGGAAGTTAACTAATTTACAGGGTCACAGAGCTAGTAAGTTGTGTAAGTCAGCGTTTGAACTCAGACTGTCAGACTACAGAGCCCGCTCTCTTAAATATTATACTGCCTGGGTGAAAAAGTGTGTTTAGTATTGCTCATTTTGTCATTTTGTATTAAATGATAACCCTACTGGACAGTTCTCCGGAGTCTGGGAGAGGGTCGTGAGAGAATATGCCTTTTGCTAGAATCCACTTCATCGACTGTGTTCTGTAAAATATAGAATGTCATAACTAAATTGAAGTTATTCTGTCAAAAACACTAACATTTAACAAAGAACCAAGGTTAGTTGAGAAATGCTCAAATGTATAGAGTTTCTTATAGGTGATAGTATCTGATTTTATGAGAAAATATAGACATTGTGTTAAGAAATTAGTTCATCTCCTTTGAATCCTCAGTAATGTGTATTAGAAGTTATTTCTAAAAAGGCTAATCATTTTTGGCTTTAAAAATTAAGCATCAAACTTCTTACGAACTAAAGTTTAAAAATTAAATGTAATTTTAGATTACACTTGTAATCCAATTTTGGATTAAATTTGTGTTTTTCCATTGCATTACGTTGGCTACTCCACTGGATTACAATAGATAAGAATTGTAGGATAGAGAAAATAGTAGAAAGTATATATGTATATATATATATAGGCATACCTTGGAGATATTGTGGATTCAGTTCTCGACCACTGCAATAAAGTGAATATCACAATAAAGTGAGAAGTTTTTGGTTTTCCAGTGCATGTAAAAGTTATGTTTACACTATACTGTAGTATATTAAGTGTGCAATAGCATTATGTCTTAAAAAAAATACACATCCCTTAATTAAAAGTAATGCTGTTGGAAAAATGGTGCTGTAGACTTGCTCAGTGCAGGGTTGCCACAGACTTTTAATTTGTACGAAACACAGTATCTGTGAAGTGCAATGAAGCAATATATATATATGCGTATATATATATGTATATATATATATGTATATATGTGTATATATGTGTATATATATGTATATATAGGTGTGTATATATTTGTGTATATATACATATGTATATTCTGTATATATATCAGTGATTCTCGAACAGAGTTGGGAAAGAGGTAGATCAGAATCACATGATAGATGGTGGCTCTTCAAGGTGATTATACCAATCTGTAATTTTTTTCAGTCACGTGAGGGAGTTCCTACAGCTTCTGTAATGCTGGTGTTACCCAGCCTATATAATTTTTCAAATCTGATAAATATGAAATGGTTCTCATCTCCATTCTAATATGGAATGTCTTAAATTAAGGAGTTTGGTTATAAAGTACCCTTTAATCTTCATAGCTTTATTGGTACTCCCACTTCTTTCCTTACATCCTGTCTGCCATTTAGGCTAAGCTGTGAGAGTTGGTGTCACATGAGAGAAGAGAGGAAGGGCTGCCTGGGCAGCAATGTCCACAAAGTAAGAATGAAGGAAGGTATGATGTACAAGTAATTTCTACCCAATAAGAAGGGGAGGTAGAAGCCTTTCTTGTAGAGATTAGAGGGGACAGAACAGAGAGGACAGAAACTCCTCTACTCCACTACTTCCTCAATCATTAATGGCATAGGGTCACCTAATATGATGCTACTTAATGTCCAATAAAGGAAAGCAAACTAATTATTTTTTCCTGTACATCTGATTTTCACTGTGTGAAAATGTTGACCCATATCTCCGGTGCCAACATACCTGATTTCCATCTACTGAACCTCAGTGTCAGGTGCTATGCCAACAAAGCACTTCATCTCTATTATTTCCTTTAATCATCCAAAACTATCCTATGGGAGGTGGGGCAATGTGATTTTTTCCTCTTTTACATATGAGGAAACTGAGGTTAGTGAGATAAAGGAGCCTGCCCAAAGGTGGAATTGCTATTTTAATCCAGGGGTGACTGATTCCAGACAGGCACACTTGACCACTGAATGATCGAGTCTCCATTTGGAGCACCTGTTGGTAATGACCTCACAGGAGACTGGTGGGCATTAGGAAGATAGGATACATGTGAATTCCGGCTCTGGACTTTGTGATCAGAAGAGCTAATGGGACCTTGAGCAAGATGTACTACCTTTTAGCAAGTGCTCCTATCATGATCTCCTGGATGGCAATAGCTGCTCTTGACAGAGGCAGGCAGTGGACTCAGGAAGCTTGTTTTTCAAACACCTCTTCCTGAGATGGTGTGTCAGTTAGCTTCTGCTATGTAACAAATTACCCCCAATACACAGTGGCTTAAAACCACAACCATTTATTTACCTTATAATTCTATTGGTTGGAAATTTGGGCTCATCTAGGTGGCTTTTCTATTCCTGCTTAATTAGGATGGCCTCAGTGGGGAGAGCTTATCTCTGCTCCCTGTGGACTGTCATCCTACAGCAGATTAGCCCAGGCTAGCTCACCAGGTCTCTGGGCAAGATTCTGAGAATTTGGCAGCTGCAAGGATTCTTAAGGTTTAGGCTCTAGAACTTACACAGTCTGTTCTGTGGCATTCTATTGATCAAAGCAAGTTTCAAGGCCAGCCCTGATTCGAGAGGTGGGGAAATAGAATCTACCTTTTGACAGAAGAATCTACAAAGTCACAATGCAAGGAGTGTGGATACAGAGAGAGGAGTAATTGAGACCATGTTTTTCAAGCAGTATTCCACAGACTGGAGAAGTCTTGGGACAGCTTTTCAAGCCAGTGGAGGCTGGGTCTCTGTGAGCCTGGGAAAAACACTAGACTTCATTTTTTAGAATTTCAAAATATAGCTTTAGAGTTTACCAGTCTCCATGGTACTGAGGGAAGTGCCCATTTTGTCACCAATTACCAATGCAATGCCCAGTGCAAGTGCTTTACGGAGCTGTGTTCCCATGGATGTTCTCTTTAGTTCTAATATCATTTCTGTTGCTTCTCTCAACCCACAACTAATACTGTGAAATATTGCCAAAGGACAACACACCCAAATCTTCATTACCTGTGTTTTGATTACATGTTTTGATTTATCTGTGGCAACTCAAGTGCTTGCTCTGTTGGTATTTCCATATTCGCTCTGTTAAAAAACAAAATTCAACCGAAGATCTAATTGGCTTTATGAATGATTCATGAATCAGGCAGCATCCATATAGCAATTAGTAGGGTACTTGAGGGGTTGTACAAAAATGGAAAGGTTTATAGGAAGAAGGGGAGGGCAAGGGAGCTGTTAGCAAAAGGAAAGAAAGGGCTCTTTTAAGCCCAGGACATCTTTTTTGGGAAAGGGAAAGCAAGGGTTTTATCATGCAGATTACCTCTTCTTCCTCTGGGGGATGGAGAAGGCTCAATTGATGTTATCTTATTGGTGCTGGCCAGAAAATTCCAAACTGGTTGATTAAGATTACGTTTCTCGGGAAGTTTGAAACTGCAGTCAGGTTAGATGTTTTTAACTGTAGATTTGTTATCCTGGTATTCAGCACAAGTGATCCCATTTTGGGCCTTTTTTCTTTAACAGTTCCATTTGCCCTTATCGTACATACAGATTTTATGCAGGGAATGAAGCTATCTCTATTGTTGGGGAAGTCTGAGTCAGTGAAGCCTGGCTTACACTGCTCTTTTTGAATCAGCTTCATTGAAGATCTGTTTAGTCCTTAGAGATGTAGGAAAATGCCATGGTCAGGCTGATTGTCCTGAGTCAGGATTTCGTATGGAAGACACATTAAAAATCCCTTTCCCCAAACACCACATGCATCTGAATTTACTGCAAATGTCAAGACAAACCTAGATGATTTTTCTAGATTACTCTTTTGGAATGTCCCCACCTACTTTCTTTCCTTACATGAATTTTGAGAGTTGACTGCATAACTCATGCATGTTGGCATATTTATGGTTTTTGATAGAGCCCCTTGAATTCTTCATTGTGCTTTATGAAACTCTAATCTACTCAGATTATAAATCTTCTCTTCTCATTTTTGGAGGCAGCTTCCTATAAGACTCAAAATGTAGCCAGTATTAAAATGGTAATTCCCTAAAAATATACTGTGGGGCTTAAGAGTTAATCTTCTAATAATAAGAGCCTACTATGAGACAGGCACTTCCTCGGCACTTTAAATACATGAATACATAAATAAATTTTTCTCACTGTAACCCTTCCATGTAGTTTGATCATTCCTATTTCATATATGAGGAAACTAAGACTCATAGCAGTTAAGTAACTTACTTAGAAGAGCATGGAATCATTATGCCACTAAACCAGACTGGGGACCAAGGTCAGCCTGACTACAGAGCTAGTTCTTTGCATAATACAATGGGATTCTTAATGTGATAATGGCCTTTGACTGCTGAGTCACTGCTACTATCATTTGGAAGGAATGTACTACTTTTTCCTGGAAGCAGTAGGGATATTGATGCCCTCACTTCCCCATCATTATGATTTCATGGCATGGCTACAAGATAGAAGTCATCTTCTAAAAACTCACATGAGATTGGAATGATAGACATTGCATACACTTGGGGGAAAGGCACTGACCAAGTGAGGGATATGAAGTGGGTAGGAAGAATCAGAAAGGTGCTTCTCTGTTCATCTTGGAAGGGTGCAATTTCCCTAGAGGAGGAGGGATTTTGGTCCTTATTTAGCCTTGATTGGAAATGTCATGGCGTCGACACCTGATGGTTACTTCTTATTTGCAAGGCTAATTTTATTGTAATGAGAGCATAATGAGCAAAAGGTTACATTAAGATAATGGAGATTCCCTCGTTTTCCCACCTTTCTTTGTCTCCAGGACACTTGTCACCCCAAAATGTGTGGTTCCCTATCAGTCCGGAGGTTCCTGCTTTTGTCTGCCCAAAGACCCTCGTTGTTTACAAGACATATGGTTTCCTGCCGTTTGGCCCATGCCCTCCGCTCTCTCCTCATATCTAGCTATCTGCCTGCTCTAACGAAATTAAATACTTGATGATTATGAGCACGTAGTAGCCCCCAGACCTTCTGGCGCCTAAGGATTGACAATGTTAATTGCCTTGTTACCTCAACATCAATCAATGAGAGAATCGTGCATGAGTGGATCACATACCCTGGGACATCCCTCCTCACCTTCCCTTTAAAAATGAATTGCTGAAACCCTTCGGGGAGTTCAGAGTTTTCTGGGACATCAGTCACCCGTTCTCCTCGCATGGCCCTGCAGTAAATCTTTCTTTGCGCCAAAGTCCGTCGTTTCGGTTTGTTTGGCCTCACTGTGTGTCAGGCACACTTGTGTTTGGTAACAATATCAGCCCAATGTAGGCGGTCCAGCTTCTCTCTGCCATGCTAATGCTTCTAGGAATGCCTTCACTCGAGAGGCACAAACTTGGCTTCTGTAGTTTAGTTCTCGTTGAAAATCATAGGTTTTGCGTCAAAGCTGTTTGGGTCCGGAACGACATTTCCCAAGGGTGTTCCAGAGCATCATTTCTCAACTGTAGTCCCAAGTCTGGAAAACTCTTGAAAAATAACACCATATTCTAGCTTATGAAGGGCTTGGAAAAATGCTGCACTTCACATACCCAACAAACTTTAATACTGGTAAGAAATCCAGAGCTCCATTTTGGACCTGTTACATTTGAATTGCTTAATATATACCTGAGTGGAGATGTCCAGGGAGCAAGTGAATCTGTGAATTGTACTGCTAGTGGGAATTGCTTAATATATACCTGAGTGGAGATGTCCAGGGAGCAAGTGAATCTGTGAATTGTACTGCTAGTGGGAATTGCTTAATATATATCTGAGTGGAGATGTCCAGGGAGCAAGTGAATCTGTGAGCCTGGCACTCAGGAGGAAGATGAGATTTAGGGGTAAATAAATATTAGGGAATTAGCAGCATATAGATACCATCTTTTAAAAAAATTATTATGAGGGGGAGGGAGGGATAAATTAAGAGTTTGGGATTAATAGATACACACTACTATATATAAAAGAGATAAATAGCAAGGTCCTACTGTATAGCATAGGGAACTATATTCAATACCTTGTAATAACCTATAATGGAAAAGAATATGAAGAAGAATATATATATATGTATAACTGAATCACTTTGCTGTACAACCAAAACTAACACAACATTGTAAATCAACTATACTTCAATTAAAAAATTATTATGATAAGAACATCTAACATGGGATCTATTCTTTTAGCAAACTTTAAGTCTACAATCCATTCTTGTTGACTATAGGTACAATGTTGTACAGCAGGTCTCTAGAACTTATTCATCTTAGCTGAAATTTTATGCCTGTTGATTAATAGTTCCCTATTCCCCCCTCCCCCTCAACTCCTGGTGATCATCATTCCAGCATTTGATTTTAGCATATAAATGTTTTCTAATGCAATGGGTCTCTCCTTCGTGTAAATACAGAGAAGAGGGCTGAGCCTGAACCTGGAATACCTATGGGAAACAGATGGCTCAAAGTTATAATGAAGTCATATTAAATAATAAGGAAATCTTTAAAAAACACACATAAAAGGATTTATTAATTATGATTTAAAAACTTGAAAGTTGACCTAAATAATATTAATTTATATACAACTCTGCAAAATATTAAGTGCTTTTAATTTTGGACTTAATTTCAAAACAGTGACAGCTTTGTTGAAAATAATAATCTTAGATTAAATGTTTTTTATGTTTCTAATAGACCCTCGTCTCAACAGTCCATAAGATGGAATACACAGACCTCTTTTATTTATGGGTTCTTCTGTTTGGGCTGTCTGTGGAACCTCCAGAATTTTAGGTCTGGATAGGTGGCTTTGGCTTGAGAGGTTGAAAGGAAGACACAAGAAAGTAGAGGAAAGAAATAAAAATGCAACCTTAAACGAGCAAGGGGACACATTCATAGTCACACATACAAACATAGAGGAAGTAGTGGGGAGATACAATAATTAATACATTCATCACTGAAGAAAGCAATGTTAAAATACATTCATTGGGATCCACACTTGATGGGGGACAATTCAATTATAATGGGTCATATCTATTGAAGATAGTCATATCTTTTCCCTGATTTACAAAAAATGTGATTTTTAAGCAGTCCTATACAATGTTGGAAAAAATCTCACAACAAAAGATGTGAGCTGGGCTTTTCAGTTCTCTTCTCTCTATTTTTCAAATTCTTTTTCACATTACTTTCCCCAGGTTTCCAGATTCTTAATCTGCCTGGTCTTCTCCACTAAAAAAAATTATACAGAATATATCATTCATTAATTTATTATTGGTTGATGATTAATTTATGCATGCAACAAATACTTATTGAATGCTTACTATGTGCTAGGCACAGTTCCAGCTCTGAGAATATGAGTATAACCAAAATATATAAAGATTTTTGCCTTCATGGAATTTACATTCAAGTTGGAAGTGGGGAGAAGGAGTTAGAAAAATAATTAAATAAAAAAAAAAACGGTGCACATGTGTCAGATGTTGGTAAGTGCTATGGAAAAATATAAAGCAAGAAGTGGGCTGTGGTAGAGTTGAATTTTAAATAGGGTCATCAGGGACAGTATCACTGACATTTGAGCAAAGATCAGGAGGTGAAGAAGAGAGCTGTGCAGATATCTTGGGGAAGGTACTCTATTATCTTTGCTTGAAAACTGGGGAGAAGGAGATCTTCAACTCATAGAAATAAAATGTAAATAATGGCATTTCAGATGTCAATTAGGAAGATGGTTTTGGTGCAAAGACCTTCTTGGAGTGCTGTGAATCATGCCATGCACATCACTGCCAGAACAGCTAGTGGGAAAGGCCAACCTAGGAGAGGGGTTTTGAGTAACTCTTCCAAAGGTGAAGGCTATACTACCTGGCAAGTTACAGCCAATGAATGGATCTGCAGTAAAAAGTTGAAGGCTCCCAGGAACATGGTAGGATGCCAGAAGACATTTAAACATCAAGAAGAGAGAAAAAAAAATCTACTTTATTTTACAGTCATCTTTCTAACTTTTAACTTGACTTCAGCAATGTCTCTTTAGACCTTTGAATCTGTGCGGGGTCTGGGCATTATCTGGTTCTCTGTAAGTCTAATAATGATCCTATGTTCCCATGATTCAAACTTAAAAATAAAGGTTAGAAGTGTAACTAAGGAGGTCTCTCTGGGTTGATAGAGGAAGTGAGGAGGAACCATGAGTGGCTTCTAATATTTCTTATATGATATCCTTACTTCTGGATGTCCAGTCTTTTTTTCATAAACTCTGGGTAATTATGTCTCTGACACCAAGGTGAGGGCTGGCATATTTCTTTGAACTATGTAGTGCTTGTAACTCTTAAGCTCTATCTGTCAACACTCATTGTCTGAATGCCCCCACTTATTTCCCAGAGTGCCATGCCATTTCCTTAGTTCACTCTTTCTTCCTCTAATCTCCGGGACAATTAAATGTCCCCAGTCAGGGGCACCATGTATGCCGTGCAGATTGTACCACACACAAGGAGACCTAACCAAGGGTCAAGTGGGAACTAAACTTCACTCTCTGGTTTACTTGCCAAGCCATGTTCCCTGTCATCGAGCAGTGTCCATCTGGGGAAAGAGATGTCCTTTTCTAATTTAGCCGAAACAACTTATGTCAGTCAAGCCATGTTCCCTTGTGGCTGCAATCACCCAAAAGGGGCGCCTTTTCGAATTCACACAATGGAAACTTAGGGGCTAACAGTGGCCCAATTTCAGTTTTCAAGGCATATCTTCAATGAAAACCTCTCTCCCTCTATCTTTCTACATGCACAAGCAGACATACCCAAAAGATCTTGTGCATTTGTGTGGTTACAGGCACATTACGAAAAATGTCGATCATTAAGAAAAACTCATTTCGTTCCTCAAGTTTTGTTTCATCAAAGCTGTGGGCTGTAATTATACTGGAAACAAGCCAAGGTTGTTGTCCACCTAAAGCACTTCAGAATGAGTAACTATCAATGAAGTAAAAGCAGGCCTGGTTTACACTCCCATTTTAATGTTGTCCAAACCTTAGGATTATAGGGATGTAGAGAGCCTTGACAGGTTACTCCACCTCTAGGAAGTGCTCTACCTAAATCATTACAAACAGGGTGGATTACTTTGCACAGGGTCAGAAAAAAATGGCTTGGAGTCAGAAACAGCGGTTGAGTCTGAAAGCCAAGCTCTGAGTGGTAGACATGAGGCAGGTTTGTTACAGAAACAGCTGGATTTGCTCCCATGGCAGTGAAGTGGGCTGCCTTCCGCTTGTGTGAACTAGGAATTGTACTTAACTCATTGCTTTGCAGTTAAAAGCAGGGGCTTTGGAGCTGGATTTCTAAGATTCGCGTTTAAATTCTCTTTTTTTTTTTTTTTTTTTTTGCGGTACGCGGGCCTCTCACTGTTGTGGCCTCTCCCGTTGCGGAGCACAGGCTCCGGACGCGCAGGCTCAGCGGCCATGGCTCACGGGCCCAGCCGCTCCGTGGCATGCGGGATCCTCCCGGACCGGGGCACGAACCTGTGTCCCCTGCATCGGCAGGCGGACTCTCAACCACTGTGCCACCAGGGGCAGGGAAGCCCTAAATTCTACCTCTTACCTGCTGTATTAACTTAACCAATTCCCTTAACTGCTCTGTGATTCTGTTTTCTCATCACCATTGTTGACATCTTCTCCATCATCACCATAATCCTCACCCCCCTCCTCACCATCATCTAATTCTTGCCCCTCTTCCTTCAGCAGCTTTCTCCTACAGCTGGACACTAAGCTGCTTTTGTCTGTAGTTCTTTTCCTTTCTATATATCACTGTGCTTGCCAAGTTATTTCCAAGCACCAGATTGGGCTTTCCTCAGTGTCTGGGTTCCTCCTGAGTAGACATCCTGGAAATCACCTGGATACAGACTGTTTCAATTCAATTGAATCCAAAGTTAACAGATGGTGTTCCCTACAGGAGGAGAGAGTTAGGGGTTTAAGGTGTTCAGAAAAATAAATTGGATAAAAAGAAAATATTACTCCTAACAATCTTTGTGAACTTATTTGGATTCGATTTAAAGAAAATATATAGGCTTTATGCGCATCATAAAAATGAGAGCTATCAGTTTTTTGAACAGATACTATGCACTAAGTACAAGCCTGGATTTTTAAAAATACAGATATTTTAGCTATCTTGCTGGATAAATATTCTGATGAGGAAATATGAGGAAACTGTAATGCACAGTAATGAGAGACTTATAAAAGGCAGTGCTAGTTCATGCTCTTTCTCTGACACAATTTTCTCCAATATATTAGTTTGATCTTTTTTTCTGACCTCTGGATGCCCTAAACATGTGTATGAAGCATAACTCAGTCATAGATAATAAAGGCAGCTTTTTTCAGTTGACACATTTAATTATTTCTTACTATGAAAGTAATACATAATCAATATACGAAATTTTGAAACAACAGATTTGTGACTTGCCTAAGGTCAGGCTGGTCTAATAAGTGGCACAGTCAAGGCTTAACCTTCCCTGAGAATCTATGCTCTCAGCCACAGTTTTGTATGAAACCATTTCCCTATGTTGGTCTCCTTTGGCTGACTCACATACAGGGTCAAATTCATTGTTATTTAACATACTGGCACATCTCAGTCCAGGGCATTTGTTTGTTTTGCACAGTTCCATCTGTCTTTGACATAGGTTAACAGTATGGAACTTCTCTTGGCCAAATAGGCAGCAAATAGTAGTAGTATTGGGGGATAGTAGTAACACCTTCATGATAGCAAATGTAACTGGAGAAGCCGGTGAGGCAAATGGAATGATACATGATAAACTGTCTCCTTTCAGAGACTATCTAGTGATCTGAAAATGTAAGTTTAGCTTGATGGCAATGCTGTCATATTATATGCAAATTAGTAAATTTTTGGCATACTGTTTGGCCAGGGGAGGTCCAAGGTCACCACCTCCTTTACTTGTGTTTCCCCAAGCTCTATTTCTGCTGATGGGGGTGTTTGTTTGCTTTGTTGAGAATCATACTTTAAGATGATGCCTGCATAAATACATCATCACATTAGTTTCCTTGGTAAATATTGGTTTACTTCTCTTTTTAGTTTACAATTAAGCTCAGAGTAAGCCCTATAAAGTGATGGAGAAAATACGTTATCAGGGTCTCAGCCCCTTCATCCATCATATTAAGGGTTAGGTTAGATCATAACTGAAGACTTTTCCATCTCTCAGGTTTATTAAACTTTCCATTAGTCACAACAGTGGAAGAAATTTCAGGACCTGGGATCACATTAACAATTTTTTTTTTCAGCAAGTTTGGGTGTATTCCAGGAAATGTTGCTAGTTCATTTCCTGCCAGATGAAGAGAGTGGAATTTGTGATTTTCATCAATTGATGAGTGTCAGGTAATATTCATGACAAACTGACTTCAGGAGGGAAGCTGACATTTAGTAAAAACATCAAAATGATAGGAGGTGAGGAACTGGACCCCATTTCTCATGTGTGAAGTGCAATAAAGTGAAATTAAGTTCTCTGCCACAAACATGTTCAGTGAAGTATAAAAAAATCTCCAGTTACAATTCTGGCTTATAAAAATAATATCGCACTCCTTTCCTTTACCCTCGGAGCCTGAATGGAATGTAGACAGAATAATGACTGTCCAATTAGGCGCCACAGCGATTTTGAGGAGGTGTGGTAGGAAATGCACAGGTGGTAGATGCAGAGAGACTTCCTTAGATTCTTGATTACCCCTCTTACTGGTGTGTGAGCTTAATCATGTTATTTAATTTCTCTGAGCCTACATTTTCTCATCTATAAAATGAAAATAATAAAATGCTCCTCAGAGGTTTTTTGAAAATATTAAATTTTAACATACAGGTGATGGCTACTGCTCAGCCTAGGTCCACAGCTTCGTACTCAAAATTTTGCAATCTAAAAGTTGTAAAAATTATTTTCTTGAAACCCCCTTGGTGGCAAAACCTCAACTGTCTGATCTGATTTCACTTGGTAGAAATTTTTACCTGATCATGTGAAGCTATTTACAGTCTTTACCTTACTCGGGGTGAATATTCATATACTTTACTGCATAAATATAAGTGTTTGATAATTTGTGCTGTCTCAGACCACTCTAGGGGGTATATAATGTACAATTTAATATCTGTTTAAAATTTAAAATTTGCTGAATTCTGAAATGTACATGGCCCCAAGGATTTCTGATAAGGGATTTTAGGCCTATATTTATTTCCTGCTTTCAGAATGAATGAATATGGAAAAATTTTTGTATTGGCTTATTCTAGTTAATATCATATGTGGTCATTTTGGTAAAATAATCTCTAGGATTTTTTCCTATATTGTTTGAAGGAATATTTTCATATTATCTGAACTAAGATTTATCATTATAACCACCTCAGAGGTCAGATTTGACAAAGACCTTAATACCTAGAACCCAGCGAGTCTTATGATAAGATAAAAAATATTCCACACTTTGGTTTAGTTTGACTAAGTTAACAAGGCATTGTTACCTATAGTAGTTGGTTAATAAACATTATTGAGAAGAGTTTAAATTCCAAAAAATATGCATGAACCTTATGATACTATGACAGTAGTTGGATGAATAAAATTTAATAGATTCTCAGCTTCTGTGAATATCTTTCAATTGGACATCTTTTCAAGAGAGTATAATTTCTGCAAGGCTTTTACATATTTGGCTCAGCTTTTGGTCTCTCTCTTTTTTTTTTATTTTAGAAAAGCTGCATTTGTTATTAAAAAAGGCAAATCAAGTACTCTCTTGACTCTTAAACTTCTTACTCACACCTAAATATTATTCTTACACTTAGTATTGAGTTTACACTTAGTATTGAGTTTCTGTATTTATTTTATTTATTTATTTATTTATTTATTTATTTATTTATTTATGCGGCATGCGGGCCTCTCACTGTTGTGGCCTCTCCCGTTGCGGAGCACAGGCTCCGGACGCACAGGCTCAGCGGCCATGGCTCACGGGCCCAGCCGCTCCGTGGCATGCGGGATCCTCCCGGACCGGGGCACGAACCCGTGTCTCCTGCATCGGCAGGCGGACTCTCAACCACTGCACCACCAGGGAAGCCCAAGTTTCTGTATTTATTGCTAGAAGTTGTGGCAGCCTAAGAAAGCTATAGATATGGATATACAACCAAAGGTCGGAGCCAGGTTCTATCCATGGTATTGAAGCAGTCTTGTTCTGTTGCCAAGAGCAGAAGCCACAGGATCAAAACCAAAGGATCAATTGCCTGAAGTGCTCATAACTCATTTAAGACAAATTCCAGGTTTAAATGAGCCTGTATCAAATAGATTTTCCTGTATTAAGAGGATGTTTTTGTAGTTTAAGATGTGAAAGAGAGAAGACTATCAGAAGACTATACTCCATATACATGGTGAACAGACCAGTATAATTCACAAGATACTAAAGAGAAATTATTTGTAGGCTACACAGTCACTGGGTAAAAATGAAAGTAATGTATTTAATTATCCTTTGGAGGGCTCTTTACATTATTTTTATGAATGCAGTAGAAACATTGAAAAGCTGAAGAAAAAATAAGAAATTAACTTACATGAAAGTTGGCTTATTAATTGTCCTTTCATGTAGAAATGTGTTTTATTGTGTTTAGAACAATGTAATTTCAGAAGTAGTGAAAGTGTCTTAACTCATAAAAGGAAGCAAACAGAAATGGGATCAGAGAAAACATATTTTGAACCTTAGAAGAGATGAGAGTTTGGGCATGTCAAGGTGCTTGCTTTTTGTTCTCAGACCACTTTTGGTGCCATTCGCTTCTAAGACAGAGAAATGTACATGGTTAAAGGCACCAGGGTGAGAAGTGTGTTTTAATACCTCTACTTTATTCACCTTTTTTCTCCAATAGTGGAGAAAACCATCCTCAATTCTCTTCTCTCCCCTTTATGAAGCCAGCCCGCCCAGGTATGTTTTGAATTTGAAAGATTCCCTTGAATTATGGAATTAAAGACCTTTTTGTATTTAACACGATTGCAGAAACTACAGATTAGGGTTTTCTGAGCAAGAGGATTATCTTGGTGCCCATGAAGTCATTCAGTTGACTTGCTAAGAGCATCTCAGTTATGATATGGAAATTTTTGAGCTAATCTTCTTTAGAAAATCTAGTAATGGCTGGAGTCTGCACCCCCTCTTGCCTTCCCAACACTCTATGTTACAGTGAGCCAGAGGAAGCTTTTAAAAATACAATTCATACTTAATTCTCTCACCTAGTTAAAACTGTTCAATGCTTTCTTTTACTCTCAGGAAAAACACAGAGGGTGGTAATATGGCTTACAAGGCTCTGTAATAACGTAGCTTCTGCGTACTACTCTCTAATCTCTGCAGTCCAGAAACACTGACCTTGTTTTAGTTTCTTGGAAATTCCAGGATGGTAGAGATTATGTTTTATTTATTTATTTATATTTTTTACATCTTTATTGGAGTATAATTGCTTTACAATGGTGTGTTAGTTTCTGCTTTATAACAAAGTGAATCAATTATACATATACATATGTTCCCATATCTCTTCCCTCTTACGTCTCCCTCCCTTCTACCCTCCCTATCCCACCCCTCCAGGTGGTCACAAAACACCCAGCTGATCTCCCTGTGCTATGTGGCTGCTTCCCACTAGCTATCTACCTTACGTTTGTTAGTGTGTATATGTCCATGCCTCTATCTCGCTTTGTCACAGCTCACCCTTCCCCCTCCCCATATCCTCAAGTCCATTCTCTAGTAGGTCTGTGTCTTTATTCCTGTCTCACCCCTAGGTTCTTCATAACATTTTTTTTTCTTAAATTCCATATATATGTGTTAGCATACAGTATTTGTCTTTCTCTTTCTGAATTACTTCACTCTGTATGACAGACTCTAGGTCTATCCACCTCATTACAAATAGCTCAATTTCGTTTCCTTTTATGGCTGAGTAATATTCCACTGTATATATGTGCCACATCTTCTTTATCCATTAATCTGATGATGGACACTTAGGTTGTTTCCATTTCCGGGCTATTGTAAATAGACCTGCAATGAACATTTTGGTACATGACTTTTTGAATTTTGGTTTTCTCAGGTTATATACCCAGTAGTGGGATTGCTGGGTCATATGGTAGTTCTATTTTTAGTTTTTTAAGGAACCTCCATACTGTTCTCCATAGTGGCTGTACCAATTCACATTCCCACCAGCAGTGCAAGAGTGTTCCCTTTTCCCCACACCCTCTCCAGCACTTATTGTTTCTAGATTTTTTGATGATGGCCATTCTGACTGGTGTGAGATGATATCTCATTGTAGTTTTGATTTGCATTTCTCTAATGATTAATGATGTTGAGCATTCATTCATGTGTTTTTTGCCATTCTGTATATCTTCTTTGGAGAAATGTCTATTTAGGTCTTCTGCCCATTTTTGGATGGGGTTGTTTGTATTTTTGTTATTGAGCTGCATGAGCTGCTTGTAAATTTTGGAGATTAATCCTTTGTCATTTGCTTCATTTGCAAATATTTTCTCCCATTCTGAGTGTTGTCTTTTGGTCTTGTTTATGGTTTCCTTTGCTGTGCAAAAGATTTTAAGTTTCATTAGGTCCCATTTGTTTATTTTTGTTTTTATATCCATTTCTCTAGGAGGTGGGTCAAAAAGGATCTTGCTGTGATTTATGTCTTAGAGTGATCTGCCTATGTTTTCCTCTAAGAGTTTGATAGTTTCTGGCCTTATATTTAGGTCTTTAATCCATTTTGAGCTTATTTTTGTGTATGGTGTTAGGCAGTGATCTAATCTCATACTTTTACATGTACTGTCCAGTTTTCCCAGCACCACTTATTGAAGAGGCTGTCCTTTCTCCACTGTACATTCCTGCCTCCTTTATCAAAGTTAAGGTGACCATATATGTGGGGTTTATCTCTGAGCTTTCTATCCTGTTCCATTGATCTGTATTTCTGTTTTTGTGCCAGTACCATACTGCCTTGATTACTGTAGCTTTGTAGTATAGTCTGAAGTCAGGGAGCCTGATTCCTCCAGCTCCATTTTTCGTTCTCAAGATTGCTTTGGCTATTCGGGGTCTTTTTTGTTTCCATACAAATTGTGAAATTTTTTGTTCTAGTTCTGTGAAAAATACCAGTGGTAGTTTGATAGGGATTGCATTGAATCTGTAGATTGCTTTGGGTAGTAGAATCATTTTCACAATGTTGAGTCTTCCAATCCAAGACCATGGTATATCTCTCCATCTATTTGTATCATCTTTAATTTCTTTCATCAGTGTCTTATAATTTTCTGCATACAGGTTTTTTGTCTCCTTAGGTAGGTTTATTCCTAGGTACTTTATTCTTTTTGTTGCAATGGTAAATGGGAGTGTTTCCTCAATTTCTCTTTCAGATTTTTCATCATTAGTGTATAGGAATGCCAGAGATTTCTGTGCATTAATTTTGTATCCTGCTACTTTACCAAATTCATTGATTAGCTCTAGTAGTTTTCTCGTAGCATCTTTAGTATTTTCTATGTATAGTATCATGTCATCTGCAAACAGTGACAGTTTTACTTCTTCTTTTCTGATTTGGATTCCTTTTATTTCGTTTTCTTCTCTGATTACTGTGGCTAAAACCTCCAAAACTATGCTGAATAAGAGTGGTGAGAGTGGGCAACCTTGTCTTGTTCCTGATCTTAGCGGAAATGCTTTCAGTTTTTCACCATTGAGGATGATGTTGGCTGTGGGTTTGTCATATATGGCCTTTATTATGTTGAGGAAAGTTCCCTCTATGCCTACTTTCTTGAGGGTTTTTATCATAAATGGGTGTTGAATTTTGTCAAAAGCGTTCTCTGCATCTATAGAGATGATCATATGGTTTTTCTCCTTCAATTTGTTCATATGGTTTATCACATTGATTGATTTGTGTATATTGCAGAATCCTAGCATTCCTGGAATAAACCCCACTTGATCATGGTGTATGATCCTTTTAATGTGCTGTTGGATTCTGTTTGCTAGTAATTTGTTGAGGACTTTTGCCTCTATGTTCATCAGTGATATTGGCCTGTAGTTTTCTTTCTTTGTGACATCCTTGTCTGGTTTTGGTATCAAGGTGATGGTGGCCTTGTAGAATGAATTTGGGAGTGTTCCTCCCTCTGCTATATTTTGGAAGAGTTTGAGAATAGGTGTTAGCTCTTTTCTAAATGTTTGATAGAATTCGCCTGTGAAGCCATCTGGTCCTGGGCCTTTGTTTGTTGTAAGATTTTTAATCACAGTTTCAATTTCAGTGCTTGTGATTGGTATGTTCATATTTTCTATTTCTTCCTGATTCAGTCTTGGCAGGTTGTGCATTTCTAAGAATTTGTCCATTTCTTCCAGGTTGTCCCTTTTATTGGCATAGAGTTGCTTGTAGTAATCTCTCATGATCTTTTGTATTTCTGCAGTGTCAGTTGTTACTTCTCCTTTTTCATTTTTAATTCTATTGATTTGAGTCTTCTCCCTTTTTTTCTTGATGAGTCTGGCTAATGGTTTATCTATTTTGTTTATCTTCTCAAAGAACCAGCTTTTAGTTTTATCGATCTTTGCTATTGTTTCCTTCATTTCTTTTTCATTTATTTCTGATCTGATTTTTATGATTTCTTTCCTTCTGCTAACTTTGGGGTTTTTTTGTTCTTCTTTCTCTAATTGCTTTAGGTGCAAGGTTAGGTTGTTTATTCGAGATGTTTCCTGTTTCTTAAGGTGGGCTTGTATTGCTATAAACTCCCCTCTTAGAACTGTTTTTCCTGCATCCCATAGGTTTTGGGTCATCGTGTCTCCATTGTCATTTGTTTCTAGGTATTTTTTAATTTCCTCTTTGATTTCTTCAGTGATCACTTCGTTATTAAGTGGTGTATTATTTAGCCTCCATGTGTTCGTACTTTTTACAGATCTTTTCCTGTAATTGATATCTAGTCTCATGGCATTGTGGTCAGAAAAGATACTTGATACAATTTCAATTTTCTTAAATTTACCAAGGCTTGATTTGTGACCCAAGATATGATCTATCCTGGAGAATGTTCCATGAGCACTGGAGAAAAATGTGTATTCTGTTGTTTTTGGATGGAGTGTCCTATAAATATCAATTAAGTCCATCTTGTTTAATGTATCATTTAAAGCTTGTGTTTCCTTATTTATTTTCATTTTG
Source organism: Delphinapterus leucas (assembly GCF_059928025.1). Lineage (NCBI taxonomy): Eukaryota > Metazoa > Chordata > Mammalia > Artiodactyla > Monodontidae > Delphinapterus > Delphinapterus leucas. The sequence continues at coordinate 16,678,678 of NC_143135.1, forward strand.
GATGATCTGTCCATGGGTGAAAGTGGGGTGTTAAAGTCCCCTACTATGAATGTGTTACTGTCGATTTCCCCTTTTATGGCTGTTAGTATTTGCCTTATGTATTGAGGTGCTCCTATGTTGGATGCATAAATATTTACAATTGTTATATCTTCTTCTTGGATCATTATGTAGTGTCCTTCTTTGTCCCTTGTAATAGTCTTTATTTGTCTGATATGAGGAGTGCTACTCTAGCTTTCTTTTGATTTCCATATGCATGGCATATCTTTTTCCATCCCCTTACTTTCAGTCTGTATGTGTCTCTAGGTCTGAAGAGGGTCTCTTGTAGAGAGCATATATATGGGTCTTGTTTTTGTATCCATTCAGCCAGTCTGTGTCTTTTGGTGGGAGCATTTAGTCCATTTACTTTTAAGGTAATTTTCGATATGTATATTCCTATTCCCATTTTCTAAATTGTTTTGGGTTCATTATTGTAGGTGTTTTCCTTCTCTTGTGTTTCTTGCCTAGAGAAGTTCCTTTAGCATTTGTTGTAAAGCTGGTTTGGTGGTGCTGAACTCTCTCAGCTTTTGCTTGTCTGTAAAGGTTTTAATTTCTGCATCAAATCTGAATGAGATCCTTGCTGGGTAGAGTAATCTTGGTTGTAGTTTTTCTCCTTCATCACTTTCAGTATGTCCTGCCACTCCCTTCTGGCTTGCAGAGTTTCTGCTGAGAGATCAGCTGCTAACCTTATGGGGATTCCCTTGTGTGTTATTTGTTGTTTTTCCCTTGCTGCTTTTAATATGCTTTCTTTGTATTTAATTTTTGACAGTTTGATTAATATGTGTCTTGGCGTATTTCTCCTTGGATTTATCCTGTATGGGACTCTCTGTGCTTCCTGGACTTGATTAACTATTTCCTTTCCCATATTAGGGAAGTTTTCAACTATAATCTCTTCAAATATTTTCTCAGTCCCTTTATTTTTCTCTTCTTCTTCTGGGACCCCTATAATTCGAATGTTGGTGCATTTAATGTTGTCCCTGAGGTCTCTGAGACTGTCCTTAGTTCTTTTCATTCTTTTTCCTTTATTCTGCTCTGCAGTAGTTATTTCCACTATTTTATCTTCCAGGTCACTTATCCGTTCTTCTGCCTCAGTTACTCTGCTATTGATCCCATCTAGAGTATTTTTAATTTCATTTATTGTGTTGTTTGTCATTGCTTGTTTCATCTTTAGTTCTTCTAGGTCCTTGTTAAATGTTTCTTGCATTTTGTCTATTCTATTTCCAAGATTTTGGATCATCTTTACTATCATTACTCTGAATTCTTTTTCAGGTGGACTGCCTATTTCCTGTTCATTTGTTAGGTCTGGTGGGTTTTTATCTTGCTCCTTCATCTGCTGTGTGTTTTTCTGTCTTCTCATTTTGCTTATCTTACTGTGTTTGGGGTCTCCTTTTCGCAGGCTGCAGGTTCGTAGTTCCTGTTGTTTTTGGTGTCTGTCTCCAGTGGCTAAGGTTGGTTCAGTGGGCTGTGTAGGCTTCCTGGTGGAGGGGACTAGTGCCTGTATTCTGGTGGATGAGGCTGGATCTTGTCTTTCTGGTGGGCAGGTCCACGTCTGGTGTTGTGTTTTGGGGTGTCTGTGGACTTTTTATGATTTTAGGCAGCCTCTCTGCTAATGGGTGGGGTTGTGTTCCTGTCTTGCTAGTTGTTTGGCATAGGGTGTCCAGCACTGTAGCTTGCTGGTCGTTGAGTGAAGCTGGGTGCTGGTGTTGAGATGGAGATCTCTGGGAGATTTTCGCCATTTGATATTATGTGGAGCTGGGAGGTCTCTTGTGGACCAGTGTCCTGAAGTTGGCTCTCCCACCTCAGAGGCAGAGCCCTGACTCCTGGCTGGAGCACCAAGAGCCTTTCATCCACACGGCTTAGAATAAAAGGGAGAAAAAGTAGAAAGAAAGAATTAGTAGAAGTAGAAAGAAAGAGAGAAATTAAGAAAGAAAGAAAGGAGGGAGGGAGGGAGGAAGGAAGGAAGGAGGGAAGGGAGGAAAAAAGAATGAAAGCAAGAAGATAAAGTAAAATAAAATAAGGTAAGATAAAATAAAATAAAGTTATTAAAATAAATATTAAGAAAAAAATTTTTTTAAAAAAAAGGACGGATAGAACCCTAGGACAAATGGTGGAAGCAAAGCTATAAAGACAAAATCTCACACAGAAGCATACACATACACACTCACAAAAAGAGGAAAAGGGGAAAAAATCATAAATCTTGCTCTCAAAGTCCACCTCCTCTGTGTGGGAAGATTCGTTGTCTATTCATGTATTCCACACATGCAGGGTACATCAAGTTGATTGTGGAGGTTTAATCCGCTGCTTCTGAGGCGGCTGGGAGAGATTTCCCTTTCTCTTCTGTGTTCTCACAGCTCCCGGGGCTCAGCTCCCGGGGCTCAGCCTCTGCGTGTAGGTCGCTGGAGGGCGTCTGTTGTTTGCTCAGACAGGACGGAGTTAAAGGAGCCGCTGATTCGTGGACTCTGGCTCACTCAGGCCGGGGTGGGGCGGGGGCGGTGGGGAGGGAGGGGCACGGAGTGCAGGGCGAGGCTGCGGCGGCAGAGGCCAGCGTGACGTTGCACCAGCCTGAGGCGCGCTGTGCGTTCTCCCGGGGAGCTTGTCCCTGGATCCTGGGACCCTGACAGTGGCGGGCTGCACAGGCTCCCCAGAAGGGGGGTGTGGAGAGTGCCCTGTGCTCGCACACAGGCTTCTTGGTGGCGGCAGCAGCAGCCTTAGCGTCTCATGCCCGTCTCTGGGGTCCGCGCTTTTAGTCGCGGCTCGCGCTCGTCTCTGGAGCTCCTTTAAGTGGCGCTCTTAGTCCCCTGTCCTCGCGCACCAGGAAACAAAGAGGGAAGAAAAAGTCTCTTGCCTCTTCGGCAGGTCCAAACTTTTCCCCGGACTCCCTCCCGGCTAGCTGTGGCGCACTAACCCCCTGCAGGCTGTGTTCACACCACCAACCCCAGTCCTCTTCCTGGGATCTGACGGAAGCCCGAGTCTCAGCTCCCAGCCCCGCCCGCCCCGGCGGGTGAGCAGACAAGCCTCTCCAGCTGGTGAGTGCCGGTCGCTCTGTGCGGGAATCTCTCCGCTTTGCCCTCCGCACCCCTGCTGCTGTGCTCTCCTCCGTGGCTCCGAAGCTTTCCCCCCTGCCACCCGCAGTCTCCGCCCGCGAAGGGGCTTCCTAGTGTGTGGGAAACCTTTCCTCCTTTACAGCTCCCGCCCCCTGGTGTAGGTCCCGTCCCTATCCTTTTGTCTCTGTTTATTCTTTTTTCTTTTGCCCTACCCAGGTATGTGGGGAGTTTCTTGCCTTTTGGGAGGTCTGAGGTCTTCTGCCAGCGTTCAGTAGGTGTTCTGTGAGAGTTGTTCCACGTGTAGATGTATTTCTGTTGTATCTGTGGGGAGAAAGGTGATCTCCGCCTCTTACTCTTCCGCCATCTTCCCCTGGTCCTCTATGTTTTATTTACTGCTGTATTTCTAGTGCCTAGCACTGTGCCATGATTGACAAATATTTCTTAAATGAATGAATGAAAGAAGGAATGAGTGAAATGTTGGTGCCATTCTAGTTAGTTTTGGTGAAACTTCCCCATTTCTGCTATTATCCCTTATTACACAAAAATATGTTGAGTACTTACTATGTGCCAGGCACTGTGCTAGGCAGTGTTAAACGACACTTACAATGTACAATAACTGAGCTGTTGAGAATTAAGGATGGCCTCAGAGTAGGTTACAGTTTCAGATAGATTTGGAGATCTAATATGCAGAACGGTGGAAAGTATAACTGTAAAACTCTACCTTTTTGCTGCTTTTAGACTAGACACAAGATTTAATTTCCAGGGAGGCAGAGATGCTTTATTATTTTTTAAAATTAATTAATTAATTAATTTTGGCTGTGTTGCATCTTCGTTGCAGTGCGCTGGCTTCTCATTGCAGTGGCTTCTCTTGTTGCGGAGCAGGGGCTCTAGGCGCATGCGCTTCAGTAGTTGCAGCACGTGGGCTCGTAGTTGCAGCACGTGGGCCCTAGAGCGCATGGATTTCAGTAGCTGTGGTTCACGGGCTCTAGAGAGCAGACTCAGTAGTTGTGGTGCACAGGCTTAGTTGCTCCGAGGCATGTGGGATCTTCCGGGACCAGGGATCGAACCTGTGTCCTCTGCATTGGTAGGTGGGTTCTTAACCACTGCGCCCCCAGGGAAGTCCTAGAGATGATTTTAAAACAAAGGTGAAGCACAATGTTTACTAATGTCTGCCATATTCATGCTTGAAGAGTAGCATATGAAGAGATAACAGATGTCTGTGCTACCTTGAGGTTCTTAAGTGAAGAGACCTGAAACTACCCTCACTCATTTCCTGCCCCCTAATTTTTTTTATCTTGGGCATAAGAGGAATGAAATCATGGACTGTTATGAAAGCCTGTTCTAGGTCTGAAGGACTTTAGATGCTTTACTGTGTCATTTTATAAATGAAGTGCTCAAGTGTTCAAAGCTTCTTTGGCAAATAGTGGCAGAATTACCATCTCTTCTAGAGGGACCTGGTGTAGTAGAACAGAGGGGTATTTGGAAGAAGCTAAATTAGAACTGACCTATTCTGCAGAGGGATTATCATTGAAGAACAATTTAATGTTTCTTTTGTATCTGTTACATGATTTGATCCAAATTGGCTTTTGGGGAAAGTTTTTTATTCCCTCTTTTTTTTTTTTATATTGACAGCATGTACATGAAACAGATAAATGTTTAGAGTATATATATATATATATATATATATATATATATTTACTGTTTGATTTGCTTCTTTATTTTTTTCTAAAAGACAACTAATTTGAGTGTGACTACCCTGAATATTATTTTCTGCTAATAACGGTAATAAATTGTCACAGGATTGGTCATTCACGCCAGACTTGTAACTTTATAACACCAATTTAAAAGTAGAGTTTTGAAATTTTAGGGAAGAAAAGTAGGGCTTAGGGTATGAGTGTTCCCCCATTCCCCCAGGAAAGGATAATTTGCATAGAAGTAACTTTATGATAAATCACCTCTTTTGTCCAATTCTTGAACTGCATGCAGTAGTCTCTCATCAAAGAGGCCTTCATTCTAGTGAGTTTTACAAAAAGAAGTCCAAGTTCCTCATCTGTATTAAGGGCTATAATTGTCTGAACCTTTTAGTCAATCTCAGATCATTTCACATTATAGTCACAGTCTTTGAGGCTGTTCTCAGTTAAATTATCTTCTGTTTAAATATTATACTATCTCCACTTGACACATCAACAAACATTATGAGTCATAGAAATCATAAGTATGAGAGGCTTTTTAGCTCCCCTCCCCACTCTTCTTCTTTCTTTTCTTTTTCTTTTTTCTTTTCTGGTCAGTAAAGATGCCTTTTATCATCTGGTTATTACATCTACGATTAAACGCAAGCTTCAAGATAATAATTTTCTCTTTGAATCATGTACAATTATTTCCCAGTGTTTCCTCAGAACAATTGAATAGAAACTTGCTCCATGTTAAAGGAATTTCCAAACAAGTTTTTATTTGGAAAATTCTGCATAAGATACCACCACTCTTGGACATTCATAACAGGTGAACAGATTGGTCTCCAAGAAGTGCTTCAGTAAAAAAACCAAAAATTTCTTTAACCCAGGATTTCCTAAACTAAGTTGACTTTTGAACCACTTTCATTAATACCAAGTAGTATCGTGCTATGGAAGTTGCTCTTTTAGTCCAAGCTATTGAATATAGGTTCTCCTAATACTCATAAATCAGCTTGGGATTTAATTCTGGGAATGAGAGTGTATGTCAGCTCATGATATCTGTGACCCTATGGATGACTTCCACTGTGGTTTGTTTCGCTGGTCTGATAGCTAATGTAGATATTCTATTCTTTCAGCAATGCTTCAGGTACAACTTTCTATTCCACTGAGGAGGACAACTTTCTTAGACAGAAGAAAACATTTCTTTGGAAAAAAGCATAAAATTGTTCTCTTTTCCTGCTAAAATCCAAATATGTTATTAGGCTCATTTTGGGAGAAACATGGAACTTTGATTCTGACATTTGTTCATAAGCTTGTTAGGAATGAATTGTTGTGATACCCTTGCCCAATAAGTGTCAAAGATTAGTATATTATAACACATAACATAATAGTATATGTTATACTATTATACTACAGAATGTATACTATAATAGTATATATAGTATAATAATATCATATAATATTGTGTAATGGTATAGCTATAAGATAATCATGGTACAATTCTCAAGGAATAGTATAAGCACAGGACGTGATGACCCAGTGAAGGCCGGCTGGTTATAGTGGAGCTGGGGATCCATTAGTATGTGACCACTAGAGAAATTCTTTAAGACTGCTCTGGGGATGTTCTTACACATTTGTAGCTTGGCTTCACAATAGGTTGAATGTAGTTACAGATCACTTGGTGAATTCATATAAAGCATTATCCTTTTCCAAAAATTGTCATCTTTGTTTTTCATGTGTATCCCTGCCTGTCTTCACAATATACCCTTATTTAACCTCATTTTTGTTCCCAGCGCTCCTTCCTCTGGCCTGATGAACTGTTTCTATAGTTTATGAAGGATGTAGAGTCACAATGAGCTTTCTATCAGAGTCTCAACTTCACTAGGTTTAAAGTACTCCTTGTGGTTTTAGTAAAATGGAAACAGTTGTTGCTTGCATAACTGATACAGATGAATCTGGTGCCACCCCCTCCCTGGTCTTAGGTGCTGCTTGAACTTTACCAGAGGAGGAAGTGGTCAGCCCCTACGTCATGCTCCTCAAAATCCTTCTTAGAAAGATGCTTGACTCCTGTGCCAGTAAAGCCACCGAGGAACTTAAACAAACTGGTTTGGGCCTCACGGAGGAAGTAATCTGCACTGTCAAGGAAGAGAGAGAATGGCTTTCCCACAGGAAGGAGCTTGGATGGCATAAGGAAGATAAATTGCCCTGAATGAATGGGTGAATAAAACCCTCGACAGTTTGAATTCCTTTGGAGGAACCTGGGAGTTAAGCATTTTCTTTCTTCTCCCTTTATCTCTTGTCTGTCTCATATTTCAGTTTTATTGCCCCTCTTTCACTGCCCATGGTGCTGAATTATGATGAGACCCAGACTTTTAACCTTAGCTATTTCCTGACCTCCACACCTTCTTTTAAGGTAGATAATGACGCAGTTTACTTCTTTCACTGCAGTCATGACTATTACTAAAATTTTTACAATAGTCACATCTAATTTCTTATGCTTCCCCTTCACCAATGCACTGGGCAATGTGTCTGGCAGGAAAAGTACAGGCAGTATCTCTGGCTAAAATAACATCAAAGGGCATAGCTAAGACCCAGCAAGTGTTCTTACTTAATCAGAGAAGTATGCTGGGATGGTTCAGAATGCTCATGGTTGGGCTTCTTCTCTGCAGAGACCAGCCTAAGCTGGACATGGGTTCCAATTCTCACTCTAAATTTACTAGTTATATTGCCTAAAGGCAATTACCTAATCTTAGTTTGATTTGCTCATCTGTCATTTGAGGGACTAGCAATAGCTATCTCATAGGATTGTTCTGAGTATATGAGATAACATAAAAAGTTTAACACAGAGCCTGGCATAGATGTTCAATTAATGCTGTTTTCCTTCTCTTCTTTGAGTAGCAGTGGATGCTGTCTTAATGCTCCTGAGAGACATTGGTAATTCTTGATTACAAGGTTAGGAGTCTAGGTTCTTGTATTTTTTAAATGAAATTATTTCAAGTTACAGCAGATCTAAGATCTGCTATTTGGGTTTTCTAAAGAAAGCATATAGTAGTGAGGGACCATTTTTATTTGAGGAAAAGCTCTATATCATCTGGGTTAAGAAACAAGGTAAGACAGCAGATCAGGACTTCCCTGGCGGTCCAGTGGTTAGGACTCCATGCTTCCACTGTAGGGGGCACTGGTTCGATCCCTGGTCGGGGAACTAAGATCCTGTGTGCCACACGTGGTGTGGCCAAGAATAAAATAAATTTTAAAAAAAGACAAAAAGACATAGCAGGTCAAACAGTGGTGGCAGATACGAGCTGAATGACATCAGCATATGCTCAACAATGTAAGTGCATCTGAGATTGTAATGATCAGTCAGTCCCTGGTGGTGGTATTGGTGGTGTTTCTAAGAAGCAGCTACTCCAGTGACTGAGAGGGTTGAGATGGAGCTTGCACTTTGAACTAGGCCTAAATCAGTTTCTGTCTCCACCAAATAGGCTGATTTCTGTAGGAGCTCAAGTAGTTGGGAATATGGGTGCTGGGCGGAGGTGGGGGGCAGCAAGTCCAAGGCTGAGTTTCACAGACTGGAACAAACGCTCCTGTGTGGGGGTATGTTGGAAGGATGTGAGCAAGTGCATATGCTTATGCCTCAGACATTCTAGAAATCTTCAGCACTCACAGGAAATACAGTGTCGTGGTTAATGGCTCCAGCACTGGAGATGGACAGACTGGTGTTCAAATCTCAGCTCTACCACTTGTTTTGTCAAATGCACTTAATAGGAAATCCACCTCAGATTGGATTTTTAGATAAGACTATTTATCGTCTCACACATCAAGAAATACAGAGGCAAGGTAGGCTGCAAGCCTAGTATGTCAGGACTGTGGCTCCACCTCTATGATCTCTTTATTCTGTCCTTCCCAAGCAGTTGGCTTAATTTTCAAGAGGGTGGAAAGATGGCAGAAATGATTCCGGGTACCACATCATCTCCAGAAGAAAAAGGCAGACTAGCTTATTTCTCTATCTCTTCTGTAGGAGCAATAACACCTTTCCTAAAAGCCTCACAGTGAACTCCTCTTTTCATTCCACAGAATAAGCTTATATGCCCATTTCTAAACCAATCATGACAGGGGAACAAGATTACTGTGATGAACTTAGGCTAAAAATTTTCCAGTCTGGGAGCGTGAGATAAGGATCACACTGAGAAATTTGAGGGAGGAGTGGATACCTGAACAAAGTTGTTTCTCTGTTAGAAAAGAAGAGACAGACAGCCAACAGTATATGTTATAATTTGTTACCACTTTTGAGTTTCAAATTTTCCATCAGTATCATATGCATATGTCACATATTCAGAAAATATTAAATAAAATCATGTATGTAAAGCACTCAGCACAATACCTGTTTACAGAGTAAACATTTAGTAAAGTGACAGATGAACTTGGCCATTGATATACCACAATTACTGGCTGCAAGACTGATTCAAAGCTCTTGCCGCTTTATGTGACTCTTCCTGAGAAACTTTCTGAATTTGTCCTACTGGTAATACACCAGAATAATCTTGAGATCCTAGACAAAGTTTTTTAATGACACCTTTTTTGAGTGTTGAGTCCAGATGGTAATGTCACTAAAGAGGGCCTTTTCTCCATATCTTATGTAGGTATACTGAGTTTCCACTAACAACTAGGAAGATGGTTAAATACAATCACTGTGCCATTATGGTCACGTGGACCTGTGTGTGTGCACACACACGCACTGTGTATGAATATGTTCAGCTTTTATGTTGCTTCCAGCCACTTGGCTGAGCATTTCAAATATTTTTCAAGTACCAGTTAGGTGTGAGGAATATGGCAAGAAAGCAAGATTGAACAAGGGGGTGTCAGCAGGGTTGCCACACTCTACAACTCCACGTAGTGCCATTCACATAAGTTAAAATGTGAACAGCATCCCCAAGGTTGTGTAGTACACAGCTTGTGCAGCTCTGTGTGATGGCCCTACATGCCAGTGACTTTATTTATTTATTTTTAGGTTATTTTTACAATTTTATTTTTGTTTACAGATATGCTTAACAATCACACATATATCCCCATATCCCCTCTCTCTTGTGTCTCTCTCTCCCCCTCTCTATCCCACCGGTCTAGGGGGTCACAAAGCACTGATCTGCTCTCCCTGTGCTATGCAGGTACTTCTCACTAGCTATCTGTTTCACACTTGGTAGTGTGTACATGTCAATGCCACTCTCTCACTTCATCCCAGCTTACCCTTCCCCCTCCCGTGTCCTCAAGTCCATTCTCTATGACAGGATCTTTATTCCTGTCCTGCCACTATATGTTCACCAGAACCGTCCCTCCCTTTCGATTGCATATATATGTGTTAGCATATGGTATTTGTTTTTCTCTTTCTGATTTACTTCACTCTGTATGACAGACTTTAGGTCTATCCACCTCATTACAAATAACAATTTCGTTTCTTTATATGGGTGAGTAATATTCCATTGTATATATGTGTCACATCTTCTTTATCCATTCATCTGTCAAAGGACATTTAGGTTGCTTCCATGTCCTGGATGTTGTAAATAGAGCTGCAATGAACATTGTGATACATGACTCTTTTTCAATTGTGGTTTTCTCAGGGTATATGCCCAGTAATGGGATTGCTGGGTTGTATGGTAGTGAGTTCTATTTTTAGTTTTTTAAGGAACCTCCATACTCCAAATATTTTCTCCCATGCTGAGGGTTGTCTTTTTGTCTTGTTTATGTTTTCCTTTGCTGTGCAAAAGATTTTAAGTTTCATTAGGTCCCATTGGTTTGTTTTTGTTTTTCTTTCCATTTCTCTAGAATGTGGGTCCAAAAGGATCTTGCTGTGATTTATGTCATAGAGTGTTCTGCCTATGTTTTCCTCTAAGAGTTTGATAGTGTCTGGCCTTACATATAGGTCTTTAATCCATTTTGAGTTTATTTTTGTGTATGGTGTTAGGGAGTGTTCTAATTTCATACTTTTACATGTAGCTGTCCAGTTTTCCCAGCACCACTTATTGAAGAGGCTGTCTTTTCTCCACCTTATATTCTTGCCTCTTTTATCAAAGATAAGGTGACCATATGTGCATGGGTTTATCTCTGGGCTTTCTATCCTGTTCCATTGATCTGTATTTCTGTTTTTGTGCCAGTACCATACTGTCTTGATTACTGTAGCTTTGTAGTATAGTCTGAAGTCAGGGAGCCTGATTCCTCTAGGTCCGGTTTTCTTTTTCAAGATCGCTTTGGCTATTCTGGGTTTTTTGTGTTTCCATACAAATTGTGAAATTTTTTGTTCTAGTTCTGTGAAAAATGCCATGGGTAGTTTGATAGGGATTGCACTGAATCTGTAGATTGCTTTGGGTAGTATAGTCATTTTCACAGCGTTGAGTCTTCCAATCCAAGAACATGGTATATCTCTTTTGTATATATACAAAAGATGTTTGTATCATCTTTAATTTCTTTCATCAGTGTCTTATAATTTTCTGCATACAGGTCTTTTGTCTCCTTAGGTAGGTTTATTCCTAGGTATTGTATTCTTTTTGTTTCAATGGTAAATGGGAGTGTTTTCTTAATATCACTTTCAGATTTTTCATCATTAGTGTATAGGAATGCTAGAGATTTCTGTGCATTAATTTTGTATCCTGCTACTTTACCAGATTCATTGATTAGCTCTAGTAGTTTTCTGGTAGCATCTTTAGGATTCTCTATGTATAGTATCATGTCTCTGCAAACAGTGACAGCTTTACTTCTTCCTTTCCAATTAGGATTCCTTTTATTTCTCTTTCTTCTCTGATTGCTGTGGCTAAAGCTTCCAAAACTTTGTTGAATAATAGTGGTCAGAGAGGGCAGTCTTGTCTTGTTTCTGATCTTAGTGGAAATGCTTTCAGTTTTTCACCATTGAGGACGATGTTGGCTGTGGGTTTGTCATATATGGCCTTTATTATGTTGAGGTAAGTTCCCTCTCTGCCAATTTTCTGGAGGGCTTTTATCATAAATGGGTGTTGAATTTTGTCGAAATCTTTCTCTGCATCTATTGAGATGATCATATGATTTTTCCCCCTCATTTTGTTAATATGATGTATCACATTGATTGATTTGCATATATTGAAGAATCCATGCATTTCTGGGATAAACCCCACTTGTTCATGGTGTATGATCCTTTTAATGTGCTGTTGGATTCCGTTTGCTAGTATTTTGTTGAGGATTTTTGCATCTATGTTCATCAGTGATATTGGCCTGCAGTTTTCTTTCTTTGTGATATCTTTGTCTGGTTTTGGTATCAGGGTGATAGTGGCCTTGTAGAATGAGCTTGGGAGTGTTCCTCCCTCTGCTATACTTTGGAAGAGTTTGAGTAGGATAGGTGTTAGCTCTTCTCTAAATGTTTGTAGGTGTTAGCTCTTCTCTAAATGTTTGATAGAATTCGCCTGTGTAGCCATCTGGTCCTGGGCGCCTTTTTGTTGGAACATTTTTAATCACAGTTTCAATTTCAGTGCTTGTGATTGGTCTGTTTATATTTTCTATTTCTTCCTGGTTCAGTCTCGGAAGGTTGTGCTTTTCTAAGAATTTGTCCATTTCTTCCACATTGTCAATTTTATTGGCATAGAGTTACGTGTAGTAACGCATGATCCTTTGTATTTCTGCAGTGTCAATTGTTTCTTCTCCTTTTTCATTTGTGATTCTGTTGATTTGAGTCTTCTCCCTTTTTTTCTTGATGACTCTGGCTAATGGTTTATCAATTTTGTTTACCTTCTCAAAGAACCAGCTTTTAGTTTTATTGATCTTTGCTGTTGTTTCTTTCATTTCTTTTCCATTTTTTTTCTGATCTGATCTTTATGATTTCTTTTCTTCTGCTAACGTTGGGGGTTTTTTGCTCCTCTTTCTCTAATTGCTTTAGGTGTAAGGTTAGGTTGTTTATTTGAGATTTTTCTTGTTTCTTGAGGTAGGATTGTATTGCTCTAAACTTCCCTCTTAGAACTGCTTTTGCTTCATCCCATAGGTTTTGGGTTGTTGCGTTTTCATTGTCATTTGTTTCTAGGTATTTTTTGATTTCCTCTTTGATTTCTCCAGTGATCACTTGGTTATTTAGTAGCATATTGTTTAGACTCCATGTGTTTGTATTTTTTACAATTTTTTCCCTGTAATCGATATCTAGTCTTATAGCGTTGTGGGCTGAAAAGGTACTTGATATGATTTCAATTTTCTTAAATTTACCAATGCTTCATTTGTGACCTAAGATATGATCTATCCTGGAGAATGTCCCCTGAATACTTGAGAAGAAAGTGTATTCTGTTGTTTTTCGATGGAATGTCCTATAAATATCAATTAAGCCCATCTTGTTTCATGTGTCATTTAAAGCTTGTGTTTCCTTATTTATTTTCATTTTGGATGATCTGTCCATTGGTGAAAATGGAGTGTTAAAGTCCCCTGCTATTATTGTGTTACTGTCGATTTCCCCTTTTATGGCTGTTAGCCTTTGCCTTATGTATTGAAGTGCTCCTATGTTGGGTGCATAAATATTTATAATTGTTATATCTTCTTCTTGGATCGATCCCTTGATCATTATGTAGTGTCCTTCTTTGTCTCTTGTAATAGCCTTTATGTTAAAGTGTATTTTGTCTGATATGAGGGTTGCTATTCCAGCTTTCTTCTGATTTCCTTTGGCATGGAATATCTTTGTCCATCCCCTCACTTTCAGTCTGTATGTGTCCCTAGGTGTGAAGTGGGTCTCTTGTAGACAGCATATGTACAGGGCTTGTTTTTGTATCCATTCAGCCAGTCAATGTCTTTTGGTTGGAGCACTTAATCCATTTACATTTAAGGTAGTTATCGATATGTATGATTCTGTTACCATTTTCTTAATTGTTTTGGGTTTGTTTCTGTAGTTTTTTTCCTTCTCTTGTGTTTCCTGCCTAGAGAAGTTCCTTTAGCATTTGTCGTAAAGCTGGTTTGGTGGTGCTAAATTCTGTTAACATTTGCTTATCTGTAAAGGTTTTAATTTCTCCATCAAATCTAAATGAGATCCTTGCTGGGTAGAGTAATCTTTGTTGTAAGTTTTTCCCTTTCTTCACTTTAAATATGTCCTGCCACTCCGTTCTGGCTTGCAGAGTTTCAGCTGAAAAATCAGCTGTTATGCTTATGGGGATTCCCTTTTATGTTGTTTGTTGCTTTTCCCTTGCTGCTTTTAATATGTTTTCTTTGTATTTAATTTTTGACAGTTTGATTAGTATGTGTCTTGTTGTATTTGTCCTTGGATTTATCCTGTATGGGACTGTCTGCGCTTCCTGGCCTTGATTAACTATTTCCTTTCCCATGTTAGGAAAGTTTTCGACTATAATCTCTTCAAATATTTTCTCAGTCCCTTTCTTTTTCTCTTCTTTTTCTGGGACCCCTATAATTCTAATGTTGGTGTGTTTAATGTTGTCCCAGAGGTCTCCGAGACCGTCCTTAGTTCTTTTCATTCTTTTTTCTTCTGCTCCCTGGCAGTTATTTCCACCGTTTTATCTTCCAGGCCACTTATCTGTTCTTCTGCCTCAGTTATTCTGCTGTTGATTCCTTCTAGAGTATTTTTAATTTCAGTTATTGTGTTCTTCATCACTGTTTGTTTGCTCTTTAGTTCTTCTAGATCCTTGTTAAATGTTTTTTGTGTTTTCTCCATTTTGTTTCCGAGATTTTGGATCATCTCTACTATCATTACTCTGAATTCTTTTTCAGGTAGGTTGCCTATTTTTTTCTTCACTTTTTGGTCTTGCATTTTTTTACCTTATTGCTTCATCTGTAACAAAATTTTTTTGTCGTTTCATTATTATTATTTTTTTAATGGGTGGTCCTGTATTCCTGTCTTACTGGCTGTTTGGCCTGAGGTGTCCAGCACTGGAGTTTGCAGGCAGTTGGATAGAGCCGGGTCTTGGTGCTGAGATTAGGACCTCCCGGAGGCCTCACTCCAATGAGTATTCCCTGGGATTTGAGGTTCTCTGTTAGTCCAGCAGTTTGGATTTGGAGCTCCCACCACAGGAGCTTGGGCCCGACCTCCAGCCTGGAAACCAAGGTCCTGCAAGCCAGCTCCTGTGGGTTCCTCCCATCCCCTTAGGTGTCAGTGGTTCCCCACTGGTGCCTGGTAGGTGCCCTAGCTGTGCCAAGACACGAATTCTGTGTCCTCCTAGTCCACTATCTTGACTCCGCCCACCAGTGACTTTTAGAATAGGATACAAACTTTGCACAGATATCATGGAAGAGCAGGAAGTATGGTTTATATGCATTTGATTAATTTTTTATAGTTAATTACTCCTTTATGAAATGTGTGGAACGTGGATTCATTCCTGCCTAGTAAAAGGCAGGAATGAATCCCTGTTTACCATTTATCTAGAGCAATTTTATCAGCACATAATGGGGACTGAGCTCTGATATTAACTGTCCCTTGAAGGACTTGGCTATTCTTACAATTAAAAGTCAAGCCTTACTCCTTTGTAAAAAATAAGTAGGACAATTACTTTTTTTTTTTTTTTTTTTTTTTTGCGGTATGCGGGCCTCTCACCACTGTGGCCTTTCCCATTGCGGAGCACAGGCTCCGGATGCGCAGGCTCAGCGGCCATGGCTCACGGGCCCAGCCGCTCCGCTGCATGTGGGATCTTCCTGGACTGGGGCACGAACCCGTGTCCCCTGCATTGGCAGGTGGACTCTCAATCACTGCACCACCAGGGAAGCCCAGACAATTACTTTTTAAAAAGGCTTTGCAGAGTGGTAGAATATTGTGGTGGGTGAATCCATTAATTCTAGCAGAAGATTGCCTTGATTCAAATACCAGCTACTCTACTATCTGTGCAACTTTTGCTGCCGTTAAGTCACTTCCCTCCACCATAAAATGGAGATAGTCATAATGCTGATCTCCTGGGGCTTTTTGGAAAATTAAATGAATTATTATATATAGTGCCTCAGAAAAAGCCTTGGGTCAAGGGAATCACTCCATTAGATTTAGTTGTGATCAAGTGTTGGCAAAGATATGGAAAAATTGGAAGATTTACACACTGATTATGAGAATGCAAAATGGTGCAGCTGCTATGAAATACAGTATGGAGGTTCGTAAAAAAATTAAAAGTAGAGCTACAATTTGATCCAGAAATCCCATTTCTGGGTATATATACAAAAGAATTGAAATCAGGATCTCAAAGAGATATTAGCACTCCCTTGTTCATTGAGGCACTGTTTATATTACCCAAGATGTGGAAACAACCTACATGTTCATCAACAGATGAATGGGTAAAGAAATGTGCTAAATACATACAATGGAATACTATTCCACCTTAACAAAGCAAGGAAATTCTGCAATATGGGACAACACGGATGGACCTTGAGAACATTATACTCAGCGAAATAAGCCAGACACAGAAAGACAAGTACCACATAACTCCCCTTACATGAAGTATCTAAAATGTAAAACTCATAAAATCAATGACTGGATGTTGATTACCAGGGGCTGAGGGAGAGGGAAGTGGGGAATTATTAATCAACAGGCATAAACTTTCAGTTAAGAAAGATAACTAAGCTTTAGAGATATGCTGTACAACGTTGTATATATGTTTATAGTCAACAAGAATGTGTTACACATGAAATTTGTTAAGAAGATAGATTTCATGGTAAGTGTACTTGCCACAAAAAAAAGAGTAAAAGTTATCTTAAACTCTATTTGTCAAATAAAGTAACAATGGAACATTTAAGGGAAGGGAGAGATATCCACTAAATTCATGTATTTTTAAAAAAGACTCCACCAAACAAATCAATGTTAATATCCTCCATCATAGAGGGAAAATAATTTCTATGAAGCATTTTCAAAAAGTCTGATCATTTCACTTCAACTCATTATTGTTTTTGTTGTAACAAATACGTAGAGATATTCTTTATTTTTTTATTAAAATTTTTTTTATTGGAGTATAATTGCTTTACAATGTTGTGTTAGTTTCTGCTGTACAACAAACTGAATCAGCTATATGTATACATATATCCCCTCCCTCTTCGACCTCCCTCCCATCCCCCATCCCACCCATCTAGGTCATCACACAGCACCAAGCTGAGCTCCCTGTGCTATACTGCATCTTCCCACTAGCTATCTGTCTTACGCATGGTAATGTATTTATGTCAAACCTAATCTCCCAATTCATCTCACCCTCCCCTTCCCCCACCATGTCCACACGTCCATTCTCTATGTTTGCATCTCTATTCCTGCCCTGGAAATAGGTTCATCTGTACTATTTTTCTAGATTCCACATATGTGCATTAATATATGATATTTGTTTTTTTCTTTCTGACTTAATTCGCTCTGTATGACAGACTCTAGGTCCATCGACAGCTCTACAAATGACCCAATTTCATTTCTTTTTATGGCTGAGTAATATTTCATTGTATATATGTACCACATCTTCTTTACCCATTCATCTGTCAATGGACATTTAGGTTGTTTCCATGACCTGGCTATTGTAAATAGGGCTGCAGTGAACGTTGGGGTACATGTGTCTTTTTGAATTATGGTTTTCTCAGGGTATATGCTCAGTAGTGGGATTGCTGGGTCATATGGTAGTTCTATTTTTAGTTTTTTAAGGAACCTCCATAGTATTCTCTGTAATGGTTGTACCAATTTATATTCCTACCAACAGCGTACCAAGTTTCCATTTTCTCCACACCCTCTCCAGCATTTATTGTCTGTAGATTTTCTGATGATGGCCATTCTGTCAGGTGAGATATTCTTTAAATGAAACAGTTAGCTGTGATCATCATTATTATCACATTACTCTCTTGTAGGCTTTTGGTATTTCTGGATATATGATGCCACTCAGATTTTAGTATCAGTATGACCTTTTATATTGAACTTCATATTTTTCTCAGCAGCATTTTCATATCTTTTCTTCTTTGTCCTTGCAGCAACCTGTCAGCTAGGTAAACTAATTACCTGCACCTCTATTATAGTAATTATTTAACTCTACAGCAGTTTTCTAATGATTTGCTTACCTCCTCTACCAGTGGAAAACTCCCATGAGTGCAATGTATCAGTCAGGAATGCAATTAGCTGTCAGTAACAAATACCCCAAGTAACAGAAGCTTAAATCATAATGATGTATATTATTTAGTAAAAATTTTTGAAGTAATATCCAGTGGCTCAATGATAGTATAAAAGGCCCAAGATTTTTCCATCATCCTGAGTGGAATTGATTCATCATCCTTGTGTTTGTGACCTCATGGCCACAGTATGGCTGCCACAGTTTGAGGTACTGTGTCTCTAGCATTCCAAGCAGGAAGGAGGGGAATATGTGGGGAAAAGGTCTCCTTGTGAGTGAAGAAAAGTTCTTACAGAAGCTCACTTGATGATCTCTTTTGCCTTATTTACAAGAACTGGATGATGTAGACACTCCTAGTTTCAAGAGAGGCTAGAAAAGAGAATATTGTGCAAAGGGGATGAGAACTGTCATGATTCGCTCAGAAAAAACCATGATTTGTCTTTTGGAGCTGGGTGGATTGATGCCTGAACAAAATAGGGTTTTTTCTGCCTCCCCCGCTTTCCTTCCTTCCTTCCTTCCTTCCTTCCTTCCTCCCTTTCTTCCTCTCTTCCTTCTTTTTTTAAATCTGGGAAGACTGTGGAGCAGAAGGGCCAGTGGTGGCAGGAAAGGAATCTAATAGTGTCATTCACAGGCATGGTAGTCCCTGATTCATTTTTTAGAAACTCATGAGCCTGACCAAAAAATTCATAAGTATTAGAATAAATGAAACTCTCTTTGACAGATAAACTGAGGCTCAGAGAGTAGAACGTATATTTTTCCTAAGACCACACAACTAATTAGAATAAGTGGAACTTTAACTTAACCTGTGCTGACTTCTGGCCTGGAGTTCTTCCTGGTTTTTTGTCTTATTACTTACAGAAAAATTAATGCAGCATGTTTTCTTTCTATTTGTTGGCTGTTTGATAGAATGGCTTAACTTAAAGAAGGTAAGTGTTTCTCCTGGAACTTAAGTAAGAAATAGAACATTTAAATGTTTCCCCTAATAAGAATCAATCGACGATGCCCCTCTTTGGATGATTTACAATTATGGAGTAAGATTACTGGCATGTAATAAATTGCAATTCAAAGCCACACTGACCTGTACTTTTTAATCTACTTACTAATATTATTAAATACGAAGTAGAAATACTTTAGAACTTAAAGAGCTGATATTGAGACTCATTTTGTGCCAGACGTAGAGCTAGCCATTTGAAATATAACTTAGATATTATTCTCTTCATTTTGCTGTTGAGGAAACTGAGGATTATGGAAATTGTGACTTGCTAAACATTGTAAAGCTATAAAGTGGCAGAGTTGGGATTCAAATCTGGCAAAGCTGGACTTTAAAACTTGTGTTTTTCACACTGTCTCAAACTCCTGTCCAGTGCTTGGGTACTATAATAATTATATTTTAACCAGTACCCACTGTGTACTAAAACGCCCTTAGTAGTTAGATAGGGAACTAATATATGTCTGAATAATTTTTTGCTTCTAAGTCATTTGGGAGTTAGCATTTTAGTATTTTGCATGTAAAAAATGTTTTATGTGTTTTATAGACTGAAAAGTTTCATATAACTATCGATTATCATTATCCTTACGTTAGAATTCAGGTTGCCTTCTTGGAATTTCAATGTAGGCCTTTAAAACGACTTTGTACGGCATTTTGAATTTTTCCATACTAACATAAAGAAGTAAAACATGCATTATAAGTTGTTTAAAGATTCCAGCAGCTATTAGGCATCATAATGTGTACTGAAGTTAATTCTGAAGCATATCTATAGCTCATTTTATTGCTATGGCACCTTGTTTATAGTACAGTATGTTTATGGCTTAGAATACCTTTAAATATTCTGGTCTTACGTAGTTGTTTTTTTCTTTCCTCATAAAATCTTAAAAGGACACTTTATGTTTTAAGAAACACTGCACTTGAGGTGCAAAGCTGTTTTATTATTTTGTTACAAGTTAGCTTTTTTCATAATCCTTAGTTTTTAGCTTGTAGATGGTTGGTTCACAAACTGGCCCCCATATGTGGCGGGCAAGGAGAGACTGAAAAGAGAGGCAGACCGCTCCAGAGTGATAGGTGGAAGTTTTAATAAGCAAGGGAAATTACTTAGGAGGCTTGTCTTGGGTGTCCACAAGACACGTAGATCTCTGCACCAGCCAGGCATCATCTTAAAAGTTTATATAGAGGCCTTAACTGGGTTCAGTTACACATCTGGTCCAGGCGGTCTCAACAACATCTTGTTGTCACAAGGCAAGAGAGAGTAGGCAGAACATACATTGCAAGGACAGGGGAGGGGTGGGAGGAGCTTCCAGTTACCTGGGTCCAGTTCTCCAGTCAACTAGCAGTCACGTCTTCTCAATGATCTCCCCCAACACAGGGGTTTATAGTAAGAATAAGGTAAGTATTACATTAAATTTTAAAACTTTAAGTACATACTTTTATCTAACACATATAATGATTAGTCCTATGTACCGCTATTACACTGGGGTACCTCCTCACATAGCGAAAGTTTCCTGTTAGGAGACAATTCTCCATAGGTCACTTGCATTTCTGAAAATTTTATGAGCAAAAGCATTGGCTACCTTTGTCCTGGACTATCTTTTCAAGGATGCTTGTACAGTAAGTCCCCCACATACAAACAAGTTCCTTTCCGAGAACGCGTTCATAAGTCCACTTTGTTTGTAAGTCCAACAGGGTTAACCTAGGTACCCAACTACACAATCTGCTATATAGTACTGTACTGTAATAGGCTTATAATATTTTTCACACGAATAATACATAAAAAACAAACACAAAAAATAAAGAAAACATTTTAAGTCTTACAGTACAGTACCTTGAAAAGTACAGTAGTACAATACAACAGCTGGTGTACAGGAGCTGACACTGAGTGAACAGGCAAGAAGAGTTACTGACTGGAGGTGGGAGAGGAGGTGGGAGATGGTAGAGCTGAATGATCACCAGCAGTAAGAGACGGAGGGCAAACTGCAATTTCACTCATGCCTGACATTGATGGAATGTACGTTCGCATCTTTGAAAGCTTGCAACTTGAAGGTTCACATGTAGAGGACTTACAATATAGCAATCAGCCTTGAAGGATAGCTCTAATGTCTCCTTCTGGAGCAAGGGACAGATTTTCCTACAGACTTGGAACATAGAGATAGTATATAGAGCATGGGCCAAGCGGTCTTCTGCTCATTACAGAAAATTAGGGCTCCGTAAGTCAGTGTTAATCTCCTATAATACAACCTTCTTTTTATTGTCTTATGGGAACTAGGATTTTGGGAGCTGGCACAAGTGCTGATACTCTGGCTACTTTTATTATCATGAGTAATAAGTCCTTTATTTCTGACCCAGGAATCTCATGTGTTCTGTTAGCATACGTGAAACTGTGGCAGGCTACATTGTTAGCTTATAAATAGAATAAAATCTCAGACCCTTCATAGCTTTTGACTGAAGTATCCAAATTAAGTATCTTGGACCTACCACCTAGATTAGCAATTTTAATACATGGTAACTCAAAGTTTTTTAAAATTTGAAGAGGATTTAAGCTTCAGAATATTCCAGACTAATATAGTAAAAGAACCATCAAAAATGTTAAAATGTCATCATATTTCCACCAGATTTAAAAAATAAAATGGTTGAAACATTACAAATAAAGTTGAATTCTACTTTGTCCTTTCTCAGAACACTGCTTTTCTCTTCTTTCCTGGAGGCAATTACCATCTTGATTTTGGTGTGTGTCCTTACAGTCCATGATTTAATACTTTCACTATATATATGCAAAGATATGTAGTTCTAGTTTGTGTTTTTTAAAAAAATTATATAATTTGTTTCATAGTGTATGATTTCTTAACGATCTTTTCTCACTCAACATTGTTTTTAGATCTAGTCTTGTGGATGCATATTGATCCATTTATTAATTTTCTTCTGCTTCACTATATGAATATAACGTATTTTATTCATCTAAACATTACTGATTAGGCATTTGGGTTGTTTCCAGTATTTTACTATTGCAAACAATGCTGTGATGAACATCTTTATGTCTTGGGACAATGAGGGCACCTTTCTCTTGGATGAATAATAGAATGTGGCAGAATTGACATGGTGCCAGTCTGGGCCTAAGAAAACAAGGCAAGCTCTACTTTTGCTTTTTGGAGGAAGCCAGCTGCTATGTAAGAGATCCAACTACTCTGAGACTGCCATGCTGTGAGGAAGTCCAATCTAGCTACGTGGAGAGGCCATGAGGAGAGATGTCCCTCTAGTCTCCCTGCTGTTCCAGCCATCCTAGCTGAAGTGCCAGACATATGAAGAAGTCACCTTTGACTTTCCAGCCATGGCAAATGTCACAAGGAGTAGAGACAAGCTGTTTCCACTGGGGCCCTGCCAAAATCGCAGACTCAAAAGCAAAGAAATGATGACTAGTTTTGAGCCACTAAGTTTAGATGATGAAAATACCCATTTTTCTCGTGGGCATTCTTTTCTTGTATTAATTAGGAAGTATTCTTTATATACTATGGATACACGTTTCTAGTGTTTTTGTGAGGAAACTTGACTCATCAAGGTATAAACTCAAATGCTTTTATTTTTGTCGTCAACTGCTACCAACCGTACTATGTTGAAGCCTCGTTTTCCACTAGGACAATATCTCAGCATCTGCGTTACTTTTCAGCTGCATTCCATTGTTAGAACAGACTCTTAACATTTTCTAAAATTTATTCCTGAGTGTTTTAAAATCAGAGTCTCTTATTCGATTAAAAAATTCTCTAGGAACTTCCCTGGTGGCACAGTAGTTAAGAATCTGCCTGCCAGTGCAGGGGACACGGGTTCGAGCTCTGGTCCTGGAAGATCCCACATGTCATGGAACAACTAAGCCCGTGTGCCACAACTACTGAGCCTGCGCTCTAGAGCCCGTGAACCAGAACTACTGAGCCTGCGTGCTACAACTACTGAAGCCCACGCGCCTAGAGCCCGTGCTCCACAAGAGAAGCCAATGCAATGAGAAGCCCATGCACCACAATGAAAAGTAGTCCCCGCTTGCCGCAACTAGAGAAAGAGCGTGCAGCAACGCAGCCAAAAAATAAATAATCCTCTAGCTCTCCCTCCTAAATAGGTGAGACTTGCAGGGGGTAGGAGTTTGGAACAGTATGTGTCGGTGCGTATGGGACACGTGTAATCTCAACACACATGGGATGTTGGACAGGCAGGAGTGATGTGAGGCAGATTCTGCCCTGCTTCATGCTCCTGAAGTGTTGAGGCTTAGTTCTTTCCTTGGTTGGCCTTAAATGGTGTTTGAGATTGACGTCTGTGGACTCCATAGGACAAGATAATGGTTCCCACAGATTCAGCTGATGATGGTCTCTTCTCAAGCAGCCTCTGAAGGCATTGTGGGTTCCTTTCATGATTGGCTATATCTTCCACTGATCCTCAATTGATAGCTTTAAAGAATATTTTTTTGAACTGAGTGCCTGTTTGCTTTATGATGTAACCATCACCGGCAAGACTGTAGCCCAAATCTGAGGAAACTGGAATACAGGTTTGGGATCCAGGAGTCCTGAACTTCCTTCTTCTGCCCTGTGGGCTCCCACCGTGCTTTCACCCCCAATCGTCTCTTCTCCTACTCCACTAGTGCAAGGAAGATCATCAAGTTGAGTGGCTAAGTAAACATCCTACCAGAAGCAAAATATCAATATGACCTTCTTGCAGCCATCGTCAAACTTTACCAATCATTGTCTTGAGTGTTCCCTTGGTTTGGGGGAGAGGAAGCCCCTCCTTCCCTTCCCTTAGAGAGAGGGGAAAGAAGGAAAAATAGCTTCTATTTACGAACAAAGACAGCTTATAACTTCCTTTCGTCCACATATAAATCAGAGGTTTAGGGGAAAGGTGGTGTCAGTTTTGTTGAAACTGCGTCTCTGTACAAGCTCTGAAGGGAGTGACAGCTGGAGGTTTCTGATCTTGAATGTGTGTTTCTTGGATCTGTTTTTCTCAGCCAAGTCTTGGTTTTCCTAACATCATCCTTTCATATAATTAACTCTTTGTTACATATGCTACAAAGATCTATACCCAAACTGTGGGTTGACTTTTAATTTTGTTTATTGTGGCTTTGGTCTTACAGAGGTTTTAATTTTGATGTGGTCAAGTTTATGTATAACCAAAGAAGTACTTCCATAAAGTCATAGAAGCATGTATTTTCCTTAATAGCTGTACAATTTTGCTTCTTTCATTAAGGTCTCTCATCCACCTGGAACTTATAAAAATTCATATATGATGTGATAAGGGGATATAATTTAATTTATATAGAAAGCCAATGGTTCCAACACAATTTACTGAATGTCTATTCTTTTCCCAGGAATCTGAAATACCAGTTTTGTCTTATATCACATTTCCATATGTGTATAGCTCTAATATTTTTGTTTCCTTAGTATATTGCTCCTCTTTGAAGCAAAACAGTACTGTCTTCATTACTATGGCTTTATATATCCTAAGATCTAGTAAGTCTCCCATCCTTTCTCCCAGAATAATTATGATTATTCTTGACACTTTAGTCTTGCATGTGAATTTTAGAATTGATATAAGTTCTGTAAAAAACTATGTTATGATTTTGATTAGCACTGTATTTGGACTTATAGATTAATTTGGGTATGAACGAACTCTTTAATGTAAAAAAAATGAAGTAGTTGCCTAGCAGTCTAAATGCATAAATGTTTCCATTTGTTGTATAGCTAATATATCTTTCTTACTTGGCAAATTTTTATGCAAAGCTTTATCTATTGTCATGGTCAATGCCTAACACAAAGCTTCTCTCAATAAATATTTGTGGAATTAATGAATGAACCATGTAGACATTTGTGCTAGACATTTTTTAACTTAGAATGTGTTTTGGGAACTCTATGTCATTAGCTATAAATTTTCCAAATTACAAAAATGTCCTTCCTGATTTAGTTTGAGAATGTAGTCTCTCAACAAGAATGCCTAATTTGTAATTATTAAAGCTGCACTAAGTCTACATTTTGCATTTTGTGTGGTCCTATGTTAGTAATTATTGTGTCGTTTCTGCTTATTTGTTGAGGATGGTGGAGTGAGTTATATCTTCAGATTATATTTTTTAAACCCCTGATTGAAGTATGATTGATGTAAAAAATTTTTACATATTTAATATACACAAATTGATGAGTTTGGGGATATACATCCATAAAACCACCATCACAATATATGCCATAAACATGTCCATCACCTCCAAAAGTTTCCTTCTGCCTTCTTTATTTGTAATAATAGTAATAAAGGCTGTGTCAATTTACATTCCCACTAACAGTGTACAAGACTTTGCTTTTCTCCACACCCTCCCAACACTTGTTATCTCTTGTCTACCTGTTGGTCAGTTGTTTGTCATATCTATTCAGTTCCTTTACCTTTTTTTTTTTTTTTTTTTTTTGCGGTACGCGGGTGTCTCACTGTTGTGGCCTCTCCTGTTGCGGAGCACGGGCTCCAGACGTGCAGGCTCAGCGGCCATGGCTCACAGGCCCAGCCGCTCCGCGGCATGTGGGATCTTCACAGACCGGGGCACGAACCCACGTCCCCTGCATCGGCAGGTGGACTCTCAACCACTGTGCCACCAGGGAAGCCCCCTTTACCCATTTTTAAATCAAATTGTTTTCTTTGCTGTTGAGTAGTATGAGTTCCTTATATATTTTGGATATTAACCCTTTTTAGATATATTTTCTCCCATTTAGTAGGTTATCTTTTTATTTTGTTGGCTGATTCCTTTGCTGTGAAGAAACTTTTTAGTTTGATGTAGTCCACTTATCTACTTCTGATTTTGTTGCATGTGCTTTTGGTGTCATATCTGAGAAATCATCATCAAAATTAATGTCAAAACGTTTCCCCCTTTGTTTTCTTCTAGGAGTTTTATGATTTCAGGTCTTTAATGCTTAAGTCTTTAATCCATTTTGAGTTGATTTTTGTGTATGGTAAGATAGGGATCCAATTTCATTCTTTTGCATGTAGCTATTCAGTCTTCCAACACCATTTATTGCAAAGACTATCATTTCTCATTGTATATTCTTGGCTCTTTTGTTGTAAATTAATTGACCATATATGCATGGGTTTATTTCTGGGGTCTCTATTCTGTTCCATTGATTTTTGTGTCTGTTCTTATGCCAATACTATACTGTTTTGATTACTATAGCTTTGTACTATAGTTTGAAATCAGGACATGCAATGCTTCCAGCTTTGTTCTTCTTTCTTAAGATTGCTTTGCCTATTTGGGTTCTTCTGTGGTTCCATACAAATTTTAGATTTGTTAATTCTATTCTGTGAAAAATGCCATTGGAAACTTGATAGGGAGTGCATAGAATCTGTGGATCACTTTAGGTGGTATGGAGGTTTTAACAATAATAATTCTTCTGATCCTTGAGCATGGAATATCTTTCCACTTATTTGTGTCATCTTCAACTATTTTTTATTAATGTCTTATTGTTTTCAGTGTACAGATCTTTCACCATTTTGGTTGAATTTATTCCTAAGTATTTTATTCTATTGACTGTATTTCAAATGGGATTGTTTGCTTAATGTCTCTTTCTGATAGTTCATTGTTAGTGTATAAAAATGTGACTGATTTTTGTATATTGATTTTCTATGCTGCAACTTCAGTGGATTCAGGACTGTCATAACAAAGTACCAACGACTGAGTGGCCCAGAACAATAGAAATTTATTATCTCACAGTTCTGTAGGCTAGAAGACAGATTAAGGTGCTGACAAGGCCACGCCCTCTCTGAAGGTACTAGGGAAGGACCCCCCCCCCAAAAAACAACGTTTGATTTGAGAATAATGGGAAAATTAAGTAATGGGAATTGGACCCTCATCGGGGTCTTCTGGGAAATCAGAAGCACCACCCTCTTCTGCAGCTCTATGCTTCTTGAGTTTAGCAATCAATTCTTTCGCTGGATTGAAGATGCCATTGGTCTGCTGGTCACAGACAGAGCACGGGGTGGTGCAGAAATGCTGCAGCGCACAGCTCTCACAGAAATAATGCCTGTGTAAGGAACGGCACCAAAGACTGAGGAGAGCTTAAACAAGCTTTATTTGGGAACACTCCCGGGCGAGGTTCACTGGTCCGAGAGAAAGGGAACAGAGAAGTCGCGCCCGGGCGAGGGTTTGGGCAGAATTTATAGGGGAAGAAGGGAAAGGGGTGTGGTGAATCCGGGAGGGCGCAGGTTATTCCTTATTTGGTGGTCTCTTCGGGTATCGTGGCAATATCCGGTGCCGGTCGCATCAGTCTTGGGACTGTTAGTCCCGCCCCTCGAAAGGCGGGAAGGCTGGGCCGGGTGGAAAGTCGCCAGGTCAGTTCCTGGAACTGGGTGGTCCGGAAAGTCTCCAGGTCAGTTTCTGGAACTGGGTGGTCCGGAAAGTTTTGGTCTGATGCAACCTGTGAGTCTGATTGTGTTCCCCTGCCTCGGGCCAGTTGGCCTTACATCCCGACATCTTTGGTGTAATGGGGCGGCGTTCTAATCTCTGGCTACTTCTTGCTGAATGGGGGTGTCGAAAGGGGAGTCGGGCGACCAGAGGTCCGAGGCTTAAGGGAGACCATTGGGGGGCTCTGTAGGAAGCAAGGTGTAAGGGCCGAGGAGCATTTGGTTTGTGGCCACCCGAGAGACTTCCTCCATGCGCCTGCGAAGGAACCTAAGAAAACAGGGAGCAAGCGTGAACAAGATACAGATGAGAATTAAGGGGCCTAAGATCGGTGTTAGCCAGGTATAGAGGGTGGATCGCCACCAATCGGGGACTGGGGAGGCGGACTGTTGGTGTTTTCATTGAAGTTCTTCTCTTAAGCGATGGAGGGCGTTTACGTTGTCTTCGACGAGTCCTGTTTCATTGATGTAATAGCAGCATTCCTCCTGTAGGAAGAGGCAGGTACCTCCTTTGTCGGCCGTCAGGAGATCAAGGGCTCGTTGATTCTGGAGAGCGACTCGGGCTACTGAGGTGATCTGGCGCTGGAAGGAGGTGATGGAGGTGGCAGAAGCCTCGATGGCTAGCTGGAGTTTCTGTTCTAGGTCACGGGATGTTGAGACACTGTGTGTTAGGGCTCCTCCCCCGATGCCCACAGCAACGAGAGGAGGCGAGGGAAATGCCTGCGACCATAGGGAGAAAGATGGCCCTTTGGCCCTTAGAGAGGTCAAGGGCCCACGTGAGTGCTATCAGTTCAGCCCTTTGAGAGGTTGTCCCTTCTGGGAGGCTGTTAGCCTCGATAATAGTTGAGATAGTTACCACCGCATAGGCTGCTCGTCGGCGTCTGTCAGGACCGAGTATTGAGCTGCCATCTACAAAGAGGGTGTGGTCCGGGTTTGAAAAGAGGGGTGTCAAAGAGTCCCTCTCTCGGCGGGCTGAGGGCCTCTACGACTTGGGGGCAGGAGTGGGAAGGGGAGGTCCCGGTATCGGAGATAGGCAAGAGGGAGGCCGGGTTTAGGCGGGGGCGGGGGGGAAGGTCGAGGGAGATAGCAGGGTTTTCAATGAACAGTAGGTGGAACTCCTGGATGCGGGAGGGGCCCAGGAGGGAGAGAGACTTGTGGCCTAGAAGGTCGACCAGCCGGTGGGAGGAAACCATGGTTAGTGGGTGGGCCAGAGTCAGTTTGAGTGTTTGTTTGGTCAGTTCGGCTGCCGCTGCTAGGTCCCAAAGGCATGGTTGCCATCCCCGAATGGTTGGGTCTAGCTGTTTGGAGAGGTAAGCCACGGGGCGGTAGGAAGGCCCTACAGGCTGGGCAAGGGGTCCAGTGGCTATTCCGGCCCGTTCATCCACAAAAATGTGAAAAGGTCGGTTTGGGTTGGGCAGAGAAAGGGGAGGAGAAGATATCAGAGCGTTACGGAGGGTGAGAAAGGCCTGTCGAACGGCGGAAGGAGAGGTGAGGGGTCCTTGAGGGGTTTCTTTAGCAGCTAGATATAAGGGTTTAGCGAGGAGAGCAAAGTTAGGGATCCAGTGCCGGAAAAATCCTGTAAGGCCCAAAAAGGAGAGAATTCGTTCCGCTGTTTCCGGAGGCTGGAGTTCACGGATAATCCGGGTGCGGTCGGCTGTTAGACCTTTTGTGGTAGGGGTAAGGTGGAGCCCCAGGTAGGTTACAGAAGATACAGATAACAGCCTTGGCTGGGGAGACCCGATAACCGCGAGAGCCAAGGTAATTGAGGAGATCTGCAGTATGTTGTCTTGAGAGGCTGAGAGACGGGCTACAAAGGAGGAGGTCATCTACATATTGAAGGAGTGTGCTGGGGGTAAGGGAGCAGGAAGTGAGGTCCCGTGCCAGCGCCTGACCGAAGAGGTGAGGACTGTCGCGGAAGCCCTGGGGAAGAACTGTCCAGGTGAGCTGACTGGAAGTATGAGTATCCGGATCCGTCCAGGTAAAGGCGAAGAGGAAGTAGGAGTCGGGATGTAGGGGGATAGTGAAAAAGGCATCTTTGAGATCCAGAACCGTAAAGTGGGTTGTGGATGGGGGGATATGGGAGAGCAAGGTGTATGGGTTTGGTTCTACTGGGTGGAGAGGAATTATGGCCTCATTGATTAGTCGGAGGTCCTGGACCAGGCGATAATCCCCAGAGGCCTTGTGGACAGGCAGGATGGGGGTGTTGCAGGGAGAATCAGTGGGGATAAGGAGTCCCTGGTTTAGGAGTCTGGTGATAATAGGTTGTAGGCCCCTAAGGTGAGTCTCAGAGATGGGAAATTGGGGCCTTGATGGAAATTTGGAGGGGTCCTTTAGGCAGATGAGGACGGGGGAATGGTATGTTGCTGTTATGGGCTTAGAAGTATCCCAAACTTGGGGATTAATTGGGTTCGGTGTGATTGGAAGAGGGGAATAGGAGGGGGAGGGTTCTAGAGACAGGCCGAGAAGAGGAAGCAGGAGTTGGGAGGAGGGGACCTTAGGGTCAAGTCTAACCAGCTGGAGGGAGGCCCCTAAGTGGAAAAGGACATCTCGGCCTAGCAAGGGAACTGGGCAGGATGGTATGACTAAGAAGGAATGAGTAAAAGGGAGTCCTTCGATATGACATGGGAGTGGACCGGTCTGGAGTGGGAAGGATGGTTTGCCATCAATACCCATGACCGAGATCTGGGAAGGAGAAACTGGCCTGGAATAGGTAGGCAGGACCGAATAGGTAGCCCCCGTGTCCACCAGAAATGAGATGGACTTACCCGCTACCTGTAGCGTTACCTGGGGCTCGGCGAGGGTGATGGGGGTCTTCGAGTCCGGGCGCCGTCAGTCGTCAGCCAATCCCAGCAGTTCGAGTGGTAATGCCATTGGGTCGGCTTGCCCCCCGCGTGGAGACGCTGAGGGAGGGCCAGTCGTAGGGCAGTCACTCTTCCAGTGGCCCGTTAGCCTGCAGCTGGGACAGGGCTTAGAAGGAGGTCGGGGATTGGGACATTGGCGAGCCCAGTGGCCTTCTTTTCCGCATTTGAAGCAGGCCCCCGGCAGCGATGCCTTTTGTGGATTCCGTGGATGCTGTGATCCATGGGAGATGCCAGGCCTTAGGGCGGCTACAAGACCTTGGGTTTGGAGGATCCAAGCCTGCCGGCTGGATTCTGCCAAATCCTCACGGCCATTATAGACTTTAAAGGCCATCTTTACCAGATCTCGAGTAGGGGTCTGAGGGCCGTCTTCTGCCCGTTTTAATTTCTTTCGGATGTCCGGGGCTGATTGGGTAATAAAATGGGTGGCTAGGACCGTTGCCCCTGCCGGGGTGTCGGGATCCAGCCGGGTGTAGAGAGTTAAGGCCTCTGTAAGGCGATTGAGAAAGATAGCTGGATTTTCTTTAGGTCTTGGGTTATCTCTTTTAGTTTTTCAAAATGGACTACCTTATGAGCGGCCGCCTGCATGCCAGCCAGGAGGCATTGGATCATGAGGTCGCGTTTACGACGGCCATCTTGGCCATCCTGATAAGTCCAGCCTGGATCGGTGCCAGGTATGGCAGTTGCTTCGACAGGCATGGAGTTGTCGGTAAGGTGAACCTGATCTGCATGGTTTCGGGCAGCAGTTTGAATTCTTTCCCTCTCGTCAGGGGTCAGGGTAGAAGATAGGATCACAAAGATATCGTGCCAGGTTAGATCGTAAGCTTGAGAGAGGTAGCGAAATTCTTTGATGTAGCGGGAAGAGTCGGCAGAAAAGGAGCCTAATCGCTTTTCTATTTGAGAGAGACCTTGGAGGGAAAAGGGAATATGAACTCTAACTAATCCTTCCGCTCCTGCTACCTCCCTCAGAGGGCAGAGGAGATTTGGATCTTGGGAGTCGTGAGAGCGTGTATGTGCACTAACTGGCGAAGCAAGGGGCGTGGGAGGAGAAACCGTTGAGGGAGGCGGGGGAGCGGTTGGATGGGCCGGAGCAGGTTCGGGAGGAGGAGGGACCGCTTCAGGGTAGGGTGGAGGATGGAGAGGAGTTCTGGAGAGGGGAGAGGCGAGAGATTCGGGAGGGTCGGCTAGTGGAGAGGGGTCATCGTCAAAGGAAATTAGCGGCTTGGATGTAGGAGATGTCTGTTTGGCAAGAAGGATCTGGGAAGTGGAACAGTCAACGCAGAGGCAAGGGCGGGAGCGTAAATACCAGAAGACCTGGACATAGGGGACCTCAGACCATTTGCCCGTCCTGTGGCAGTAATTATCTAGATCACGGAGGATGTTAAAATCGAAAGTCCCTTCAGGAGGCCATTTGAATTGATTGTCTAGAGGATATTGTGGCCAGGCCACAGTGGAATAGAAAATAAGCCGTCGGCAACGGAGATCTTGGGAGAAGCCGAGGGCTGTAAAATTGGCTAGGAGACACCCCAGGGGCGTCTTAGGATCTGGTTTCGATTTTGAGGTTCCCATGACCCCTAGTCTGTCCCTGAGTGAATGGAGAGGGAGAGAGGCGTCCCTGGTCTCAGTCTCCAATTCACGGCAGGTCAGAGGGCGGTCAGGTGATTGGGACGTCTCCACAGTTGCCCGAGGCCCGGAGAGAGGACGGAGGAATCCCTGACGCGGCCGCGATTAAGGACAGGGAGTCTGGTGGGCAGGGACTCTGAGGGTCGGAGGGAACAAGGGAGGGGAACTTACCCCGTTTTCTGCTGGATCGGGTGGATGAGTAGAGGTTCCCTGGTTGTCTCCTGGGGGAGGGGAGGAGCGGCCCGCATGGTAACACGCGGGGCTTGGTACCCCTCCCGGGTTTCGGCACCAAATGTAAGGAACGGCACCAAAGATGGAGGAGAGCTTAAACAAGCTTTATTTGGGAACGCTCCCGGGCGAGGTTCACTGGTCCGAGAGAAAGGGGCCAGGGAAGTCGTGCCCGTGCGAGGGTTTGGGCAGAATTTATAGGGGAAGAAGGGAAAGGGGTGTGGTGAATCCGGGAGGGCGCAGGTTATTCCTTATTTGGTGGTCTCTTCGGGTATCGTGGCAATATCTGGTGCCGGTTGCATCAGTCTTAGGACCGTTAGCCCCGCCCCTCAAAAGGCGGGAAGGCTGGGCCGGGTGGAAAGTCCCCAGGTCAGTTCCTGGAACTGGGTGGTCCGGAAAGTTTCGGTCTGATGCAACCTGTAAGTCTGATTGCATTCCCCTGCCTCGGGCCAGTTGGCCTTACAGCCTGCAGTTGGTGACAACTGGGTTTTGGAACGTCTGGCGACGGATGAAACACTTGAACTGTATTTACACCTCATCGCTTCCCACTTCATAGTTTTCATCCTTATGGACATCATAGCGACCCTCGTCAAGCTCACGTTCGATCTGCCAGCCATGTTTGTAATCTGAACGGTCATGGAGGAATTTGCAGCTGTCTCCAAAGCCGCAAAAGCCAGTCTCCTTGTAGTCCTTACAAACGTCGGGCTGGTAATCCCAGCGCACGGTGGCACGCAGATGCTCGGGAGCTCGGATGGGGCCTTTCCTCACCATCTTGGAGGAAGCATTGCCCATAGATGTATCCTTGGGCTTCATGTACTTCTGATAATTATTGATTCCCCGATAGATCTTGTCATCTTCCTTGTGCCTCAGCTCCTCCTGGATCTTCTGGCTGCGCTCAAAGATGGCTTGTGCGTCGCGCTCCTTCTCTGTGTCTAGCTCATAGACAGCAGTCGCACCCATATCCTCTGGCCCCACGGGTTTCCCTGAGCGAGTGGACTTATAGACCACGCCGAGACTCTCGGGCTCGTTCTCCTCCTCCTGGCTACTCTGGTCACCGTAAGCTGCCTTCTGTTTACCACTGCCAGGGGTCTTCTGTATCATCGGATTGTGGGTCGCCCGCTTCTTTTTCCGGCTAACCACAGCGCTGCCTTCATCACTGCTGCTGCTGTCGTCTCCGGACTCTTGGTGGCAGATCGGGCGCTTTCTGAGACCTGTAGCCCCTTTTCGCCCAGGCTTTTTGAAAAGAAAGGTGCACATCTGGTCTGTCATCTTTCCTGGAAAAAGTTGCTCTGCCGTTTTAAGAGTCTCGGGTTCCCAAACGGCTGTGGCCTGCTGGGTGGGGCGGGGCTTCTTCACGTCACTGCACGTAGTGCGCTCCGCTGCACGTGCGTGCAAAATCAGTTGCGGAAAAAGGCGTGGCCATGGACACTGCGGGAGCACGAGTGGCCATAGTTCTTTGACTTGTGGTAGCATAACTCCAGTGTTCACATGGCTTTCTCCCTGTGTGTTTGTCTGTCTTTTCACATGGTGTTCTTTTTATCAGGACAGCAGTCATATTGAATTAGGGACCCATCCTACTCCAGTTTGATCTCATCTTAACTAATTACATCAGCAATGATCCCATTTCCAAATCAGGTCACATTCGGAAGTAATGGGAGCTAGGGCTTCAACATATAAATTTTGGGGGGGGGTGGGCTCAATTCAACCCATAGCACATCTGTTAGATCACCTGTTACAACTTATTATTATTATAATTAGTTTATTTATTTATTTATAATTAGTTTATTTACATGTCTTTATTCCTTAACTTCTCTGCAGAATATAAATTCTTTCAGGGATTCCTCATTAATCATTAAAAACGAAAACAAAAGAAACTCCCAGTGCTTAGCACATAGCCTGATACAGAAGAAGGCAAAATACTAGTTGTATGGCTATTTTAAGTGGTGGACTCTGATAATCTAAGGTCTGGGATTTTTATTCTCCCTTTATTATAATGACATCTAATATTTACCCCAAACTCTAGTTATTTGGTTGCGCCAAATAAGGTATTACTTATTTTTTTGGCAGGTAATTGATACGGCTTTAATTAAATTCAATGGGAGAATGTGATAGAGAGATTAAACCAGGCATTTCTTCATGCCAGTTGGTGATCTGACCAAGGAAATCAGTCTTTAAAAATTCCTTAAGGCATTTTCATTTCATTTAATGATCAAATTAGATATTGATATATTTAACCTCAATATCTTCTGTATTCTGTTACCTGCTTTAATTTGAATTTAGAAGTGATCGAACACAGGAGGTCATTAGATGCATGACTGCACATTCTGGTTTTGTGAATTCATGTTCAAGTCTGATGCTTGAAAATCAGTTCACTGTAAGCTTTGGATATGAGACTGTAGTATGTATTTATCTTTCCCTTATGGTTACCCATCACCTGACCCATTTCTTCTTCTGTTTGGAGAATCTCCCTTGTTCCCATTCTGAATCTTGTTGAGACGTTGAGATGCCTCCTACTGCAGAAACTGAAAATGCCCAATCCTTACTTTCCTAGCCTTTACTGCAATTTAGGACTCTTGGGGAACTCTCTGGCTGCACTGCTACAGGAAGATCAGAAACTGCGGTAATAATGGTGACAGTCAGTGCTTGGTAATACAATGCTGTGTTTGGTGGAAGAGCCAATGGTGTCTTCCCCAGACCAATGATGTGGCATGTTTTGTATGTTGCTCCTGGCTGCAGATCTTCAACAGGGCTGCTGTGTTGCAATGCACACCATACATGGCTGGCCTTGAACCTGGTTCTTCAATCATCCTGGTGAGTCTGAAACATATGCTACCCTTTGAATAAATTCCTGGCCCCTATCATTCCCAGTCAATGATAACTTCTTCAATTTTCAACTAAAAACCTTGACGAGTACAAGGATATTCAGTATTTAACTGATGTACCTATAATGAGATATTAGATGTGTGGACCAAAATAAGTTGTTCAGTCTTATGTTTGTCATGAAGATTAGTCTTGTACATCAGCTTCTATGCTGGCTTTGATTGATACATTTTTGGTTCATTTTCTAAGTCTCATTTATTTTTCCATAAATATTTTTTGAGTGCCTGAGTGTTAGTTCCTATGGCTACCATAACAAATTACCGCAAACTTGGTGGCTTAAAGCAATATAAATTTATTCTCTTATATTTCTGGAAGCCAGAAGTCCAGAATCAGTTTCACTGGGCTAAAGTCAAGGTGTTGGCAGGGCTGGTTCCTTCTGGAAGCTCTAGAGAATGTGTTCCCTCATCTTTTCTAGCTTCTGAAAGCTGCCTGCATTGCTTGGCTTGTGAGCCCTTCCTTGCATTATTCCAACCTCTTGCTTTTGATGTCACATTGCCTTCTCATATTATGTAGTCAAATCTCCCCTTGCCTTCCTCTTATAAGGACATTTGTGATTATATTTAGGGCCCACCCATATATCCAGGATAATCTTCCCATCTCAAGATCCTTAACTTAGTCACATCTTTGGAGTTGCTTTTGCCATATAAGGTAACATTCGCAGCTTCCAGGGATTAGGACCTGGGTGTCTTTGGGAGCTATTAGTCAGCCTAAAACACTATGCTATGCACTTACGCATTGAGAATACAAGGTGTAAAAGATAAATGTTTCTTCTACCCTTATGAGGTTAGTGGGATACACATATTTAAGTAAAAATTACAGAAATAATTCTACAGGTTTACTTATGATAAGTGCTCAAAGGAGAAATACAAGATGGGATGGGAGAATATAATGGGAGAATAACCTGGCAAAGACTAGGGAGGTTATGGAAAATTTTTCTAAAAAATAATATTAGCTAACACTATGTGCTAGCACTTTGCTCAGTGGGTTACATATATTCATTAATTTAATCATCACCACTAACCTATGAGGCAGATACTTATACTACTATCTCAAGATTAATAAACTGAGACACAGATACTATAAATAGCCTGCTTAAGAGTCTGTGGCTACTAACTGGCAGAGGAAGAAACATTGAAGGGGTCCTTAAACGAAGTGGATTTCAGTTGTGTTGCCTGCCTACCATTATTGTGTAACTTGTGTCCTGATTTTCTTTGGAGAAATTTCTGTTCCCTCATTGTACCCAAACACTCTGCCCTCCCCTAGTTAGGGGTGGGCACATGTCCTAACCTGGGAGTGACTCTCAAGAGAAACAAAACAAAACAAAACAAAAAGCTGAGGATGATCTCTTTTCCAGAATAGACTGCCCATCATTTCCTACCATCTTAATTGCTTAGGCTTCCTTGGCCTCTGTTATTTTCCAGTTGTGTCTTTAAAGTAATTATTATATTTTAAATTAATTTATTTATTTGGTTGCACCAGGTCTTAGTTGCTGCATGCAGGCTCCTTAGTTGTGGCTCTTGGGCTCCTTAGTTGCAGCTTACCAGCTCCTTAGTTGCAGCATGCAAACTCTTAGTTTTGGCATGCATGTGGGATCTAGTTTCCTGATCAGGGGTCAAATCCAGGCCCCTTGCATTGGGAGCGTGGAGTCCTATCCACTGCGCCACCAGGGGAGTCCCAAAGTAAATTTTTTTTTAATAGTCTTTGATTGTGTGAGCTACTTCCTACCTTTCCAATAAATTCATTTCCTGCTTAAGTTCCTGCTGGTGCCTGTTGCTTACAACCAGAGCATTCTAAGAACAAGGAGGAATTAGGCAGGTGAAGATGAGAGGAGGCAAACAATTCCAAGGTAGAGGGTAGAGTGTGTACCTGAGGTGATAAGCTACTTGTATTTCTAAAGCATTCTGAGAAAGCCATGTGGCTGGAGCTACTGTGGTAGAGAGTGGCATGAAATGAAATTCAAAAGCTTTGCAGGGGCCAGATACACAAACACATGCCATGTGAGGATTTGGGGCTTTATCCTCAGAGTAATATTTTGTTATTGTCTTATTTCATTTTTGTTTTTTTAAAGCAAGACATTTATAACTAATGTATTTTGTCATCTGGACTCAGTGGGGTACAAGCAGAAAGCAAATTTATTCTTTCTTATCACTTTCTGTTAAACTTGCTCCATTAAGTCATTTTTTCCTAGATTCAGGATGAAATCTTGGCTAGGGAGCATGAGTTTTCTGATTCCTCTTAGAATGAATAAATGTCTATCTCTTTTAGGTTATGAAATGTAAGGTTCAGTCTAATATCAGAACTCCACATTTTCATCCAATTATAAAATTCTCTCATTACCTTAGCCAAGGCCTAAGGCAGGCTTCAAACCTGCTTTAAGGGAGGGGTGTGATCATCTTCTTCTTCACATAGCTTTTCTCCTCCCTCTCTTCCACTGAATGTGCCACCTCTGGCTCCTCCAGGGTTGCAGGTGGAGGAGGGATGAGGTTATCCCTTTCCTGGGAGGTTTCTGTAATGTACCTGCAATTTCTTTGTTGCCAACAGTGCTTCTCTTGCTGGAGGTTAATGATCTCCCCTACCCCTCTACTTCCAAGCCCTGAACTCTGCCAGTTCACATTCAGCTTCTTTCTGCTGGGCTTACCTTCACCCCCAAGTGGTCCTTTTCCAGAAGACTCAGGGCTGGTGGAGACAGCAGGCAGCCTGCAGCAGGAGGCAGGTTCACTGTGTCACTAAACTCTAGGAGGGTAATCATTTTTCAA
Organism: Delphinapterus leucas; assembly: GCF_059928025.1. Taxonomy (NCBI): domain Eukaryota; kingdom Metazoa; phylum Chordata; class Mammalia; order Artiodactyla; family Monodontidae; genus Delphinapterus; species Delphinapterus leucas. The sequence goes on from NC_143135.1 coordinate 16,716,201, forward strand.
GCAGTCTCAACTACTCTCCACTCTGCCATTAGGCTGACCAAACTCTTGCTTTTAGACTTTTTCAGGCATGTTTCCCATAACTGTCTCTGTGTTATCCCAGATTCCAGGGGCCAGTGCCAAGCTCTCTAAATGCTTCTTCTGAAGCTCCCCCACGCTTGGAAATTGCCTGGGATTCACCAAAGTTTTCCTAATCACTCCTCAATTGGCCAATCAACCTCATCGGGCCTATTGCAAGCCTTGTCTTGGACCATCATCTTTGCAAACCTAGCCCCTTGTTCTACAGTGTGAATGTAATTGACATCTATTATTCTTAGTTTGGAGGCTTCAGTCCAAACAGACAATAGGAAAAGTGCCATTTTAATATTCTCTTGCAAAGTGATATATATGATCAGATATTTATTATTTGCATAATTTTAATGAATATAGTCTCCAGTCACATTACTTCCCCAGCCCCCATATAAAACAAACAAAACACTGATCATTCTTATATTTAAAAATCAGAATATTTTCTAAATTGGACCAGATTTGAGTCCCTTTACCCTAGACAGTATTAAATTAGTCAAACAATGCCCTCCTCAGTATTCTGCAGGAAGTGGGGGCCCTTTGTCTTCTTTTGGTTTGAAAAAAACTCAACTAGCTGTCAAACACTTGAATGTGGACCAAACATTTAAACATTCAGTGAAAATTTGGATGTGTTTCATACAGCACTAAGCAAAGTAGAGAGCCCTCTGACCACTTTCAAAATAATCCAAGCAAACAGCAATTAGGGATATATTCTACGTCTTTTTGCTCACAGCTCACCAGGACATAATGTGAGCTCCCATGGATATTGGGAGGGAAACGGAAGGCACTTAGGTTGTTCCGTACTTTGATATGTGACTGGCAGGGTTGCAAATAATGTGCCTGCAAAAGAAAGTTGCTTCCCTTTCTGACTTCACTCTGTATGACAGACTCTAGGTCCATCCACCGTATGCTAACATATATATGGAATCTAAGAAAAAAAAAAAAAAGGTCATGAAGAACCTAGGGGTAAGACGGGAATAAAGACACAGACCTACTAGAGAATGGACTTAAGGATATGGGGAGGGGGAAGGGTAAGCTGTGACAAAGTGAGAGAGTGGCATGGACATATATACACTACCAAACATAAAATAGATAGCTAGTGGGAAGCAGCCGCATAGCACAGGCAGATCAGCTCGGTGCTTTGTCACCACATAGAGGGGTGGGATAGGGAGGGTGGGAGGGAGGGAGACGCAAGAGGAAAGAGATATGGGAACATATGTATAACTGATTCTCTTTGTTATAAAGCAGAAACTAACACACCATTGTAAAGCAATTATACTCGATTAAAGATGTTAAAAAAAATAAAAATAAAGATAGGCCAAAGAAAAAAAAAAAGAAAGTTGCTTCCTGATGCACCTGAAGATGGAATTTTAAAAAATGTTTCTTCCTCCTTCCTTTTCTCTTTCCATTTACTCAGCATTACATGACCCTGCTGTTACGCACCTGAGGAGAAAAAGCAATTGTTTATGGTGGCCCCAGTGGGATGAGTCTGACCAAGAGAAAGTAGGCAACATAGCAAAGAAGTGTTTCCAACATTTATTTAGTATATATTTATTAAGCACCTATTGGGCACAAAGAACATAAAACATGGTGACTGCCTGCTAGAAACTTTTAATCTGGTTGTGAGGATAGGATATACACGCACCATAAGTTAAATTCAGTTTGTACTATCAAAGGCAGAGTCATCCCATACTGGGAACCTGCAAAAGGCAAAACTGCAGCAAAGAAAGTGGTAGAAGCTATAGAGAGAAAAGTCTGGGCTAAATGTAAGTTTCTAAAAGAACTGACCAAAGATAGGTTGGACCATCTTAAATAGAGGTGAGTTTCATGTCGAGCAAGGTATTTAAGCTAGTCTGGATAAGCACTCAGCAGGAGTGTTTGTAGAGGGTATTATTGCATCTGAGGAGTGGCTACCCTAGGTGATCTTTAAAATACTCACATGACTTTATGATGCCTTGATTCTGTGAGTGTTTAGGACAGGGAGCATGCATAGGCTCATAAAGTGACCAGGAAAGCATTTGTTGAGGTTGAGGTATGAAAGAAGGAGCAGATGTGGGACAGAAGAAGGGAGGGAGGAGGGAGCTCCAGGCAGAAGGAATACTGTGAGACTAATGAAAAATCTGGGGCTTTTTCTTGACCGTATATTGCAGGAGAAAGCTGTATTATCTCTAACCACATTTAGAGGAAGATTACACAGTTTAAGGAACAATATCTTAATGAACGTTTCTTCAGTGGCTGAAAATTTGCCAGAGTTGACCCATGAAGTCAAGCTTGAGGTATGGGCTAGGGAGTTTGTCTAGTTCACACAAACAGAATTTTGTTGAATTCCTACTGTGTTGTAGGCATCAGGAACTGGGAATGCAGAGATGAAATGAGACACAATTTCTTCTCTTGAATAGCTTATTGTTGAGCAGGGGCAAAGATACTACAAAAAACGAAAATTACAGACCAGTATCACTGATGAATATAGATACAAAAGTCCTCAACAAAATACTAACAAACAGAATCCAACAACACATTAAAAGGATGATACACCATGATCAAGTGGGATTTATCCCAGGGATGCAAGGATCCTTCAATATATGCAAGTCAATCAATGTGATACACCATATGAACAAATTGAAGAATAAAAACCATATGATCATCTCAATAGGCACAGAAAAAGCTTCTGACAAAATTCAACACCCATTTATGATAAAAACTCTCTAGAAAGTGGGCATAGAGGGAACCTACCTCAACATAATAAAGGCCATATATGACAAATCAACAGCAAACATCATTCTCAATGGTGAAAAACTGAAAGCATTTCCTCTAAGATCAGGAAAAAGGCAAGGATGTCCACTCTCACCACTATTATTCAACATAGTTTCGGAAGTCCTAGCCACGGCAATCAGAGAAGAAACAGAAATAAAAGGAATACAAATTGGAAAAGAAGAAGTAAAACTGTCACTGTTTGCAGATGACATGATACTATACATAGAGAATCCTAAAAATGCTACCAGAAAACTACTAGAGCTAATCAATGAATTTGGTAAAGTTGCAGGATACAAAATTAATGCACAGAAATCTCTTGCATTCCTATACAGTAATGATGAAAAATCTGAAAGAGAAATGAAGGAAACACTCCCATTTACCATTACAACAAAAAGAATAAAATACCTAGGAATAAACCTACCTAAGGAGACAAAAGACTTGTAAGCAGAAAACTATAAGACACTGATGAAAGAAATTAAAGATGATATCAACAGATGGAGAGATATACCATGTTCTCGGATTGGAAGAACGATTATTGTGAAAATGACTATACTACCCAAAGCAATCCACAGGTTCAATGCAATCCCTATCAAATTACCAATGGCATTTTTTTACAGAACTAGAATAAAAAAATCTTAAAATTTGTATGGAGACACAAAAGACCCCGAATAGCCAAAGCAGTCTTGAGGGAAAAAAATGGAGCTGGAGGAATCAGACTCCCTGACTTCAAACTATACTACAAAGCTACAGTAATCAAGACAATATGGTACTGGCACAAAAACAGAAACATAGATCAGTGCAACAAGATAGAAAGCCCAGAGATAAACCCACACACCTATGATCAACTAATCTATGACAAAGGAGGCAAGGATATACAATGGAGAAAAGACAATCTCTTCAGTAAGTGGTGCTGTGAAAACTGGACAGCTACATGTAAAAGAATGAAATTAGAACACTCCCTAGCACCATACACAAAAATAAACTCAAAATGGATTTGAGACCTAAATGTAAGACTGGACACTATAAAACTCTTAGAGGAAAACATAGGCAGAATACTCTATGACATAACTCACAGCAAGATCTTTTTTGATCCACCTCGTAGAGTAATGGAAATAAAAACCAAAATAAACAAATGGGGCCTAATGAAACTTAAAAGCTTTTGCACAGCAAAGGAAACCATAAAGACAAAAAGACAACCCTCAGAATGGGAGAAAATATTTGCAAACGAATCAATGGACAAAGAATTAATCTCCGGGCTTCCCTGGCGGCGCAGTGGTTGAGAGTCTGCCTGCCAATGCAGGGGACACGGGTTCGTGCCCCGGTCCAGGAAGATCCCACATGCCGCGGAGCGGCTGGGCCCGTGAGCCATGGCTGCTGAGCCTGTGCATCTGCAGCCTGTGCTCCGCAACGGGAGAGGCCACAACAGTGAGAGGCCTGCGTACCGCAAAATAAATAAATAAATATTAAAGAATTAATCTCTAAAATATATAAACAGCTCATGCAGCTCAATATTAAAGAAACAAACAACCCAATCCAATAATGGGCAGAAGACCTAAATAGACATTTCTCCAAAGATGGCCAAGAAGCACATGAAAAGCTGCTCAACATCACTAATTATTAGAGAAATGCAAATCAAAACTACAATGAGATATCACCTCATACCAGTAAGAATGGGCATCATCAGAAAATCTACAAACAACAAATGCTGGAGAGGGTGTGGAGGAAAGGGAACCCTCTTGCACTGCTGGTGGGAATGTAAATTGGTACAGCCACTATGGAGAACAGTATGGAGGTTCCTTACAAATCTAAAAATAGATTTACCATATGATCCAGCAATCCCACTACTGGGCATATACCCAGAGAAAACCGTGATTCAAAAAGACACATGCACCCCAATGTTCATTTTAGCACTATTTACAATAGCCAGGTCATGAAAGCAACCTAAATGCCCATCGACAGACGAATGGATAAAGAAGATGTGGTACGTATATACAATGGAATATTACTCAGCCATAAAAAGGAATGAAATTGAGTCATTTGTTGAGACGTGGATGGATCTAGAGGCTGTCCTACAGAGTGAAGTAAGTCAGAAAGAGAAAAACAAATATCGTATATTAACGCATGTATGTGGAACCTGGAAAAATGGTACAGATGAACCGGTTTGCAGGGCAGAAGTTGAGACACAGATGTAGAGAACAAATGTATGGACACCAAGTGGGGAAAGCCCCAGGGGGGTGGTGGTGGTGGTGTGCTGAATTGGGCGATTGGGATTGACACGTATACACTGATGTGTATAAAATTGATGACTAATAAGAACCTGCTGTATAAAAAATAAAATTAAATTAAAAAAAATAAAAAGCTCATCCTGGGGCTTCCCTGGTGGTGCAGTGGTTAAGAATCTGTCTGCCAATGCAGGGGACATGGGTTCGAGCCCTGGTCCGGGAAGATCCCACATGCCGCAGAGAAACTACGTTTCTGCAGAGAAACTTAGTTTATGCACTAAGCACAGGCTTAGTGCACCACAACTACTGAGCCTGTGCTCTAGAGCCCGGGAGCAACAACTGCTGAGCCCGTGCACCACAAGTACTGAAGCCTGCATGCCAAGGGCCCATGCTCCGCAACAAGAGAAGCCACCAGAATGAGAAGCCCGCGCACCGCAACAAAGAGTAGCTCCCGCTCGCCGCAACTAGAGGAAACCCGTGTGCAGCAACGAAGACTCAACGCAGCCAAAAATAAATAAATTAAATAAATTAATTAAAATAAATAAATAAAAAGCTCATCCTAAAATGTCTCCTGATAAATACCTAGATTTAATTTCTCCAGTTTCATGATCACTCTAATAATAACTATATTTATTGAGTACCTTCTAAGTGATAGATATGTTAGTCTCTTTCCAGTTCTCATGACAACCCTTCAGTGTAGGTCTTTTTTTTTTTTTTTTTAACATCTTTATTGGGGTATAATTGCTTTACAATGGTGTGTTAGTTTCTGCTTTATAACAAAGTGAATCAGTTATACATATACATATGTTCCCATATCTCTTCCCTCTTGCGTCTCCCTCCCTCCCACCCTCCCTATCCCACCCCTCCAGACGGTCACAAAGCACCGAGCCGATATCCCTGTGCCATGCGGCTGCTTCCCACTAGCTATCTACCTTACGTTTGTTAGTGTGTATATGTCCATGACTCTCTCTCGCCCTGTCACAGCTCACCCTTCCCCCTTCCCATATCCTCAAGTCCGTTCTCCAGTAGGTCTGTGTCTTTATTCCTGTCTTACCCCTAGGTTCTTCATGACATTTTTTTTTTCTTAAATTCCATATACATGTGTTAGCATATGGTATTTGTCTTTTTCTTTCTGACTTACTTCACTCTGTATGACAGACTCTAGGTCTATCCACCTCATTACAAATAGCTCAATTTCGTTTCTTTTTATGGCTGAGTAATATTCCATTGTATATATGTGCCACATCTTCTTTATCCAGTGTAGGTCTTTTATTATCTCTGTTTTCCAAGGAGGAAAGCAAAGCTGAGAGAGTCCATCTGTATTGCCCAGCTATTAGTAAGTGGCTAATGGAAAATACAAAAGGTAGATAAACTAATGGAGTGGGTATCATGTCCTAGGCACTGCACTAGATGCAGGGCACACAGCATCTTATGGAATCTTCTCATCACTGGAGAGGAGAAATACCACTGTCATCCCCATTTTATGGTCAGGATAACAGGCTCAGTAAAATTAAGCAAATCATCCAGAGTCTCACAGTCGGTGTTATGGACCGAACGCTTGTGCCCTCCCGAAATTCATGTGTTGAAATCCCATCCCCCAGTGTGCTGGTATTAAAAGGTCGGGGCATTTGGGAGGTGATTAAGTCATGAGGGTGGAGCTCCACTACCCCTTTATATCTTTTTTTTTTTTTTTTTTTTTTTTTTTGGCGATACGCGGGCCTCTCACTGTTGTGGCCTCTCCCATTGCGGAGCACAGGCTCCAGACACGCAGGCTCAGCAGCCATGGTTCACGGGCCCAGCCGCTCCGCGGCATGTGGGATCTTCCCGGACCGGGGCACGAACCCGTGTTCCCTGCATCAGCAGACGGACTCCCAACCACTGCGCCACCAGGGAAGCCCCACGACTCCTTTATAATAGAGTCTCCAGATTGTTCTCTTGCCCTTTTGTGCCGTATGAAGATGCAGCCTGAAGTCAGCTATCTATGAACCAGGTTGCGGGCTCAACTTCCCAGCCTCCAGAACTGTGAGAGATACACTTCAGCTGTTCAGAAGCCCCCCTAGTCTATGGTATTCTGTTGTAGCAGCCTGAGCTGACCAAGACAGTTAGTGTAGAGCAAGGATTCAGGCCCAGCCTGCTTGGCCCAAAAGCTGATAGTCTTTAAATTTTTTAAAAATTTATTTATTTGTATTTATTTTTATTTTTGGCTGCGTTGGGTCATCGTTGCTGTGCACGGGCTTTTTGTCTAGTTGGGGTGAGTGGGGCCTACTCTTTGTTGCGGTGCGTGGGCTTCTCATTGCGGTGGCTTCTCGTGGCGGTGGCTTCTCGTTGCGGAGCACGGGCTCTAGGCATGCAGGCTGCAGTAGCTGTAGCACGCGGGCTCAGTAGTTGTGGCGCACGGGCTTAGCTGCTCCGCGGCATGTGGGATCTTCCCGGACCAGAGCTCGAACCCATGTCCCCTGCACTAGCAGGCAGATTCTTAACCACTGTGTCACCAGGGAAGCCCTAAAAGCTGACAGTCTTTAACAACTATGCTACCTTTCCTCTCCCCAATGTGTTGTACAGGCGACAGCTTCACTCCAGCTCTGCTTTTCTCCTTGCTTAACCAGAAAACAGAGTGAATGACAAAACCATTTTGAGTATTTTCTTGAAAGGCCAGGAGTGAACTTGGCTGGAGGAGAAATTTCCTTTAGAATTCTGAGGCTTGGTGTACAGCAGTGGCACCAGGAAGGAAAAAGTGCCATGCTTATTAAGCAATTACTGAGACTCATGGTTAAAACATGAGGTTGCCTTTCTAAGAGAATCCCTGGAATAAGTGGTATTCTTCATTTTGCCTTGGAGCCTGGTTGATCGGTGTCTAAGAAGTGCACCTTCTTTTACTGGAGAAGTAATGGGGAAGCAAGGACTGTTTCATCCATTATCTCTTTGGATCATTACAACAACCCTTTGGAGACATATGGAGGATATTTGGTTTGGAATTTTAGTGGCCAGTTAATCAAGATCCATCCTGCTTTTGAATCCTGGATCATTTGCAAAATATATACAATAGTTAGGGATTCCAATTGCAGGTTTATCGCTTGGATTGGATCTCATATCTTGGATCCAGATGCCCTTCCTCACTTACCCCCCCAACACTTGCTGCAGCTAGACTTTGGGATCTGCATTTAGAAAGGGTTGGGCTGGTAGCCAACTGCCTCATACCAGGTGAGTGCAGGGAGCCTGGGAGAGGAAGGTCTCCTAGAGGACACGTAGTAGCTTTGCCTTTCCCCAGTAGAGGTATATGGAGGATGGGATGTCTGTCTCTTACCACCTCCCATGTTAGATGAATCATTCCCTCTCCTGTGAGGAGAAACCAATGAAAGTACGGAGGGCAACAGTTTCTTACCAAATACATCTGAGAGGTGTTTTACTGGCTGAAAAATCATAGGGAGACGGAGCATATTTGTTTTCAGGGCACTCCCTGAGCTTGTTCTTTTAGTCCATTGCCCTCTCCTGATTTGACAGGTGGAGAATTTGAGTCTCAGAGAAGCTAAAGTTTTGAAAGTCACACTTTAATGACAAACATGAGGTTCTGTCTCATAACTAGCTAGTGGATGGAAGCTTAGAGCTCAGGGGTTCAGAACTTTTATGTCACAAATGTACTAAGACCTTCACAGAGAAGACATGTGACTCGCACAAGGTCAAAGTGGCAGGACTAGATATCAGGTCTTCGGACTCCTTCTGGCTTTTTCTAGTGTCTCACAGAAGTCTCCTTCGTAAGCTGGTGACATTTGTGCTGTTGGCTTGTAAGCATGGTCTTCTGGATACCTGGCACTATTCCCAAACCAATTAAATCAGAGTCTCTTGGTGGAGAAGCTCCATCATTGATGTATTTTTTAAAGCTCCCAAGGTATCCTGATCTACAGAAAGGTTGAAAGTCACAGCCTTGGTGATGTCACACTTTTGTTTCATCGCAGTGATACTTTCTTTGAATGTAGAGATGATGAGAACTTGCATTTCCAGGCAGATTATCTGTTTATTAACATTTGAAACCTAAATCCAAGCCTCAGTAGGTCCCTGTGTGAGCTTCCTTAGCTTACTAATGGCAGTCCTTTACCTGCGGATAGGGCATAGGTATAAGGATAGACAAGGGCAGTTCTTGCCCTGTCTTGATGCCACTTGATTTTTACAACAGCCCTGTGAAGTCAATAATTATTTACATCATGCACAAAATGAGAAAACTGGGTTCTTACCTAACCCTGCATGGAAGAAGGGTTCTGTGCTGGTCTTTAGAAAAGAGGTTCACACCAAGTGTGTTAGTAGCTGATCTTTATTCCCCACTCTAACAATGGCATCTTCCCATTTGAGAATTCATTGGGAAAACCCATTTTGATCTAGCAAGCTTGTTTTTAACCCCCAACGGGATCTGTGGTCAACGGTTATACAGGTTGTGCCCTATCCAACCCCAAGAAGTGCCGGTTGCTACAGTTTATGTGAATGGCATCCCTAGCTCTTAGGCAAATACCCTGGCTGGATAACTGTACATGGTGAACCTGCATATACTTAAAGAGGTGTTATCTTGCTCAGGAGGCAATCTCTCTAATAGGATGTAAAGGGTGCTGGAACAACCCACAAATACTGCCCTTTCATGAGATAACATAATATCAGTGGGTGGTCTATTTCTTAACACTATCTTCTCCAAGCTCTCTCATTTAAAATGCACATACTCTTAGGAACAAGAAACTATTCTGAACTCTTAAACTGTTTTTCTCTAAGGTGTTAAGGATTGATAATTCATATAGAATAGGGGGTTATGCTTTTCAAACAGTCTTCACATTGTCTTCTGTGATGTAAGTATTATTATTCCCAATTTACATGTGAGCAAACTGAGATTCAAGAAAGATCACTGTCTCTCACAGATATAGGAGACAAACTTGTGGTTACCAAAGGGGAGAGGGAATGAGAGACAAATTAGGGGTCTAGGTTTAACAGATACAGTGTGTAAAATAGATAAGCAACAAATTTATACTGAATAGCACAGGGAATTATAGCCATTCTCTTGTAATAGCCTATAATGGAGTATAATCTGCAAAGATACTGAATTGCTATGCAGTACACCTGAAACTAACATAATATTGTAAATCAACTATACTTCACTTAAAAAAAGATCACTGTCTTGACCCACATTACCCAGTAATTAAGAGCTTGAGCTCATTTTTTTTTGTCTCAAGATTTAAGACTTTTCCCACTATCCCCTACTAATGAGGATAAGGTTTTATTTTTATTCTCCTTGATTACGTGCTTTTAAGAAATGTGAGCATCAAAACAAACATTTGTTAGAGAAGTCTCAGAGGCTGTAGTCCTGTCAGCATTCAGCGGTATCCTTTGGGGTAATTTTTCCAGTTCAGATGCACCCTCACTTGAATCATTTATGCTATATTTTCTTTCTTTTTTTTTTTTTTAACATTGCAATAAAGCATTTATCAAGGAGTTATTAGAATTCTTCAAAGATGTTAGAATTCTTGGGAAACATTGCAAAACAAACAAATATCCACAGGTTTGGAAATAGAAATTACAGTTAACCATTGTCATTGGAAAAAACCCACTATTTTTATGTGCACCACTTATTAATGAGGTATGCTCTATTTTCTAAGTAAGAAACTTTACATGATGGACAAGTTTCTTTTTTTAATTAGTATGGATGCTGAGGTAATAGTGTATGTTAAACTATGTTGGTTTTCTTTGGAAAACTCATGTATTGAAACATGGCTAGACTATTTACGCAATTGGCTTCTCTTTGAAAATGATAGTCTTTGCTCAAAGAAAATAAATATTTTTATTCATAGAATGTAGGCTATAGAGTAAAGGAAAGAGTATGCGCTTTGTTGTCAGACAGGCCTGAGTTTGAATACAGACTTCTCCTTACTGATGTCTTTGTGATTTGAAGTAAATTGCTTGTCATCTCTTAGCCTCAGTTTCCTCATCTATAAAATGGGGGTAATGAGACTTGCATGATAATAAATCTAAAGCATATAGCACATAGAAATCCCTCAAAAATGTTCATTGATTTACATCCCTCTTGAGGTAAAAATCTACTATCCACTAGGTAATATAATTACCTATTTTTATTATTATATGAGAGATTGGGAAAGTACATTCACCTAGCTTGCAGAAAAGAAAAGCCTAGATAGATGGGCTTTGGCAACGTTCATTCGTTTATGCATTTACTAATTCAGTCACACAGAGTAATTTCTTTAAAACACAAAACTTATTACTGGCTCCTCTACCTAAGACTGGTCAAAGGCTCCCTAGCCTCAGTCAGTTTCCTTATCTGAAAAAGAACAAAATAATGGTATTTAAGAGAGCAGTTGGGCACATTAAATGTGAATCTTAATGTATATGAAGCACTCATTGTCTGGCATGAAGTAACTACTCAGAAAACTGTTGAGTGGTGTCGTTATTTATTATTTATTTTTTTGACCACGCCGTGTGGCATGTGGGATCTTAGTTCCTTGACCAGGGATCTAACCTGTGCCCCCTGCAGTGGAAGTGCAGAGTCCTAATCACTGGACTGCCAGGGAACTCTGGTACAGTTATTTTTATTTTATTTTTTACATCTTTATTGGAGTATAATTGCTTTACAATGGTGTGTTATTTTTATTAAAAAAATAAAAACAATTATAAAATTTTAAAATTATTTTTATTTTTTATCGTTGCTGCAACCAAAGCGTTTTCATATACATTAGCCTCATTTGTGCTACACAGTAGTCCTATGTTATTTTTATTCTTCCTATTTTACAAATGAGAAATAAACTGATTTGAACAGGTCACAAGGTTAGCAGGTCATCAGACTTCAAGTGGATGTTTTCCCTGCTACCATGGCTTCCTTTCTGATTCACGTACCTCTCAGGGACCCATCCCTGGGTCCTTGACAATTCCATCTCTTGGGTAAATCTTTCTTTTTGAAAGACTCCTGCTGAAATGTCTACCAAAGTGGAGTTAGTTACCTGCTATACCTTATCACCTATGAACACATCACAGCTTATTGTCAGAAGGGTTGGGTCGGGTTGTCAGGTGAGCTAGCTCATCCCTCACAGAGCAGAAGACAGTTAGTCAGTCCTGGTTGCAGTAGAAGAGATAAAAGAAGGTCCAGGAACTCTGGAATCCCACCCAGCAAAGGCAGGCTTGGGTGCAGTCTGCAGCAGGTAGGGAGGAGGGAGATTTCCCGCTCTTACCTATAAAATCGAGAGAATAATGGTTGCTTTACAGGTCTGTTGTGAGGATAAATGAGGTAACAGTCATAGCTCACATTTATTAAGCAAATGCCATCTACATGTATTACCTCAGTCCTCCCAACAACAGTTTAGTGAGCTCTAGTGTTATCCCATTTCTCAGAAAACTGAGGCAAAGAGAGGTTATTCTCCTAGCTGGTTCTCTGCCAGCTAGGTGAATAAGAGCCCAGCCTCTGTTTTCTGAGATAGCATATGGAAAACCCCTGACCAGAGGGGGGATTAACTAGGAACTTGCCCTTTCAAGGCACTGAGTCTACTTTATATTCATACTTTTATAGCTTTTTTCTAAAAAAGGGTATCTGAAATCAGATAAGCTTCAAACCCCGGTCTGCCTGTAAGCCTGAGAGTAGTGGGTACTTAAAAGAAGTGAGCTGCCTTCTCGCCTAGATGGTGGAGTCTCAAAGCAGGAGAAAGTTGATGAGACAAAGTGTGACCTGGACCACTGGCGAGCAGTGGTCGGGAGTGGGGGGATATTAACCCCCTTCTTTTGCAGACCCTCTTCCTAACACAAGTTGTTACTCCCATCAAAGGGCTCTGTGAAAGCATGAACTGAAGCTTCTCTTCCAAGCAGTGCCTTGGGGCTGCCTGAGGGTTTCGCTGAGTTTTGCTGATTTTCTGGAGCTCAATTTATAGCCAGCCAGTGAGTGGAGCTAAAGCTTCATGAGAAGCTGCTAGTCCAGCAGACCTGCTTGGGAATTCCTGCCTGACCGTTTCCTCCATGTGTGTCCAGCTCCTTCCTCACCTCCCATAAACAGTCCTGCTGAGAAGCTTATCTCAGCCCAGTGGAGCGGAGTGTCACACTTCCAGATAGCCTCTTTGTGTCACATGCGGCCCACTCCTCCCCCACCTTGGTCTCCTTTCTCAGCCCCTGGCATTCTCAGGGCTAAATCCATGCAGTGTCTGCTGGGTTTTATTAAACTCCCTAGCCTGGAGAGAAATGGAGCTGAAAAGATCCTTTCTCTTATTCTTGGAGTGAGCATACACAGGCATTTTAACTCCTTGAACTGAGCAAGTTGTTTAAACCGGTGGTTGCAAACTCAAATGCCTGGGGGGTCCAGGCAGGAAACATCCAGAGTGGTGAGCTGGGTGAAGACAATAGGGATGGGTAGGGACTATGGCTTTCTCTGCAGTTACCCAGCCCCAGTCGTTGTAGCCTGGTGGAAATGCAGGTTGAGGGTTGTCTGATTCTCTGATAGTCTAGGAGTAACTGTAGAGCTGGATTTTGGGTGAAATTTCCCAATTTTTAAAACACTTTCTGAGTCAAACAAAATGCTTCTGTGGGCTTGTTTAGTGTATGGGCTGCTGGTATAAGAACGCTGATTTCAGCCATGAGGAGAAGTCCTGGCTTTGGCTACTTTTTCTTCACTTCTTGCTGCTGCTCTACCCTATTTGATTTCAGTGCAAGTGGCTGTCAGCCAGGAGACCTTGCTGGGCTGAGGAAAAAGCTGTGTGGAAGGTGTTTGGATCTTTCTTGGTGAAACCTGAGCACAGCATTTGCTTGTTCTTTGATTCTGTCCATTCATTCATTCAATCATTATTCAGCAAATACTGACGGGGTATTTTAGACTCATACTCTACTGTAGGGGTGCAGCAGTGAGCATGGCACTGCTTTCAAGGAACTCACAGTCTCAGAGGAGAAGCCAGCAAAGCTGGTACTCTTAATAATTCAGCGTGGTCTGGGCTTTAATAGCTGCCTATGAGACACATAAGAATATGGACGACAGAATTCTAAGCTCCGCCTGAGGGAATGAGGAAAGAATCCTTGGAAGATGCAGGGAGGTGTGAAGACGAAAGCAGAGCAGGACAGGGGCAATGGATCTGAAGCCTGACTGAACAGGTAGAGTAGGTATGGGGGCTTGGGAGGGCCTTCCCGATAAGGGGAAACAGGGTGAGCCAGGCTGAGTGGCGTGGTGGCGCATAGTACGTTGGGAAATATCAAATGTTCAGTGCGGGGGATGCTGGTTTGGAGTGGCTGCAGAAGATGCTGGAAGGGTGGTCTGGGGCCAGGTTGGGAATGGTCCTGTGAGAATCTTAAGGACTCTACCTGGTAACCTCTGGGGAGCTATTGAAGTTGTATAAACAGGGAGTGCTGTGCCATATCTGTTTCAGAAAGATCATTCTGGTTCCAGTGAGAAGCATGATTTGGAAAGGCAGACTAGGGGAATTGTGGGCGTCATGAGATGGGATAAGAACTGGAGAAGGAGGAAGCTCAACATGTCAGGAGAGTGGTTCTCAGTCCTGGCTGCAACACCGACGGTTAAGCCCATCCCAGGCTAGGGAAATCAGGAGTTCTGGGTCCCAGCAGTGGGATTCAGAGTTCTCTGAGCGATTGGGTATCACTGAACTTGGAGACCATTGCCCGGTGGGGGGGAACGTCTCCGGGAGAGAGCGAGCTGAAGTTACTTGGGAATCCTTGTGTCTCAGATTGAGCCCTTATTCAGTCCAATAGCTCAATTTGACAGATGAGCAATTGAAGTCCTAAAGAGGCATTTGCTGTTACATTAGATTAAAAAACTTTAAAAAAATTAAATAATTGATAGATACTTTGTGTAGGAAGGAGCCTGGGATTTGAATGGCTCTGTTTTAAATTCTGCCTGGGTTACTCATCGGCTGTGATAAGCTGGACAAGGCATTGACCTCTCAGTCTTATTTTCTCATCTATAAAACGGAATTATTAATACCTGCCTTTGAAAGTCATGGTGAGGACCCACCATCGTAAAACACGTAGCACAGAGCTTGGTCCACAGTGGTAAATGATGCGTAAATGTTACTACTGTTCTGAGGATCACAGTTATGAGAGACCAACTTCATGTGTCAGCTGCGGTTTCTGGACTACTGCGCTACAAAGCCTCCAGGGACAGGACGGTAGGAAGCAAGGAGCGGGGCAGTGTCAGAAAGAATTCTTAAGGGAGCTTTGTTCTGAGCAGAGATTAAATGGAAAAAGCAGATTCGATTTAAATTCCCTTCCATAACTGATCCCCTACACTTAGTTTTCTAAAGTGTGGGCTATTAGTCATTATTCTATGCTGCCTCCTCATGCACAATTGCTTCTCTTTCTTTGAGACATAATATTAGTTTTGAAATAGTTTTAAGACTTACCAGAAGTTGCAAAAATGGTTATAGTTTCTGTGTACTTCTCACCCAGCTTCACCCTATGATAATATCTTGTATAACCATGGTTCTGCTTATTTATTTATTAATTCTTTTTACAGACCTGTACTCATACTACTATTGTTTCTTACTCCCCTCTCAACATAATAGTCTGCTCACTTTCCTTTATCATAAATTCATGGTAAACATGTATTTCAATGTCTTGATGTTTCATCCTCTAATTTTCTTACTGTTGGACGGGTGATGATATTCCAACCAATTACATAGGTTATGTCTGCTCTTTTGTCATAGTATTGCTGGTGAGCATCTTTGTGTATGAGGCTATTTTCATATTCAGGATTATTTCATTAGGATGGATTACTGAAGGTAGAATTGCTGGGTCAGAGAATCTGAATGGGTGAAAGTTTTGGGGTACATATTTATTGGTGGTTGCTGAAGAAGAGCTGCCTGAAACGAGCTCTCAGGGCTGCTGCTCCAGAAGCTGAGGGAGGGACTCCAGGAATGAGCTTGAGCCGAAAAGGCTCTAAGTACGGGGGCAGTGAGTGACTGCAGCTGAAGCTTAGCAGGAACTGGAGCAGCAGATCCCTGCTGAGGCTCAAGCACAGGGCAGCCCCTCGACTCCTGGCTGAGAAGCCCAGAGCCCCTGAGGCTTTGCTGTTCTTGACTTGGCTGCCTGCTCAGTGCCATTGCTGAGACTGCCTCTCATCTCCTGTGCCCAAGCTCTGGGTTCTTTTTTCCTTACCCGTTTCAGACCATTTCACTGAAACGTGAGTAAATGATTGATCACTCTAAAGCAAGGAACAAATGGACTTGCTGGGCAATCAGACCTCCTTCCAGTCAGTGCATATTTGGGCACCCGGTGGTGGGTACAAGGTCATCAGCGTACGAGGGTTGGGATTTTCTACGTGGTGACCGGCAGAACGATCCCAGTGATTTGTCTGGGCTGCAGTTAAAGGCTGAACAGGAGCACTCTCAGGGTAGGGACTGGAAGTTTCGTCTCTTATCAAGGGCTCAGAGTTCCCAGGCAGGAGGAGTGGGGGCCACCAGGAGCAAGTGCTGAGGTGGAGGAGGGCG